>NC_135655.1:123841001-124441001 GCF_964188315.1 Podarcis muralis | reverse complement strand
TGAATTGTGTAGGCTTTGCTTGTATAAACTTTGTATTTCAGTTCGGGGGGGGGGGGTACTTTACTGTTTTTTATTCTTCTTTATATATTTAAAATCACCTGGTCCAGAGAGCCCTGTGTGCAAATAGTTGCTTGAAGCTACCACAAACTTACAGAGCAGTTTTTAGAAGAAATGTTACAGGAAAGAAGCACCACCCACATCTCTTTGTATTGTGTAATCTAAACTATTTAAAACAAGTTTTAAATAAATTCTTTTGGTGACAAATTATGTGTCTATTCATTAATGGACCAGTACTCCAGCTTTACTTTTATATAAACTTGGGGCAAAGTTCCAACAAACACACACATAAAGTGGGGAGTGGTAAACAATGGATGTACCCATGGCAAAGTATCTATGTGCAATGTCTGTAGGCCAGCTCATGAGATGTCTGTAAAAAAACTATTCATAGTTAGTACTGTAGGTTTTTTCTTGAATCCGTAAAACCATTCTCCGGCCGTAAAAGTCTCTGTATTCCTCTGGTAGCTCTTCTAGGGTTTTCAGTGCCCTGTCTAAAATCTGTACTGCTCTTGAGGCTGCCGCAAGGTCTTTGTTTCCATAGGTGTCTGTCTTATCATAGCAATTCGAAGGAAGGTGTTTCCAGAAAACATTGACTCCCACGCCAAACTCCTCAGAAGTCACATTATGGAACCACAAAGCTATAAGGAGAGAGAGAAAAACTTTGAATGAAAATGCCTTACATACAATGCAGTAACTAGAATCTGTAAGATATTGCTGTGAACAGTTAAAGAGAATGCTGTTCCAAATGCTCTAGTGTGTTTTTTTTTATAAAAGAAAATACCAATTTTTATGGCTAGCAAACAGTAATTGTACTTTAAGAATGTTTCAGCTTGGCAGAGGCTGCTATATTTTCAGTATTCAGCCTTCAGTATTTTGTGTAAATATTAATTATATGCACAGTTAGGTGGAGCTTATGATTTTCTACAGCTAAGACCACAGTATGACACTATTCTCAGTCACCCAACCCTAAGATCCTGTGTGACTAATGCAATACCTAGGAGCAGGGCTATGTAATGCCCTCACCAAGCTGCATATAATATAGCACAGCTACCATGCAATCTGGACCTGCCAAGTACTTGACAACCCAGTTTCCAAAGCCTGGCAGCAAAAATAGGAGGTTTATTGATTTGCTAGCGGTCTGCTTTGCCATGGGCAGGCAGCTAGGTTTGATTTAGTGGCTCATAATTTGCAGAGGCCTGATTTAAGCATAAATTGAAATAAAGACTCCCGACGACACATTTTGAAGAAGGCAGTATTTTAACCTCAAACCAGCAAAGATCAGTTCATAGAAATGAGTCCTTAATAGTATTCAGACATAGCCTTTTGTAAGTCTTCAGGGACTTATTTTTCACTGTTTAAAGGAAGAGAGCTTGAAAAACCTGTATAGCAGAGTACTCGGGTTCCTAAAATGCAGCACCATGGTTAACTGAAAAAAATGGCAGTAAATGTTAAGGGAGGAAATGTGATTTTCTGCTTTATACATCAATCCTCATTTCCAGAAATGTTATATAATTCGGTCAACATTGCATTCAAGCATTATACTGGAAGGAAGCCTTCCGTTTTCTAAGAAAACAAGTGCTAAGTTTGTAGCAGTCCGACTCTGCCATTTTTCCAGGTAGGCTAGATTAATCACACTTATGACAAAACAAAGACTTGTGAATGCAACTATTTCCTCACCTGAGCATTAATGCTGTCTTAAACTGCATGTCATGTATTCTGATGCAAGTACATTGATTAGATTTTAGTCTGCCTGTGTGCAATTTAAATACTTAAACCCTGTTGAGGAGAGCAGGTAACTACAACTGCCTAGGACAGGAGGAGAGACTCCACAGACCTTCCAGAAGTTGCTGGACTGCAATTCTTATCCCAGACCACTGACCATGCTGCCTGGGGCCCAAGATCATATTGCGGGTCACAGGCTCTGGAGCAGAGCTTTCCAAACTTTTCATGTTGGTGACACACTTCTGATTTACTGAAGACATGCATCATTTTGCGGCACAGTAATTCAGTTTTAAGGGATGCGGGTGGCACTGTGGGTTAAACCACAGAGCCTAGGACTTGCCGATCAGAAGGTCGGCGGTTCGAATCCCTGCGACAGGGTGAGCTCCCGTTGCTCGGTCCCTGCTCCTGCCAACCTAGCAATTCGAAAGCATGTCAAAGTGCAAGTAGATAAATAGGTACCACTCCGGCGGGAAGGTAAACGGCGTTTCCGTGCGCTGCTCTGGTTTGCCAAAAGCGGCTTAGTCATGCTGGTCACATGACCCGGAAGCTGTACGCCGGCTCCCTCGGCCAATAAAGTGAGATGAGCGCCGCAACCCCAGAGTCTGCCACGACTGGACCTATGGTCAGGGGTCCCTTTACCTCTAATCCAGTTTTACAAGCAAACCAGAGGTTAAACTAACCCCTTACGAGAGATGCGTTTGCGTATCGCACAACACACCTACACACTGCAGCCAAAGAAAACAGGCATGTGCAGCTGTCTGCAACGCTGTCAGTACTCTGCAATACTATTATTATACTATTATTACTATACTATTATTATTACACTAACATAATTATGCCAGGGGATGCGGGTGGCGCTGTGGGTAAAACCTCAGCGCCTAGGACTTGCCGATCGTCAGGTCGGCGGTTCGAATCCCCGCGGCGGGGTGCGCTCCCGTCGTTCGGTCCCAGCGCCTGTCAACCTAGCAGTTCGAAAGCACCCCCGGGTGCAAGTAGATAAATAGGGACCGCTTACTAGCGGGAAGGTAAACGGCATTTCCGTGTGCTGCACTGGCTCGCCAGATGCAGCTTGTCACGCTGGCCACGTGACCCGGAAGTGTCTCCGGACAGCGCTGGCCCCCGGCCTATAGAGTGAGATGGGCGCACAACCCTAGAGTCGGACACGACTGGCCCGTACGGGCAGGGGTACCTTTACCTTTAAGTATGCCAGGTCAGTTTCGAAACGAGCTATATTGAAAATATCCACATGCAAAGCATACCCAATACATAATTTTTGTAGGTGTGATGCAGCATTCATTTGGGTGCAGTTTTTAAAAGATGCATCCTCCTGGAAAAATCCACAGCGACACACGCACGGCTGCACCATGAGATTTAAGCTGATTAATCGTACCACCATAAGTTTTTTGGATTGTTACATACGTTGTATACCTTTAGCCCCTTAAACAGCAATCCAAGAAGTAATGGAGGAAAACAAAAGTAGATTTCTGTGCCCTCTTACCTGGAATAAACAAGACATCTCCTGCATTTAGCTGGCATTCATAACGTCTGGCCTTGACAAAGAGAGGGTATTTTTTCAAATCTGGCTCGTCCACATCTAGCACCTCTGACTTGGTACCTAATGAAGATGTGAACAAACAATGGACATGACTGTTTTGCTATGTGATTACTCTCAGGGATGCAAACATACTATGCAGGTATCCCAATGTGGGAAAAGGCAGAGAGGAAAAACTGCATGTGTGTGTATACACTCCTGTGTGCTGAAGGCTGTTAATAGTACCCTATTTCTATTACTCTAGCTGACATTTGCAGCTATCAAATATAAGTGAATCCAATTCAGCCACGGTGTACTTTTAAAGGAAACGTTCATCAGAACGGCTGACATACTTACCCTCAATCTTAAAAATACTAGAACTTGTTTTTGCTGATAGTAAACATAGCACAACAGGATTCCATACTAAACCACATGATTTCTCTGTTACAAGCCTTGTTATGTTCCTCCACTCGGTGATTTCCGTAAAGATTGCTTGAATGTATGGCTCATTCTGAACAGAATCTGCTACTCAGTCTCATCTAGAATGCAAACAGTGCCAATCGGAGTAACTGTCAAATGATCTCTACCAATTTGCACCTGGTTCATAAATTGCCTACTTTGTCTAGCTATCTCAGTGGGGAAAATGACTGCATTTGTCTGTGTTTGGTTTTTTTCTTTTTCTTTAAATAGCTTGGAAGTGACCAAGTGCCGGTCCAGGAGATGTGGAGTTGATTAGAAAGCAATGTGCTCACAATCCTAGGCAATGCTTTTTTTTTTTTAAAAAAAGGCACCCTGAAAATTACAGGGCAGTTCGCTTAACATCTGGTCTGTAAAAAAAGTGGAATAAAGCATTACTTAGTATGGAATAACCCGGAGATTAAGAGTCTCATGCTCTACCAGCTGGGCTATCCCAGGGCCCAATGACCATCAATTGTTATGGCTAAATGGAAACTCCAGGTTCAGAGGGGGTTTGACAATTGCCAGAGAGCAACAGTGGGGAAATGTTGCTGTTGTCATGCCCTGCTTCACATGGGCTTGCCAGAGGCATCTGGTGGGTCGTTGTGGGACAGGATAGGCCTTTGGTTTGATCCAGCAGGTCATGTGAGTAGTGAGCTGCCAACCACTGAAGAAAATGGGTTGTATCCAGCTAAGTCAGAGCAGACCCACTGAAATCAACGGACGTGACTAATTTAAGCTCATTGACTTCAGTGGATCTGCTCTGGCCTAGCTAGATAAAACCCCAAGGACAGAATCCATTGTTAGGAAAGCAGATTTCCACTTATGCAACCGGATTTCTCCTTTCACTTGTGTGCCCCCCAAATCTGCTCTGGAGGGTCTCCATTGGAGTAGTTTCTGGGGGGAGGTGTTGCAGGTGGGACTTGGGGGTGGGGGAGGAGACAGGGAGAGGGAATCCCACTTCACAAGTGAAAGTGCGCTCCTGTGGCATGTAACATACCTGATAAATACAAATATGGTGCATCACGAGGACTGTACAGTACAACCTTCTTCTTTCCAGTCACCTGAATTAAGAAGTTATCCATTACCTAAAAATGTGAAAATGACAAGTATTACTTGGCATGCGACCAGAAAAGAATTTCAGTTATCACAATACAGTGGTACCTCGGGTTACAGACGCTTCAGGTTACAGACTCTGCTAATCCAGAAATAGTACCTCGGGTTAAGAACTTTGCTTCAGGATGAGAACAGAAATTGCACAGCAACAGCACAGCAGCAGCGGGAGGCCCCATTAGCTAAAGTGGTGCTTCAGGTTAAGAACAGTTTCAGGTTAAGAACGGACCTCCGGAACGAATTAAGTACTTAACCCGAGGTACCACTGTAATCCAGAGATGCATTTTAAATAAAAGCACACATTCTACTCATGTAAAAACACGCTGATTCCCGGACCGTCCGCGGGCCGGATTTAGAAGGCGATTGGGCCGGATCCGGCCCCTGGGCTTTAGTTTGCCTACCCGTGCGCTACATCATACACTAGGGTAAGTGGTCGTTCCTTGCCCTGCAAGAAGCAGGAATGGAGACGCAGAATGCTCACTGTTCTGCTGCTTGCCATTTGTACACATTCCTCTTAATCTATCTCCTGGGCTCATCTACACATATGCAGTTACAGTGGTACCTCGGGTTACATACGCTTCAGGTTACAGACTCCGCTAACCCAGAAATAGTACCTCGGGTTAAGAACTTTGCTTCAGGATGAGAACAGAAATCGTGTTCTGGCGGCGCGGCGGCAGCAGGAGGCCCCATTAGCTAAAGTGGTGCTTCAGGTTAAGAACAGTATCAGGTTAAGAACGGACCTCCAGAACGAATTAAGTACTTAACCTGAGGTACCACTGTACTCAGACACACACAGCCCCAGTCCCTTCAATATGTACCAGCAATGACTGATATACTGACCTCAAAGTGTGTTCTCTACATCCCGTTTTCCTGCCCCACGGACAATGCTGAACCTAGAAGCCAATTGCCAACTTTGGGAGAGGGGGGCTTTTGGTTGCTCTGTTCCCCAGTACACCAGGAGCAGAGACTAAAAATCCTGCCACTGGGTTGGCAAATAATGCGACTGAGCACCGTTACAACAGGCCTTCTGGGTTTTAGTCACAACCTTTAAAGGTAAAGGGACCCCTGACCATTAGGTCCAGTCGTGACCGACTCTGGGGTTGCAGTGCTCATCTCGCTCTATAGGCCGAGAGAGCCAGCGTACAGCTTCCGGGTCATGTGGCCAGCATGACTAAGCTGCTTCTGGCAAACCAGAGCAGCACACGGAAATGCCGTTTACCTTCCCGCCGGAGTGGTACTTATTTATCTGCTTGAACTTTGACGTTCTTTCGAACTGCTAGGTTGGCAGGAGCAGGGACCGAGCAACGGGAGCTCACCCCGTCGCGGGGATTCGAACTGCCGACCTTCTGATCGGCAAGTCCTAGGCTCTGTGGTTTAACCCACAGCGCCACCCGCGTCCCTTATCACAACCTATATGCCAGGTCAAATGCCAGAGGGAAGGCCTAACTGCCATACCAAGTTTCTTGTTTTGTTGCCGGTGTGGCATACAGAGGACTAGGACCTGGGAGACAAGGGTTCGAATCCCCACTCAGCCATGAAGCTCACTTGGGCCAGTCACAAACTCTGAGCCTAGCCTACCTCACAGGGTTGTTGTGAGGTGGAGAACCATGTACACCACTTCCCTTAAGTTTATTGGAAGATAAATGGGGGATATCGTATAATTATTATTAATAATATTAATAGTCCAGGAAGTTGGGTGGCAGATCACTGCCAATCAGGGTGGATAAAAATAAATGATTTTTTAAAATAAAAATAAAAAAAGGATTTTTTAGATATAAATTGGAATTTTTAGATTTAAATCGGATTTTTAAAATAAAATGCTTTGGGAGGAAAAATCTTTCTAAATAGTTTTCTGTTTAAGTTACATTATAGTCCAAAGGCTATTCATTAGGAAATAAGGATTTGTTTAAGCTTTTCATCTGTGCTAAAACTCAGTCCAAGTTTAAATAAAAAATGTTTAACTGCATCAGTTAACAAACATGGATACATATGCTATAATGTTATAGTTTTAGTTAAATAAATTGTTTAAATTGTTATTAAGGAAATGATCATTTTTCTCCTTCCAAGTTATCCAAATATAAACAGTTAACTTATTAAGCTTCACCATAATTTCATAATTATTGGTCTATGTATTTCTAACAGTATAACCAAATCAGTAATTTTTTATATAACTGTAAAAACTACTCTGAAAATTTATTATTCCAAAAATGAAACCTTCATCTGATTGTAAATATTAAGATTAAGAATGAGTCTTTTTGTAAAAAAATGATTTAAATCAAGTATTACTGACTAGTGATTTAAATCGTGATTTAAATCAATTTGATTTAAATCAAATCCACCCTGCTACCAATAAAGCGTAAGATGAGCTTGTCATCATTCTTTGTTAAAAGATGCTTAGAGGCATATTACCTACATCATAATGTGTCCAAAGTTGCATTCCTGCTGAGCTTATGCGGAAGACAGTGGAGAAAAGCTGCTCTTTTTCAAAGTACTCCGGGATCTGAATATCATCTGCCAGCAGAGGAAACTGCTTTCTGAGATCTGCAATCTCCTGAAACAAAAAAAAAGGGAGGGGTCATATTTAAGGTTTTCTATAAAGTGTCTGATCCAAGGGGAAAGGGTGGAAATCATTGGGACACTACATACAGGCATGATCTCATTCCTTAGCAGGTGCTGAGAATAATTAAGGAGCAGATCCATCTGTATTTCTTCCCACATAAACATGAGGGGCCACTGGAAACTCGACTGAACATTTGACTTAGAAGATGAACTAGTAAAAAGGTTAAAGGGACCCCTGACCATTAGGTCCAGTCGCGGACGACTCTGGGGTGGTGGCGCTCATCTCGCTTTATTGGCCAAGGGAGCCGGCGTACAGCTTCCGGGTCATGTGGCCAGCATGACTAAGCCGCTTCTGGCAAACCAGAGCAGCGCACGGAAACGCCGTTTACCTTCCCGCCGGAAGGACTGTGAATCAGGGAGGACTGTGACAGGGAATGGTCCTCATGAATCTCATCCAGCATTTGGTGCCTAAATGCCCTTTAAATGAGTGAAGAGGGTTCAGTCAATTCTCCCACCCACCCCCATCAGATCCAAACTGCCCTCTTTTCCCCTCTTCATTTTTTAAGACAAGACATATTCCAATGAAGTGACTTATAGGAAAGCAAAGGAACACTCCTTAAGATGAGGCACCATTACTCACCTTCCTTGGGTCTTCTCCCAGGGATCGCAAATAATATTTTTCATCCTTAAGAAAGACATAAGTCATTTCAATGAACACACATCAACATTTTGCTGTGGGTCACGAAATTAAAAGACGCCTGCTTCTTGGAGAAAAGCAATGGCAAACCTAGACAGCATCTTAAAAAGCAGAGACATCACCTTGCCAACAAAGGTACGTATAGTTAAAGCTATGGTTTCCCCAGTAGTGATGTATGGAAGTGAAAGCTGGACCATAAAGAAGGATGATGGCTGAAGAATTGATGCTTTTGAATTATGGTGCTGGAGGAGACTCTTGAGAGTCCCATGGACTGCAAGAAGATCAAACCTATCCATTCTTAAGGACATCAGCCCTGAGTGCTCACTGGAAGGACAGATCCTGAAGCTGAGGTTCCAAGACTTTGGCCACCTCATGAGAAGAGAAGACTCCCTGGAAAAGACCCTGATGTTGGGAAAGATGGAGGGCACAAGGAGAAGGGGACGACAGAGGACGAGGTGGTTGGACAGTGTTATCGAAGCTACCAGCATGAGTTTGACCAAACTGTGGGAGGCAGTGGAAGACAGGAGTGCCTGGCGTGCTCTGGTCCATGAGATCACGAAGAGTCGGACGCGGCTAAATGACTAAACAACAACAAATGGCTTGATCCATCCAGCCTAATTTGCTAAACTGATGGTTTCCCCCCCCTGTTGTTTGCTGAAGAAATGGAACATTGTTTAGAAATAATGCAAATCAACGTAAGCAAGGTCCTGACATCTTGGACAATTATTTACTCATTTAGATTTAAAACCCATCCAACAGTTGTTATTTAATTAGCATTAATTCTGATTTGTTTGCATCAAAGCAACTGTTCACCTCATACTTGGCAGTGCATTTTCCAGTCACTTTCCTTACTGCAAAAAAATCTCATTTTTGAAAAAAGTGGGTTGTAGATGTGTAAAACAGAGTTGCAATTTGCCACTGACCTAATCATTAGCAGCTAACTGAATAAATTATTACAATATTAAATTCTCTCTCAACCATTGGTTGTATGGTGATCTTTAGCCAAGAGGAACCACCGTCTTGTCTTTAATCAGCAAAACATGTATCATTTAGCCAATCAGCTTAAAGATTTTAGGTCAGGCTTCCTCAACCTCAGCCCTCCAGATGTTTTGAGACTACAATTCCCAGCATCCCTGACTACTGGGTCCTGCTAGCTAGGGATCATGGGACTTGTAGGCCAAGGTTGAGGAAGCCTGTTTTAGGTCTTTGTCCACTCAAAAACTGCCATGCCAAAGAGAGAATGAGCCCCATGCTTAATACAGTGGGAGTTATTATTAAAGGTAAAGGTAAAGGGACCCCTGACCATTAGGTCCAGTCGTGGCCGACTCTGGGGTTGCGGCGCTCATCTCGCTTTATTGGCCGAGGGAGCTGGCATACAGCTTCCGGGTCATGTGGCCAACATGACTAAGCCGCTTCGGGCGAACCAGAGCAGCGCATGGAAACACTGTTTACCTTCCCGCCGGAGTGGTACCTATTCATCTACTTGCACTTTGATGTGCTTTCGAACTGCTAGGTTGGCAGAAGCAGGGACCGAGCAACGGGAGCTCACCCCGTTGCGGGGATTTGAACCGCCGACCTTCTGATCGGCAAGCCCTGGGCTCTGTGGTTTAACCCACAGCGCCACCCATGTCCCTACTCACGTCACATGGCAAATACTAAAACATTTTGAAATAAAAGGAGAAATGTTTAAAGTAGCTACTTAGCTAAAGGGGCCGAAGTGCTTCAGAAACTATATGTGAAACAGCTTCGAATCCAGCATAGAACAAGTGCTATTAAAAAGAGAGAGAATTAAAAAGAACTCTTCTGCCTATTGTCATATAATCAGTCACAATGCAGTCAATTACGCTGCAAATATAAAGTGTAAGTCACCTGAGTGAATATCATAGAATTGTAGAATATCATAGAATTGTGGAAAGGACCCCCAGGCGATGGTGGTTGTAAATGCTGGATCCCACCAGAGTCTATGTGCACTGGCTATAAATGCATCAAAGATTGGGCCGAAGTGAGGCACTGCAATTCTGCACATACAAACACATACCTGGGAGTACTTACTTTTGAGTAGACAGTCCTAAGATTGTACTGATATAATGCAACCCTGCCCACAGTTACTTGAGAGTAAGAACCACCCACACCCAGTAGAATTTACAGCGAGGTACAGTTCTCATCTCACATTTTAAGGCATTTCGCGGGATTAATATTTTGAATTTCAATCTACACCTCCCCCCCAAAAAGCCATATCTCAGTGTAATTACAACATCACAGTCTTACCTCTGAAATAAAGTAATCTGTATGTTTGGCTTCAGCAGCTCTCCTTATGAATACATCGAACGGTAACGTTCTGAAATAAAAATATATTTAAATTAAAACTCTCCAGGCATTTCACATGGAATAGGACTTTTGCCAGATATGGGGTGGCATTGCAATAACAACTCCAAATAGATTGCTTCGCTTTTTAAAACTCACAAGGCTAAACGGGGTGAGCAGGGGTGTGTGGAACCTACTACAAATTGCTTAACTGGCTTATATTTATACTGTTCGTTGATTTATGTTTTAAGCTTTGCACAGCATTGGTGGTTTTAATGTTTTAATGTTTCATTTATGTTCATTTTAATGTTTCATTTATGTTCATTTACTGGCAAGGAAACATGTCAATGGACTTAACTCTAAGTGCATTCCTTTAGGATTACAATGGATTCCTGTTTACAATGGAAATAATTACAAGTAGCCCCGACCCACCAAATTTGTGGTTTTCAATTATGCTGGGGCATGATATTCAAAAACCAAGGCTCTCGTTTTCTTTTACACGGAGCAGCCTGAAGTTTAAGTAAGAGCACACAATGTCCCCCTTTGGTGTTTGAATGGGTCCCGAGGATAGGAGCTGTCTAAGACAGCTTAGGAATTTCACAGGCAAATAATAATGGACAATTGGATAAACTGGATTTTGGTGGTGACATTACCCTGCTTCTCTCACTGGGGAAGAAGGAACGATTATTCAGAGCCACAGCGGAACAAAAAGGTCTGTGCATCAAGGGTCGTTATGTGGGGATACAGCAATTAGGCTTTGAAAAGCAGTTCCAACAATTCAAGAAAAAACACTCCGGGTAGCAGAACGCTCCCAAACCCAATGCCCAAAAGTTGTTTTTTTCATTTTTCCTTTTAACAAAACTGCATTTTTTCAGTTAACTGGTGCTAGATCAAATCAATTTTAAACTTCCAGTCATGGAAACTTATCAGAAAGCTGTTAAAATACATACTGTAATTGTCATATAATCAGACATACTACTGTCAATTAGACTGCATATATTATAAAGGGTATGTGCTGCTCTGGGGGTTCTCCTGAACCTCCAGTGGGGGCGAGGATCCCATTGCGCTAGTCACTGTCCAAACTTTTTTCAAAGAGGGCCAGATTTGATGACGTGAAGGGCCGTGAGGGCCAACCAAGCTTTTTTTAGGGTTGAAGTTTTGGGATTTGAAGGGGCCGGATTAAACTAAGTGGCAGGCCAGATTAGGCCCCCCGAAACGGACTTTGGACATCCCTGCGCTAGTGGGATTACTTGTGCTGCCTTCTGCTAATGGAATTGGGTAGTTGAATCCCACCTGTTTCCTAAACATATTAGGTCTTTTGTATGCCAGTTGTTGCTAAACTACAGTTGACTATTGGCCATGCTGGCTGAGGTTGAATCACAGTCCAAAATCATCTGGAGGGCAAGACACTGGCTACCCCTGGCCCTTCGCCTATAAACCCCCTTGCTTATTTTCCCCAGGTTCTCTAGCACCCACTGTGCTGCTTCTTCACCACATACCCAGCTCACACTCTCTCTCTCCCTCCCTCTCTCTCACACACAGGGACATAGATTCTCAGCACAATCTGGAATCCCTTCCTTTCAACAATGCTAATAGGATCACCCATATTAGAACTCCAAGTCTTGATTCTTTATTGGCCTACTACCAACAAGACATGACACCGGTATATATAGCATTCAAAGTGTTGGTGCTGACCTTTAAAGCCCTAAACGGCCTCGGCCCAGTATACCTGAAGGAGCGTCTCCACCCCTGTCATTCAGCCCGGACACTGAGGTCCAGCTCCAAGGGCCTTCTGGCGGTTCCCTCACTGCGAGAAGTGAAGTTATGGGGAAACAGGCAAGAGAGCCTTCTAACTCTGACAGGTGGGTGGGACCACTAGTCAATTACCTGATGTCATAAAGATGGCAGGTGACTGACACCTGTCAAAGTTCAAAGGTCATTGGCACAGCAGTTAATCAGCTGATTGGCACTTAAACAGAATCTCCTGAAAAGAGAGCATTTCTGTCTGCTAAGTACATGGTTGGGATTCAGAAATGTCTCCCCCCAGCACCTTAAATCCAAACTGCATCCTCTGGAAAGAAAGAAAAATGCTCTGTTTTTAAACGGAGCGTATTTTCTCTGACCAGCAGCTTGGCTTCAAAGTGCTAGAGGAAGCTCTCTGAATCAAAGCCACTTCCTGCAGCCCCTTTGGCTGCATCAGGCAGCTCCCCTTGTGCAGCCCATCACAGCTGATTGTCGGTGCCTGCAGAGTCTGCACTACACTTGAAGCCCCTGTAGCCTTTCTAGGCCCTTTAACCATGGGTAGGAAAGTGTTGCACCCGGGGAGGGAAGAAAGGAGTCAAAACGACACCAAGGGGTTAAATACAGAGAAAGAGCGTTTATTCTGCCATCGGGGGGGGGGGGCAGAGGCACCTGTTTGATGAATTCACAAAACAGGCCGCGCCGAAAACATTTTTACAAGCAGGTTTTATCCTTTTTTCAAACCCCTTTTTTCCTCTCCCCCTTCACAGGTTTGCATAGAAATGTTTCTCTCTTGTTCCCTGGCTCTGTTCCCGGAAGAAAGTTTGCAACAAGCTGGATGTGCTATTGACAAGGTCAGCTAGCCTGAGAAGCGAAAAGGCATTGTTCTTCAGCTACCTTTTTGCTACAAAGAAAGATGCTTAGCTAAACACTTTTTTAGCCTTAGAGAAAATAATTTGAAAAGTGCAATTTGAAAAGTGCTTGAGGCTTTGAGGCCTGGTTGGGGGGGGGTCCCCCTTCACCCCTACAAACAGCGGACAGTTCCTTCAAAGTGCCTTGCAAAAGGCTTTCTGGCCCAGCCACTACTTTACCTCCTCCACAGCTCATGTTATAGATGAAGCAAGGCCTAATTAGGCCTACAGCCTAGAAGTTCCACACTCCTGGTATATATATTTCCCAGTTCTAGTTTGAAAAAGCCATAAAACCCAATTGTGATGTCATGACAATAGGAAAACAACAGGGTGAGTGTACAGAAGAAAGCACAGGTCATCAGCTAAGTGGTCCGATCTGCACAATATTTGAATGTATCGCAAAGCCACATAGGCAGGGAACTGCTTTTGCCTTGGTGTCCCATAAGATGTGAAGGCCTGAAAATTAAACTGAGGAGCAGAAGAGGTCACAGATAGCATGGGGCAATATATCAATATATCGTCCATATCTTGATATTGGTTTCATAGTTTTTGACCTGGCAATATATCACGAATCATGATGTGTGTTAGGGCTGGGCAATATATCATCCAAAACCGGTTTCAAGTCCATATGATACTGGTTTTATAATTTTTGACCCGACAATATATTGTGAATCATGGTGTGTGTGTGATGCAAAAATCAAATGGGGGGGGGGGGACATGAAGGCAGCCAATGCCTCTACATAGCTCCAACCTTATTTCAAACATTGTGATATATCAGTATGTCACAATGTTTAGCTGGTGATATATCACGTTGAAAACCAGATATCACCCAGTCACAGAACATCAGGTCAACTGTTCTTGGAAGGCAGAAAATCTCTTACAGCTTCAATAGCAGCACAAGATAACAACTCATAATTCAGAATGCCATTTGCAACGTGAAAGCACAGATCCCGTATAAAAAGTTTCAAGCAGAAGTACTGAGTTTCTAAAAGTCTGGAGCATTCCTCTAAAAGCAGAGAAAGGATTGAAATGGAATACCTATACAGAAAGTTCTTACTGAGGAAGTCCATCTGTGGCACCGCAGAAACATGAACCTTTACTTCTTTATTTCCCGATGCTTGACTGAGGTAATCCACGGTCCATTTGGTCATGCAAGGGCCCAAATCAATACCTTTCAGCACCACTGGCTTTCTCTAAGAATTAAAAAAAATATATTATTGCAGAACATTTTTGCAATTCTACTACCTTCTACCAACAACCATTCTCACAGTACGGACAGTTATGACATCTAAGAATATACTGACATAATGTTAGTAATCAATGCAAATACATACATGCTTTCAAAAATTACATCTTTGCTAAGTTGAGTTTCAACTTAAAAATGCTGAAAGTCAATATGAGCATCATGTTGACGTTGTGACGTTGTGTGGTAAAATACAGGGCAGGGCGGGGCGGTTGGTGGATGATTTTTTTCCCCACCTGGTGCTGAAGTAACTAGAAAGCAATCCATTACAACCTATTGCAGCCTAACTGGAGGACCCTTCTGGAATTTGTCACCCACACAAACATGAATTTGTAAATCTGTTTGGGCTTGGCTACCCAGGGCTTACGCAGGTGGTGCTGTGGGTGAAACCACAGAGCCTAGGACTTGCTGATCAGAAGGTCGGCTGTTCGAATCCCTGTGACAGGGTGAGCTCCCATTGCTCGGTCCCTGCTCCTGCCAACCTAGCAGTTCGAAAGCATATAAAAAGTGCAAGTAGATAAATAGGTACCGCTCCAGCAGGAAAGTAAACTGTGTTTCCGTGCGCTGCTCTGGTTCACCAGAAGCGGCTTAGTCATGCTGGCCACATGACCCGGAAGCTGTACGCCAGCTCCCTCAGCCAGTAAAGCAAGATGAGCGTCACAACCCCAGAGTCGGCCACGACTGGACCTAACGGTCAGGGGTCCCTTTACCTTACCTACTCAGGGCTTAAATGCATGACCTTTCAAAAACATGCATTTGGAGAGGACATCCTGTGGTGTTGCTGTTTTACAGAAGGCGAAGAAGTATCATGGCAATCAGTCCGACGGTTTTGGTTTTGTTTTTTTAAGAGTTCTACAAAAAT
Source organism: Podarcis muralis (assembly GCF_964188315.1). Taxonomy (NCBI): domain Eukaryota; kingdom Metazoa; phylum Chordata; class Lepidosauria; order Squamata; family Lacertidae; genus Podarcis; species Podarcis muralis. The sequence continues at coordinate 124,425,806 of NC_135655.1, read as the reverse complement.
ATAAAGCTGATTATCGTTACAACGCTGGTAACCAGAAAACCAGGGAAAGTGCGATTTTTTCCCCCTACCAGAGGGTAGATGTCCTGTAGAAAGCGCTCCCGGGTGACCCCGGAGTACTGAGCCAGGGGGATGACTCGCTGCCCCTCCATGCCGGGACCAGATCCTCTCTCCCTGTCGTTTCCGCGATCGGGTTGCTTCCTCCAGGGAAACCAGGCTTTCCAGGCCAAGAAAACCGCGCGGTTATTTTCTCCTTTCGCAAGGGGAAGGTGGGATAAAGCAGACTCCTGCCTGGAAACCCCTCGCGAGGCGCTTCCAGCCCAGCGCGTAGGAGACGATCCTGGGCTGGGTCAGCTCAGTCGGTAGGGCAGGGTTCCCCACACGTGGGTCTCCAGCTGATTTCGGACTACAACTCCCATCATCCCTAGCTAGGAGGATCTAGTGGCCAGGGATGATGGGAATTGTAGTCCGGAAAAAACAGCTGGAGACTCAAGTTTGGGAAACCCTGCGGCGGAGCATGATCGAGCGCTACGTTAGGCTAAAACAGTATTTCCCAAGCTTGGGCCTCCGGCGGCTTTTTTTTTTTTTTTGGACTACAACTCCCACCATCCCTAGCGAGCAGCTGATTTTGGACTACAACTCCCATCATCCCTAGCGAGCAAGCTCGGGGATTGTAGTCCGAAAACAGCAGGAGTTTGGGCTAAAAGATCCCTGTTTTGCGAGGGTTTGGGGGTGAGATCGTCCCTTCCGACGCTTCTATGGCTCGGGCCTAAGGCGCTGAAGGAGCGGCGCCCGGAACCTTCCTCCCGGCGGAACCTTCCGCCCGGCGCTCTCTCGCTCCGCCCGGACCCCTTTCCCGCCCGGACTCCCGCGGGATGACGGGAGGGCTGAGGCGGGGAGCGATGGCGCTGCCCGTGGGCGCCTCCCGCAGCCGCTGCCCGTGGGCCCTGCGGGTCCCCGCGGCCCACCCGCGCCGGTACTTCCTGCTCCCGGCGGCGGACCAGGCCAAGCCCGGCCGGGCCGGGTTCCCGCGGCCTCCCTCTCCCCGCAGGGCCGCCCTTGCGCCGCCCCGCTTGCCCGTTGCCCCCGCGCGCCCCTGCAGCGGCGGCCCCGAGCCCGGCGGGCGGCGGAAGGCCGGCGTGGTGGTGGTCGGGGTGCCCAACCCGCTCATGTGGCTCCGCACCCGCCTCTACTTCTTCCTCGTCCGCGCCTACTTCGACCAGGAGTTCAGCGTCCATGAGTTCACGGAAGGGGCCAAGCAGGTGAGGAGGGGCTTTGGGCAGGAGGCGAGGGAAGCAGTGCCGCCTCAGGGGGTCAGGATCCACGGGGCAGCACGTCTTCCTCCCCATCGGCCCTTACCAGGGCCGGATTTTACGTACAGTGGTACCTTAGGTTACATACGCTTCAGGTTACAGACTCCCAGAAATCGTGCTTCAGGTTAAGAACTTTGCTTCAGGATGAGAACAGAAATCATGCTCCGGTGGCGCGGCAGCAGCAGGAGGCCCCATTAGCTAAAGTGGTCTTCAGGTTAAGAACAGTTTCAGGTTAAGAACGGACCTCCGGAACGAATTAAGTACTTAACCCGAGGTACCACTGTATAAGCTAAACAAGCTATAGCTCAGGCCCCCACTCTCTTAAGTAAAGGTAAAGGGACCCCTGACCATTAGGTCCAATTGTGGCGCTTATCTCGCTTTATTGGCCAAGGGAGCCGGCGTACAGCTTCCGGGTCATGTGGCCAGCATGACTAAGCTGCTTCTGGCGAAACCAGAGCAACGCACAGAAACGCCATTTACCTTCCCACCGGAGTGGTACCTATTTATCTACTTGCACTTTGATGTGCTTTCGAACTGCTAGGTGGGCAGGAGCTGGGACCGAACAACGGGAGCTCACCCCGTCGCGGGGATTTGAACCGCTGACCTTCTGATCGGCAAGTCCTAGGCTCTGTGGTTTAACCCACAGCGTCACCCGCGCCACCTGCATCCCACTCTCTTGGGGGGGTCTCCAAAATAATTAAAGTGAAAAAACCGGATGTACATTTCCAAAATATAAGATAAAAAACAAAAAAATAAAACCTACATACAGCAACAGTGTTGTGTAGGCTCCTATTTGTTTTGTTCAAATGGTTAAAACCAGATACAGATACCTGTTAAGTCCATAAATTACCATATAGCATATATTCAACACAAAAAACAGCAACAATTTGTTGTTGACAAAGGACAGCTGGATATATAAAGGGCCCCATTACCTTCAGTAGCTTGGGGCCTCATCAAACCTAAATCTGGCCTTGCTTGTCACTGATGCAGATCTTCCCTTGCCCCTTCTTTTCTGGCAGGAAGGGGGCATCATTTTGGGATCTGCCTCAGGCGCCAAAATGTCTTGAGTCGACCCTGGGTTATGGCGACCTTGTCTTTCTTCTTCTTTGGCAATCACTTTTAGCCGAGTAAGGTTTTTTTCCATGAACACGGTGTGAGTCCGTGACTGCGGAGGCCAATTCTGGATCTGCACGTCCTTCCACAGTGGGGACATAGGTTTCCGGATAAGAGTTGATCATGGTGAGGGTTTGCCAAGCATGCCTTCCTCTTAGCACATTTCTCCCTTTCGTCCTGAGGTCGAGCGTCTTCAAAGTCCATGACACCTTTGGTAGAGGCTATTCTACAATTGGAGCACTCGCAGGCCAGTGTTTCCTAGTTGGTGTTTATGCTACATTTATACCATTCATGGTTCACTAGGGACACTGGTGGCTCTGTGGTCTAAACCACTGAGTCTCTTGGGCTTGCTGATTGGAAGGTCAGCAGTTCGAATCCACACGATGGGGTCAGCTGCTGTTGCTCTGTCCCAGCTTCTGCCAACCTAGCAGTTCGAAAGCACACCAGTGCAAGTAGATAAATAGGTACCACTGTGGCGGGAAGGTAAGCGACATTTCTGTGCGCTCTGGTTTCCGTCACGGTGTTCCGTTGTGCCAGAAGTGGTTTAGTCATCCTGGCCACGTGATCCAGAAAGAAATCTGTGGACAAACATTGGCTCCTTTGCCCTGAAAAGCAATATGAGCACTGCAACCCCATAGTCGACTTTGACTGGACTTAACTGTCCATGGGTCCTTTACCTTTTTTTACACATGGTACAGTGTCCTCTTACCATGCCATTGGGCCTCCTCAACGCAGCAAAGCATAAAAGTACAAACCTCTAGAGTTGGAAGTGACGACGAGGGTCATCTAGTCCAACCACCTGAAATGCAGGAATCTTTTGCCCGATGCGGGGCTTGAACCCACAACCCTGTGATTAAGTGTCTCATGCTCTATTGATTGAGCTAAGGCAGAAGTTCAATGGGTGAAGCTGCCCAAGCTCTGACTTCTTGAAGAAAAAGGTAACCTTGCAAACGAGCCCACAGGGGTTACTGGCTTGTCCTCTCTCAAAACCAGCAACTACTGAAATAGCTTGTTTTTCTATGCTGTCTGCAGAGGAAAGGTAACCTATCCCCCTCCCCTGCCTAGCATGAAAATCCAAGTGGCAAGCATTTTAGCAAGCTAGTGTTGTTATTTATTTATTTCATATCCTGCTTAGTTGTACAAAAACAAGAGCAAAGTGGTTTGCCAAAATATCAAATAAAGTGGTGGAGGAAGGATGCAACAGTCCAGCCCACTAATGAGAAAACTGTGCTACTTCCACCTAGCAACCCACTCATTCCTGGTTACATGTGGCAAGTTGTTAAGTGTAAGTCTCTTACAAGTGGAGGGTACCAGTGATGACTAAATAGCCCCTCTGGGCACATGGACTGTATTGCTTTGAGTATTAGATGCCAAGGAAAAACAGTGATGGATGTTGAATTAGATGAATCCTTGGTCTGATGCAACAGGATCCTACCTCTCTTTCCCTGCCTCCCTACCACAACTACTCCAAAAGTCTAGTGATGAAGACTGCAGTGACTATGCCATTCCTTAGTTTTCAGGATACTGTTAAAGGTACAGCAGTCCAGCCAAGAAAGAAAGGTGGCATCCCTAACTCTGATTTCCCAGTTGCTTGAAATTCTTCTCTATTGATCCTTTTTCTACTGCACCACCTCTTGGTTGCGTAGGAGAGCCCTTCTTCCTTTTCTCTGGCACTATCCATCATTTGAGTCCGTTTTCAAGTTGCACAAACAGGACACCATTAAGCAGTCTAGGCAACTGAGCATAAAATAACCACCACTCCCTGTTTGCTGTTGCTTTGCTTGGGAATATAGCTGAACAACAAGAGCACATCGATTTGTGAGACACAATATGTACTTAATACACAGAGAGAATACTGTGAATTTACTTCTGAGTAAAAAATTGATAATTGTTTGTGTGTCCTGTCTTCTAGGCTTTTGCTCTTGTTTCAAGGCTAATTTCTCAGTGTAAATATGATCTACTGGAGGAGCTTGTATCAAAAGAGGTAAATGTTTATTTCCATTGTTATGGTAAAACTGATATATCCATCGTTCCTTAAGCTGACGTAGTAGACCAAGGCTAGAATATATTATTTGGGTCGTGTTTACCTTCATCTACTTAAGCAGGAATAGCAACTGACACCTCAAAAAAATGGGTTTAGCATCTGAGCTTCTGGAAACAGAAAGCAGGCTGTATCCTCCCTCCTCCGTGCCCTGCAGTTTATAACCTACTCACTGCCACTTCGTCCTCTCTTCATTCTTTCTTCAGTCCCCCACCCACCCACCCAATTTAACTCCCTCAGTTCTACTGCCATCTCTTAAAGAGGCATATGAGCCAAGTCACAGGTCCATAGCTCTTTCAGTGGGAAGGCTCATTCTTGGAAGATGTAGTACTACTAGGAAGACCATCTGTGAACACATGCAGAGTACTTCTCCCCTCATCAGTGAGCAATCTCCACCACCAGCCACTCATGGGGGGGAAAGGCTCCCAAGTTAGAGACTGTAACCTTTATGTAGGGACTAAGTTGTGAGACCTAAATCTCTCAGTTAAGCACCTTGTGAAAAGGAGTGCGCCTGGTGCCCAAACTCGGCTCCCTGTAGAGCACATCCTTGGAGATCCTGCCGTCTATGTTAACAATGATCCCTTCTCAATCAGATGCTGCAGGTGCTGAAGGAGAAGCTTTCTTCACTCTCCGAAAGCCACAGAAGTGCCCTAGCTGCCGACGTGGATGAAATAATGTACACAACAGCAGGAGATGTTGGCATTTACTATGACGACAGTGGTATGCAACCTGTTCAGAATGCTTTACTTTAAATCCTTTGGCCACTTTTGGGAAACACTTATCATCCGTTCTCTGTGATACTGTTCAAAGTACCATATTTTTTTGCTCTATAAGACTCACTTTTTCCCTCCTAAAAAGTAAGGGGAAATGTGTGTGCGTCTTATGGAGCGAATGCAGGCTGCGCAGCTATCCCAGAAGCCAGAACAGCAAGAGGGATTGCTGCTTTCACTGCGCAGCGATCCCTCTTGCTGTTCTGGCTTCTGAGATTCAGAATATTTTTGTTCTTGTTTTCCTCCTCCAAAAACTAGTTGCGTCTTGTGGTCTGGTGCGTCTTATAGAGCGAAAAATACGGTACTTTTCTTCAATCTGATGCTAACATTAATAATATTAAGAAGAGTTTGGATTTGATATCCCGCTTTATCACTACCTGAAGGAGTCTCAAAGCGGCTAACAATCTCCTTTCCCTTCCTCCCCCACAACAAACACTCTGTGAAGTGAGTGGGGCTGAGAGACTTCAGAGAAGTGTGATTAGCCCAAGGTCACCCAGCAGCTGCATGTGGAGGAGCAAGGAAGCGAACCCGGTTCACCAGATTATGAGTCTACCACTCTTAACCACCACACCACACTGGCTCTATGCCACAAGAGTCCTGTACATTGTTCATCTCTTGGTGTATCCTTGCCGCACCCTATATAGGAGGGGTGGAGAACTTTGGACAGCAAAGCCATTTTGAGCTAGCCATGCCCGTCTGCCCTACACATGTTGTTATACATTATAAAGCATGGAAGTGCAGAGCTGTAGAGGAGCAATGAGGAGCTTAAGGTGAGCTCCTGGTTAACCTTTTGCTGGAACAAGGTACGCTCCTACTACCCATTAGCTTTGAATCATTGGTTCAAAGATCAACATGGAGGTTTTTGAAAGCCCTTTTGCGAACAGTCCCATGCTGCTCTTCAGACCTCTGTTTGTTTCTCTCTCCTTTGCAGTCCTGACAATTGGGCCTTCAAAGGGCAGCATCACCTGATGGCATAGTGGTGTCAGGTGATTGACAGGTGGGCAACCTGTCAAATTTGTAGTGGCAGGGATGGTGAGATGAGCATCTGGCCTGCTGCCTAGGAAAGGGTCCCCAGCCTTGGGTTAGAGTGCGAACTAGGGCTGGGGAAACCCAGGTTCAAATTTCTGCTCAATTGGGAAGCTCACAGGGGTGAGCTTGAACCAGTTGCCCTCCCTGAGTGCAACATAATTGTTTGAACTCATTGGAGGATGGGCAAAACATGCGTGTAATGAATGAACAGCAGTAATTCCAGTGTTTGGTCCAATTCAGATTTGATCAATGAGCTCCCATGCTTAGAACTTTAAGCATACATAAGATTCTGTCGTGACTCTCTTTGCATGGCAGCATTTAGAGATATAGGGGTTATCCCAGATGGTAAGAGCAGGTTCCATGTTGTGGGGGGGTGAGAAGGAAGAAGAGGGCCAGATTGGAGGATATATGAGAATCGGTAGCCCTGTCAGGGAGGCAATGAGATGCCCGAGAGAGCAGCTTGCTTGTAATTAGAGGTCTACTCATAATCAAGCCGAGGGACTCGGAAAATGGGTCGTTACTGAAGAGCCACTAAACTTGATGGAGGAATTCAGTAGCTTTTTGTGTTCAGAGATGCAGCCAAGAACCTTTGAATGGCTGAGTGGAAGTACCATCCTTTCTCCATCAACAATCTGTCGCTTATCCCACCACCTTCCTCACCTCCTTGAAAGCTGTAGTATGGGTAAAGGTAAAGGGACCCCTGACCATTAGGTCCAGTCGTGACCGACTCTGGGGTTGCGGCGCTCATCTCGCTTTATTGCTGAGGGAGCTGGCGTACAGCTTCCGGGTCATGTGGCCAGCATGACTAAGCCGCTTCTGGCGAACCAGAGCAGCGTATGGAAATGCCGTTTACCTTTCCACCGGAGCGGTACCTATTTATCTACTTGCACTTTGATGTGCTTTTGAACTGCTAGGTTGGCAGGAGCAGGGACCGAGCAATGGGAGCTCCCCCCGTCGTGGGGATTCAAACCGCCGACCTTCTGATCAGCAAGTCCTAGGCTCAGTGGTTTAACCCACAGCGCCACCCACTAGCCTTTCAAATTAGGCTGTATGTGTGTGTTTGTTCTTAAATGGAGCATCTGTCTGCTCCATCCTTTTTGTACCAATCCACGTGTCTGAAGCTGTAGAATAGTATTTCCTCTTCTAATACCCCTTTTATCTTGAAAACAGGAAGAAAGTTTGTTAGCATCCTGATGCGTTTCTGGTATCTGACGAGTGCTGACCTCCCTGATGAGACTCCAGATGGAACCAAAATATTCCAGGTCGTGTTTGGAGATGAAACTTCACAGGAAACGAAGCGTCTTTTAACAGCAAATTATGAGTAAGCCATCCTTGGTTTTCTACGTGGCGGCGGCATTGCGCTCTGTGTATAAAGAAACTCCCATCAAATCAGTGCATTTTAGTTCAGGGTTTACTTTCCTGAAAAAAAACAACCATGCCATTGTGAGAAAGCCACTTAGTTGACTATTTTCTCTCCTGAAATGTGAGCAACAGTAAGGTGGGTGTGGGGGATGAAGAAGATAATCGAATTTATGCACTTTAATTGTGAATAATATACATAAATGTGAATAAATGGCAAATAAAAGTCGAGGCCAGGAATAGGTGCATTAAACTTCTCCTGCAAAAGAGAGAATGTTTTAACAGGTCTCCTAAAGTATTGATAGGGACGCGGGTGGCGCTGTGGGTAAAAGCCTCAGCGCCTAGGACTTGCCGATCGAAAGGTCGGCGGTTCGAATCCCTGTGGCGGGGTGCGCTCCCGTTGCTCGGTCCCAGCACCTGCCAACCTAGCAGTTCGAAAGCACCCCCGGGTGCAAGTAGATAAATAGGGACCGCTTATTAGCGGGAAGGTAAACAGCGTTTCCGTGTGCGGCTCTGGCTCGCCAGAGCAGCGATGTCACGCTGGCCACGTGACCCGGAAGTCTCTGCGGACAGCGCTGGCCCCCGGCCTCTTGAGTAAGATGGGCACACAACCCCAGAGTCTGGCAAGACTGGCCCATACGGGCAGGGGTACCTTTACCTTTTACCTTTAAAGTATTGATACAGAAACATTGATTTGATTGATTTATTGTCCCAACATTTAGTGTACCATTGGGAAGTATCCAGCTAAATAAAAAATTGTGAGAGTGGAAGAACCACTGGACTTTCTCTGCACCCCACACAATCCCAAAATCTGCTTCAGAGAGTTGGGGGAATCCAAAACAGATTATCAGGAGCACAGGGGGAGAAGAGTAGGGAAATGTTTCCTTTTGCAAGGAGATAACCTTGTGCTGGTGGAATATTTGCCTTATTTCTACATTGAATACAACCCACTGGGATTAAGCAGCCAAGTTTGAGCCTATTATTACATTGCCAAACGATACAAACGATATCCATCAGTTCAGTATTGGATTTGCTACAATACTAAAAGCTTTATAAAGGATTTGGGAACGTTTTACCGCTTGGCTTGTGTTACAGTCTCTTATTTCTGTTCTCTCTCCCCCCCCCCCCCCCCCAAGATTTCGAAGAGAATTTACACAAGGTGTGAAACCAGACTGGACAATTACACGGATTGAGCATCCAAAGCTATTAGAATGAATTGACTGGACACTTTCATAGACAGTTATTAATATTCTGGCATCTCAGAAGACATCTCAAGATTTGTGTGCCACAATCTTTTGTGGACTGCTTTTGTACTTCTCGATTACCGGAACACAGTCTCGCTCCAAAGCATAAAAATAAAATCTTTTTCAGCAGACTTGGAAACTTCACAGATGTGTTCTTTGCCCGCCGTTGAAAGCGTTATCAAAGTCTTTCAATATGAAGCATGCTAAGTGGTTATGCTGAGAAATATTGGTGTAAATTTGAAAGAAAGTGATGCATCGTCTGGCAGTTCATAACTGAATGTCCTGTTTCCCCCTCTCAATGATCTGTTCAAATGGTTTTTTCTTCGGGGGGGGGGCACAATAAGGACAGAAGAGGAGTGAGTTCCAAACTTCCTGTTTTATGTGTCACCGAAAGTAGAAGTTACATAATGGATACAGTCAAAAATCTTTGTTTTTCAGGAACACTACAGTGGTACCTCGGATTAAGTACTTAATTCGTTCCAGAGGTCCGTTCTTAACCTGAAACTGTTCTTAACCTGAAGCACCACTTTAGCTAGTGGGGCCTCCTGCTGCCGCTGCGCCACAGGAGCACGATTTCTGTTCTCATCCTGAAGCAAAGTTCTTAACCTGAAGCACTATTTCTGGGTTAGCGGAGTATGTAACCTGAAGCGTATGTAATCTTAGGTATCACTGTAGAACTAATTTACAGCCTGTCTCAGTGGTTTCCAAACTTTGTAGAAAGAGGGCCAGATTTGATGAAGTAAAGGACTGTGTGGGCCAACCAAAGCTGTTGATTTTACCCCAAAGTTGTTGAGCTTTCTTTAGGATTGAAGTTGTTGAGGGTTTTTGGGGGGATTGAGGTTTTTGGGGGGATTTTACCCCAGGAAATAAACTGCCACAGGGGCCAGATTAAACTGACCAGCCCCTGAAACAGACTTTGGACATGCCTGGCCTATCTCATCTGTAGCATTTCAGTGTGAAAGAAAAGATGCTTAATAACTTGTGGTTATACAGCAAGTTAAGCTTTGTGATGAGCTCTCTTCCTTCACTGCCCTTCCCCCCCCCCCATCTCTTAAGGTGAAGTACATTAAAGGGTAAGAAGAAAGGGCTACTATAGGCTTGGTTCGATGAGCTCAATATGATTGTGGAGAGATCTGTAGAAGCTGGATCCTTATACGCTTGTAAGTGAATATTATCTCACCCTTGTGAAGGCATCTGTTTTTTAGCTCCTCACTATTTCAGCAATGCTCCTGCCCACCTAGCAGTTCGTAAACGGCATTTCCGTGCGCTGCTCTGGTTCGCCAGAAGCGGCTTAGTCATGCTGGCCACATGACACGGAAGCTGTACGCTGGCTCCCTTGGCCAATAAAGCAAGATGAGCGCCACGACCCCAGAGTCGGCCACGACTGGACCTAATGGTCAGGGGTCCCTTTACCTTTATTTCAGCAATGAAGTGCACAGTCGTATTGCAATTTTGGTATAGCCTGTATGAATGTGGAAGGATTTAAACTCTGAACTATATGGAGGGTTATGCATATATTAACTCCACATCAGACTACACTGTCTCATTGGCAAAACATGTTCTGTGACTTCTCGTTCCTCCTCCTACAATCACCTGCTCCTTTCTAATGCTGGCCATAAGCTGGCAGCTTAGGCACTCGTGGAAGAATCACTGTAGGTGTTACATCAACATCAGCCATGATAAATGGATGCTCTGACTCTTCCCATAAGCCACAAATATATATTGCCATCGATAGGTGCCTGCCAGCATCAGACAACTCATTCATATGAGTGGTGTTCTAGTAAGCTGTTGGAGGAGGCAAAACAAATGACCTAGAGACTGCTTTCCCAAAATGCCTACCAATTCGGGGTGGAAGGCGGGGTGCTTTTTCTGCTGCTATCTTGCTTTTATCATTCTCATTATCTGAAAGCTACCGCACCTACTGGAGAGGGAATATAATAAAGTGGAAAAGAACTGATTTGCATGCAGAATCTCTGGAATCTTCATTTAAAACCAGTGTGGGGGACCTTTGACTCTCCAGATGTTGTTGAACAACTCCCATCAGCCCCAGCAAGCATGGCCAGTGGCCAGGAATGATGGTTCAGCAATATCTGGAGGGCCAGAGGTTCCCCACACCTGATTTAAAAAACATTAGGTAGCAGGTGATAAGAAACGCTCTTCGCCACAGTGATCCATGCGACAGTCACCTCCAGGCTTGACTACTGTAATTCGCTCTACGTGGGGCTGCCCTTGAAGCTGTCCCAGAAACTCCAGCGGGTGCAGAATGCTGCAGCGAGGCTCCTCACGGGGTCTCTGCCATGGGAGCATATTCACCCAGTGCTTTTCCTGCTCCACTGGCTCCCGGTGGAGTACAGGGTCAGATTTAAGGTGCTGGTTTTGACCTTTAAAGCCCTTCACAGCCTAGGACCCTCGTACCTACGGGACCGCCTCTCCTGGTATGCCCCACGGAGAGCCTCAAGGTCCATAAATAGCAACACCCTAGAGGTCCCGGGCCCTAAGGAAGTTAGATTAGCTTCAACCAGAGCCAGGGCCTTTTCAACTCTGGCTCCGACCTGGTGGAACGCTCTGCCTCATGAGACCAGGGCCCTGCAGGATCTGATTTCTTTCCGCAGGGCCTGTAAGACAGAGTTGTTCCGCCTGGCCTTTGGCTTGGAGGAAATTTGATTCCCTCCCTCCCTCTCTTTCTTTTTTCTTTTTCCTTTCTCCTCCTGTGATGAGGCTGCATTTTAATATTTTAATGTTTCAATATTTTAATTGTTGTATTGTAATCTTGTTTTTAAGTTGTATTCATTCAAATTGTTTTTATTATTGCTTGTTAGGTGCCCTGAGCCCAGCCTTGACTGGGGAGGGCGGGGTATAAATAAAAATTATTAGTAGTATTATTAGGTAACGATGATGGGAGTTGTAGTGCAAAAACAGCAGGAGACTCAAGTTTGGGAAAGCTTGACCTAAAAGAAGCATAAAAGACCTTACAGTTTTTTAAAAAAACAAACAAACCCAGCAACTAATTGTTAAGGAGAAAAGAATCTATATTATTTTTAAGTTTGTCCCATTAGAGTAACACATTGATGCTGAAATGATTGTATAAAAATATAGTGTCATTAACTCACAGTCTCTCCAATGATTCCCCCCCCCCCCCCGATCAATTAGAATTTGCTCTATGTAATATTTGAATTAGCTTTACAGGTAGCTTAAACAAAGTATGAGGCGCTGTTTGTGATGCTTTCAGAACCTTGTATGTGATTCTGTGATGTCACTAAGGAATGTAAGAAGTGCTTTGCTGGGTCAGGCCAAAGACTCATAAAGCCCTGCATTCTGTTTCCTGTATACCTGAAGGAGCGTCTCCACCCGCATTGTTCAGCCTGGACACTGAGATCCAGAGCCGAGGGCCTTCTGGCAGTTCCCTCATTGCTAGAAGTGAGGTTACAGGGAACCAGGCAGAGGGCCTTCTCGGTAGTGGCGCCCACCCTGTGGAACGCCCTCCCTTTAGATGTGAAGGAAATAAGCAGCTATCTTATCTTTAAAAGACATCTGAAGGCAGCCCTGTTCAGGGAAGTTTTTAATACAGTGGTACCTCTGGTTACGTACTTAATTCGTTCCAGAGGTCCGTTCTTAACCTGAAACTGTTCTTAACCTGAAGTACCACTTTAGCTAATGGGGCCTGCCGCTGCCGTGCAATTTCTGTTCTCATCCTGAAGCAAAGTTCTTAACCCGAGGTACTATTTCTGGGTTAGCGGAGTCTGTAACCTGAAGCGTATGTAACCCGAGGTACCACTGTATTTAATACTGTATTGTTTTTAACACTCGATTGGAAGCTGCCCAGAGTGGCTGGGGACACTCAGCCAGATGGGCGGGGTATAAATAATAAATTATTATTACTATTATTACTATTATTATTATTATTATTATTATTATTATTCCAGCAGAGGCCAACCCGATGCCTTTGGAAAGCCCCTAAGCAGGATATGAAGGCAATTGCTGTCGCCTGTTACTCCCAGGGACGGATAGTCAGAAAGCTATCCTTCCTCTCATCCTGGAAGTAAGTCGATGTAACGCCCATATGTACTTAGGCATGCATGGCTTAATCTTTGAGACAAGCATATGCTGCTGGCAAGATCAACCAGGTAGCCACGACCGACAGGTAGGTCTTCATGGTTAGAACTGTGCTCTGGGGCCATCCCCTCTGCCAGGACCCTGCTGGCGGACGGCACACGAGCGAGCAGGGGGGAGCGAGAAAAGGATCCACCCTTGGAGGCAGGCAGGCACCGAGAGAACGCAGGCACTGAGGTACCTTTACCTTTACCTACCTATATTGCCATCACAACTAGAGAGTCAATGCCTAAAACGGAGAGATCAGTAAAGTCAGGGGAAGGAATATTACTGGGTTAGAGATAACTAGAGACAGATGAATTGCGGGCAGTGGCGCAGGGAGCAAAATGGATTAGCAGGCATGAAAGCCCTCGCCACAAGCTCGTGCGCAAACTGAGAAAACTCAGCATTAACTAAAAGCGTGTTGTTGGTTTTTTAAGTTGCAATATTTCCCGTTCTGATCCATGCTTTGCATTGATGAATGTTCTACAACAGGCAAACATTTTCTGAACTGAAAGCGGAAGGGAAGCACTGCCTTGACCAGGTAGGGTGGGAAAATAATCCTTGGTAAAGGCGACTGAAATATGCTTGGAGTTGAGAGTGGATTTCATGCTCTTTATTCAGCTCATGGTGGTGAGGAGTGGAAGTTCCCCCATAAAGTGTCTGCTTTATATACATTACACAATGGGCTGCATGTGATTGGCTAATTCTGGGATTCTCCTGTGGGCCAATCAGGTTGTGGATTCACTTCCACCTGGAGCTGGATTGGGTGGCTCCTGTGGACCAATCAGACTGCTGCATTGTTCTAGGACCAATCAGACTGCTGCATTCTGAATCCTATTGTTCTAGGACCAATCAGACTGCTTCATTTTGGATCCTATTGTTCTTGGACCAATCAGACTGCTGCATTTTGGATCTTATTCAACTCAGAACATAACAGCGACAATGATTAAATGGGCTATAGATATTGATATGGAAATGTCAGGGTGGGGAAAAACTATGGGGGGAAACCAAACTTCTTTTCCTGCCACGTTATTAAGGAAAATTTACAAAAGGTGATACTTGACACCCAGCAAACTGGTGAAAATGTACAGAAAGGGGTCCAATCTATGTTGGAAGTGCCATGAGGTAGAAGGAACCCTGATCCATATGTGGTGGTTGTGTAAATATGCTATAGAATTCTGGGAGATGATTCATACAGAATTTTAAAAGATCCTTAAGATCACATTTCCCCAAAGACCTGAGGCCTTTCTGTTAGGGATAACAAGCGCTGAAATCCTGAAAAAGGCCCTCAGTCTCTTTTTATATGTGACTGTGGCAGCTAGAATGGTATATTTGCATAGCTGTCAAGCATCCCTTATTTGGAGGGACAGTCCCTTATCCCAGCGCCGTGTCCCGCTGCTGTCCCTTATTGATGATGTCCCTTAAATTTCTCAGGTTTCAAAGGAAGCAGCTCCTCTCCCTCCCTCCCTGCTGGCCAGGGAGGAGGGAGGCTCCAACTGTGTTGCTTGGCTGCCCGCCCCGCCCCCCTCCGGCCTCCTCTCACCAGCCTCGGCCCCCAGGAGCCCCTCCCCGCCGGGACTGGTGGGAGCCTTGGGCCCTTCCGCCACCATCCTTCTCGCGGCCGCCGAACTGAGCGTCTCTGCCTGGGGCCTCCCCTCTGCCCGTCACCGCCACTCCCGCTCCTGTTGGGCCGTACTGCGGCTGTGCCACCGAAGGACCCGAATGAGATGGGCAGCCTGGCATGGTCTATGAATCGATGAGGAGCCTTGAGAGGAGAGCGAGGGCAACTATAGAGAAAGCAGTTCAGAGAGAGGAGGCGGAGGCGCGGGCAGGTGTTCCAAGGGCTACAAGGGAAGAACCGCAAGCGCTTCTCCCATAGTTTTGTAGTGGTCGACTAGCATAGATGGTCTGATTTACTTCGGGCGCTATTTCCCCCCTCCTCCCACCACACCTGATGGAACTGAGAGCTGCAGATGGAGCACGAGAGAAAAGATACAGAACTGCAGCAGCATCTTCGTAGCTTGGACTTCGTTTTGCACGAAAAGTGGTTGCTGCTTGTAGTTATTTAATTGCAGTGTTTCATCGGCTGGTGTCTTGAGCAGCAACCTCTGGAAACGAAGGGCTAAAAACCAGCGCTGCTCTCCAAAATTATCTGGTCCCTTTTAACTGGTTGACTAAAATCCCTTATTTTGGCTGCTGGTCCCTTATTTTCAAGGCTGCTGGTCCCTTATTTTCAAATCTGTAAGTTGACAGCTATGTATATGTGATAAAAATGGAATGAAAAAGAGATACCCACGAAAGAAATAATATGGCAGAATAAATGGATAGAATACACAGAGTTAGTAACTATGACCGCGAAACTAAGAAATAAGGATGAGTCACGGATAAGAAATGAGTGGAAGTGTTTTGAAGAGTATCTCAAGAGGGTATGATAGTCGGTTTAACCTACAAGTAGGAATGAACATAGGAGCAGCAGATAGCATTAAATAAAGGAAGATCTGATACGAAAATGGGTGGGATATTAGATTATGCAGCCGACAAAAGACTACCTAGAATGCCATGGAAAGATAGACGGGGAAGTCCGAGGATAAGAGATAATGATGAATAGTGTATGGTGTATTTATAAGTTGTAAAAATGCATAAACGAAAAGGAAAAAAAATAACCCTTATATAAAACATATGTAAGAGGCCTTATTCTTTGCACTTCCCTTCTGCAAACATTAGGTGGGAGTGTTTTTCTACAGCTAGAACATTTTGTTGCCACTCCCAACTATTTTATTCCAGCAACTTGAAACTCCAATGGCTGATTTATTCAAACAGCTAGTTTTTCCAAAATGGAAGGCTTCTCCTCTGGTTGAACCCAGCCTAATGCTTTTTATCTGCAGCAGATGTTTTGATGACTCAGTGAGGAAATGAAAACATGAATCCCAAATCTCTGCCAATTAAAAGTGATAATCTCTGATCTCTCTAATTTTGCAAATTAAACGATTTGTTCCTTGTTTACTTTTTTGGTATTTTTATAGCTGAAAGTAGAATGAGCAGAATACCACCCTCTAAGCACTAGTGGAACTTCTTGGGCTATTCACCTCCTTCCTGCCGACCTCCCCCCCCCCCCCCGCCCCCGGCACTTTGAAGCCTATTTTGCATCCATAACGACTATAATTTTCCATTTAAAAATAAAATGGAGACTGCTGGGACTATTGACAATTTGGGGTTGTTGGTTTTTTTAAACACACATTTATTAGCTTATTTCTCAGTACAGTGATACCTCGGGTTACATATGCTTCAGGTTACATACACTTCAGGTTACAGACTCCGCTAACCCAGAAATAATACCTCGGGTTAAGAACTTTGCTTCAGGATGAGAACAGAAATCATGCAGCAGTGGCACGGCAGCAGCAGGAGGCCCCATTAGCCAAAGTGGTGCTTCAGGTTAAGAACAGTTTCAGGTTAAGAATGGACCTTTGGAACGAATTAAGTACTTAACCCGAGGTACCACTGTAGAGGCAGCGGCGGAGGAAGCCTCTTGGGTGGCATGCCCAGGGAACGTGGCGCCCATAAGGACGGAACAGGGTGCTCGTGTGCCGTGCTGTGCTGCCCCTATTGGCGCCGCAGCGTGTCCTGTGCTGTGCCGTCCCCATCCCTATGGGCGCCACGTGCCACTGGGCATGTGGTGCCCATAGGTCCAAGACACGGCCGTGCCACCCATAAGGACAGGGCGGGTGGCACCCATACCGGATGGGGCGTGATACCCATAGGGAGGAGATGCAGCGCATGGCACCCATATGGGACGGGATGCGGCGCATGGCACCCATAGGGATGGGGAGCGCAGTGGGGCCTCAACCACCTACAGCTGGGGGGGAGGCAGCGGGCAGACAGCGCGGAGCCTGTGGGCACCTAGACGCATGGCTTGTGCATGCTGCAGGCCCCGTGGTGATGAGTTCCGCCCGCCATTTTTTTACCCCCCCCCATCAGAGTGGCACCCAGGGCGGACTGCACCCCCCGCACCCCCCTTCGTACGCCCCTGGATAGAGGCACTGGAAAAAGCTTTCCACTGCAGTACGTTCGTATATGCATTGTTCACAGGACCTCTGAGGGTGCTGCTGTCTGACTTCTCCAATTTCCAAAAGATGATTGATAAAGCTTTAGACATGAACATGGTGGGAAGCCATGAATACCTCTTGAAACCCTCCCAAGCCTTGCCGAACTGAGAAAGAATATAGATAAGCTAGAGCAGGGTTTTCCAAAGTGGGCGATGCTGAATGATGTCCTGGCTGGATGCTATTGTCAGTTTTGATCATGTGTCAAATGAAGCGCCAATACCATGTGTACACCCATTTTTAATATGTAATGTTTTATTATGTTTTTATATATGTTGGAAGTTGCCCAGAGTGGCTGGGGCAACCCAGTCAGGTGGGCTGGGTACAAATGTTGTTGTTGTTGTTGTTGTTGTTGTTGTTGTTGTTGTTGTTGTTGTCCTAACAACCCAATGTCAGTGGGAGAATCTCCTAATGCAGTTTCTCCAGCAATGTGGTTCAAAAATACCATGAGACCCTTTTGGGCCAAGCCTATTTACAGTTACCAGATAAGGCTGTTCTGGGTTAAAATTGCTGTTGCAGTGAATTTGTCCTTCTAGATAGTTGTCTCTCTCAAGAAGCTTACTGCCATTCAGTACTGTTGCTCTAGGGTCACCCAGCTAAGAGAAGCTGACATTTAAACAGGGGCGTAACATTTGCCTGGAGGAGCTGAGAAAGGCTGGCAGTCGGTGCGGGGAGAGGGAATTGGGTTTTTAATGGAATTTTTCCGCTGCGTTACATTGCGCCCCGCAAGCACCCTTTAAACTAGCAAATGGTGCTTTGAAGGTTTTGACTGATAAAGGGGAAAGCCTGTGAGGCGAACTGCAACCTGTAAATGCACCATATTCAGATTAGGCTTTTATGGATTCAGATTTGGGCTTTTTATGTGCTATGGCCCATTGGATCCCTTTTTGCACTATTTCTCTATTAGACTATGCGTTGCCAAATGATCAGCGAGAGGAATAAATACTATACTATATCAAAAGTGGTTTAAGCCTTTACAGTAATTACTTACCTGTGATTGTCAGATTTGAATCCCTCGGGTCTCTGCAGAGGGATGTCTGTAGCTCACCTTGACTGGTATTCTGTCAGTTTGCTTTCACATTCTTCAGCCTAAATGTATGACAGGATACCAGCCACACCTTGTGCTCTTCTCTAGCAATAAAGGTAAAGGTAAAGGGACCCCTGACCATTAGATCCAGTTGTGGCCGACTCTGGGGTTGCGGTGCTCATCTCGCTTTATTGGCTGAGGGAGCCGGCGTACAGCTTCCGGGTCGTGTGGCCAGCATGACTAAGCCGCTTCTGGTGAACCAGAGCAGAACACGGAAACGCCGTTTACCTTCCCGCTGGAGCGGTACCTATTTATCTACTTGCACTTTGACATGCTTTCGAACTGCTAGGTGGGCAGGAGCAGGGACCGAGCAACGGAAGCTCACCCCGTCGCGGGGATTCGAACTGCTGACCTTCTGATTAGCAAGTCCTAGGCTCTGTGGTTTAACCCACAGCGCCACCCGCATCCCTCTCTAGCAATACGTTGGTGTAAAATTACGTTGGTGTTAATTGACATAGTGTCACCTATGTACATAGATAAATAATATCATAGAATAAATAAATAACAAACAACCCACAACCTTCGGACAAAGTGTGTGATGACGAGTCTTTGCCCCCAAATTGCTTATACAATGGTACCTTGGTTCTCGAACGCCTTGCTATTCAAACAACTTGGAACCCAAACACTGCAAACACAGAATTAAGTGTTCTGGTTTGCAAACTTTTTGAGTGTTACGCTTCTGTTTTGAGTGCAACACTTACGTTTTGAGTGTAACGCTGAAGTCTGTCTGTTTTTACTATTTATTTTGCATTTGTGTTTTTGTCTTTTTTGTGTGTGTGACTGTGTGGAACCCAGTTCAGCTACTGATTGATTGATTGATTGATTGTGTGACTGCAGTACATTGTTTATTGCTTTCATTTTATGGATCAATGTTCTCGTTAGATAGTAAAATTAATGTTAAATTGCTGTTTTAGGGGTTGTTTTTAAAAGTCTGGAACGGTTTAATCCATTTTGCATTACTTTCTATGGCAAAGCAAACCTTGGTTTTGGAATGCTTTGGTTTTGGAAGGGACTTCCGGAACAGATTAAGTTTGAGAACCAAGGTACCACTGTAATCTAAAAATAAATACGAGGGGGACATCAGGGACAGATTGCTCTCAGCAGAGGTCTGAATTTACCATCACTTGCAGAGGGCCTCGTAAAATGCAGCTGAGGGCCACCCTTGATGGCTCCCCCCTGTCTAATACCTAGAAACTCATTGCACTTTAAGAATCCGGGTCTATGCAAACTGTGGGTTATACTTAAATAAATATTCTGCTTCCATAATTCAAAAAGCCTAAAATGCATATACAGTGGTACCTCGGGTTACATACGCTTCAGGTTACATACGCTTCAGGTTACAGACTCCGCTAACCCAGAAATAGTGCTTCAGGTTAAGAACTTTGCTTCAGGATGAGAACAGAAATCGGGCTCCGGCAGCGTGGCAGCAGCAGGAGGCCCCATTAGCTAAAGTGGTGCTTCAGGTTAAGAACAGTTTCAGGTTAAGAACGGACCTCCAGAACGAATTAAGTACTTAACCCGAGGTACCACTGTATGTTCGAAGGCAAAAACTACCCTGGTAAAGGTAAAGGGACCCCTGACCATTAGGTCCAGTCGTGGCCGACTCTGGGGTTGCGGCGCTCATCTTGCTTTATTGGCCAAAGGAGCCGGCGTACAGCTTCCGGGTCGTGTGGCCAGTATGACTAAGCCGCTTCTGGCGAACCAGAGCAGCGCACGGAAACACCGTTTGCCTTCCCGCCGGAATGGTACCTATTTATCTACTTGCACTTGGACGTGCTTTCGAACTGTTAGGTTGGCAGGAGCAGGGACCGAGCAACGGGAGCTCACCCCTTTGCGGGGATTCGAACCGCCGACCTTCTGATCGGCAAGTCCTAGGCTCTGTGGTTTAACCCACAGCACCACCCGTGTCCCTTAAAAAACCGACCTTACTTCTGCAAAATTTGATATTATATCAGATCTCATTCTTCCCTCCTATCCCACTGCAGTCACACACTAGTACAGATTTCCGAACAGACCACACACCCCAAGAGTCACTGCTTTGGATAATGAATTTAGACGTTGTGTTTTTCTGTCTTCCAGCCTCTTCCTTCACTGCTAAAGCAATCACTTTACTTGCAGTACTCTGGGATCTGTTCTAAGCAGTTTCCCCCCTGTTCTCTCCATTCATTTCTGCTAGAGAAACTTAAATAGGATCTGCAGCGGTTATGGCTTCCTCCCACACTGTTGCATTGTCTCTTGTGGTTTGAGAAAGTATTTGTGCAGGAATTTATGATCACTTACTATGATTTTTTTTTTTAAAAAAAGGCTTTCATTCACAACACCCTGCCTATTTCAGCAGTTCACTTTCCTGCTTTCTTTGAGTGCGGCACCCACTGTAATTGTTTTTCCATGCTCAAGTCTGTTCTTGAACACTTTGCCGTCACAAAAAAGGGCTACGCTTATGCTACACTTGTGTGTTTTGAGCGCATGCATGCGCAGACACACACACCAGAGTGGTGCATGCTCTAGTTATCTCCAGCTTGGACTACTGCAATGCGCTCTACGTGGGGCTACCTTTGAAGGTGACCCGGAAACTGCAACTAATTCAGAATGCTGCAGATAGACTGGTGACTGGGAGTGGCCGCCGGGACCACATAACACCGGTCCTGAGAGATCTGCATTGGCTCCCAGTACATTTCCAAACACAATTCAAAGTGTTGGTGCTGACCTTTAAAGCCCTAAACGGCCTCGGTCCTGTATACCTGAAGGAGTGTCTCCACCCCCATCATTCAGCTGAGATCCAGCACCGAGGGCCTTCTGGTGGTTCCCTCATTGCGAGAAGTGAGGTTACAGGGAACCAGGCAGAGGGCCTTCTCAGTGGTGGCACCCACCCTGTGGGACAACCTCCCTTCAGATGTGAAGGAAATAAGCAGCTATCCTATCTTTAAAAGACATCTGAAGGCAGCCCTGTTCAGGGAAGTTTTAAATATTTAATGCTGTACTATTTTTAACATTTGATTGGGAGCCGCCCAGAGTGGCTGGGGAAACTCAGCCAGTTGGGTGGGGTATAAATATATTATTATTATTATTATTATTATTATTATTATTATTATTATTATTGAACCATCTTAATTTGAAACATCTTGAGCTCAGGCATCCCCCAGTCTTTAGATCTGTATTGATCTTGCTTTAGTTCCAGTCACAGTGTACAGTATTTAGATGGTGGTTGATTCAAATTCATATACAATGCGTCATAACCCTAATGGACCATGCTAAGGTTTGTTAAGTTGGCTATTTTTATAGCGCTTGCTACTTGTTGTCTTGGCTACTGGTTAAGATGATGTAGAGAGCTGTGATTCCAAATGCTTACTAACACCTTGTCTCATAAAGTGCTCATAGATTAAGTATTTGATGTTCAGGTTTGCTATGTCAGCAGAAGCCCCTTTCTGTTTGACAGGATTTGTAGGGGTTTCGCTCCTCTAATGTCCATCAGCACACTGAAAGGTCTGGGGCGCTTCCTGCTATGTGTGCAGAACAAGGAGGCAAGTCATCATTTACTCCTGTCCTTTTAAAGGGGGCTGCTTTGCAGAATCACATTATCCAATGTTCGTCATCGTCGGAGCAAGCGGAACCTAAGTAGCTCACATCCATCTCCATTAGCTCCTATCCATGCTCAGGGAGGGAAGGAATAGACCTGAAGGATGCCAACCTCACTGGTTTTCAGATTTGGGGCTGTAAAACAAAGCTCTGTTTAGGAAAGATAACCACTGAATGTGTTGAAGAATTCCCCAAACACCTAAAAACAGTGTTTTTTTAATGTTTAGGGGTACTCTCATTTTCCTACTCATATTGAAATACTGCACTAAATGAGGCCAAACTTAGATGAGCAAAATATTTAGGGGTATGCATACGCAAAATATGGTCTGAAGCTCAACATCAAAAAAACAAAGATCATGGCCACTGGTCCCATCACCTCCTGGCAAATAGAAGGGGAAGAAATGGAGGCAGTGAGAGATTTTACTTTCTTGGGCTCCATGATCACTGCAGATGGTGACAGCAGCCACGAAATTAAAAGACGCCTGCTTCTTGGGAGAAAAGCAGTGACAAAGCTAGACAGCATCTTAAAAAGCAGAGACATCACCTTGCCAACAAAGGTCCGTATAGTTAAAGCTATGGTTTCCCCAGTAGTGATGTATGGAAGTGAGAGCTGGACCATAAAGAAGGCTGATCGCCGAAGAATTGATGCTTTTGAATTACGGTGCTGGAGGAGACTCTTGAGAGTCCCATGGACTGCAAGAAGATCAAACCTATCCATTCTGAAGGAAATCAGCCCTGAGTGCTCACCAGAAGGACAGATCCTGAAGCTGAGGCTCCAATACTTTGGCCACCTCATGAGAAGAGAAGACTCCCTGGAAAAGACCCTGATGCTGGGAAAGATGGAGGGCACAAGGAGAAGGGGACGACAGAGGACGAGATGGTTGGACAGTGTTCTCGAAGCTACCAGCATGAGTTTGACCAAACTGCAGGAGGCAGTGGAAGACAGAAGTGCCTGGCGTGCTCTGGTCCAGGGGGTCACGAAGAGTCAGACACGACTAAACGACTAAACAACAACAACATACCCCTGCGTACCCCCCCCCCCCCAGAAAAAAGCACTGCCTAAAAATAAAGAAACATCTAACCTTTCTTATCCCTCTACCCCAACATCTGTTAGTTCTTGAACCATGGCAACTTAGACTGCACGTTTCTTCAGACAGGATCCTGTCCCTTCTTCCCATATCACACTGCCAAAGGCTGTATACGATGATGCACCGTGTGAACAGTAACAATTTATATCCTCCTCCTTATAGGCTGTCGTGTTTGTAAGGCAGGATGAAAGTGCCACTTCCATGGCATTGATGTCCCCCAATGTGTTTGTTTACGCCATTCTGCAACCAACACCCAGTGCTGATTCTAGTGTCTCTTGAACGCAGGAGAAGATAAAGGAGATCACACTCACTTTTCACATAGAGCAGGAGATCTATTGAGCACTTGAGTGATTTGGCCTCATGGGCTGAGAGGGGAGCTTCTATAATATAAAGGTGCCACACAGCAGCATGTTTACTTCTCCCGCTTGTGTGCTGTTGATGTAAGAGAGCATCTCCCTCTCCTTTTGGTCCTTCCTATACTTCTGGGACGCGGGTGGCACTGTGGGTTAAAACCACAGAGCCTAGGACTTGCCTTGTTAGAGGACATCTCTTCTTTGACATGCCCCAGGGATCCTTCTCTCGGTGGCTGCGAATGGGGGTGGAGCTGCAGAACCAGGATGATCATCTACCATCAGTGTCAGGAATAATGTTGAGCACCGAACACAATTCCTCCAGCCACTACAGTGGTACCTCGGGTTAAGTACTTAATTCGTTCCGGAGGTCCGTTCTTAACCTGAAACTGTTCTTAACCTGAAGCACCACTTTAGCTAATGGGGCCTCCTGCTGCCGCCACCACCGGAGCACGATTTCTGTTCTCATCCTGAAGCAAAATTCTTAACCTGAAGCACTATTTCTGGGTTAGTGGAGTCTGTAACCTGAAGTGTATGTAACCTGAAGCGTATGTAACCCGAGGTACCACTGTATTGTCCCCAAAGGGCTTATTCCTGGAACATGGAAACAGCTTTTAGATAAGAATAGACACAACAGTATCCAGGGGCATCAACTATGGGGGGCAGAAAGGGCTTTGCCCCCCTCAATAATATTCTTCTTCTTCTTCTTCTTCTTCTTCTTCTTCTTCTTCTTCTTCTTCTTCTTCTTCTTCTTCTTCTTCCATGTTCTCCACCCCGGCCTACACAATCAGCCTAGACCATGGATTGGCAAACTAAGGTCTACAGGCCAGATCAGGCCCAATTGCCTTCTGGATCCGGCCCGTGGACAGTTCTTTCCCTCTCCCTCCCTCTCCCTCACATGTCAGCGGCAGCGCCTCCTCCCTCCCTCCTCCTGGCTTCTCCCCGCCCTGCCTAGAGGAGGAAGGTGGCTGGGCTTTCTTAGTGCCAGCAGCAGCCGTGCTTGAGGGCCGCCATTTTAAGCAGCCCCTCTCTAGAGTCCTTTCGTACGCCGCTCATTGTCCCTCCACCGCTGCCACCAGCCCCTGCCACTCACAAGACACAGGTAAGCAGTCACCGGGGATGGTGGTGCTCTTGCATCATTCCCCCGCCCCCAAAAAATATAGTCCGTCCCCCCCTCCCAAGGTTTGAGGGACAGTGGACCAGCCCCCTGCTGAAAAAGATTGCTGACCCCTGGCCTAGACTCCATCTGGAGGAGAAATGGAGTCCCTCTGAAGACAGTAACTCAAGGACAGCCATGGCTGATGTCTCTGCAGAATCAGGAAATAAGGAAAACTGTCATTGCCATGCTACTTAAAGATTTTGTCATTATCTGAATGTGGTGTTTTATTTCCCTCCCTAACCACACAATTATGGTTTTTCCAGTACATAGCCACCGAAACAAATGTCAAGGTCTTTGTGTCGAAATGAGTTCTGTGACCCTGCATTGAAAGCGGTGTTTACACGCGAGGTTTGTAGAATTGACTTGTGCAGGCCTTCTTGACATGGAGCTGACCCCTAAAGCTGACAGCGGACCATCTGATGTGCTTGCAATTTGTTTGGAATGGTCATTGATTTTTACTCTAGCATTTAACATCTGTCAAGTTGTTATCTCTAAGCAAACCCGCTAAAGGCAATCCAAAGCACAGAGGACAGGAAGGAGATAAGGGTAAGTCATCTTACTTTCTATGGAACAACTTTGCTGATTTGGTATAAATGGTGTTCTCCGGGCTTTCTAACAAAATTGAGAAAATCAGCACTTTTCATATTGGTAATCTCAACCTTCCTCCAAGGAGCTGGGAGGGGGGGTGTACATTTTATCTTCACAATTCTGGCTCATTCACACAAAGCTCTAAGCCATGGTTTGTTTAACAAACCATGAGTTTTCCTATCGACCATTAAAAAGAAACCCAAAGCTTAATTTCTCAACCCCCCCAATTGCTCTTGTATTGTACCTTTGTAATTTCATGGGGTGGGATGATTAAACAAACTATGGTTAAGGAAGAATACCGGCTTTACATGTAACACCAAGTCATAGTTAAGACAAACCAAGGTTCATAAGACAGAAGCAAACTATGACTTGAACAAACCATAGTTAAGCTCTTCAACAGGATTCACACATAATACTAAGACGTGATTTAATAGGCCCTAGTTTAATAAACCATGGCTTAGCATTATGTGTAAACTAGGCTACTGAGAGGTTGATTTTACATATACGTTTCTGAAGGCCAAATGGAGATCTTCATACTTCAAACCAAGCACTTCTCTGATCCAAGTTGATTACACTCTGCCCACAACACATGTTCAGTTCTTGGTAATCACAGTGACAGATGATCTTGGATTTATGATTGTATTGAAAACCAAAATAGCTCTCAAGTAATGTAAGTGTAGGGACACAGGTGGCGCTGTGGGTTAAACCACAGAGCCTAGGACTTGCCGATCAGAAGGTCGGCAGTTCAAATCCCCGTGAGGGGGTGAGCTCCCGTTGCTCGGTCCCTGCTCCTGCCAACCTAGCAGTTCCAAAGCACCTCAAAGTGCAAGTAGATAAATGGGTACCGCTACAGCGGGAAGGTAAACGGCGTTTCCGTGCGCTGCTCTGGTTTGCCAGAAGTGGCTTAGTCATGCTGGCCACATGACCCAGAAGCTGTACGCTGGCTCCCTCGGGCAATAAAGCGAGATGAGCTGGACCTAATGGTCAGGGGTCCCTTTACCTTTACTAATGTAAGTAATGTAAAGTAAAGTAATGTAAGACACTTGTAGAAATAGGCATTCTTACTTTTCAGTTACAGGAAAACCATGCGGCTTGTTGCTGTACAAAATAACAGCTGTACAAAGAACATTGAATTATAAGTAGGGCTGAATTGGCGGTATGCTGACGCTTAATGTTTGAAGAACATCCTTTTATTGGGCTCTGCAAGTTTGACTTTTAGTATCTTTTGTTTGCCTCATACTTCTAATGTACAAATGTTATTATTTAGAGAGGGGTTATTATTGGTGTGATTTTGCACAGGAGCAGCAAAACTATGAGACAACAGGATACTCAGTGAATCTATAGCTAAGCAGGGATTGGAATACAGTGGTCTAAGGCCCAAACACAATACTTCATGCATTACTAGATGAATTGGTTGTGTAGCAAGATGGCTTTCCTTGTCAGTTCCTCTGTACTTAGACTCCCTGCAGCTTGGCATACTTACAGAATCCGTGTATGAGTGTTAGACAAAAATCTTGCTCATCTAGCTCAGCAGTCAGTCTCCAACACTGATCCAGTAGATTAGTTTTCAATTACAATAATCCAATAGTAGCCTCATTATAACAATGCCAAATTATAATACTAATGCCAATCATTCATATACCAAATTATATAATTTAGGTGGCCCCCCACGTGCTACAATTGATGGTTTGATTATTTACTTTATTTCTGCGTTCCAAGATCTTATTAATTTCATTTGCCCTCCAGTCAAAAGAACAATTCCTTATACAACAACTGCAGTATTAACAACTTCCATTCGTATTGAGACATCAATCTACAGGTGAAGCGTTCCAACTACCGTATTTTTCGGACTATTGGACGCACCGGTCCATAGGACGCACCTAGATTTGGGGGGGGAAATAAAGGCAAAAAAATTTATTCCCCCCCCCCGCCAGGCGCGGGGCTGGGGCGGGGAAGCCCGAGCTTCCCCCTCCCCCAGAACGGGACCCAGAGCCATGCCGAAGCTGCGCGCAGCTTTGGCATCGCTCTGGGAGCTTGCGGGGCTGGGGGAGGAGGAAGCCTTCCGCCAGCCTCCAAACCATATCGGGAGACAGCGGGATGGCGCGCTGCGCCTCTCCCGCTGTCCCCCGAGTTTGCGGGGCTGGGCCAGCCTTCTAACCAAGTCGGGGGACAGCGGGAAGGGCGCGCTGCGCCCCTGCCGCTGTCTCCCGAGTTTGCGGGGCTGGCGACGGGGAGGAGCAGGCTTCTCCCCCCGCCAGCCTCCTAGACAAGTCGGGGGACAGCGGGAAAGGCGCGCTGCGCCTCTCCCGCTGTCCCCCGAGTTTGCGGGGCTGGCAACGGGGAGGAGCAGGCTTCTCCCCCCGCCAGCCTTCTAGCCAAGTCGGGGGACAGCGGGAAGGGCGCGCTGCGCCTCTCCCGCTGTCCCCCGAGCTTGTGGGGCTGGCGGTGGGGCTCTCCTGAAGCCTGGAGGTTGTGGGGCTGGTGGGGGGGAGAAGCAGGCTTGCTTCTCCCCACCCCCAGCCTCCAGATCAGGTCGGGGAATAGCGGGATGGCGGAGCGCCGCCATCCCGCTATTCCCCGACCTGATCTGGAGGTTGTGGGGCTGGGGGGGGGAGAAGCAGGCTTGCTCCTCCCACCCCCAGCCTCCAGATCAGGTCGGGGAATAGCGGGATGGCGGAGCGCCGCCATCCCGCTATTCCCCGACCTGATCTGGAAGTTGTGGGGCTGGGGGGGGGGAGAAGCAGGCTTGCTCCTCCCACGACCTGCCTCCAGATCAGGTCGGGGAATAGCGGGATGGCGGAGCGCCGCCATCCCGCTATTCCACGACCTGATCTGGAGGTTGTGGGGCTGGGGGGGGGGGAGAAGCAGGCTTGCTCCTCCCACCCCCAGCCTCCAGATCAGGTCGGGGAATAGCGGGATGGCGGAGCGCCGCCATCCCGCTATTCCCCGACCTGATCTGGAGGTTGTGGGGCTGGGGGGGGGGGAGAAGCAGGCTTGCTTCTCCCTCCCCCAGCCTCCAGATCAGGTCGGGGAATAGCGGGATGGCGGAGCGCCGCCATCCCGCTATTTCCTGACCTGATCTGGAGGTTGTGGGGCTGGGGGGGGGGGAGAAGCAGGCTTGCTCCTCCCACCCCCAGCCTCCAGATCAGGTCGGGGAATAGCGGGATGGCGGCGCTTCGCCATCCCCCTATCCCCCGAGCTTGTGGGGCTGGGGGGGGAGAAGCAGGCTTGCTTCTCCCCCCGCCAGCCTCCAGATCAGATCGGGGAATAGCGGGGTGGCGGCTCTGCGCCTCCCCGCTGTCCCCAGCTTTTGGGTGCAGGCTGCTGCCCGCAAGCCTTGCGAGCCCGCGGGACATCCCGCCGGGCTTGCAAGACTTGGGATAGCTTCCTGAAGCCTGGAGAGCGAGAGGGGTCGGTGCGCACGGACCCCTCTCGCTCTCCAGGCTTCAGCAAAAGCCTGCATTCGCACCATAGGACGCACACACATTTCCCCTTCATTTTTGGAGGGGAAAAAGTGCGTCCTATAGTGCGAAAAATACGGTATATCCTTGTTCTTCCTGTGTGTGGAAATTATTCTGTCCGTGTTGTTTCTCCCTGTCCTTGTAGAATATTATGTCTGTCTTTTCCCAGTTGTTGCTGTTCTCCATCATGCCTTGGGCGGAGCTAATATCCCATTGGAGTTTCAGAAATTCTCCATTGTTTTGCAACTTTTTGGATCACACTGTCCCAAAAATCACACTGTCCCAATAAATAACCTGTTTTCACCATTTTCCCCTCAGCCTGGGAAGATGCCACTAGATACCACTGCCAAGCTCATAAGCAAAGCATGATGGAGGCAGACATTCTGTACCTGGTTATTAGAGGCAAGTGTCCTCTGAAAAAGAAGGTGATGTTGTTAACTAATAGGTGTGTAGCTAGATCTGTCCTCCAGTCAGGGGCGCCAACTCCTGGGCCCCACTAATAATTTGAAGGGACGCGGGTGGTGCTGTGGGTTAAACCACAGGGCCTAGGACTTGCTAATCAGAAGGTTGGCAGTTCGAATCCCCACGACGGCGTGAGCTCCCATTGCTCAGTCCCTGCTCCTGCCAACCTAGCAGTTCAAAAGCACGTCAAAGTGCAAGTAGATAAATAGGAACCGCTCTGGTGGGAAGGTAAACGGTGTTTCCATGCGCTGCTCTGGTTCACCAGAAGTGGCTTAGTCATGCTGGCCACATGACTGTATGCTGGCTCCCTCGGCCAATAAAGTGAGATGAGCACCGCAACCCCAGAGTCGGTCACGACTGGACCTAATGGTCAGGGGTCCCTTTACCTTACTGCTGAAGGGGGGGGGGGATAACAAGGAAACTAGTGCAGTCTGGTGAAATGTAATAAAGTCTGGAACGTTAAATGGCTAACGTATTTATTATGACGTATAATTTGTCTTCAAGGTGCCACAGGGCCCTTTGTAGGTTTCTCTGCAACAAGATAAACATGGCTGCCCTGTTCCTGAATTTAAAATAGCTGATTCTATATTTATGTAATGTGCTGAAAATTTGCACAAAACATTCCAGAGCATTCTAATAGTTCACAGATTTAGAGTGATTCTTGTGGAGGAATATACATGGAATACTGGCGTTGAAAATTCTCTTAACTTTTCAAAAAATGATATCTTATGCTATTTAGATACCATTTAGATACAGGGTCGGAATCTTTTCTGTAAAAATCCACATGGGTTTTCAATTGCAGTGCAATGCTTACCATATGTTTTCCTCCAGAAGACTCATTCCAAAAACCTCCCTGAAATTAAATGTTATGATGGCAGGGCTAAACAGCCTAGAGACCAAGAGTTAAATTCCCAGTGCAGTGAGCATATGAGACAACGTGTGGAAATAAATTTTCAGGCTGTAAAATATTCCATAAAACGAAATCTATGTTTGTTTGTTTTCAAAAAATACTGCTTGGGCCAATATTGATTTCTTCCCCAACACCAAATTTTAACATCCTTCTGAGCTAGCTTTACTTAAAACACTAAGCAAATGCCATTAATATCCATTCACCACGAGCAATGGAAGAATGCTAGGAATGTTTCATGTAAGTCTAATATTTATCATCGCCTCCAAACACTGCTTAGCATACAGGACTTTCACTGCCTTGAATGCTTGTTCCTGATAAACATTTAAAAAAACAAACAAACCAAGTTCTGCTAGCTAGTGAGTTCTGTCTGGTTTGAGGAAGACCATTTCAGACATGCCGAAAGGAGCTTCTCACAACAGGTCCAAATAAAAGGCTAGAATGTCTGGATATATTCTTAGCCAAGGTCAACAGGAAAAATAAGGAGCAAAAGCCAGGGAAAACATATCCCATGCATTGCATTACTTTAAGAATTTGTTTGACATAGGCAGAGATGACTGGCAGAATCCGCAACCAGGGGAAAGAGACAGTGGAAGAGGACTGGAAGAAATTTAAAGTATATCTAAAAAATTACTGTAAAATTGAGGAGTGTTAAGATGTTAAGGATCTGGGAAATAGAGAATTACAGCTGTAATCAATAAGTTAAAAAAGAACCTATATGAAAGTGAATTAAATAATTAGTTAATTGGAGGAGTTGCTTAAGAAATGTAAAACAAGGATGCAGAAAAGGGGAGGTATGGGGAAGTCCGGGAAGTAAGGTGCATGAAAATAAGATTATGAAATTATACATGTTTATATGTTTGTATGTTTTTGTTTTGTGTATTGTTTGTTTTTATTATGTGTTTGGAAAATTAATAAAATTTTATTTAAAAAAAGAAAGAATTTGTTTGACATAAAACTAAGGGATGGAATCAAGTGGAACAGGTAAAAGAAAGAGCAGAGGAACAGGCTTTGATGCTGTAAGAATTCTAATCTGAACTACTAGTTGCCTTTTATGAGGAGAAAGTATCTTAATTCCAGTCCAGAAATGTAATGCGTCCAGGCTTAAACAAATATGAAAAGCATTCTGATTAACAGATCCATTAGTAAATCCATTAGTAGAGGAGAACTGTTGTTGTTATTATTATGATTGTTTTACTATTAGGCTGCTTGTCAGCATGCTAGTTTCTGCCATGTTTTTATTATGTTTCTATCATTGGTGTTTTGTAATGTGTCTCGTTGTAGATCGCCCTGAGATCTTTTGATAAAGGGCAGTGTGTAAATTGAAATAATAATTATAATTATAATTATAATTATAATTATAATTATAATAATTATAATTATAATAATACTTTGTTTTCCTTGCTCAAGGACTAGGAGCCTGTGATATGTTGGCTGGGGAAGATGGGAGTTGGAAATCAACAACATCTGGAAGACCACATCCCTGTCCTAGCCCAACCCCCTAAAGCAGACATGTCCAAAGTCTGATTTGGGGGCCTAATCTGGGGGCCCCCAGCCGTTTTTATCCGGCCCCTGTGGCAGTTTATTTATTGTGGTCAAATCCCGAAAGAAGCTCAACAAGTTAAATCCTTTTAAAAAAAGCCCCAAAACTGTGGGGTAAAATTGTAGAAAAACAAAAATCTCAGCAACTTTGGTCGGCCCCCACACATGTTCACTTCATCAAATCTGGCCCTCTTTGAAAAAAGTTTGGGCACCCCTGTCCTAAAGCATCCCTAGTGTAGAAACCATATAGTGGATATGTGATTGGTAACCAGGTGAGAAATGCAGAGTTAGAATGGGCCAACACATGCAGACTAGTCCTTTCCCCCACCTTTTGGCCTAGAAAGTATTTCTCAGCTGAACATATGAACCTGGCTTATACCATACATCTGGAGGGCATCACATTGACTATCCTGATCTACACAACACTGGCAACAGTGGCTGGCCAAGGTTTCAACAAGAAAAGAAGAAAAGAGTCTTCCCCAGCCCTGTCTGGAGACGCCAATAAGTCTTCAACATTTACTGAATACAGTGGTACCTCGAGTTAAGAACATAATTCGTTCCGGAGGTCTATTCTTAACCTGAAACTGTTCTTAACCTGAAGCACCACTTTAGCTAATGGGGCCTCCTGCTGCTGCCGCGCCGCCGGAGCACAATTTCTCTTCTCATCCTGAAGTAAAGTTCTTAACCTGAAGCACTATTTCTGGGTTAGCGGAGTCTGTAACCTGAAGCGTATGTAACCTGAAGCGTATGTAACCTGAGGTACCACTGTAGATGGAAGAGAAACTTTGGGGATTGCCACCATCTGTCTGCCATCACAGGAAACCATTGTCCAGGAATTGGTCAGCAAAATGTCCAGTAAAAGCCGGACGTATGGCAAGTAGGGTGAGGTGTTGTTGTTTTTTAATGCTTTTAAAATCCAATATGGCAACGCTACTATAAGGGCTTCTGCAGAACCATCTTGCCCTGAGAGGAATGAGAAGAAGTGGTAAACAGCTGTTTCTAAATAAATAAGCTGTCTTTTCCATTTTATTGTAACTTGTTTTTTAAATTGATGCTTATTGTTTTAATAATATGTAAACCGCTTTCTATGGTTGGGGTATTATTATGGGTGGAGTATTATTATTATTATTATTATTATTATTATTATTATTCATAAAATGGAGTCTCTCCTTCACTAGATATGTCCCATGTGACCAACATTAGCCAATCACATGAGAACTACTAGAGAACTCTCTAGAATTTAGTTACCAACCAATCAAATTTAAGTACATGGTAATGCCCACAAGCATTTACCATTTCAGTGAATTAAATCACTATACTTAACAGACACAAGGTTCCCTAACTTGTTCTTAACTGAACAAGAACCCTTGTGGATCTCATGGCTCTCAGTCACATGCCTACTTGGACAGTTTTAAAATTCTGTCAGTTGTTAGGAATGCTTTCAATGCTGCTTTGCCACATCTCTGACGAACTTCAATTAAGAGATAATTTAATTTGAATGCTTAAGTTGTTCACTTGGTTTCTTGATGCCAACCAATATATTGTTTATCTGCATAATCCATATTATGCTTTGTGTTTTTCAGCCTTGATATTTTAGACTCATCAGTACGTCGCAAGGCAATCAATTTCCATGCATTGCAAGTGACACGACACAAGAGATGACCGCTTTACAGTGGTACCTCGGGATGCGAACGGGATCCGTTCTGGAGCCCTGTTCGCATACCGAACGGAACATAAGATGCAATGGCGTATCTGCGCGTGCGCGGGTCGCGTTTCGCCGCATCCACGCATGCGCGTGACGTCATTTTGAGCATTTGTGCATGCGTGGGCAGCAAAACCCGGAAGTGACGCGCTCCATTACTTCCAGGTTGCCGCGGAAAATCAAAAGTGCTCAACCTGAAGCACATTCAACTCGAGGTATGACTGTATTCAGCTTCTAAGCAGGCAGGTAAAAAGGTTAGATCAGGCATAGGCAAACTCGGCCCTCCAGATGTTTTGGGACTACAACTCCCATCATCCCTAGCTAACAGTGGTCAGGGATGATGGGAATACCTGGGTTAGATGCTAAATGCTAAGAATAGAAAGCGCCCCTGAAGTCATGAGTTCAGGAGTGTCCAGTGAGGAGGGGCAATGACCCTTACCTGTCCTCTCAGCACCAATGTCACCAGGAGTGAGAGGGGCAAGGCATTGGGAGGTCAGCACAGGGCTAATCTGGTGGTCCTATCAATGCATCCTCCCCATGCCAACCTGCCCACCATCCTGTCCCCCTCCTCCTAACAGCATACTGCATAGCTGTCAACTTACAGATTTGAAAATAAGGGACCAGCAGCCTCGAAAATAAGGGATCAGCAGCCAAAATAAGGGATTTTCCAAGCACAGGTATGTTCAACTTCTGAGCCCCTCCGAGCCAAAGGCAGAAAGCCCAGCCAGCAGCCAAACGAAGCCTCAAGCGGTGGTTCCCATAGTGCAGCAACCCGGCAAAGGGGATGCAGCAAGGGAAACCACTGGCACCTCTCTGCTGGGAAGCGCTGAGAAAGGCGAGTCCCCAGGCAATGCGGCCGGGCACAAGGCATGCAAGCTCCACCCTCCAGTCGTTCTTAGACTCCTTATTGGGTGAGCAATGCAGCCAAGCAACACAGTTGGCGCCTCCCTTCTCCCTGGCCGGCAGGGAGGGAGGGAAAGGAGCTGCTTCCTTTGAAACCCGGGAAATTTAAGGGACATCGTCAATAAGGGACAGCAGCGGGACACGGCGCTGGGATAAGGGACTTTCCCGCCAAAGAAGGGACGGTTGACAGCTATGCAGCATAGGCATATATTAACTGGGGAAGCTTTTCATGACATAGCGTTAAACATAACCGCCTACCAATTGCTACAGATCCAGCAATTGTTATTGGAGCCAGCAATTATGATCAGGTTGAAAAGTCGGTAATGCTAGACATGGTGCCACTCTAATTATTCTGCACACAGTTTGAAAAGGTTGGTCTTCTCATTTGAGTTTCACTACTAGCTTAACCCTCTTCAACCCTAATCAGTAATTCCTACTTTACAAGCTAATCAACTTGCCTGCTGTCACAAGTGGCATAATTACACGAGTAATTACCACTTCAGGTTCTAAGCAGGCAGGTATAAAATAGATCCATTTGTAAAGGCTGGAAGGGACGCAGGTGGCGCTGTGGGTTAAACCACAGAGCCTAGGACTTGCCGATCAGAAGGTCGGCGGTTCAAATCCCCACAACGGGGTGAGCTCCCATTACTTGGTCCCTTCTCCTGCCAACCTAGCAGTTCGAAAGCACGTCAAAGTGCAAGTAGATAAATAGGTACCGCTCCAGTGGGAAGGTAAACGGCGTTTCTGCTCTGGTTGGCCAGAAGCAGCTTAGTCGTGCTGGACACATGACCCAGAAGCTGTACACCGGCTCCCTTGGCCATGAAAGTAAGATGAGCGCCGCAACCCCAGAGTCGGTCCCGACTGGACCTAATGGTCAGGGGTCCTTTTACCTTTATAGGCTGGAAAGGGGAACCCAAAAACTAACAGTGAATTGGGGGTAAGTTCTGGCAGGGATTTGACTTTAGAAAAGACATCTCTAATCATGATGGGCGTTAAAAGAAAGTTATCCTAAAAGCGTCTGGGTCACTTGGCAGCACAGAACTTCAACACTAACAAATGTTTTATGGCATGAGTTTCCATGGATGAAATATTTGACAAGATGCAGAGTTTTAATTGGACTGTTCCACTGTTATATAAAAGCAACAGTGAAGGCAAGAAAAAGTTTATTTATACATTTTAAGCCACAGATATTAGAATCATAGCTCTAACTCAATATGTACTCCCTGGCATCTTTTGTAACCAAAACTCATTCCTCCCCCTTTTGTATTCCAAAGCGGACAGCTGGAAACCTTCATAGGATGCCAAATGTGTTTGACCTACATTAGTAGCTGGGATGAAATCTTAGATATCAAGCCTTTTGACTTAGATTCCTTTGAGAGTGCTATGTCCAGGATAATGGTGAAACAGATGCACTGCTTTTCTGCTTCGTGGCATTTAAAAGCTTTGTTAATCTGTTGCTCACAACTTTTTGAACACACACCCAAAGGGGCTCATTTCTATGCCAACACATTAATTGTTTGCAAGTATTAAAAAAAACCACAATAAACAATATTTCTACTTTTCCCCAGCAGCATTAAATAAGGCATCTCCAATCAGCCACATCACTTTCAGGCTATAAATATATTACTGGAACTGGTTCATTTACATTTTGATGACATCAGCTCGCGCTCAGGGAATCAGTTTATCAGGCTTTTGTACTCAGTGGGTTCTGTTCATTTCTCTCTCTCTCTCTTTTTAACATGGATTATTAATCAAATCCTTTTCAAGAGCATATGTTACACTAAATATATCAAGGCGATGGACATACATTTTTTTTGTTGGGCAAGAGATTAGCTTCCTTTCATAGGTAAGAGATTAAAGGTGACACCAGTCATTTTGCTGAAGGTATTTAATGATGGAGCAGCATTTTTTTATTATTTTTAAAAGATGATTTAACTCACCCAGCTGCATGTACTGATGGTTCTACCGTTAGGCAGAGCAAAGCAGCTGCCTCAGGCAGTTGATTTTGGGTGTTGTAAAATAGCTTCAAATTGTTATATAATTTAATATTACTAAAAAAAATTCTACTTTTTTCTACAGTGAGAGCTGGACCATAAAGAAGGCTGATCGCCGACGAATTGATGCTTTTGAATTATGGTGCTGGAGGAGACTCTTGAGAGTCCCATGGACTGCAAGAAGATCAAACCTATCCATTATGAAGGAAATCAGCCCTGAGTGCTCACTGGAAGGACAGATCCTGAAGCTGAGGCTCCAATACTTTGGCCACCTCATGAGAAGAGAAGACTCCCTGGAAAAGACCCTGATGTTGGGAAAGATGGAGGGCACAAGGAGAAGGGGACGACAGAGGACGAGATGGTTGGACAGTGTTCTCGAAGCTCCAAACATGAGTCTGACCAAACTGCGGGAGGCAGTGGAAGACAGGAGTGCCTGGCGTGCTCTGGTTCATGGGGTCACAAAGAGTCGGACACGACTAAATGACTAAGCAACAACAACAACAATTTTTTCTGCCAGAAAAGAGAGAGGTGCTTGTGGGATTTCATGCCTCAACTGCCAAAATAATTTAGCCACCCTTGGATATACGATGCACAATTTGCTGCTGTGCTTCAGGCAACCAAATGTCTTCGTCCAATCCCATACAAACCTTTATTTTCTCATTTATTTAACAGGAGTTATATATCACTTAATTATCAAAACCTCTAAGCCGTTCATATAAAATATACGCTAACGATACTGAGGAAAGCTGGTGTTAAAAAGCAAGCTGACCTTAAAATACAAATGAACTCAATGGTTTTAAAAGGGCATTATAAAGCAAAATTATATATTGATATGTCAAATTTGCATGTCTGGGTAGTTTCACCCAAACAAAGAAGTTTTTAGAAGGTGACGAAAACAATACTGTACAGTGAAGATGGCTGCCTAATATCCATGAGGAAAGCATAATGAGGCATTTGTAGCAGCTGCAACAGCCCGGAAGGAGACATTACAGTGCTCTTCCTCCAGCTGGATAATTTGAAGTAGCCCGCCTGCAAGATTGGCCAATGGCAGGTGGGCTCAGAGGGACGGACCTGTCTGGGTCCAACAAGGACTCCACTCAGGTCCTCTTCCTGGGGATCCTGGAGGTGGTGCTTCTGTCTGGACGTCCAGGTGGAGGAGGGGGGACTAGGGCCATAGCACTTCTTGAGTTGGCAATCCTCGGGAGGTGATACCTGTTTGATATATGTCCTAGGGCCTCCTCAACATTGGTTTGACCCCTGGGGCTGGTTGACATCAGTTGTAACCCAATGCCTTTGCCAAACTTCTTGCAGCTGTAACCAATAAAGTTGTGGCTGAATCTGAACCATGCAATGTAATCATGAGTGGTCTTTTGGTCAGCGCTAACCTGCAGGGACGCGGGTGGTGCTGTGGGTTAAACCACAGAGCCTAGG
This sequence comes from Podarcis muralis, assembly GCF_964188315.1. Taxonomy (NCBI): domain Eukaryota; kingdom Metazoa; phylum Chordata; class Lepidosauria; order Squamata; family Lacertidae; genus Podarcis; species Podarcis muralis. Next base: position 124,388,498 of record NC_135655.1, on the reverse strand, counting down.
ACTTGCTGATCAGAAGGTCGGCAGTTCAAATCTCCACGATGGGATGAGCTCCCATTGTTCGGTCCCAGCTCCTGCCAACCTAGCAGTTCGAAAGCACGCCAAAGTGCAAGTAGATAAATAGGTACCGCTCTGGCGGGAAGGTAAACAGCGTTTCCGTGTGCTGCTCTGGTTCGCTAGAAGCAGCTTAGTCATGCTGGCCACATGACCCGGAAGCTGTACGCCGGCTCCCTCGGCCAATAAAGCGAGATGAGCACTGCAACCCCAGAGTCGGCCACGACTGGACCTGATGGTCAGGGGTCCCTTTACCTTTACCTTTTTATTTAGAGCGGAAACAGGCAGGGTTACATTGTTCCCCAGTGGTGCAGCTAGAGCTGGACTTTGGGGGCCAAGGTTCAGGGCCCTATAGTCCAGAGGGCCGCCAAACAACCACCCAAAGGATAGCAGATGTTGGAGACAGTGGCAAACAGCCCCATTGTTGGTAGAGTCTGGTCCATTAGGGCTAATGGTAACTGCCCTGCCAAACTCCACCTTCCATCAGCTAAGCTTCCTGCTTTCTTTGAGGGCACATATCTAGTACATTGACAGTGCACTGCTCTTGAGTTGCTAATATAGGTATTTTCAATCATGAAAAATAGTATTAAATCATGAAAAAATGGCACTGCTCACATAAGCAAGAATTAAGGTTTAGCTCGTGCTTGTGGCTGCATTTAGTATAGTTTAGTAGGTTTGAGCAGAGCACTGATTTTACCCTGAATAATTGCAGATGGTAAAGAAAACTGCTGAATCAGAGCCACAACCTTTTTTCAAGTAGCGTCTGAAAAATTCCATTATTTGTGCAGAGTGCTATTTTTTTATATTAAAAAAACTCGCCCTGTTCCGAGTACACGTTGCATTCCTAATCCTGATCAAGCAATGCATTATAAAGACTGCTTTCAATAGGGAAAGAAATATGTAAACATGTCTATTGTAGCAGCTGCAGAGGATTAAAATGTTCTGATTTATGATATATTATGCCAGTTTCTCATGGGAAACCTTTCAAAAGCGGGGTTCTACTCACAAGCTGCTATTCAGCAACATGTCAACCCTTCATTAAGATGAAATGCACGATTGCCGTAGGTGAGAGCAGAGAAATATTGCAAGACTAATTGTAAAGATAAGCTGATGAAGCTGATTAGGATGTAGACTAGGTCTTACTTGATGCAAGATCAATTAGTGGCAACTACAGTTACCATATTTAGAAAGATGAAGCTACCGCCTTCACAGGCCACAGAGCTTTAAAAATAGCAGGAACCATGTAGAGTACTGGTGAAGGGACAAAGTATAAGAAGATATAGGAAGGTAACTAGACCCTTGGCTAGAGCAGAGTTGGAAATGTCAGACACTTGCTAAAATTCCAGGGTTGCCCAAACTGGTCAGAAAAATAATGGTCTAACCTATTTTCTGTGGGACACGGGTGGCACTGGGGTCTAAACCACTGAGCCTAGGGCTTGCTGGTCAGAAGGTTGGCGGTTTGAATCCCCACGACGGGGTGAGCTCCCGTTGCTCGGTCCCTGCTCCTGCCAACCTAGCAGTTCGAACGCACGTCAAAGCGGAAGTAGATAAATAGGTACCACTCTGGTGGGAAGATAAACAGCGTTTCCGTGTGCCATTCTGGTTCGCCAAAAGCGGCTTTGTCACCGCCGACCTTCTGATTAGCAAGTCCTAGGCTCTGTGGTTTAACCCACAGCGCCACCCGCGTCCCATAACCATCATGCTTATGTCTAATTAATGCACGAAAGGGTTAAAACTATGGGTAGGCAAACTAAGGCCCGGGGGCCAGATCCGGCCCAATCGCCTTCTAAATCCGGCCAGTGGATGGTCCAGAAATCATGTTTTTACATGAGTAGAATGTGCCCTTTTATTTAAAATGCAGCTCTGGGTTATTTGTGGGGCCTGCCTGGTGTTTTTACATGAGTAGAATGTGTGCTTTTATTTAAAATGCATCTCTGGGTTATTAGTGGGGCATAGGAATTTTTTCCATTTCCCCTCCAAAATATAGTCCGGCCCCCCACAAGGTCTGAGGGACAGTGGACCAGCCCCCTGCTGAAAAAGTTTGCTGACCCCTGGTTAAGACCATAGAGTAAGCTGTGCTGCCAGAATTAGCTCACCTTGGGATGGATTAGGTAATCAAGCCTTTGTTTCCCCAGTCTACCAGAGAAACTCAGTGTGTGAGGAGGTCTGAGCTGGTTAAGTTCCTATACCAATAATCTAGGAACTTTCACCACTGTAGCTAAGCCAAGTTCTACTGCCTATGCAACATTTTCTGACTGCTGTATGGAAAAGCACATGAATCTGACCTTTGGAACGCTTGTAAGTAAACCATTTTTTAACTTACCAAACAAGCGGTCTGTTTCTGTGCTAGTGGGGAGAGGGGAACTTTGAAAGGAACTTAGAAGGGCATATTTTAAAGGTCTAACAGCCTATATTTCCACCCGTGCCAGCACACTTAATGGGTCTTTTCCCCCACCTCCAAGAAAAACTTAAAAGCTCTCTGCCCTACTTACTGGGCTGTAGGAGGTTCTCACAAGACCTTTTGAGATCTTGCAAGAAGCTCCCAAGCCTGGTAAGGAAGGCAGAGCTGAAATTCTTCATCATTCTACTGACAACCAATGCAAGTTCACAAAATTGTCCCATATGGGTCCCCACTTTCCAGGTTTTGACTAGGACAAAATAAACGAGTGACATATTAAGCCAATTTAAGTTACTCAGCTGTTCTGCAGGATTATATGTGATGTAGACTAGAGAGGCAGTCAAAGACTCTCTCACCCCCCAGACTCTAGTTACTAATCCTGTTCCTAAAATACAGTATATTAAGGATGCTGGCATTACTTACATATTCCGTATGGCTATTTTAAACCCCAAAAAGCTAATTTACATTTCAAGCAGAGTAATGAAATAATGCATACTGCAAGTTAGATGACATATTTCATAGACATTAATCTTCATAATTAAAACAAGACGGGAATAACAACTTACCAATACGATCCATTTGACATGTGAAGCACAAGCGTTTATCATGAAATTAGGCCCACTGCAAGTTAAGAACTGTTCTGCAAACCCAAGTGACAAATTCACTAATTATATACTATGACACAGAAGAAGTTGCACATAGTTTTTACACAGAGATCAGATACTCTTCAAGCTAGTAAACAAATACTGTTGAAGTCATTCAGCCAGTGCTATGGTTAGCTAAAATCAGCAAACGGGCTGCCCTACATAGCCATCCAGAACAAGGCGATGCTTTGCAGTGCATCTAACACTCCCTAAAGCAACCCTTTTAAGGTTCATTTTTCTTGAAGCATTCGGATTCTGAGCTGCAATATGATAGTAATACAGTGGTACCTCGGGTAAAGAACTTAATTCGTTCTGGAGGTCCGTTCTTAACCTGAAACTGTTCTTAACCTGAGGTACCACTTTAGCTAATGGGGCCTCCCGCTGCTGCCGCATGATTTCTGTTCTCATCCTGAAGCAAAGTTCTTAACTTGAGGTACTGTTTCTGGGTTAGCGGAGTCTGTAACCTGAAGCGTCTGTAACCCAAGGTATCACTGTAATATAACAGTAACAGCATGGGAATGAGCTCAGGTTGCCTTCTTGGAAAACGAAGTCATTAAGGAGATATGTTTGAGGAACTTCTCTTGTTTCAGGAGTTTAGTTGTTTGAGATGACAGGGTGAGAACAAGTTACCATATTTTTCGCTCTATAAGGCGCACTTTTTCCCTCCTAAAAAGTAAGGGGAAATGTGTGTGCGTCTTATGGAGCAAACGCAGGCTGCACAGCCATCCTAGAAGCCAGAACAGCAAGAGGGATTGTTGTGCAGCGATCCCTCTTGCTGTTCTGGCTTCTGGGATTCAGATATTTTTTTCTTGTTTTCCTCCTCCAAAACGTAGGTGCGTACAGTGGTACCTCAGGTTAAGTACTTAATTCATTCCGGAAGTCTGTTCTTAACCTGAAACTGTTCTTAACCTGAAGCACCACTTTAGCTAATGGGGCCTCCTGCTGCCACCGCGCCACCGGAGCACAATTTCTGTTCTTATCCTGAAGTTCTTAATCTGAAGCACTATTTCTGGGTTAGCGGAGTGTGTAACCTGAAGCGTATGTAACCTGAAGGGTATGTAACCCGAGGTACCACTGTATTATGGTCTGGTGCGTCTTATAGAGTGAAAAATATGGTAACTGGCTTCAGGGGCGCCGACTTATAAAAAATATTGGGGGGGCCCATACCGGGGTCCTGCCCCGGGAAGTTTTCTAAGCGAATGATCAACGGGAGGTTGTCTCGCCTCGGCTTTCCCCCTTCTGGCCAGCGGCGGCAGATTCTCCCTTCCCGAGAAAGGGGGCGGCGCTGGCGGGCCAGGAGGGGTGAGGGCGGGCCGGGCGGGCGGGCCATGGGCCAGCGTGAGCGAGGAGCGCCGGGCCATGGGCCAGCGTGAGCGAGGAGCGCCTCGGGGTTTCGCCGGCACTGCGAGCAGGTAGGAGCGGAGGGCGCCGGGGGGGGCGCCGGGGGCCGCAATGGCGGCGGAGCGCGAGACGCGGCGGCGCGGCGAGGGCCGGGCGGCAGCATCCAGGGCGGAGGCCGTGGAGGAGCGAGGCGAGGGCAGGCAGCCCCCGACCCCCGAGGGGACTCCCGCCCGACCGGCCGCGGCGCGGCTCCCCGGGCAGCCTAGATCTCGCCGCCGCTTCGCCGCCTCCGCCCACTTTCGCGGGGAAGCAGTGCGCGAAACTAATAATTTTCTTAAATTATTGGGGGGGCAGAGCCCCCCAAATGAACTTTTGAGGGGGCTCGGGCCCCCTCAGGCCCCATGGAGTCGGCGCCTATGATCTGGCTTCAGTGTGGACATTTCCTTGAGGCCATATCCGGTCTGTAACTCTGTATCAAGAACATAGCATATCAACTATATAGGTAAAGGTAAAGGTACCCCTGCCCGTACGGGCCAGTCTTGCCAGACTCTAGGGTTGTGCGCTCATCTCACTCTATAGGCCGGGAGCCAGCGCTGTCCGCAGAAACTTCCGGGTCACGTGGCCAGCGTGACAAGCTGCATCTGGCGAGCCAGCGCAGCACACAGAACGCCGTTTACCTTCCCACTGGTAAGCGGTCCCTATTTATCTACTTGCACCCAAAGGTGCTTTCGAACTGCTAGGTTGGCAGGCGCTGGGACCGAACGACGGGAGCGCACCCCGCCGCGGGGATTCGAACCGCCGACCTTTCGATCGGCAAGTCCTAGGCTCTGAGGCTTTAACCCACAGCGCCACCCGTGTCCCTATCAACTATATATCAACACCTTAAAACAAGCTGCCAGATTCCTGATAACTCCCATGTGTGTTGGAAGGAACATACCACGTTATCTTCTGAAATATTTGTGCTGTGATCCCCATCAGTTTCATGCTGAGTTGAACATTTGTTCTTAAGCCAAATGCAAGGGTGCTCACTTGGTTTCCTTATCCTCCCAATGTTTTCTGCACGAGTCAAAACAGGGTGAAATATTGTCACATGTGGTCACCTTATCCCTTCCTATTAGCTATCGGTTTCGAAAATCATCCGAATTAAAGAGCTATCAAGGGCAGTCATAAAGAGTACCAGTCGTAAGCAATAGCAGATGGTGGAGGTGGAGGTGGTAGGGATTTGCCTGACCTAGCTGTGGAGTTTCTGCTACTTACTGGGAAGACGTTGGGGATGGGTGAGGTAGCAGGGAGGTCAGTGTTGTGCAGCACATCAGCAGAGCCCATATGGCATTCCTGCCAGTGTGTTTTGTTGTTGTTTAGTCGTTTAGTCGTGTCCGACTCTTCGTGACCCCATGGACCAGAGCACGCCAGGCACTCCTGTCTTCCACTGCCTCCCGCAGTTTGGTCAGACTCATGTTCGTAGCTTCGAGAACACTGTCCAACCATCTCGTCCTCTGTCATCCCCTTCTCCTTGTGCCCTCCATCTTTCCCAACATCAGGGTCTTTTCCAGGGAGTATTCTCTTCTCATGAGGTGGCCAAAGTATTGGAGCCTCAGCTTCATGATCTGTCCTTCCAGTGAGCACTCAGGGCTGATTTCCTTAAGAATGGATGCATTTGATCTTCTTGCAGTCCATGGGACTCTCAAGAGTCTCCTCCAGCACCATAATTCAAAAGCATCAATTCTTCGGCATCAATTTTACATAGTGCCAAACTCCAGGCTACCTCACCCCTTTCATTCTTCCCAGCTGGTAAGCAGCACCAACTGTGCAGCAGGGAGGTCAGGTAAGTATTGCTTCTCTATCCCACCATCCACTGGTTAGAAAGAGCGTCTCCACCCCCATCGTTCTGCCCGGATGCTGAGGTCCAGCGCCGAGGGCCTTCTGGCGGTTCCCTCATTGTGAGAAGCAAAGCTACAGGGAACCAGGCAGAGGGCCTTCTTGGTAGTGGCGCCCGCCCTGTGGAACGCCCTCCCATCAGATGTCAAAGAGATAAACAACTACCTGACATTCAGAAGACATCTTAAGGCAGCCCTGTTCAGGGAAGTTTTTAATGTATAAGATATTAGTGTATTTTTGGTCTTTGTGGAAGCCGCCCAGAGTGGCTGGGGAAACCCAGCCAGATGGGTGGGGTACAAATGATAAATTATTATTATTATTATTATTATTATTATTATTACTTGAGTGGGGTGGTTTTTTCATTATTATTAAGACAGCTACTTGGAGACTGTTTCATACATGCAATTCTAGGGTGGCCCAGATTAGTTTCAAGCCTCTTCTACTGGTGTGACCAATACCAGCAGGGTAGCCATGTTTGATCTGTTTCAGCAAATGCAATAAATGTGCCTTGCCTTGTGGCACCATAGAGACCAACTTGAAAAAGACGAATGTTACTTGCAGTCACTTTTTTTGCAGGTGAGATTCAATGGAGTAACAGCAGATATAAATTGGATTTGGCACTCTTGTGCATCCAGAATTAGCTCCTGGACTTTTTGCAGTAAGTGACAAGAAGGTGCACTGGAAAGTGTGGGATAACAATGGCTTGTCTAGAAGTGGTCTAAGTCACAAGACTTTTGGGGGGGCCACCAGGGGGTGCATTGGAAGATGGCCGACAATAACATATCTCCGACCCACACGAGGTAATTAAGAGGCTGCTATGGGAGTATGTAGCCTCCCCCAAGGGGATGGGGGGGACTGCCTTGCCAGCTGTGTCCATAATTCACCCCCGGATTTGAAAGAAGGGGGTGTGGACACTTGGCACGAAGCCCTCGAGTGAGGTCGGCTCACCCTGACGCTGTCTCTAATCAGCGCACTGGTTCGCATTAGCTCGAAATATATAATTGGAAATATATACAGTGGTGCCTCGCAAGACGAAAAGAATCCGTTCCGCGAGTCTCTTCGTCTTGCGGTTTTTTCGTCTTGCGAAGCAAGCCCATTAGCGGCTTAGCGGATTAGTGCTATTAGCGGCTTAGCGGGCTTAGCGGATCAGCTGATAAGCGGCTTAGCGGATCAGCTGTTAAGCGGCTTAGCGGCTTAGCGATCAGCTGTTAAGTGACTTAGCGGCTTAGCGGATCAGCTGTTAAGCAGCTTAGTGGCTTGGGAAAGGGGGGGGGAACCCTGCAGGAACTCGCAAGACATTTTCGTCTTGCAAAGCAAGCCCATAGGAAATTCGTTTTGTGAAGCACCTCCAAAACGGAAAACCCTTTCGTCTAGCGGTTTTTCCATCTTGCGAGGCATTCGTCTTGCGGGGCACCACTGTAATTGGAAAGAAGCTAATGCAAATACATCAAGTAAAGATCGGGAGTAAAGACTGCTAATTAATGGGATCTCTGTGAGCGGAGCGACAGGCTGGACAAATAAATCAAGTGAAGAATCATCATTAAAAGACTGGTATGTGAAACGGAAGTGAAACGGAAAGGGGGGGAGGAAAAAACTTTTCTTTTTTTTGCCTTATGTGAGTACCAATAACCCACCCTTCCAGAGAGAAGAATCGTTGTGATTCTTAATCACAAGCAGGAGACCAAGAACTGTGTGGGAATGAATTACTGATTAAAGAGAGGACTGGTGGAAACATCGGGGAATGGAAGGAAAGTTTTATGACGCAGTTATAAATGTAATTTCGTGAAGACTGGCTTGCCTAAGGAGGACAAGAGGGAAGAGGACCAGGGTCATTGGAATGTGAATTGGAACGTTATCTTGACCTGGCAGGGCCCTCGGAGATATAGATTGGCAAGCCTGTGAATCAACGGACAGACTGTGGGAATGTTTTTAATAGAGGTGTGGAAATGGCGTCTGTCCTTTATGTGATATGATTTTAGGAGAGTGTAAAACCCACACAGGAGATGTTTGTCTTTCACCCGCTTGTGAAAATTATCAGAGATCACAAAGAAAGGAATATATGATAACAACAAGAAGATGAAGAAAATAACAAAAAGACTATCTGGACAGAACTGGATAGAACTGTTTAATTAAAGCAGCAGCAAGAGTGATGTTTGGACCCCTTTCGGAGCTTGAAGTATGGGTACCCCCAACAAAAAATTAAAAAATTTGGCTGTATAATTTGGAATTAATGTGATTTGGAATTAATGTGATTTGATTGGCCTGTTAATAAAAATTATTTATAGATATAAAAAAGTCACAAGACTTTTGGTGGTTGCTTTTCTGGCGTTGTAAGTTTTGGGTAGTATTCAACTACATTTTTGTGCTAGTGAAAAAGAACCCTCCTCACCCTCTCTCCCCTTTGTCATTTTCACATACATGCAATGCCAATAATCTCACTATGCAAAACTTTGGAATTAAAACCCCCAAATTTGGAGTATGGGAGGGTGCTCCTGAAATCAGTCCTGAGTTTGTTTTTGTATGTGTGCGTGGTGATCTTGTAGATGCTTGTCGAGATGGTGGTCACCAAGTATGAATGTGGAACAGGAAAGTTTTGTGAAAACTGTACTTGTGTAGTGAGGTTCAAAGAGGTTTGGGGAGAGGTTTGGAAAAGAGATCCTACTCTCCAGTAACAGAGTTAAGCCCAATGACAATTACTCGAAGCATATTCAGACTTGGTTAGATTTACATCTACCCTCATCCACCTTTAAACAAATGTTCCCCACAAAAATACTTAGGCTAGAATAAATTGCAGGCACTTAGCTTTGCAAATGAGTGAAGGTTTTACTCGCAGTGTTTCCAGAAGTTAAAGCAAATAAGTCTCCATCCATGGGCAGTAAAATAAATAAGAAAAAAGTTTACAAGGAACTTAAAAATGAAAAGGAATTGATTACAAAAAAAGGATCATGCAATGTTTAGGTTAGCAAAGATGCAGGCTATAAAATCTCATTTTAGAGAGATTCTTCATTCACAAGCAGCATTTGCTGAGTTGGGAGCCAAGCCACATTTCTCCTTCTTCACTGATTCCAGGAAGCATGAAGAGAACAAAACTGAGAGGGAGGAAACACATGCATGCAAGTGTGAGTCAGTAACTGTATATTTTTAAAAAAACACTGTACATTTATATGTTAGTAAATGCAGAACAGTAGGTTCTAATGCCTTTATAATGCATATTTTATCAAGAGCTACAGCCTGCAGTTCTGCTGTGAAAGAGCACATAAATGTCATCTGTATAGGCTATTTTTAGGGTAGGAAAATGTGTGGATAGAGAGATTTGGCGAGATTGCCAGCAGCTGCATTCAGTTATGAAAGGATACCGATCTCTTCTAAGGAATGATTTTATCATTTAATTATTTATGTGTGGGCAGTTAAGAAGTGACCCTGATTTATGCTGAACTCCTATGAAAAGATGTTAAAATGAGTATTATTTTTAGAGGTTTTAGACTGAACATTTTTGTAGCTTCCCTGTGCTCCCTAGCAGCATCTGAAGCTCCCTCTCCTGCCATCCCTCTTCTATAGATTCCTCCCTTCCCAAATTTGTTTTGCTCTTTAACAAAAAACGGCATTGGGATGCTGTTATATGCATTGCCACATAATTCTGTAGTTCTCCATAAAGGAGAAGTGGGTTTTTATTAAATTACCTTTATGGCGTTCCGGCATCTCTGGATATTTGGACTTTTCCTGGCAGACAAAAGTAGCATTGGATCAAATGAAAAATGTTTCCTATCACGTGAACCAAATGGCTACAGACTGCAAAACCAACTTTGGAGCTATGGCTGAAGTTGGGAAATTATTAACACAAAAACTAAATATTTTAGATAAGTACAAATGATACGTAAATTCAAATGATGTATGAACTAAACAGCAGGGCACTTTTTTGCTCACTTTCCAGATTTTTCTCTTCACTTTCCCACATCCAGATATAATTTGTAAATCTATTACAGCCTTTTATCTTATAGCTACATTCCGCTCCAAGACCTTTGTCCAAGTCTTTTGTCGAATCCTGTTTTTCCAGCTGGTTTGCAATAACAGTTTTATTCTATAAGAATCCTCAGTGATTCCCAAAATCCCCACCGCGCTGCATAATATAAGACGCATGTTTGAACTTTGTAACTAGAAAAGAACTTGGATCCCAGAACTGCAAAATGTATGTTTAGAAAATTCAGAAGTTGCACACAATATTTATTTTGATCCTTTATCCCAGGCATAGGCAAACTCGGCCCTCCAGATGTGTTGGGACTACAACTCCCGTGATCCCTAGCTAGCAGGACCAGTTGTCAGGGATGATGGGAATTGTAGTCCCAAAACATCTACAGGGTCGAGTTTGCCTATGCCGGCTTTATCCCTACTAGGTTGTATGCCAGTCATATGAAAGAGGATACAAATGACAGCCCACATAACATAGTGGATCAGAGCTCAAGTCTCCATTGTGACTATGATGCACAGTGGAAAGCCACCAGAAAGCACTGTCAACCTTTTCCCCATAGATTGCTTTAAGAACAAAATGGGAAACTCTTTGGACACTCTCCTGAGCACGGGCTCTTAGTTTGCATATGCATTTCACACTAAACAAAAAGCTAGGGTGTGGTATTGTTGCATGACACCCCAATCTCCCAGCAGTGCGAAACTCCAGGGTTTTTGTTTCCTTTTCAGAAGGAGGCAGAGTCAAGAGTGTGGTGTCTTCAGGATTTATGGTATAATAATAATAATAATAATACTAATAATAAAAATAAAAAAATAACAACAACAACAACAATAATAATAATTTATTTATACCCCACCCTCCCCAGCCAAGACTGGGCTCAGGGCGGCTAACAACTAATGATAAAAACAAGTTGATTAAAATACAATTTAAAAAAGATTAAAATACAACATTAAAACATTAGGATGCAGCCTCTTCACAGGAGGAGAAAGGAAAAAGAAAGAGGGGGAGGGAATCAAACTGATTCTAAGCTAAAGGCCAGATGGAACAACTCTGTCTTACAGGTCCTGCGGAAAGAAATCAGAACCCGCAGGGCCCTGGTCTCATGTTCCACCTGGATGGAGCCAGTGTTGAGAAGGCCCTGGCTCTGGTTGAGGCTAATCTAACTTCCTTAGGGCCCAGGACCTCTACGGTATTGTTTAGTTTAGTTTAGTTTAGTTTAGTTTTTAGTTTAGTTTAGTTTAGTTTAGTTACGCATACATACAACCTGAGCATGGGATGGAGGGGTTCACAGCATCAACACCCCCAAAAGGTCTTTTTTCTCCCATAGTAGCAGCCTGTGATTGAAACAGAAATCAAACATTGCTCTCTGATCCTTTGCTTGCTGCTTTTACTCCAGCTTCTCACTCACATAACAGTAAACTCCACCCTTCAACTCCTGCATTGTCCGACTCGTGATCTAAGAGAGAGAAGAGGAGGAGCCCCACCCATTTTGCCATCTGGCACAAAGCCCCCTTTCCTTGGTTCTCTTAATGGCCCGTTCGCCAGTCAATCTCCTCTGCCTGATTTATATTTTGACACTTGCTAGGATTATAGGGATTAGAAGCCTGGCACCCACAAATCCATAACAGTATTATCCGGGGAAAGGAGTACGACAAGGCTGCATATTGTCTCCCTGCTTATTTAACTTATATGCAGAATTCATCATTCGAAAGGCTGGGCTGGATGAATCCCAAGCCGGAATTAAGATTGCCGGAAGAAATATCAACAACCTCAGATATGCAGATGACACAACCTTGATGGCAGAAAGTGAGGAGAAATTAAAGAACCTTTTAATGAGGGTGAAAGAGGAGAGCACAAAATATGGTCTGAAGCTCAACATCAAAAAAACAAAGATCATTGCCACTGGTCCCATCACCTCCTGGCAAATAGAAGGGGAAGAAATGGAGGCAGTGAGAGATTTTACTTTCTTGGGCTCCATGATCACTGCAGATGGTGACAGCAGTCATGAAATTAAAAGACGCCTGCTTCTTGGGAGAAAAGCAATGACAAACCTAGACAGCATCTTAAAAAGCAGAGACATCACCTTGCTGACAAAGGTCCGTATAGTTAAAGCTATGGTTTTCCCAGTAGTGATGTATGGAAGTGCGAGCTGGACCGTAAAGAAGGCTGATCACCAAAGAATTGATGCTTTTGAATTATGATGCTGGAGGAGACTCTTGAGAGTCCCATGGACTGCAAGAAGATCAAACCTCTCCATTCTGAAGGAAATCAGCCCTGAGTGCTCACTGGAAGGACAGATCCTGAAGCTGAGGCTCCAATACTTTGGCCACCTCATGAGAAGAGAAGACTCCCTGGAAAAGACCCTGATGTTGGGAAAGATGGAGGGCACAAGGAGAAGGGGACGACAGAGGACGAGATGGTTGGATAGTGCTACGAACTCAAAGCTACGAACGTGAGTTTGACCAAACTGTGGGAGGCAGTGGAAGACAGGAGTGCCTGGCATGCTCTGGTCCATGGGGTCACGAAGATAATAACAACATTATCCTGTCTGCAAGTTGAGACTAAAGAAAAGGAACAAAAGTTTAGTAACAGCACACAGACTTAACTCCATCCCAAGTTCTCTTGGGACACCAGCACTTTTCTAGGGAAATCCCTCTGAAGCATCCTGACATAACCACAGAGGGGAAACTATTTAATTTTGTCAAAGTGATTACTACTTGGGATTTAGGGCACTCCAAATCAGTTGCCTGAGGTAGTTCCCTAATTCTACCTAATAGAGAGGCAATCTCCTCTGTTTCTTCCTTGCCAAGTGTTTTTCTTTAATACACACACACTTGCAAATATGCTTGTTGGCATTCATGTTTTTGTATGTGAAGTTGTAAAGTAAGTTGCATTGTTCCTTTAAAAATATCTTCATGAAGCATCCTTTTGTTTGATCATTTCTTAAGAATATTGTTAGAAATGCCACATGTTGCAAACTACAGTTTGCAAACACAGAGAGAGAGATTGGGAAAGGTTAAGTACACAGTTGGAACAGGATCCTGCTCCTTTTCAAGCTACATACTAGCAAAACTCCCACTGCTTTTTATGGCTCATAGTTTCAGCCCCGGGTGACCAGAAGTGAAGGACAAGAAACAAGGTAGTTTTAAACTGCCATGGAACTGACATTGCATTGCTCCAAAATACCGCACAATAATAATAAGAAAAGCCATGCACATTTTACCTAGGAGCAAAACTCCACTGAACACAATATAACTTCCTCTTGAGTAAACTGGCATAGGATTGCTCTGCTGAAGCCAGTTTTTTAAAATCCCATATTTTGCCCATCAGTTAGCAGCTACAACAGTATTTGAGCATTACTTGAAAATGGAAATTACTGGTGTTAAGCAACCAACCAAAGAAAAACCTGTCACAATCTTTCAGCACCACCGTTTGCTTCATGGACAATTTGCTGAGAGATTCTTAGCTCCTTGAATGGATGAATGTGGTAAATAATTCAATCTGAGTACATAAAGTGTGGTTTGTTTACGTGTCCTGATGGAGGGAGTTTATTTATGGGGCTTATTTATGGGGGGGGGGGGAATAGTCTGAGGAGGAGATTATTGGATCCTTCTGAAGCAGTTCAGTGAGTCACCTAGTGAACTCTTGCCCTCTGTCTATGGCTAGTCTCTTCGGCCACCCATCTAACCCGCTATTTATTTTTTCCACGTTTGCCTCTTCGGTGTCTGCCCCAATGTGCTAGAATCGCAGGATAAATCGCACCTCGCAACCGGGGCAAGTTGTGAGGAAAAGAAGTCTTAAAATCTGACACAAAATCTGACCAAATAAGTGGGGCCGTTTCCCTCAGGATCCAGTTTGGAGGGCAGGGAGACGTGTTTTAGGCTGTGTGAGAAACTCCTCGCTATATTATTTCCCCCTCTGCAATGCCTCATCGAGAAAATATGCTGGCTATGTCCCCTTGGCTTGTCATGATCTCCCTTTCTTTCTTTCTCTCTCTCTCTTTCTCCACCTCTCTCTTTCTCTCTCACACACCTCCTCCTCAATTCCAGGCAGAAGCTAGCAATGCACGGGAACGCAGAAGGGAGCCAAGGTTCTGCATTTCGGCGCGCCAAAGCGAGGGAACGCCAGTGGCGGCGGCTGCGGGGAACCGTAAAGTCATTTGGTAGTTGTGGAGGAGGAGGAGAGCCCTTCGCCTTCCTGTGCATTGCTTTAAAAAAAAAAAAGAAGGGAGCGTAGAAAGAAAGAGAGAGAAGGAGGAGAGAGAGATTGTGAGAGAGAAGGGGAGTGTCTCCGCGGGGGGAGCATCTGGGCGCGCGCGAGGAAAGTTGGCTGGACGTGGAGACCCAGCTTGGAGCGGGGAAAGGACGCCGCTTCCCTGCCAAGCGAGCTCTGTGAGGGGAGCCAGAGGCGAGGAAGGGAGGAGAAGGAGAAGAAGAAGGCGCCCGCTCGACCTCGGCAGCTGCAGCCTTTCCTTTTTAGAAGAAGCCTGCCCTGGCCGGACCTCGACGCCTCAGGCGACAACAGACCATTGGCTGCGTCTGTGAGGTAAGGCACCCGGCGCGCCTCTCCGGGGCGCAATGGCGCCTCGACTTGGGGAATGCCTTTGGCGCCCCACACACGGGGGGCAGCAGGGTGGGGACTTGCCGTCTTCTCGTTAATGTTTGGAAGGATCCAGAACCCCCCACAAAATAAAGTGCCCCCTCCCCAGCCTTTCCAGGGCGCGCATATTTAGGAAGGCGATTTTGTGGCACCGTGTGGGGGAACCAAATGTGGTTCTGTGGGGTCAGTTAGGGAACTCGGTATCTCTTTCTGTCTCCTCCACCCCCAAATCAAATGCAGTGTTGCTCTTCAGCCCGGAGAAACGAAAATAGAATTGCAGCTTTAGGGGAGTGTACGTTGAAAGGAGCCCGCTCGTGCCATTGTCCAATCTATAAACAGCCTCGGGGATCTGATCCTGGCACTCCTTCCACAAGCGCTCCCCTTGGATTCCAGCACAGGGGGGCGTCAGAAGCCCAGGATCGGGTCCTTGGTTATGAGCTAGCTAGACGGGAGCTGCCGACCCATGTTTTGTTTTTGAGGCTCGTCTTACAGTACATAGTACAGTACTGATGCAATCCAAGGCTCTCTGCAAGGGGAAATGTTATGTGTGAGTCACATATAAACCACATTCCCCCAGGCTCCCTCCCTCATTCCTTGTCTCCCACCCCCCTGCTAAAAGTCTCTAAAGGATATTGGTATTAAAGTTGGATGGCTTTGTGGAAATATTAATTCTGAATGACTGGAGCGGCGCCGTGAAACTCAGAAGTGACAGTAGTACTGGCTGCCCCTGGGGAAAAAAATGAAACAAAATGTGCTGAGACAGCAGCACTGCTTGTTTCTTCGAGAAAGGATGCACGGCATTTTCTGGAGGAACTGCCCCCAAATTTGGCTGTAGAAATGTGCTGATTTAACGAGCAGATGCAAAGGTGAGTGATCTGTAGCGGCTGTTTGCACGGTGTTTCTGTCATTTCATTTTATTTTTTAACTGCTGTTTCAGTCAGCACTTCGCTGTTCACATTCAGTGTCTTCCCTTGCAGAGCACAAAAAATCGCCGTTGCTATTTTCAGATCGTTTTGTGTCTACTGGCAGCTGGCACCAACAGGATTAGTTTTGTTCCATATCATCACAGTGGTTTTCTTTTCCTGCACAACTGTAAATGCTGGTTCTTTCCTTGGTGAGGTAGAGAAGGAAAGAGATTTTGGTTGCCAGTGTGCAGCTGCCCACATTTAGAGATAGCAAATAGGCAACAACCCATTCCTTGCATTCCTGCTCATGCAAAAACCTTTGCAACATTTGCAATCCGAAGTTCTATCCATCCATTAGAATATGTGAATGAATATATGTGAGCAATTATAAATTATATATGAGTGCTGATAAAATGCAGGGTATGTATTATCTGTCTTTAAAAGGGGGGGGGAAGCTGAAATTCTGCATCAAGAAAAGCTGAATTCTGCAACTTGCATAAAATTAAGGAAAACTGAATAGTTCTGTTTCCGGTTCTAGAGAGATGTTGCTGTAAGTCTTTCGGAATACACCTTTGTGGGAGGAGACAGACCCACAAAGAGAAAATACAAGCCTTTACAGCTTGATGCCTGCCTTTGTGGTCCATGACAAAAGAGAAAAAAGAATTCAGTGAGCCTGTAAGGCTCATCCACAAATAACCACCCCAGCAGAGTAGTTAGAAAGTCTGCTGGGAAAGATGCAAAAAGGTAGGGGAGCTGTAGGAGAAACTGACTATCTCCACTGGCTTCTCCCTTGAGAAACCAGATCCCTCAACAAACTAGTGCATCTTGCCTGACCTTTCAAAGGAGCTGGCCTTTCCTTCTTGACTGACCTCTGTTGGAGCCGTGGCCCTGTCCAAGCAAACTCAGCACAACTTCTTTCCAAGTCAGCCATCCTCAGGTCTTGAGGAAATCATTCCGTTATGGTGCCTGAATAGTGGGGTTGGAAAATGTAAGGCAGACAAAGGGGAAAACCCACCCTGTGAGTGAAAAGGGGGAGAAGAAATTCTTGCCTGCATCCCTACCCATGACGCTTTCCTACCTTGGCCTAAGGAAACATGAAGTCACTTTGTCTCAGCCCTCTCAGATGGTCACTGAAGCCTTTCTCCCATGACCACTGGGAATCCCAACTCAGAATTTCTAACTTTTGCAATTTCATCAAGCTTTGCCAACCTGCTTTCAAGACCAGTGCTATTTTTCTAGAAAAAGAGGTTATGGAAGTCATCATGAAATGCCTCCCTTGTTCTCTTACACCATGGGTAGGCAAACTAAGGCCCAGGAGCCAGATGCGGCCCAATTGCTTTCTAAATCCGGCCTGCGGACGGTCCGGGAATCAGCGTGTTTTTACATGAGTCGAATGTGTCCTTTTATTTAAAATGCATCTCTGGCATAGGCGCCGACTCCATGGGGCCTGAGGGGGCCCGAGCCCCCTCAAAAATTCGTTTGGGGGGGCTCTGCCCCCCCCAATAATTTAAGAAAATTATTAGGCACCTTGCCAAAAACCGTGCAGGGGACTCCAGCGCACGCCTCCCAAAGTGACCGGGAGCTCCTGAGAAGGGGTGGGCAGGTCGGTCAGTCAGAGGAAGACCCCCAGCAGCGGGACTTTAGAAAGGAATGGAGCCGCGGGGCCGAGGAACGGTGTATTCGTCGCCGGCGAGGGACCGGGGTGAGGGGAGAATGGAGGGGACGGGAGTTACCGCCGCCGGAGTGGGGCTTTTTTTCTGGGTTCGGCTAAGGTGACGTTGGTAGGAAGGGGTGGCCGCCTCCCGGCGCGAAGCCTGGGGAGGGCAGGCCGGTTCTTGCATGCAAAAGCACCACTGCCATCCTGCCGCCAGTATGGACCCCGGTATGGGCCCCCCCAATATTTTTTATAAGTCGGCGCCCCTGATCTCTGGGTTATTTGTGGGGTATAGGAACTCGTTAATTTCCCTCCCCCCAAATATAGTCCGGCCCCCTACAAGGTCTGAGGTACAGTGGGCCTGCCCCTTGCTGAAAAAGTCTGCCGACCCCTGTGACTTAGAAGGCAATGGTGCCCACCTGAGAGGCGCCAGAACACAGTTTTGCTGAGTTCCGGCTGAAAAAAAGCTCTCTTCAAGACTATGTTAATTAAAAATAATTAAACCTGATCCGCCCCCAACCAGCATACTTCAATGGTCTTTCATGTTCTCCCTTTCTCTTAATACCTGAACTCAAACAATTGGCAGAAGATTCAAGGCAGACAAAAGAAAGTACTTCTTCACAGAGAACCTATCGAATTAGCTAGCACAAGTTGAGGTTGTGGCCAGTAGCTTAGATGGCTTGAACTGGAAAGTAGGCAAATTTATTATTCCATAAATAGTTACTAGATAGGATGACTTAAATGCAGTTGACAGATTTCAGAGGTGGTTTGATTCTGAGTACCAGTTGCTAGGAGCAACATCAAGAGAACATGAGAAGAGTCTTCTTCCCACTGTAGAAAACAGGATGCTGGAGTAGAAGGACCCTTGGTGTGATCTGATGAAGCTCTTCTCATGTTCCTACACATTTGTTGAGAATGGTAGAATAAACAGCCTTGAGAATAGGTACAAAATGCAGATAATAAGAGGAAGTGTCAGGATGACCTCCCAAAGAAATGATATTAAAATTCCTTTTAAGGCATGGGGCCCATCTAGCAAACATGTTACACTCTGGTGTAAAAGAATGGGATACAACTTGTGGAAAGGTATGCAGGTTGGTAACGCTTGGTGAAATCTCAAAAGCCAGAGAAGTTTTTCACTGGAGAGCCAGTGTGGTGTAGTGGTTAAGAGTGGTAGACCCGTAATCTGGTGAACCGGGTTTGCGTCTCCGCTCCTCCACATGCAGCTGCTGGGTGACCTTGGGCCAGTCACACTTCTCTGAAGTCTCTCAGCCCCACTCACCTCACAGAGTGTTTGTTGTGGGGGAGGAAGGGAAAGGAGAATGTTAGCCGCTTTGAGACTCCTTCGGGTAGTGATAAAGCGGGATATCAAATCCAAACTCTGAGCTGGACTTCCAGAGATCAGGCAACAAGGCTTTAGTGGGCACCTGAGGCAGTTGGGAATTCTCTAGCCCAGGGCTTGTTTAAAGCTACTTTTGTCTGGGGTGCCAAATGATCGGTATTATTATTATTACTACTGCTGTAAGTCACTCGGTTAAGTAGCTTAGTTACAGAAAGCTTTCATAAGCACAATGTCTGCATCAATTGCGGGTTTAAAATGTAGCTTGCTAACTGGGGTGTAATTGCAGCTGTTCCTGTAAGAGAGAGTTTGGTGCTGATGGAAACGGAACGGTAAAGAGTCTGTGTGCATTCAGGCTGTTTAGCAGCACAAACCTATGCCTGTTTACTCAGAATGGAATCGGGTACATTGTGTTCAGTGGAGGTTACACTCAGATATGTGCGCAACATTATTATTCAAAAGTGCAAGTTAGCAATAAATGTAATTTTGCTATAAAATGGTTACCTCTATTTTAAAAAAAAAAATTCCACAGAGTTGGAAACCCACAAAAAAGTATAGGGGTGAAAGGAGATTTGCTCCTTTGCTGTGTCACCCTGCTCAGCTTGGAGCCTGGGCTTAGCTCAAATTTTTAACCAAGACCCACTTCCCAGCCCAGCAAGGAGTCTGGATTCCTTGTTCCTTCACCTTCCTGGTCCCCAGGGCTGTGCTCTCCCATCCAGCAATGGAGATGAGCTCTTCTGCCCAGACCCAACATGACTTTTTTTAAGGCCTTGTGTAATCCAGCGGAAAGCCCCCCAACTCAGCTCGTATAGCTTCCCCTTCTGTGTGTATGTTGCCTTCAGGTGCTGGGATCTCAACAGACCGGAGGTAAGGAAGCATGACTGCACATTTATCATAATACAGGTAAAACCAGCAGTTTCCAAACCATCATTCTGCAATACTATTTTGTCATAAGCAGCCATAGTCAAATTTTGGTCCAGGTTATAAGTTTACAGCATCTGTCATCATCAACAAAACCTCCTCAAAGTGAGTGGAAATAGACAACCATGTACTGTGTACCATCTTAATCTCCTTTGATCCAGCATTTGAAACAATTGCTTCCTTCTTTCCCTTGGGATACTGTAGTTTGTACTAGACTTTTTACCCTTCGCCCCCTGGAAGTGGCTGCATCTTGGATTAATGACTTTTCAAACATGTAAGGTGAATTTTTGTTCAATTTTGTAAGAGAGTAAAGCTGTTCAGGTTTGGCATGGAACTAGCTACTCTCAAAAAAGTGGTCTTGAGTTTATTGTATACTTGGACCATCTTCCAGCTCCAAGTCCAATATGTATTTGTTGAGTATGTGTTGGTCTTGATCACATTTCTGTTGTCTACCCTCCATTGACTTCTCTGCATTGGGAAGGAACCCTATATATTGTGGACTCTCCTTCCTTGGAGGTTTCTAAGCAGAGGTTGGATGGCCATCTGTCATGGATGCTTTAGTTGAAATTCCTGCATTGCAGGGCATTGGACTGGGTGACCCTCTACAATTCCAGACCTCATAAGAAGTACAACAGATTTTTAAGTGTTTCAACTTGAAGAGCAAACTTTCAGCTGTCAACAGTTACTATTAGCTACGACGTTCAGACCATTCATATTAATGTTTAGCATGCTCCCGGATGCTCTAAATTGTCAAATGCTTGATGGGAACCCTCCATTAGCTTTCTCCGTTGTCGTATGACTTCTTATAGCATTATATAGGATGCGTGTGGCGCTGTGGTCTAAACCACTGAGCCATTTGGGCTTGCTGATCAGAAGATCAGCAGTTCGAATCTGCACAATGAAGTGAGCTCCCATTGCTCTGTCCCAGCTCCAGCCAACCTAGCAGTTTGAAAGCACGCCAGTGCAAGTACATAAGTAGGTACCACTGCAGCAGGAAGGTAAACGGCGTTTCCGTGCGCTCTGGTTTCCATCACGGTGTTCCATTGTGCCAGAAGCGATTGAGTCATGCTGGCCACATGACCCGGAAAACTGTCTGTGGACAAACGCTGGCTCCCTCAGTCTGAAAGCGAAATGAGCACTGCACCCCATAGTCGCCTTTGACTGGACTTAACCATCCAGGGGTCCTTTACCTTTATGGCATTAAGATTTACCCACTGCTGGAAGTGAGATACTGACATGAATGAGCCACTGAGCTGATGTACTCATTTCCCTCTCTTTCACTGCAAGATCTCATTTCAGTCAGTCATGCAATCCTAAAGACGCTTACATGGGAGTAAGTCCTGCTCAACACAGTTGGACTTTCTTCCAATTGCACTATTAGTCCCACTGAAAATAATGAGATTTGGACAACAGAGAGTATTGCATTATCTTGAAGACTAACACAGATTTATTGGGACATGAGCTTTTATGGCTAGAGCCCATTTTGGCAGATGCATGAATTGTTATCCTCTGTTGGCAGGCGCTTACATGGATATGGAGAAAAACAGATGTAATCAGTGGGGCCAAAAATGGGATGTGAGTTAATAACTAACTTTCCTGGGGTTTCAAGTGAGACTTAGCTGTGAGCTTCTTCATGCCTGGCACTTTTTCTGTGCGAAAATAATCTACATGACGGAAAAGGGCATGGGTGAAGACCCACAAAGTATCCAGGAATTTCCAAGTTTCCAGAAATTTTAGGTTCAGCTGCAGTCTCCCGTTTACTCTTCTATGGGGTTTTTCATATTCTACAGGAACACACTCCTCATAACCAGCAGATGCAGGCCTCAGATGAGCACACAGATTGGCATTAAGTCTAGGATCCATTCCACTACCTCAGTGAGATCACCCAGCAAGTACAATGAGGCTCTGTAGTAATATATCAGGCCTTGTCCATTGCCTGAAATTTTAGGAGTACATGACACATTGTACAGTGGTGGTTTTCATTTCACAAGTCGTATAAAAATATATCTATGCAGCGCACAAAATATTGGTTGAAACCAAAGCAGCATAACATAAAATCAAAGCAAAATACATTATTGAATCAGGATTACAACATTGGTAATTAGGCAAGAAGATAATAAAAATACATAATTTTCATAAGACGTCTTGCTAAAGTAACCAGCTCCATTGCTGGTGCCTAAAACTCTCTGTGGATGGGTGGCGCATATCATAAACCTGGCATCGCCACACAAAACACACCATTTCTTGTTAAGGAGAGTCTGACATTACAAGGGAACATCTACATATTTATTCCAGAAGACTCCTTACCTACCCTTCACCATAAGGTCCCAGGGTAGATTTGACGAAAATAATATGCAGTTATAAAACGTATAGAACCATTACACAATGACTGAAACAAGTAAAAGAGTTCCAAATGGAACAGAACAGTATAGACTCAGCAGAAGAGATGTCCCACAAAACAAATAACTATCAAATGCCAGGATAAGCATATGCTGAAAGAAATGCAAAACAGGCATGTAAAAGCTTAATGCAATCTTTCTGGATACAGTCAACAACTAAACATTCTCGCTTACCCTTCTTGTAGAAGTGTCAATGCAGTGTGTGTGTGTGTGTGTGTGTGTGTGTGTGTGTGTGTGTGTGTGTGTAAAAGAGGGAGAGCACAGCATTGTAACTAAGGAGGAGTCTTCACTCAGACTACATTTTGGAACCTCTATACAGTATCCACACAAAAGACAGGAAGAACAGCTAACTTCAAATAGGCAAAACGACACTGATGGGTTTTTTGTGTGTATGTGTTATTTCTAGCAACGCTTCCCTTTTCAACAAAATCCCCTCTTCCTCTCATGAAACTGAAATTCCCCTCAATTTATGGATGCTGGCTCTGTTGCAAAGGAGGCAGACAGATAATAGCCCAAATGCTAACCATTGAAAGTGCAGTGTAGCCCATGAATGGTGATACGGGACCTATCCTATTATATGGGATATAATATATGCACATTACAAAGAGACAAATTGCTGACACGCTATCCTGAAACACAAGTGCCAACTAGAAGGGAGTGTCCTCTCAAAGGAATGTGTTGGCCTCTTAACCACTCACTTGCTGTTCTGCATGAAATGACATCCTGAGTTAAATTACAGTACTTAACAACTTTGCGGTATTGTACATTTTCCTGCACTGTTAGGAAGAATTCTACTTCTGCATTGCATGTTACCAGCTGTCAGTATTGCCGCAATTATGATTTGCCCAAAAGATGCTTTACTTATTGAAAATGATTCAATATCAGATATAAAACTTTGGGTAAGACGTAACACTTCATCAGTTGAGCCTTCCAAGGGGTGTGTTATATAGGCATATATGGCTTTCATTATGATTTTAGCTGTACAGAGCTCTGTACAATTGTTGTATCTGCTCAGAGCATCCTTCTAAGGAAGGCGGTCTCTTCACATTTTGCAGATGGGAATCTAAGGCCAAACATAGTGCTATGAATGGAATTCATGTGGGTCTGTAGTTGATTTGGGGTTTGAGCCTATATCTGCTAGGTTATATTACATCGCTTTCGTTGCAAATTGCTACTTTCTTGGAATGGGAATTTTGTTGTTTGCATCATTTTACCACAGAACAAACCATTTGTGTTGGGACTGAGCAACTCCTTCGACCCATTGTGCCATTTTTGCAGTGGCTTCCTCTAAACTGGGTCTTCGTATCCAAAACACTACTCTGTGTGATGCATTCACTTTCGTTTGCTGAGACACAAATGGAAATAATGTAAAATAGGAAATGCTCGCAGTCCCTTGAAATGCATTGCAGTGTGCTCTGGGGCTACGCCCAAGCCTGGACTGGAAGCCCTAAGCAAAATGCTGCAGTTAGACCATTGCAAGGGTCAGACTTCTAATGCCACCGTGGCGCTGTAGGTTAAACCACAGAGTCTAGGACTTGCCGATCAGAAGGTCGGTGGTTCGAATCCCCTTGACGGGGTGAGCTCCCGTTACTCAGTCCCTGCTCCTGCCAACCTAGCAGTTCGAAATTACGTCAAAGTGCAAGTAGATAAATAGGTACCGCTCTGTCGGGAAGGTAAACGGCATTTCCGTGCGCTGCTCTGGTTCGCCAGAAGCGGCTTAGTCATGCTGGCCACATGACCCGGAAGCTGTACGCTGGCTCCCTCAGCCAACAAAGTGAGATGAGCGCCGCAACCCCAGAGTCGGTTACAACTGGACCTAATGGCCAGGGGTCCCTTTACCTTTACCTTAACTGATGCCTAAAAGGTTGCACTCGCTGTCCATATGTAGGGTTGCCGTACAGTGCCTGGGCAGCAGTCGCTGAAATGTCTGGGAACCCATGTTGTCAGTGTCATTTCTGGCGATTTCCCTTCAAAGTAGCTCAAAAACACTTTGATTCTGGGGCAAAAGTCAAAAAAGCTCAACAACCTTTCTGTCCGGATTTTCCCTTTTTGAAATACCACGTTACCAGGCCTACCACATGTTACCAGGCCCTTAAAAATTTGGGTCCAGGATACCTTAAGAACCTTCATATTCCTTATTTCCCTGCCCAATCGCTGAGATCTTTGGGGAAACCTCTGTGGTTCTCCATAGCTCAGATGCATAGCTTATATCTGCCAGAAGCAATTTAGTACTGCGGGCTTGAAATCAGATAGCACCCCCCCCCATAAAACTTCAGGTACTTGATGAAGACCTTCCTACTTAAACACGTTTTAAGGAAGCTTTCTGTTTATACGATTTATTTTATTTTATCCAGTGTATACTATTTTTTGCAAATTTATTGCATACCACTCAGAAACCTCTTAGGTTAAACAGTGTATAAATGGCTACAACCGTTTCTTGGTTTTCTCTGTATTTGTGCAGTGCCACCCATAATCTGGCTAGTCCCCAGTCTTCCATTTGGACTAATAAGGATAATCAAAGGGCAACATTGGTCTTTGTGTGGTTGGAGGATATTGGGGATGATCTGAAGAATCCTCTATCTAAAAGTAAAGCTGTTTGTACATTCCATCCCGTTCTTTCTGTTTAGAATTTCGTTTGATTAGCAATTCGTTTTTCAGTTTAAAAAAGAGTAGTGTAAAATTCATAGTCTGACATCAAAGGTTGCTTTCAGTATTCACTTCAAGGTAAAGTTTAATTCTCTCTTTAAAAAAAAAAAAAAGCCTTTGGGGATAGTTCTCAAGAAAGTGATGGCAGAACAGCAGAAATAGTCAGTTTGTAACTTTGACAGCTCCCCGTGCTTCATGCGGGTGTCCGCAAGCCTTGCGTGCCCGGCGGGAGGTCCCGCCGAGCGCGTGAGGTCCCGCCAGGCGCACGAGGCTTGGAGCGGCAGCCTGCAGCCCGAAGCACGGGGAGCCCTCCGGAGGGCGCCCCATGCTTCGGGCAGGTGTGCGCAAGGCTTGGGGCGGCAGCCGTGGCTGGGGGGGGGGAATAATTTTTTTTTATTCATTCCCCCCCCCCCCAAAAAAAACGAGGTGCATCCTATGGGCCGGTGCGCCCTATAGGATGAAAAATACGGTAAGTCCTTTTTGAATGATCATTCAAAATACACTTCAACCGCAATTTAAGGTATTGCCACATCTGCCCTACAATCAACACCCTCAATTGCTCTTGCAGCAGTTGTATGTAAGGAGCCTCTCTGCTGTTTGCCACCTTTAAAAAATAATTAAATAAAAATCACACTACCTCATCCCATTCCCACACAGAAATTGTGGCAGAACAGCTTCCAAATAATACAAAGTGTATCGGAAATGTCAAATCCATGTATCTTTTTTTTAAGCAGGAAAAATGGCACTACATCTTGGAACAACTAATGAAAGCCAGTAGGAATCTTATGTCCCTGTTCACAAGATATGTTACAGAATTTGGCAGTTTTGTGATTTTTATTGATTCAGTATTTTGTTTTTAATTCTGATATTTTTGTAAGCTGCCCTGGGATGATTTGGGGGAAGGGCTTTTAGTATTAGCAGTAATATTTCCATGTACCAACCACAGCTCCATGTTTCACAGTACGGTTATAAAGGCAATGAGTATCTTGTGGGAGGCATTGCATTTTCCCAGGCATACAATGAACTGTGCCTTGAAGGGAGGCATGCGGACTATGTGCAAAATATCATAAACAAATAGACTCTTGGTGTACAAAAAATAAATATCCTGATTGTGTAGGAAAGGCCGGAAAGGTTTTCTGTGGCTGGAGTGCAAGGGACCTAGGATCTGTTGCACCTGGGAGAAAGACCTTGAATCTCACTAGACATATCCTAAACTTTTTCTTTTCTTTTCTTTTCTTTTCGATAAGCATATTTAATTCCAGGCAGACAGACATTGTCAACTTGCAAGCAATTATATATGTGCCATCTGAGCACAGAGCATGTAACCCAGCTGAAATATATTACCTACCAACTCATGAAAAGATTTGAGCTGTGAAGCTGTTACTGAGCCTGGTCTTTTATTGTTAAGCTTGGGAAAGTACCTAGGGCGAGAGAAAGAGAATAGTTTTTCCCCGGTATTGAGGGTGGTATGAAAGAGGCATTCTTGTTTGGACTGTGTGCACTTGTTCTACTATCTACTAGCTAACAGAGTTTTGTGGTGCTTCAAAAATTTACAAAACCTGTTTAACCAGAGAGGATAATGACACCAAAGAAATATGGGTACTCTGCGAAAGCAACAATAACTTACATTGTACCATATCCAATTTTCTGTGTTCGCACATAACAATAAGCCAAGAAATTTGGGATTGTTCCTACTTAGCTTCTTCATCTGTGTGAGCAGGTAAACAAACCAGGAGGAGGGATAGCTGAACCCAGGATCATGGTTTGTTTCTCTGAGACAACCAGAGTTTGGTCTTGACATACGAACCCTGGCTTGTTAGCGGGGAGCAAACCACAACCCTGGGTTCAGTAATGCTAGCCTGTGTCTTTGCAAGTTTGCATTTACCCACCTGTGTGAAAGGAGGATTAAAGGCTACTTTCATGTACAGTACAGTTTATCAAGCTAAGGTTCCAGCTTATTGTTACACGTGAGTGCATCTGATACCTTGCCTCCAACCTAGCAGAGCATGCAGTTCTGTTATCAGTTATTTGTACATCCTGTTGGCATCACTGTAACTCCGGAATGGGCAGGAGAATTGCTTTTATAATGTTTACTATTTACCAAAAACCATTTGAAGTGTGAGTACCTTTACTCCTTTCTTCTTCCCTCCCTTAAGTCATTATTTCTTACAGTGTTTTCTTTGACGATCTGCCATGGAACATTTAGCTAGTGAACAAAACAGTTAAGGGAGTAATTTTATTACAGAGGAAAGTTCCATATGAAACCATTTATTATTATTTTCAAGGAATTATATTCCATTTGATCGAACATGACATATACGCTATTGTTCTGGAAGAGGCTTTTTATATCAGATAAATCTTATTTGTACCAGCCTTATTTCTCTTTCACTGCTTTAAAAATGCTTGCTATTTTTTTTTTTTAAATTGCTAGACAGGAGAAAATAAACCAATTTGTGACATCAAATTATCTGTGTTGTGATTTATAGCTTTACATGCTTATGTAATGGATTGATGGTGTTTACTGTGAAGGCGTGTGGGATGAGGGAAAAAACATAATGCACAAGGAGCAGTGACTTCATCGATGAAGATGCAGCGGCGGAGCAAGCCAATTGGGCGCCTGGGGTGATGTGTGTGCCCTGTGCCCAGGGGTGGGGCCAGCTGCCCGCAGGGTGGGGCCAGCTGGGGCAGGACGCTCAGTGGGGTCTGCTATAGGGAAGCTGAGTTGAAGGCAGAAGGCGGACTGTTTGGGACAGTGCGGAGCCTGTGGGTGCCCAAGCCACCATGTCACTCCCAGGAGAGATGCGTGGCTCGGGCACACTGCAGGCCCCGCGGTGAGTGCCACCCAGCATTTTGTCACCCCAATCAGTGGTGACATCCGGGGCGGCCCTCCCCCACCGCACCCCCTTCCTCTGCCCCTATGAAGATGGCTAGGTGATTTAAGTTTTCCTCACTCACCTGGATAAATAGCAGTTAACTGCACCAAAACACATAAAATAAATATTTATAATACTGCACCTGAAAAGGGCTTGTCCCAGGAAGTCCATGGATTCGAAGAAATGTCTCTCAAGATCTATTTTGGCTTGCAGCACTCTGCAGCCTTCAGTGACAAACCTGGTGCGTCTGCAGTGACATCCAAAACACAGTGACGTTAAGGAGAATTATAAATTCTTACCAGAATGCTGGAAAAAAAATTAAGAGTGACTTATCAGAAGAGTGGTCATAAAAGATGATAATAAAAGGGTTGCTTTTTTCAGCTTTGGAATTTAGGTGTGCATAGTTACCCATCTATCACTTCTATTCCTTAAACATAACGACAGATTAAACTCCTCTTAGTTGACGTGGAAGATAGAAGTCATATGTAAAAGGTTTATCTGAGCTACCTGACCAACTGGAACTCCTGGAATGAGACACTGACAAAATTCACAGAACTCTCCCTATCCAAGACCAACACTGACAGGGGGGAACCAAGAGATGTTATTGTGTGATTTCCTCACTACCTTATTCATACAAATATATTTAACCTTGCCATGGAAAAGAATAACATAGGCTATGAAAGTCAAAAAGTATTTGGCTTCCCTGACTTGAGCACTTTGCATCACACATGTAGTTTTACAGTGTATACCTCCTTCCTTCAAGATTAAGGAGTTTGCTACAGTTGGGGAGATATTCCTTCGAGAAGATAATTGTGTCCAATAAGGGTATCTTCCCATGCTGCTACAACTCGCAAAGTGGCAAAGGCTTTATGGATTCCCTCTGCATTAATATGGGTGACAACATAGCTGCTGTTGATTCAGATGACAGCGAAATCGACTAGGAATCGAGAGGTACTTATCAATGACAATTCAGAAAAAAAGAACAAGACCAGATGTCCGCAAAAGCCTGCAGGAGTGAACACAACTGGATCTCAGAACTCTGAGAAAGCTCCCAAGAGTCAACGGAAAGGCTCCTGGCTCTTCCATATGCTGGTCTTTGGGAAATTAGTAACTCTCACGTGCTATATGAAAATGGCAGATGGACAAGTTTGGCTCTGGTGGGGGGGGGTTGAGAGAACCCCCAGAACAGTGAGGGGAGGGGGGATTGTTCCACCTGGCAAGCCAAAATACGATCAGATGACATTGAATTCCTCCCTATATTTTTTCCAAGCTATTCCAGTAACCCACCCCCCCAAAAAAATCTTGTGTTGTTTTTAATTGCTAAATTTACTTCTTAAATTTATCGATGGTGGGGCGGGGGAGTGAGATTCTGTTACAAAGTGCTTTATGTTGTTGTTTAGTCGTGTCCAACTCTTCGTGACCCCATGGACCAGAGGATGCCAGGCACTCCTGTCTTCCACTGCCTCCCGCAGTTTGGTCAAACTCATCTTGGTACCTTCAAGAACACTGTCCAACCATCTCGTCCTCTGCCGTCCCCTTCTCCTTGTGCCCTCAATCTTTCCCAACATCAGGCTCTTTTCCAGGGAGTCTTCTCTTCTCATGAGGTGGCCAAAGTACTGGAGCCTCAGCTTCAGGATCTGTCCTTCCAGTGAGCACTCAGGGCTGATTTCCAGCAGAATGGATGCATTTGATCTTCTTGCAGTCCATGGGACTCTCAAGAGTCTCCTCCAGCACCATAATTCAAAAGCATCAATTCTTCAGCGACCATCCTTCTTTATGGTCCAGCTCTCACTTCCATACATCACTAAAGTGATTTATAGAAAACATATATGTGGAGGAACCTGGAAAGTCACACTAAACATTATGCCATGCTGCCCTTGCTAGCTGTTTCAGCAATAATTCAACTTAAACTAAATAGACCATTGGCGCAGATGAAACAGGCTTCTAATATCGGACGGGGGGAAGGGGACATCACAAGACTGCTCTTTATTTTAAAAAAATATTTATATATGAGAACCATTTATGAAAAGTACAATGACTGTTTGGAGAAGATGGATAAATTAACACCCACGCCCATATTCTTGCTCATTCCCTTTCTCTTGCACCCTGTTTTATTGTAGTGAAAAAATTACTCCGAGGTTAATTTCAAATCTCTTTCCAATGTAAAGCTTGGAAAGAGAGAGGGTTTTACGTATGCAACTTCTTTAAGACTGTACTCCCATTATCAGGTCCACAATTTGTAGAAAAGCTAGAGACTTTACAACATAATTAGGAACAAATCCTTTTTTAAAAAATAATTGGTGGGTGGAGGGAAGGGGGTGGGGGATTTTTGTTTCTGTATTAAAAATGAAAATAAATCATAATTGGGTACAAATCCATCCAGATTTACACTTCAGATTAATTTGCAAAGGGTAGCACTAGGCAATTCCAAAGTTCTGGTGAGATCCCCCTAAAAAAAAAAGCCCTGACAAAATGTATACTATTTAAAAGCAGACATTTGGGGGGAAATCTGCACAAAATGAGACAGAGTGGACCTATAATTGAGCACCAGCAAACTGAAATAGGGTGGAATCATCCCAATACAGTGGTGCCTCAGGTTAAGTACTTAATTCGTTCTGGAGGTCCGTTCTTAACCTGAAACTGTTCTTAACCTGAAGCACCACTTTAGCTAATGGGGCATCCCGCTGCCGCCGCACGATTTCTGTTCTCATCCTGAAGCAAAGTTCTTAACCCGAGGTACTATTTCTGGGTTAGCGGAGTATGTAAACTGATGCGTATGTAACCTGATGTGTATGTAACCCGAGGTACCACTGTATACACCTTTTTTCTTCTTCCTGTATCTCTCAAAGACAATTGATTTAGAGACATCAACAGGACAAGTCTAGGAAAAAACAAACCTCAAGTCACATTTATCCTGGTGTTGGTGTTTTTTTTCTTTTTTCAGAATGCAGCTGGCTGAGAGGTTGTGAAATATTTTCTAGCTTAGCTACTGCACTACTGGGAACTGAGGGTTTATGACGCAAACATAGGAAGTTAAAAGGAAGTTAAAATGCAGTGTTTTCCTTCCTTCCTTCCTTCCTTCCTTCCTTCCTTCCTTCCTTCCTTCCTTCCTCTCTCTCTCTCTCTCTCTCTCTCTCCTTCCCTACCCCACCAATTTCGTGCAAGTATTAAATATAACAGGCAACTTCTTAACAAATTGTTTGGATCTCCTACTCTGTTCATTCCACACCAGCTGATTATTTTTATTCCCTAATAGCGTCTACTGAGGAAAACATACCTTGATGAAGGCTTACTTTAACTTGTGCATGTATACATTATTCGTATAAAAATTCCAATCCAAATGGATAGTTCACATTTAAAAAAAGGGGTGGGGACACTTGAGACAATATTTCTTTTTCCTGTCCTTTTGCACAGCAATATTAATAAGCTTTTGCTTCATCTTTTATTTAACTGCTGAGGTAAAATTAGGTCACATTCTGGCCTATTTCCTCAACTATTTATCCACAAGAATGTCTTAATGGTTTTCAGTCAACCAAATGACAATAATGAGCTTTTCTCAGGCACTTTCTTTAGGGAGTCTGTTTGATTAATATGTTGTGTTTAGCTATTTCGTTTAAGAGGGCTTGAGTAATCTGATTTAGAAGGTCCATCCCTGCAAGTTATGCTGTGAGTTACAGCTAACAGAGATAGTTATAGGTAGGTAGCCATGTTGGTCTGCCGTAGTCGAAACAAAATAAAAAAAATTCCTTCCAGTAGCACCTTAGAGACCAACTAAGTTTGTTATTGGTATGAGCTTTCGTGTGCATGCACACTTCTTCAGCTAACAGAGATAACTATATTCTAAACAAAAAACAAACAAAAAAAGAAAACAAATTAACAATTTTTAATCAGGTGTAAACTGACCCATTCTCTCATAGTTCCACCCCAGCCAGCGTTAGAAACTGAGATATGGAGCTAAATGGCAGTGGCGTAGCGTGGGGGGTGCAGGGGGGGCCGGCCGCACCGGGCGCAACATCTGGGGTTAGGGCAAATCCACAGGTTAGGGGGCGCAAATCCACAGGTTAGGGGGCGCAAATCCACGGGTTAGGGGGCGCAAATTACTTGCCTTGCCCCGGGTGCTGACAACCCACGCTACGCCACTGCTAAATGGTGCCTTAAACCTAGGTTATGTCTGCAACAACGGAATGTCTAGGCACACATTTTTAATAACAAGAATACAAAGCTGAAAATGAATGAACTGCAGTTGAAATATTATGTTCATTTTTCACAGGGTCTAGTCCTTTCCCTGCCCACCCCCTAATATTCTTTAAGAGGGTCTCTTCTCCAGTCTTCAGAGAGTAGCTGGAAGAGGGGAGGCAGAAAAAGGTCCTCCCTTCCTTCCACTCTGCAATTTTAAACTGAAATCTTAGGCGCAGTACTGCTCCCAGAGGTCAGAAACCGCTCATGCCAATGAAATCCACTGTCACAAGATGTGCCTAGAACAATGGTAGTTTCAAGCACTGACCACAGCATTTACCAGACAGATCTTGAGAGTAAAATAGCCTTTCTGCCCTTCTTTAGAAAAACAAGCTAAGCCCTCTTGGAATGCATTCTATCACAGATTCTCTGTGGAAGATTCCCAGTAATTCGTACTTGGAGTAGATCCAGGAAAACCAATGAACTTAAGTCCATTGATTTCAGTGGAACGACTCAGAGTATGATTATCATTGGACATTACCCTATGAGTTTGATCCATTACCACTGACCCCTAAATGGCAACTTTTTGATGGGCCACTTAGCATAATGTCTCACGCTTCCCAAAGGCACATTTTCAGACTTGACAATATTGATTTCCAGATTTGCATACAGCATTCTCTGAGAGCATTCAAAATTCACCTGTGATATTTGCTGGAAGGAAAGCTGGTAATATGAAACCTATGTAAGAAATCTTGCCTCGCAGTTTTCATTTGGAGGCAGCCTTGCTCCATCATCGTGTGAACGCTCTAACAACATTAACTAATGAAATGAGAAATGATGATACTTGAAAAGATCTGTCTAGGCCAAAGTACTTTTAGTGTTCAAGAGGCTAGGTGCTCTAAGAAAGTTTACTGGGATAACATTTTATTTTATTTTTTAAAATGCACTTTAGTTTAAAAAAGGTAAAGGGACCCCTGACCATTAATGGTCCAGTCGTGACCGACTCTGGGGTTGTGGCGCTCATCTCGCTTTATTGGCCGAGGGAGCCGGCGTTTGTCCGCAGATAGCTTCCGGGTCATGTGGCCAGCATGACTAAGCTGCTTCTGGCGAACCAGAGCTGCGCATGGAAACGCTGTTTACCTTCCCGCCGGAGCGGTACCTATTTATCTACTTGCACTTTGAAGTGCTTTTGAACTGCTAGGTTGGCAGGAGCAGGGACCGAGCAACGGGAGCTCACCCCGTCGCGGGGATTCGAACCGCCGACCTTCTGATCGGCAAGTCCTAGGCTCTGTGGTTTAACCCACAGCGCCACCCGTGTTCCTCTGCCCTTTAGTTTACGCACACACATACAAAACATTTTCCAAAAGTGAAATCAAGTATTTCGTTCTTCCAGTGGTACTTAGCGCCCCAAGTATTTTGGTTGCTTTAAAAACATGGTGCCGACATGCCAACTCTTGACAGCTTGCTTACACAAAAGGACATCCTCTGCTCCCCCCTGCAGTCCCCTGTGTGCCCCCAAAATCTGCTCTGGAGGATGGGGGAGCCTTCAGAGCAGATGAAGAGGTGTTGCAGTGGGTGGAGAGAAAGGATGAGTTCCTTTCCATCTGCTGGGACAATGCTGGATCTTGCAGGGTTTTTGTTTTTTTTAAGTCCGTTTTAAATTCTCTTGACTAAGCAGGTTGAAAGGAATGCCCTTTCTTTCCCTGTTAAGGGTGGGTCACAAAAGATCAAAACTGGAGCCCTAATGCAAAGTGCAAAGCCACGATCAGGACCATACCTTAAATAATTTAAAATGCAGTTTCTGTAATCTTGAAGCGCTGCCCTCTGTGCAACATAAGCACTCTTAAAATAACCCTTTTGATACACGTGATTTTGT
Source organism: Podarcis muralis (assembly GCF_964188315.1). Classification (NCBI taxonomy): domain Eukaryota; kingdom Metazoa; phylum Chordata; class Lepidosauria; order Squamata; family Lacertidae; genus Podarcis; species Podarcis muralis. Next base: position 124,354,837 of record NC_135655.1, on the reverse strand, counting down.
AAAACGACATATTTTTTAAGTGCATATGCTGCATTTGAATTGCTAATCATGTTTTCCGCTGCTGCAATTATATGCAGATTGTGATGGAGTTCTATTCGTGTTCATACACACAAATCACCTTAGCCATTTAATTAGAACAGCTAAATGCTCCCTTTCCTGCTAAAAGGTGATGAACCTCCTCTTCAGTCCTGCCCTATTGTCTCCTTGCTGTCCGCTGTACTCAAAATTACAAGAATATAATACAGTTGGCCATGTGGTGTTGATCAGTGAACTCATTTGTCTTTCAGCCATGCAAAGCTATGAATGTCACTCATCAATAAACTGTATTTAATCAGGAGAGTACAAATCTCATGGGCAGGGTTTTCCAGTGGGGGGAAGAGATGTTTGTGTCCATGGAAGGGCATCTGATGGAAAACATTTCACTGGATAACTGCAAATGATTGGCCATCTGGCAAGGAGTAAGTCTCCCATCCCAATCAGTGGTGGTGTTGAGGTTTTAGTGTCAGATTTGGAGTCAGAGAGCCACTTCAAGTTTAAGACAATCACTGTGAACCCAATTGCTAATGAGAGAGAGAGAGAGAGAGAGAGAGAGTGAGAGAGAGAGTGAGAGTTCATATCTATGGATGAGCTGTTTTGCTACACCCACCATCAGCAAAAAGCATGATTTTCAGCATGTTTAGTCCAGAACCTTGGAACTACAACTCAGAATGTGAAATTCATTTCTATCGTGTACGTCTTTATCTTGCAACACCCTATTTGCAATTAAGGCTGCAATCCCGTACAGATTGGAGTAAGCCCTGTTGAACATTCTATACGTTTTTAGAATTGAACTGCATATTTTATAATTTTCTTTCTAACATTAGCACGTTAAGATCCATGGAACTTATGCCCAAGCTCACGGTCCTAATTGTCTTAAGTCGCATTCGGCTTTTGCTTGTCTGGCATGTTTGCCAACATATTCGTTTCCTTCAACGGTTAAATAAGCCTGACAAATGTTGATTATGCCATAAAAGGAGATCACCCATGGTGCTTTGCAGTGATGTTTTTCCTTGCAAATGCTGTTTGACAGGCTTAAGCAAAGCTATGGCGTGGCAAATTTCCAAATCCATTTACACGTACATGATTAAAAGCAGGTTGCATTGTGGGCAAAGCCTCTCATTTAGCAATTTGAAAAGTGAAAATCCAGAAATCGTAAATGACAATTACCTGTGATCTGAGCTGAAAAACATGGCTATGTAAAGTAGTACAAAGCTTAGTTCTTTGTTTTTAGGATTTGGCTGGGTATTTAGTTATTTTCTGTTTGAACAAGCAAGGATATTACATATGCAGAGTGAAATATCCTGTCACAAATGAAAAGACTATTTCACTGGTCGGTTTAAGAAAACCTCTCCTCCTAATAAAAGTATTTTTCAAGGTGGTTCTCAAATTAAACACATTAATGCAAAAATAAACACAATGGTTTGTATTGTGGAAAAACAATTGGAAGTTTTTGCGCAGTTGTCCTTTGCATGACAAAGGATATTGCATAAGGCGGGAGTGATGATCTGAGGGGCCAAACAGCTATGAAATGGCCACAGTCAATTGTAACATTTCTTTACAGAGCTCAAATGTATATACAACAGGAAAAGACCAAAACAACAACAACAACCAAGAGACTTGTAGTAATTAAAAGCATAAAGGTAAAGGTACCCCTGCCCGTACGGGCCAGTCTTGCCAGACTCTAGGGTTGTGCGCTCATCTCACTCTATAGGCCGGGAGCCAGCGCTGTCCGCAGACACTTCCGGGTCACGTGGCCAGCGTGACAAGCTGCATCTGGCGAGCCAGCGCAGCACACGGAACGCCGTTTACCTTCCCGCTGGTAAGCGGTCCCTATTTATCTACTTGCACCCGAAGGTGCTTTCGAACTGCTAGGTTGGCAGGCGCTGGGACCAAACGGCGGGAGCGCACCCCGCCGTGGGGATTCGAACCGCCGACCTTTCGATCGGCAAGTCCTAGGTGCTGAGGCTTTAACCCACAGCGCCACCCGCGTCCCAATTAAAAGCATAAAGAATTCTAAAGTACCGTATTTTTTGCTCTATAAGACTCACTTTTTCCCTCCTAAAAAGCAAGGGGAAATATGTGTGCGTCTTATGGAGTGAATGCAGGCTGCGCAACTATCACAGAAGCCAGAACAGCAAGAGGGATTGCTGCTTTCACTGCGCAGCGATCCCTCTTGCTGTTCTGGCTTCTGAGATTCAGAATATTTCTTTTCTTGTTTTCCTCCTCCAAAAACTAGGTGCGTCTTGTGGTCTGGTGCGTCTTATAGAGCTAAAAATACGGTATGTGGCAGATGTGAAAAGGGGAAATTCCATGCTAGGGATGGTTAAGAAAGGGATTGAAAATAAGACTGCCGGTAGCATGATTCCATTGCACAAATCTGTGGTACAATCACATTTGGAATGGTGCGTGCAGTTCTAGTTGCCTCAGCTTGAATAGGATCTCGTGCGGGGGGGGGGGGGGGGGAGTAAAGGGACTCCTGACAGTTAAATCCAGTCACGGACAACTCTGGAGTTGCGGCGCTCATCTCGCTTTACAGGCCAAGGGAGCCGCTGTTTGTCCGCAGACAGTTTTTCCGGGTCATGTGGCCAGCATGACTAAGCCGCTTCTGGTGAAATCAGAGCAGCGCACGGAAATGCCATTTACCTTCCCGCCAGAGCGGTACCTATTTATCTACTTGCACTTTGACGTGCTTTCAAACTGCTAGGTGGGCAGGAGCGGGGACCGAGCAACGGGAGCTCACCCCGTTGCGGGGAATCAAACCACCAACCTTCCAATCGGCAAGCCTAAGAGGCTCAGTTGTTGAAACATTTGGATCTCTTTAGATGTGATGTGGGTGTATAATTATGCATGGTGTGGTGAAAGTTGTTAGGTAGAACCTCAAAACCCCCCCCCCCATACATTCAATGAAGTTGAACGTTGGAAGATTCAGGAGAGACAAAATAAAGTACTTCTTTTACACAGCACACATTATATAATTGGCTCCCACAAGAGACAGTGGCAACCACCCAACTTGGATTGCTTCAGAAGAGGATTAGACAAATTATTGCAGGATAAGGATGCCAATCGCTTCTAGACACAGAGGCTATGTTTTTACCTCCACTGCTCTACATCCGCTGTCTAAGGCGGTAAAGGTAAAGGGACTCCTGACCATTTGGTCCAGTTGTGAGCGACTCTGGGGTTGCAGCGCTCATCTCGCTTTATTGGCCAAGGGAGCCGGCATACAGCTTCTGGGTCATGTGGCCAACATGACTAAGCCACTTCTGGTGAACCAAAGCAGCGCACGGAAACACCGTTTACCTTCCCTCCGGTGTGGTACCTATTTATCTACTTGTACTTTGAGGTGCTTTCAAACTGCTAGGTGGGCAGGAGCAGGGACTGAGCAATGGGAGCTCACCCTGTCGCAGGGATTTGAACCGCTGACCTTCTGATCAGCAAGTCCTAGGCTCTGCGGTTTAACCCACAGCGCCACCCGTGTCCCATTCAAAGGCGGTATATGCCTCTAAGTACTATTTGCTGGGGCCGTAGGTGGGGAGAGTGATGTCATGCTGGGGTTCTGCTTACAGGCTCCCCATAAGGCAGCATAGGTTGGTCACTGTAAGAGCAAAGTGCTGCACTAGATGGGCCTTTGACCTGATCCAGCGTCCAATCTCTGCTTATGTTTCTATGGTCACCTCTTAGTACAGTGATGGCCAAACATGGCCCTCCAGCTGTTTTGGGACTACAACTCCCACCATCCCTGGCTAACAGGACCAGTGGTCAGGGATGATGGGAATTGTAGTCCCAAAACAGCCGGAGGGCCAAGTTTGGCCATCACTGTCTTATTAGCACCCCACTGCATCAGAAGCAACAGTTGTTTTGGTTTTGCTGCAGCATGCTAACACTGCTCACATGGAAGTAAGAAAAGAGTGTCCTCATGCTATCTTGGGGGGGAAATGCTCAGATCATATTTGTGTCCAGTCAAAAAAAAAATATAATCGGTTGAAATGTCCAGGAAAACCTGGCAGCCCATATTGGAAGTGTTGATTTTGGGGGGCAAATTTCCTTTAAAAAAAAAAAGCTGAAAAACTTTATTTGCTTTTTGGAATACAAGCAGCCTTAGCTTAGAGGTTAATGCAAGATTTCTCAAAGTTCCATATCTCATCAAAATTTGCAATGAGTTCTACAAGCCATGCAAAAGTAGAACTGTGAACACTTCCATCTTTAAATAGAAAAGACAGCCATAAATACATCTTCCTTAAAAATAAAATTAAAAAATGCCTTTTTTGAGCCTCTAAATTCCAATACAGTGTGTCAGGGTTGTTGCTTTCCGTTATAGAATTTGGCGCTTCTTAGTTCATTGAATGTCTCTTTGTTCTTCTTTCATGAGAAAGTCACAGCTACTTTCCATATGGGAGAAAAGCTCCAGCAAAATGGAAAGGCTTTCTGTTGCTTTCCCCCCAGTGTACGGCTGTTATATTTACCGTAACTTGCTCAGTTTTGCAAGGAAAGGGTGTGTAGTTTGAATGAGAACAGAGGCTGCCCTCCTGTCCCTTGCTATGTAAGGAATAAATAGAAAAGCATTTTACTGTCTCAAGAAACATGTGCTTGGAAACCAGTTTCAGAAGGTGAGACCTTCTTTCAATAAGAGATCCTTTATTTCTTTTATTTAATCTCTCTCCCCTCCAGTTCTTCTCTCTCTCTTTTCTTTTTACAAGACTGATCATGCAATGACATTTCAGTATCAGAAATGTGAATGAGATTCTGCTAAAGAAAGAGGCATAATATTAAAGCTGACATTCAGACTTGAAAAGCTTTCTCTAGCAGGCTTTCTATACATACCCTGTGTTCAGTCCATTTAGTATTCAGGGCTTGAATTCACTGGCATGGTAGAGACCTTCCTCTCTCTTCCTCATTCTCAGAAGAAGAATCTTTAGCTTAAAAGGTCCTTCTATCTCCACTATTGCTGTCAGTTCGGTGGGTATCATTTTTAAGGACCCGATTCTACTGTGCCTTCAGTATCCCAATTAAGGATTTGCTGGACTTTGTGTATACTTTTGTGAAAGGAAGTCATATTATATGACTATTTAATGGGAGACAACCGCAGTCACTGTCCTTTCACTCATCTCTAAGAAATCCACCAAACTACCTTGGCTGCTTACACTTATACAGTGGTACCTCTGGTTAAGAACTTAATTAGTTCTGGATGTCCGTTCTTAACCTGAAACTGTTCTTAACCTGAGGTATCACTTTAGCTAATGGGGCCTCCCGCTGCCACCACACGATTTCTGTTCTCATCCTGAAGCAAAGTTCTTAACCTGAGGTACTATTTCTGGGTTAGCGGAATCTGTAACCTGAAGCGTCTGTAACCTGAAGCGTCTGTAACCCGAGGTACCACTGTAATAGCAAACATGTTTACAGAGATGCTAAACTACTTTTCTGTTTTTTAAAAATGCTTAGAAACCAGTCCTGAGAGACCTGCATTGGCTCCCTGTACGTTTCCGAGCACAATGCAAAGTATTGGTGCTGACCTTTAAGGCCCTAAACGGCCTTGGCCCAGTATACATGAAGGAGCGTCTCCACCCCCATTGTTCAGCCCGGACACTGAGGTCCAGCTCCAAGGGCCTTCTGGCGGTTCCCTCACTGCAAGAAGTGAAGTTACAGGGAACCAGGCAGAAGGCCTTCTCGGTGGTGGCACCTGCCCTGTGGAACCCCCTCCCACCAGATGTCAAGGAAATAAACAACTATCTGACTTTTAGAAGACATCAGAAGGCAGTCCTGTTTAGAGAAGTTTTTAATGTTTAATGCTGTATTGCGTTTTAAACATTTGGTTGGGAGTCGCCCAGAGTGGCTGGGGAAACCCAGCCAAGTGGGCGGGGTATAAATAATAAATTATTATGATACTTCAGGTAGGGCTGCCAGAGGAATTATCCCCCACCCAACAGAAGCGCCTTAGTTACATGGGCATAACCAGGATTTGGGGTTGCAGACCTTTTTTTAGGGGGGGGCAGAACCTCAGTTAGCTATGTATTTTTATTGATTTAGGGGGGCAGCTATCCCTCTCTGCCCCCCCCCCCCAGCTACACCCATGTTTGGTTTTGAAGTACTGATCCTTTCCCTCAGTATTTGCAAACCACTTTTTCCTGCTAGGAATGCCCCCCCCCCCAAGAAAAGCAATGATTTAGCCTCTTTTTTTGCCCTTAACAGCTGCTCAAATCCACAGAAATGAGCAGGTGAACTTTATTCAGATTATTCTCACCATTCTTCAGGGAAAGGAGATCAGTAGCCCTCCAGATATTGTGGGGATCCAGTTCCAATCAGCTCCTTCCAACATGGCCAATTGCTAGGATTGATGGGAATTTTACTCTGACATCATCTGGAGGGCCGGAGATTTCCCACTCCTGCCCTAATGTCTGACAATCAAGTTCAGTTAAAACCAAGGGCTGACAAAAAGTTGGCAATTTTATGATTGTTCCTAGGATTGAAACTTTATAGCAGAATCTATCCCTTTGTGTTCAGATTAAATTTACTGCCAGGTAAGTGCAGGATGATGACATTAATATGCAGCCTGAGGGTTTGAAAGCATTTCCATGTTTGAGATATCCTAAAGAGAAAAAAAATAAAAAATATGCTTGAGATAGTCTAAAACGAAAAATTATAAGGAAAGTGCATATAAAATGTCTTTATTTTTCTTGTCAATGTAGTTCGTTGTTTTTTTACAAATGAACATAGCAGCAAAGCATTTCCATAGCAAGGGAAGCATTTGGATTACTAAAATAATACTGTTTATTTAACTTATTGTGACCTGCAGGTCTTATCCATATCAAATTGGAGATGGCAGAAATTGGCTCGCAAGCAAACATCAAGGAAAAGGTAAGATCTCTAATTATCATACTGCTCCACATACACAGCATATAGGTCCAGAACCTTCAGATGTTTTAAAAAATATACTGGCCATGGCTGCCTTCCCACTGGAGATAAAATATTTAATCAACTCCTCTGGTTCTTGGCAGGCTCCACTGGGCTATTTGGAAAGTCGCGACCCCACTCTGCATTCCTGCCTCAGTAAAGCTTATTTGGATCTGTTTCTTTTGGTTACTGATCTCTGTCTCCATTTCCCCATTTTTTTTTGGCCCAAATCTCTTAATAAGGAGTTTTAAGGGAATAAGAAGGTGCCAAATTCAAAAGAAAATAGTTCATCAAGCTATTAATAATAATTATTATTTTATTATTACCCTGCCCATAAAAATGAGAATTCTGTGCACAAGAAAATATCTGAAAAGCATTTAATCTCTCTGCAGTACTAGACATTTCCTGGCCTAGCTTGATAAATGCTGACTTTCCCCCATCAAATTATGAAAATGATAAAATCGTATCATTTATCTGAGGGCCTTGATGCATTCCATTAAATACCACAATGATAATGATATAGGGCTTTTTGCCTTAGCCATGGGTAAAGGGGGAAAAGATGCTGAGACTATGGTTATTGACTGATGGCATTTGGTTGCCTTAAAACAGCTATCTAATATTGTCTGTAAACAGAATAACGACTGATTCTGTGTTATAGAATAATAATATAAAAAGACGGTCAATAAGCACATGACCTTCCATATTTTTTTGGGGGGGGGACTACAACACCCATCAGGGACGTGGGTGGCGCTGTGGGTTAAACCACAGAGCCTAGGACTTGCCTATCAGAAGGTCGGCGGTTCGAATCCCGGCGATGGGGTGAGCTCCCGTTGCTCGGTCCCTGCTCCAGCCAACCTAGCAGTTCGAAAGCACATCAAAGTACAAGTAGATAAATAGGTACCACTCTGGGGGGGAAGGTAAACGGTGTTTCCGTGTGCTGCTCTGGTTCACCAGAAGCGGCTTAGTCATGCTGGCCACATGACCTGGAAGCTGTACGCCGGCTCCCTCGGCCAATAAAGCAAGATGAGCGCCGCAACCCCAGAGTCGGTCACGACTGGACCTAATGGTCAGGGGTCCCTTTACCTTTACAACACCCATCATCCCTGACCATTGGTCGCACTCACTGGGGCTGATGGGATTTAGAATCCAACAGTACAATTCTGCATTCTTCTTTATCCCTATTCAACCACCCCTCTATTCTCTGTCTGTTGCTGTCTTCTGCAGTGGTAGCAACACTCGATGAGTCAGCAGGAGGTTATCAAAGGGCACATCCTGAGGAGGTTTCTTCTCAAGATGAGACGAGGTCTTCTAGGTGCACTCTGCCCATATCTGTCACCCTGCACCTCATGTAAAAGGATCTAGGGGTCTTAGTAGACCACAAGCTTAACATGAGTCAACAGAGTGATGCAGCAGCAAAAAAAAGGCCAATGCTGTTCTAGGCTGCATCAACAGAAATATAATATCCAGATCAAGGGAAATCAAAGGTAAAGGTAAAGGGACCCCTGACCATTAGGTCCAGTCGTGACCGACTCTGGGGTTGCGGCACTCATCTCGCTTTACTGGCCGAGGAAGCCGGCGTACAGCTTCCGGGTCATGTGGCCAGCATGACTAAGCCGCTTCTGGCGAACCAGAGCAGCGCACGGAAACGCCGTTTACCTTCCCGCCGGAGTGGTACCTATTTATCTACTTGCACTTGGATGTGCTTTCGAACTGCCAGGTGGGCAGGAGCAGGGACCGAGCAACAGGAGCTCACCCCGTCTTGGGGATTCGAACCGCCAATCTTCTGATCGGCAAGTCCTAGGCTCTGTGGTTGAACCCACAGCGCCACCCACCTCCCGCTCTATTCTGCCTTGATCAGACCTCACCTGGAGTAGTATGTCCAGTTCTGGGCACCACAATTCAAGAAGGATATTGACAAGCTGGGGACAAAAGGTCTCCTTCCTTGAAGGTTTGGTTTTTTTAGCAGAGGTTGGATCACCATCTGCCGTGTATGATTTAGTTGAGATTCCTGCATTGCAGGGGGTTGGACTAAATGACCCTTGGAGTCCCTTCAGACTCTGCAGTTCTATGATTCTACGCAGCATGCTAGGAGAAGCATAAAAGTCAGCACAGTGGGGGAGCTGAATTTAACCAGGGAAACGGGGCTTGTAGTGCATCTCATTTTGTTGAAATTGTACGGTGTTAAAGTGCTGCTCCAACCATCTTAAATGTCAAGAGTATATCCAGGCTGGCAAAGTGTGTGTGTGTGTGTGTGTGTGTGTGTGTGTGTGTGTAAATACATAGTAAAGGTAAAGGTACCCCTGCCTGTACGGGCCAGTCTTGACAGACTCTAGGGTTGTGCGCCCATCTCACTCAAGAGGCCAGGGGCCAGCGCTGTCCGCAGACACTTCCGGGTCACGTGGCCAGCGTGACATCGCTGCTCTGGCAAGCCAGAGCTGCACACGGAAACGCCGTTTACCTTCCCGCTGGTAAGCGGTCCCTATTTATCTACTTGCACCCAGGGGTGCTTTCGAACTGCTAGGTTGGCAGGCGCTGGGACCGAGCAGCGGGAGCGCACCCCGCCGCGGGGATTCGAACCGCCGACCTGACGATCAGCAAGCCCTAGGCGCTGAGGCTTTTACCCACAGCGCCACCCGCGTCCCTCTGTGTAAATACATACATGCATACATATTCATACATACAGCTGTGCTTCTGTACCATTGGCTGAAAATCAGTTAAGACTTATCAAGCAGTCTACAGGATGCAAATAAATGAAAAATATCAGCACCAATTTCATGTGCCGTTGGGGAAAGTTGTTGCTAAAGAAATAATATACTGCAACCTAGATCAGCATTCAGGGAATCGTCAGAAGTGCGTGGGAAGGAATGGGAATGGTTTTCATTTGTTATTTTACGTGTTTTGGATGTAATTGTGGCGTAGTTAAGGCGCTCTTACTACGTAGCACAAACAGTCCTTTGCAGAATTGTGGGGCATTTGTGTGAAAAATACCTACTTGCCTTGCGGTGTGACGTGCCTTTTCTGTGTTTTAAGATGCCTGTGTTCATCTCTCTTGCTTGCAGATCAATGCGGTGCGATCAATTGTACCCAACAAAAGCAACAATGAAATAGTGCTGGTGCTACAGCAGTTTGATAACAACGTCGACAAAGCTGTACAAGCTTTTGTGGATGGTCTGTATCCTTTTTCTATTTCACGGACACTGTGAAAAGTAACACCATTTTGGACAGTCCACAGGTGTATATGCTGCTAAAAAGTGAACATTCAGAATTTCCTAAGATATTATGATGTCTTTCTTAGCAACCTGAGAGACCGTTCTAAAAAGTCAAGAGTTAGCCAACCTGTGTGGGCATGTATACTCTGTATAAAAATCCCTGTGTAGATAACATCACGTATCACCCCAATCTCCAAGCGTTGTGAGATTCCAGGGGTTCCAGGCATGCTTTATGCAGGGTCCATGTTTCCTTTTGGAAAATGAGGATTTGAAAGCAGGTTCTTAAGGTGGTAGGAAACCGTGGGCACAGGCAAACCTTAAGGTAAAGGTAAAGGGACCCCTAAACATTAGATCCAGTCATGACCGACTCTGGGGTTGCGGCGCTTATCTCGCTTTATTGGCCGAGGGAGCCGGCGTACAGCTTCCGGGTCATGTGGCCAGCATGACTAAGCTGCTTCTGGTGAACCAGAGTTGCACACGGAAATGCCGTTTACCTTCCTGCCAGAGTGGTACCTATTTATCTACTTGCACTTTGACGTGCTTTCGAACTGCTAGGTTGGCAGGAGCAGGGACCGAGCAACGGGAGCTCACCCCATCACGGGGATTCGAACCGCCGACCTTCTGATCGGCAAGTCCTAGGCTCTGTGGTTTAACCCACAGCGCCACCTGCATCCACCTGCATCCCACCCCAGGGAAACCTTACTAGGCATTAACTGCAGCTAAGGTTGGTACCGACCCCCAGAGGAGGAAAGGAACTTGCGCCTTAACTTCACATGGTTAAGAAGCTGAGACCATTGGCTGCATTAGCTGCCAAAGGTCTATGCACAGTGCTCGTTAAGGACATACATTGCCCCAAGGATTGTTTTGGGGGCCTAATATGGCCCCCTGTGGCAGTCTCTCCTGGGGTAAACTCCTAAAAAAAGCTCAAGAACTTTGGGGTAGAATCGTAAAAAAAGCTCAATAACTTTGGGGTAGAATCATAAAAAAAGTTCAACAATTTTGGTCGGCCCTCACCACGCATGTTCACTTCATCAAATCTTTGTTTGGGCACTCCTGGCTTAATAGACCACCCTCCACGTCCTGCATCTGCTCATTTTTATACCCTTTCATAGCACATTTCGTGTCCATGAACTAACCAAACAAACTTAAATATGGGTTTAATTGGCCTGTGTAGAATGCTGGAAGGTTGCTTTTAAAAATTGTGCAAACCTTCCTCTTCCAGTCTGCAGTTTGTCTTGTTCATATTTGGAGAGGGGGTGTGTGAATGCGGATTGCAATGCCAAGTATTATTTGCTGACTGCCTCCCTTTCAATAGATGTCAGAAAACATTACCTAGCGGGAGATAGCAATGGATAACAAACAAGGAAAAACGTCCTGAGGTTCATTTTCAACTTTTCATATAAACCTTATATTTCTTAAAGTATCAAATCAAAATGGTTAAAAACATACTCAAGCCAGTTTAGATTCTTGGGCAAATGACGAAGTCTAGTAGAAAAGCTAAATTTAGGAAACATTTCATTACTACAAGTTTCACATGGGTAGTTATTCCTTATTTAAAATCCCTGCCCCTTTGATTTGTCAAAAACAAACCCTTTGCACTGTGTTTTCTCACGGAAGAAGGAAATCCTGTTAAACCACAGGAGGCCCAGAACAAGCATTAAATTTGCTTTTAAGACTTAATTCAAATCCTTAGGCTATTCTAAAGCGAGCAAAATGACTTTGGTGGTCCATATGTGCGGTATGGTTCTCAGTAACGCTATTATTTTAACTATCAGTATGCAATACATGCACTGTATAATTTACCCCTTTAGTTTTAAAAAGGATTGTGATTGCCCTTGCCATGAGCCAACGCAAAGAGCTATGCAGAGCACTGACTCCACATTCTCTGGAAGCTGGATTCCTTACTCAGCCCAACTCTAGCTCCTGAGATTTCACCATGTTGCATTTTATCTATTACTCATTATTCATTCATTGTGAGCTTGAGGACTAGCCTGTTAAGGTTACCAGATATTTTTCAATGAACCCGGGGACACTTTTCAACTTCAATGGATTTCGTATGGGGACTGATTTGTAAATCCAGGAACTGTCCCTGGGAAACGGGGGTGTCTGGTAACCTAAGTGTAGGTTGAGAAACAATTGGACACGGGGCTGGATTCAGCTATCGGGTACTGTTAGTAGAAGTGGGAGCAATGGCTCCTGGTAGTGTGCTGTGTCTTTTCTCCCTTGCCTCCCCTCTGCTGTGTGCCCTCTAGGCCTCCCCAAAATCTGCTGTGGAGGGTCAGGAAAACACCCTGAACCGTGTGCCGTGGGGAGGAGGGGGCAGATAGTTCTGCTGGGCAAGCAAAAATGTTTGTGGTGACTAAACCCACCCACTATGTAGAAGGGTGACCTCATAAGAAAGATGCACTTTTAAGGAAAGTTCTTGTTGTTTTTGGTTGTCGATCTCACCAGAAGGCAGAGATACCTAGAGCAAGGTACATGACAGCCTCTCCACTTGGGTGCTTAAGTCTAAAGGTAAAGGGACCCCTGACCATTAGGTCCAGTCATGACCGACTCTGGGGTTGCGGCGCTCATCTTGCTTTATTGGCCGAGGGAGCCGGCGTACAGCTTCCGGGTCATGTGGCCAGCATGACTAAGCCGCTTCTGGCGAACCAGAGCAGCGCACGGAAACGCCGTTTACCTTCCCGCCGGAGCGGTACCTATTTATCTACTTGCACTTTGACGCGCTTTCGAACTGCTAGGTTGGCGGGAGCAGGGACCGAGCGACAGGAGCTCACCCCGTTGCGATGATTCGAACTGCCGACCTTCTGATCAGCAAGTCCTAGGCTCTGTAGTTTAACCCACAGCGCCACCCGTGTCCCGCTTAAGTCTAAGCACCTGCTTAAATTCTGGGCTCAGCTGTGTTGCTAACCTGCCGTTTTTCAAAGCAGCCTGCAAGGGACGGGAACAGGTAACAGGTAATATTCTCTTGTTTTAAGACAAGGGAACTAAAGGAAATGAAATACCATTTTCACTGACTCTTGGGACACATTGTCCAAAACAATGAAAATAAATTGAGCAAATGGTCAACAGCCAGGAAGGGGGTTATTGTTGACTTGCTGAAGTCTCTTTTTCTCTCTCTCTCTCCCCCCTCTAGGCAGTGCACTTCAAGTTCTAAAAGAATGGAATATGTCAGGGAAAAAGAAGGTAAGGAGTTTCCTGTGAAAGTTAAGTCATTAAGTCCATTTTATCATCATAGTTCGCTGGAGCACAACAGCATATTTGTTGCCAAGGCTTTTGCGCACACACAAATACACTTTTCTTTCTTTTTAACAACTGCGAACTGTTTGCTCCAAGCCTGCTTTCAAAAGACTTCAAAATAAATAGGTGCTTTTTACATTTTTAATCCCGCTTTGCTGTTGCTGTTTTTATACCTGCAGGTTGAGCTTGCTATTCTGACAGAATTGTCAGAATAATTAAGGTATTCATATGGAAATCAGAAAACTGTTCTTCAGGATGCTATGAGCAGTTCTAATCAGCACCAAGCTGTTTCTCTGGCAACTGACCCTTGAATGATAAAAGGGCGTTCTCCTTTACATCAAGGGTAATACATATGTGGGACTCAGCTGTAAAGATATGCAAGTGATGACAACCATCTTAGGACCAGAGAAGAGAAGAGACCTTGAAAATCCAGAATTGTATCTTCCATCTTTCTCTCTCTCTCTCTCTCTCTCTCTCTCTCTCTCTCTCTCTCTCTCTCTTTATATATATATATCAATTTTTAAACAGCCTTCCCTAATTCAGATCTGGACTGCAGCCCCGAGGGAAGGGTTCTCCCTTTCCCCCCACACTTTTCCTGATGCAAAGCATATAAACACACACACACACACACACACACACACACACCACCTTGCTCTGTTAAGGAAAATATACTTTTGGGTAACACCCTTTCCTGCACTCTGGTCCTCGTTTGAATTGTTTAGCTGCTTCTCTTCCCCTTTTACCACCCCCTTCTCTGGGGCAGCCGCTGATAGCTAGCTTATAAAATTGCAGTTTGCTTTAGCTTCTTAATAAAATCCCGTATCTGGGAAAGCTCTGGTCTTCACTGTGTTGCTCTCTCCTGAGTACCTTACATGGACACGGTTCTTGAGTAGCGTCAGGCAGTGGCGGAGGAAGCCGTTCGGGCACCTGGGGTGGGGCACCCAGGGCAGGCGAGTCTCCCATAGGGGCAGGGCGCACCGCGGGGCCTCTGGAGTCTGCCTGCCTCCTCCCACTCAGCCGCCCTACAGCTGGGGGGGGGGAGGCAGTGGGCAGACCATTTGGGCAGCGCAGAGCCTGCGCGCACCCAAGCCACCTCATTACTCCCAGGTGAGACACGTGGCTTGGGCACGCTGCAGGCCCCTCGGTGAGTGCCGCCCGGCATTTTGTCACCCCCCTCAGTGGTGACACCTGGGGCGGCCTGTACCCACTGCACCGCCCCTGGCGTCAGGGCCACAATTGGGAAAAGGTTCTGCAAATGTTTGAGCTACACCCAGAAGCGCTTGTTCTCTGTATAAGAGAAGGACTTTACATATATATGTACGTAAAGGTAAAGGGACCCCTGACCATTAGGTCCAGTTGTGGCCGACTCTGGGGTTGAGGCGCTCATCTCGCTTTATTGGCCGAGGGAGCTGGCGTACAGCTTCCGGGTCATGTGGCCAGCATGACTAAGCCGCTTCTGGCGAACCAGAGCAGCACACAGAAACACCATTTACCTTCCCGCCGGAGCGGTACCTATTTATCTACTTGCACTTTGACGTGCTTTTGAACTGCTAGGTTGGCAGGAGCAGGGACCGAGCAATGGGAGCTCACCCTGCCGGGGGGATTCAAACCGCCGACCTTCTGATTGGCAAGTCCTAGGCTCTGTGGTTTAACCCACAGCGCCACCTGTGTCCCACCATATATGTACATACGCCTGCCCAAAGCCAGTATGCTAAGAGGCCAAAAGGGTGCTGTGCTTAATTGGGTCTTCACTCCCCCCCCCTCACAACTATAGATTGTAGTTGACAGTAGTCCAGTAAAACTGCATTTTTCTATACAGTCATACCTCGAGTTGAATGTGCTTCGGGTTGAGCACGTTCGAGTTGCGCTCCGCAGCAACCTGGAAGTAACAGAGCGCATTACTTCCGGGTTTCGCCGAATGCGCAGACACTCAAAATGACGTCACGCGTAGACACGCCGTCACGTCTTATGTTCCATTCAGGATGCGAACGGGGCTCCGGAACGGATCCCGTTCACATCCCGAGGTACCACTGTAGTGCTCACTGACTCCTGTATGGAATCAAAGGTGTGACATTGTGTGCCTCTGATTTCTCCCACTGTGGCTACAGTACTTACTGATTCACTCAGAACTATTTGCACAAGGTGTTTCAAGCTGGATGTCAACTTGAGTGTCCCTTTCTAAGATTTCTGATACGGGAAACAAATTGGTGTTGAACTCTCAAGTGAAGTCTGTTTAGCTCTGTTAAGCAATGGATTCAGCAGGTTCTAGGAAGTGCTTGTCTTTTTTATTGATACGGACATAACTCTGACAGTATGTAGGCACTGAATGTGGTGCACACAGACAATAGCACTTATTTATCTAATGGTCCCCAATCATAAAAAAAGAAATAAATCATGTTCTTCGGAAACAACATTATGCCAGACTCCTGCTAGTGTCAGCTCACAGATATCTTCTGTGAAACGGAAGAATTAGAGAGAATCTACAAGCAATTACTGCCAGGGCAAACATAATGTATAATTTCCAGCTATGGAAAGCACTTTAAATTACTGTCCTACGAATTATCCTGACTGTGCCAAATGGCAGGTGTTTGGCAGAAAGAAATAAAACCCATCTGAATATAGCATCCAACCGAGTCCAAAATTCAGTTGCTATGGATGTTGATTGCTGCTCCAAAAAGAACAGAGTGTATACTTTTGAAAAAATATAGGAAACATGGGTTCTACTTCCATCCCACGTGATCTTCAGATGGCACCAAAAGAAATATGTTTTCTGGAATTCTTTGGGTGCCAGTATTTCTTTTTTCTTGCTGTGAATGAGTGTTGTCCTCAAATTCCTTTTTATGTATACTGTACTTGATACTTATGGACTACTGTGGTTGAAATGAGCAGACATCTGTGTTCAGAATAGCAACTCAGAAAGAAGCCAGATATTATGATGCATTTGAGAGAGAGAGAGAGTGAGTAAATATATATTCAGAAGAATCTTTATTTGCATCAACCACTAGCCATAACAATAAAATAAAATAAAATGTACTGAAGGTAGAGGTAAAAGCTTAACTATACAAAATACATTTTTGAGGTTTACATCAATAATCAAATAATAGATCTTATTCTAATTGCCCGTGCTAAAACCCTTGCAGTTTTTGCTGTAAACTGATCATCTTCATCTGCTAAAAGGAAGGCCACAGTAGCAATGGTTGAGCGACCCAACATGGAGAATAATAGAGAACCTCACTCCTCAAACCTTTATAAAGAGTGCAAGCTAGAAGCACATGAGCCACTGACTCAATACTGCCATCTCAACAGGGACACAACTGTTTTTCCAGCGATAATTTTTGAAATTGACCCTCAAATACAGTCGAAAGCAGTATATTCAATCTTGTGGAAGTGAAAGCGCATCTATTTTGGAATTGTCAAATTTTGCAAATAAGGTGCCAAAGTTTCAAAATGACTAGGTGGAAAATAATCATACCATGAAAAAAAATTCCTTATAGTGGCCAAATTATTCTGTTGCTCAATATCGTATAGGCCAGGCATCCCCAACCTGCGGCCCTCCAGATGTTTTGGTCTACAACTCCCATCATCCCTAGCTAACACGACTAGTGGTTAGGGATGATGGGAATTGTAGTCCAAAACATCTGGAGGGCCGAAGGTTGGGGATGCCTGATATAGGCGCTGTCAGGTTAAATTATTTGCTTTCTGAAGCCTGGTGTTAATAACTGTTGTGGTGACAAACCAGAAAAGTAAAGTTGACAATTTTACTCCAAGCGCTCTCATGACAATCTTGCGATTCTAAGGGTAGTAGACGGGGGGGGGGGGGGTTTAAATTTAGCCAAAGCCAATAATTATATGTCCTGCACCAAATCTGTAATTCAACAGAAGGGACATTAGCTTCCAAGCGCAATGAGGCGTTTGGAACACAGGATGAAACAGGGGGGAAATGGCCCTAGGAACTTAGATTGAACAGCTTCTGTAGATCCAAGATCTGATATAGGTAAAGATAAAGGGACCCATGACCATTAGGTCCAGACGTGACCGACTCTGGGGTTGCAGCGCTCATCTCGCTTTATTGGCCGAGGGAGCCGGCGTACAGCTTCCGTGTCATGTGGCCAGCATGACTAAGCCGCTTCTGGCGAACCAAAGCAGCACACGGAAACGCCGTTTACCTTCCCACCGGAGCGGTACCTATTTATCTACTTGCACTTTGAAGTGCTTTCAAACTGCTAGGTTGGCAGGAGCAGGGACCGAGCAACGGGAGCTCACCCCGTTGTGGGGATTCGAACCGCCGACCTTCTGATCAGCAAGTCCTAGGCTCTGTGATTTAACCCACAGCGCCACCCGCGCCCCAAGATCCGATATACACGTATATATATTTGTCTCTCACGATTTTTGGAGCAAAGACAAGAGAAGCCTTAAAAAAACCACAACACAATAAAAGCAAAGTATATCAAAACAAAAAGCATTAACTTAGGCTCTTAAAGTTGTGAGGATCGTGGGAGAAATCATTGGATTTAACCTAATAAAGTTAATTTAATCTACTTTACAGGGTTCCTTGATCTACTTTTAAGGCGCAAAGACAAAGCTTATGATGTAGTGCATCACAGTTACTCAAATTCTTGTACAAGTAGTAAAATTTATGCCATGCTTTGGAAAACATTGAGGGTTGTTTTACCTGCTGTAATGTGATCTGTATTTCATGGCGTTGCTATCCTTGGATTATTTCCTCCCCTGCTGCAGAACAGCAAAAGGAAAAGAAGCAACCCTAAGCAGCACTTCCATAGCAGAGATATGAAAGGAAAAGAAGATGGGAGAGAAAAGCTGTCGTCTCTGGAATCCCAAGGATTACATGGCTGCCACCTGAATGGCTGTAATAAGGACATTTCCCCCAGTGAACCTGCCAGTGAAAAACCGAAAGCAATTCCTCAAGAACCAAAGAGCTTTGAAGGCAAGGACAGGGGAGAGGCAAAACCGGAAACCGCAGGTCAGTGCACTGTACGCCAGGTGGCTTTTGCAAGATGCGTAAACAGCTTCCTTTTCAGCCCCCCAGGATGGAAGTCCTCACATCAACAGGAAGATTTTGTTGAGCACATTGTTGTATTTATTCTGGATAATAATAATAATTTATTATTTGTACCCCGCCCATCTGGCTGGGTTTCCCCATCCACTCTGGGCGGCTTCCACAGAGACCAAAAATACACTAAAATGTCACACATTAAAAACTTCCCTGAAGTCCTTAAGATGTCTTCTGAATGTCAGGTAGTTGTTTATCTCTTTGACATCTGATGGGAGGGCGTTCCACAGGGCGGGTGCCACTACTGAGAAGGCCCTCTGCCTGGTTCCCTGTAGCTTTGCTTCTCGCAATGAGGGAACCACCAGAAGGCCCTCGGTGCTGGACCTCAGCAGAACGATGGGGGTGGAGACACTCCTTCAGGTATACTGGGCCGAGGCCATTTAGGGCTGTGAATATAGGTGCATCTCCTCCAACCACCTCCTTTAAAGCTGACCTGTGTTGGAGGCAAGACCGTGCACTTCACATCCAAACCACACCTCTGTTCTTTGATCTGTCTTGGGTTCCAACCTGTCTGGAATGCAGGCGAGAGCTATCATGGTTGCCAGGAGTGATGTGCTGTTTGCAGTGTGTACAAGTGGTACCTTGGTTCTCAAACGCCTTGGTAATCAAACAACTTCGAACCCAAACACTACAAACCCGAAAGCAAGTGTTCCGGTTTGTGAACTTTTTTGGGGAGCCGAACATGCTCTGTGTTGAATCTTACGCTTCCAATTTGAGTTCCACAGTTTGATTTCGAGTGTTACACTGAGGTCTGTCTGGTTTTGCTATTTATTTTGCGTTTTTGTTTTTGCGGCTCTTTTTTGTTTCATTTTTGCGACTGTGTGGAACCCAGTTCAGCTAATGATTGATTGATTGATTGTGTGACAGCAGCACATTGTTTATTGCTTTCATTTTATGTATCAATGATCTCGTTAAATAGTAATATTCATGTTCAATTGCTGTTTTAGGGGTTGTTTTTAAAAGTCTGGAACGGATTAATCCATTTTGCATTACTTTCTATGGGAAAGCCAACCTTGGTTTTGGAACGCTTTGGTTTTGGAACGGACTTCCTGAACGGATTAAGTTTGGGAACCAAGGTACCACTGTAGATGTGGAGCTTAACATCAAGAGAGGACATTTCTTCCCTTTGGCAGTACATACCTCTCCTGGGGCTTTTGTAGTATTTTACTCATCCTTGATTCTTAAGGAAGACTTCAAAGCTGCTTCCAATTTGGGGCTGACTTATGTCTTTCTGGGACGCGGGTGGCGCTGTGGCTTAAACCACAGAGCCTAGGACTTGCCGATCAGAAGGTCGGCGGTTCGAATCCCCGTGACGGGGTGAGCTCCCGTTGCTCGGTCCCTGCTCCTGCCAACCTAGCAGTTTTAAAACACATTTCAAAGCACCACTTTGTGCAACATTCATTTATGCATTCATCCTTCCTTTTATTCAGGCAGAAACATTTTCAAAACAATTGCAAGACTAACTGGGAGATGGGGAGGTTGCTTGTGGTGTCGCAAACACAATTGCCTGACATGTTTATTGGTTTTAATTTAATCGTATATTTTATTGGTGTGGTTACCCCCCCTTTAATTACATTTTAATCCACTCTTTTGCTAAGGGGAGGTACATAAATTTAATTAATAACAGTAATGATTGCCTTAAATTAAAAAAAGAAAAAGAAATCAGACTGCTGCCTTGTGGACTTGCAGGACATTTTTTTTGTGTTACAGCTAAACCCTACGTAATAAAATCCTGCCTGAATGCAGCAAGGAAGCTTTCAAAGCGGTTTCATGATATACCGTGTTTTTCGCTCTAGAAGACGCACTTTTCCCCTCCTAAAAAGTAAGGGGAAATGTGTGTGCGCCTTATGGAGCGAATGCAGGCAAGAGGCTCTGCTAAGTGCTCCCTTTAAAGAGCCGTGTGGAGTGTGTGTGTGTGTGGCTCTTCAGGGCTTTTCCCCGAGGAGGGAGAAGGGTTGCCCTTCTCCCTCCTCAGTGAAAAGCCCCCAAGAGTCGCACACACACTCCGCTCGCTCTTTAAAGGGAGCACGGCTCTTGGGGGAGCCTTAGCCGCGCGCAGCCTCTCCTGGGCAGGGGGATGAAGGCTCCCCTTGCCCAGGAGAGGCTGCGCGCGGCTATCCCATAAGCCAGGACAGCCAGTGGGATCGCTGCACAGCGATCCCGCTTGCTGTCCTGGCTTATGGGATTCAGAATATTTTTTTCCCTTGTTTTCCTCTTCCAAAAAACTAGGTGTGTCTTATGGAGCGAAAAATACGGTATCTGTCTTGAGAGTGAATGAAGGAATTCTATTCAGTTAGAATAGCTTAGATTTTGACTACATTTGACATCTTGCTGGTGGACACATCTTTATATAGAAAAGCCACATAGAGATATGTGGTGGGCACTGCCTAGAAGCGCCTGAAGTTTTTCCAAAATCACTTTTCGTTATAGAGTGGTGGTTGTGGTGTTTCTCGCGAAAGGCAATTGGCAATTTCCCCAACTCCTAGCTGACCTTTCAAAGTAGCTTTATAATAAGAAAGGGATTCTAGCTTCAGGGTGAGCTCCCCCACCCCCTCTTTAGGGGGTTTGAAAATATCGAGATAAAACAGCCAGTCCTTGGCATGTGGCAGCTTGGGATTCAGAGTAGACTCTTTGAGCTCATCCCATTATCAGCAAACCTGATAAAACACTCAGCCCTTAATACAGTGACTGGAGAGCTACATCTCAGATAGTGTTTCAGCTCTGTGTGAAAGAGATTCTAAAGGGTACTGTTCTGGTGCTTGAGACACCGGCAATTGATTTCTCATTAAGATGTTTGTAACACTGGCAGTACCTCTGGTGCCCTCGAGTTTTAAGTTTTGTTAGCGAACACAGTTTTCCATGTGTCACAAAGTTTGCTGAGAAGCCTTTACAACAAAACAAAAACACAATTAAAGCAAAATATATCAAAATAATAAAGCATTAACTTAGGCTCTTGAAGTTGTGAGGATCGTCGGAGAAATCGTTGGATTTAACCTAATAAAGTTATTTTGATCTACCTTACAGGGTTCCTTGATCTACTTTTCAAGGTGGTTAGTTTGTTTCATGTATTTATTAAAACATACCCCACTCCTCCTCATTCCTAAAGCACGACTCAGAACAGCTTACTAAAATTTAAAATCACAATTTCAATTTTTTAAAAAACAGCAATATAAAACAAACATTACAACAAGGTAAAGTACGTGGAGCACTTTGAACATTTGAAAGCACATTCTAAATGCCAAGAATTAAACAAATGGAAACTACACAATGTGTCAGGGAGGGATTTAGGCTGCATTCACACGACAGTTTATTCTGTTTTACCGGTGCTTTTCTAACAGTTAACTTCTGCATTATGTTTGAATGTCTTCCAATATAGTAGACTATTGCTCAAGTTTAGCACCCCTTCTCTTTGCAAACTGAAAAGTTCTGTTTGCAAATAACATGGAAATGAACACTAAACATGTACTATATTTCCAGAAGTGCCTTGTATATCATATGAAAGCTCAATGTGAACAGTAAGAGGGAAACTAACAGGGAAATGTCGTGAAAACAGGAAAAACTGCCTTGGAAACCTTAGACATCCCTGCTGTCGAAAAGTGGCCTCTCCCTGTATCTGGTTCTAATGATTCTTGGTGCATCCTATCATGCCAACAGGCCACCTCCATTCAGCATCGTTGACTGACGTAGGGAGATGTTTGAAAGCTCATGGTGATATTCTGTCATGATGAGATACATCTCACTAGAACAGGGATTGCCAAACTTCTTGGGATTTTGAGAGAGTGCTGGAGATCCCAGGCACAAAATAAGTGCTGGGGTGTGTGTGGCACAACATAACATGGCTGCAATGGGGTGAATGGCATAACACAAAATTGGATAAGCTGCAGTGCCTGGCAACCTTATGCTCACCATGGGAAGTCAGCTATGTCCTGCTGGTCCTGACTGTGGAGATCACACAATATTGATTGTACAGTGGTACCTCGGTTTAAGGGACATGGGTGGCGCTGTGGGTTAAACCACAGAGCCTAGGACTTGCTGGTCAGAAGGTCAGCGGTTCGAATCCCCGCGATGGGGTGAGCTCCCGTTGCTCGGTCCCAGCTCCTGCCAACCTGCCAGTTCGAAAGCACGTCAAAGTGCAAGTAGATAAATAGGTACCACTCCGGTGGGAAGGTAAATGGCGTTTCCGTGTGCTGCTCTGGTTCGCCAGGAGCGGCTTAGTCATGCTGGCCACATGACCCTGAAGCTGTACGCCGGCTCCCTTGGCCAATAAAGCGAGATGAGCGCCGCAACCCCAGAGTCGGTCACAACTGGACCTAATGGTCAGGGGTCCCTTTACCTTTACCTTACCTCGGTTTAAGAACGATTCAGTTTACAAACTCCGCAAAACTGGAAATAGTGTCCCGGTTTGAGAACTTTACCTCGGTCTAAGAACGGAATCCGAACGGTGGAAGGGCAGCGGCGGTGGAAGGCCTCATTAGGAAAAGCGAGCCTCGGTTTAAGAACAGTTTTGGTTTAAGAACGGACTTCTGGAATGGATTAAGTTCATAAACCAAGATACCACTGTACACACACACACTGTTGCAGTCTGATAGCAGAGAGGGAAAACATACAAGGTGATCACACCGCACTGCTCTGATTTCACAGAAATTACTTAGAATCTGCACCATTTCCCCCATAACTTGAATCTAGGAGGACTAGAGACTTGCTTACTTTGAACAAAAGCTCAAACTCTGAGGCACCTGCCCAGTAAAAGTCTTTATGGGCATGATGCAGCCCCAGGGGCGCTGTGTTGGTGACCCCAGCACCAGAAGTTGTAAGAGAGTATGGGAAAAGTAAGCAGGAGGATGACATTTCTAATCATGGACCTTTTATAATTCCTCTCCTCTGTACCTTTAGAATTTTCCCCCCACGAGAAAGAGCCTCTGATTTCTCACATGAACCGATACAAGAAACTCCGCCATTGATCTTCCATCTTGTTGTTTTTGGGTTTTTGCAGATCAAAAGGCAGACCAAAAAACCATACCTATAGAAGCAGGACGAAAATATGCAAATAGTGCACAGCTGCCTGATCCTTTCCAGTCCTCCCACCCATCTCAGTGCAGTGTTGGTAGGCTGAAGGCAAAGACATCCGTGGTTAAGCCGTCTGTCCCCACAGCCCATCTTGAAATAAAACCAGAGGATTCAGTCAAGAAAAGAGGTACAAGAGATTTGTTTGCTCTGAAGTGCAACCCGGTGCATTTTCCCCCCTTACTTCCAAAGCTTTTATTAACCTTACCAAAAATTCTGTGCAGCCATTTAGTAATCTTTAAAAGAAGCATCGTATGTCAATGCTGTTTTTGTCTTCTCTGTAAAGTAGGAGTGGGGAACCTCTGGCCCTCCAGATGTGGTTAGTGTTAAATTGTGGGTGAACATATCAGACGACACAGCGATTCTTCAACAGCTCTTGTTTATTCACAGGCCAGGGCAGAACTGAACTGAAGGGTTCAGCCAGCCTGCTTATATAGAGCTCCAGTACAACGTAACTGTAACAATTTTCTAAAACTATCCAATCACTGAACATCACTTTCGATCCCTTATTTGCATAACTATCTACAGTATCCCCCTGCTGGCCCAGGGTGAGAACTTCAGTACATAACACCTAGACTACATCTCAAAACATCCTGATCCCTGGCCATGCTGACATGCACTCCAACATGCCCCAGGGTAAAACTGGGACGCATGTCGTTTGGGGCCGTGTTCCTGCGCAGGGGTGTAGCATTGGGAGGCTGCCAGGACGATCACCCTGGGCACATTTTTTGGGGAGGGAGGCGCTGCTAACGCCGCCCTCCCCAAGTCAGCCCTGCGCCGCTTGCGAGGCTAGAATCTGATCAGACCATTCCAGCCTTGCAAAGCGGTTCAGGGATGCTGTTGCTCAAGTGGCGACAAGGGCTGGGTTGGTGTGCAGCGGGCTTCATTCACCCTCCTGGTATGCACCCATGTGCTCCCGGGGCACCGTGACAACGTGCTCCGCCGCTGCTCCTGCGTGAGCACATGCGTCTTTCAGGGCTGTGAGCTCATGGGAGCCAGGTGACTTGCACAAGAGCACAAAGCCCCCCCCCCCCCAACGGGATGTTCCACTTAAATCGGGACAGTTGAGGCTGCTGACTGGGTGTAATGAGATTTGGGGTCCAGCGATAACTAGAGAGCCACAAGTTCCCCAGACCTTCCTTAAGGCAGCCCAAGTGTCCTCAGTGATTAACCAATTCCAACTTCATTCCGCCTCTTTATCCATGAAGACCACCTTTTTCACGGCTCAGACAAAAATGTATGTAACGAACTCTGTTTTGCATTATCACCCTGGTATTTCATGGAACGTATCAAGTGCAAATAAACTGTGAGATGCAAGCAAGGTTTGTTCTTTGCTTACTGCTCATGGCTGTTTGGAGTGATAGGGGAACCCATGAGTCCATGTTCTGATATAATATTAGGCCAAACCATGGTTTCGCTTGCAGCAGCTCAGCAGGAGATAAGAAGGGTCAAAGCATCTGTGATTTCAGCAGCATGCTGGTGTACACATACGAAACTATAGTTTTGTTTGGCTGTGGTTTAAAGTGATGTGATAATCAGGCCAGTATGGCATAATATGAGGGTGAGAGAGAGTTCCCTATCTCTGCCTTCTTCTATCCTCCTCCACAAGTTGCAGGATTACTGTGTGCAGCAGGGAAGCCCTGTCTATTTCATAATGGAATTGCCATTTTGCAAATGACGGTTTCTTTACAAGTCGTTCTGCTTGCACAAAGCGCTCGTTGGCGCTACGTCGAATTGCAGCCCAACACATCTGCTGCTGCTTAGTGAAATTTTTCTTACTTCCAGATTAAATTTGACATCAGAATGATAGCTGACGTTTGTTTGCTGTTACAGGTCCGAACATTGAAAAATCTGTAAAAGATCTTCAGCGATGCACTGTTTCTCTGACAAGATACCGCATGATGATTAAAGAGGAGGTGGATAATTCTGTGAAGAAGATTAAAGCCGCCTTTGCAGAACTACATAGCTGGTAAGTAGGTGAGGGACAAGGAAGTCATGTGAGATATTTCAGAAGTCCATTCCGTTAGAGGACCATTCCAGTCTCACTGGACTTACTCCACAAAGAGCACTTGAGACCTTGGCACATTTTATGTTCTTTGGTTGCTGGTCTCAGAGGTAAGAATTGCAAGGACCTATTAACCAAGATTTTACCTAAGCAGGTGACTGCAGCTCAGTTATATTTCATGCCACATTGGGGGAAAGGCAGCTCTGTCAATATAAATTTTGTTCTTGTTATTTCTGAAATGTTTTCCTGTAGCACAGCGACAACAAAACAAATTTGGGATCCCATCCAAACCTGTACCAAAGTTTTGCAACAAAGCAGATGTACAATGCAAATTTTTGGCGCAGATTTGGAGTTGGCCCCAGATTATGGGGTTCATGGTTAATGAAGCTGTGAAAACATTTGGGGAGATAAACCACATAGGGGGGTGGGGAAATGATTCTGCCTCTTTTCCCCTTTTGCTGCCAAAATCAGATCGCGCCCATTCTTTCTATGTAACTAGGACAGCTCTGTTTTATAAACATGTAACTTTGACTGTCCTGTCTAACCTGATGCACAAATAATTTTTCTTCTGAACCTTACCCCTTGCCATTGTGCAGGGGCAAAACTAGTCTTTATTTCACCCGGGTCAAAGACCCAGTTTGGCACGCACCCCCACATTTGCATACAAACACACACAGGCTGGGTGCCTCATTGGCACCCCAATGGAGGTTTCCACCGGGGCAAAAAACCTGGCTAGCCCCCCCCCCCCTACGTAGCTACAGTACTGCATTGTGGGTGGTGGGCCAATTTCATCACTAGAATAAAAGGGATTATAATTAATAATTTCTTGCTAGCATTTCACCAACAGGTCACAGGGTGGGTAATAATATCCCAAGTTTCACAAGTATTTTGAGGCTGAAACTACACCTGACACACATGCTTGCATAATTTGTATCATAAAAGGTAAAGGTAAAGGGACCCCTGACCATTAGGTCCAGTCGTGACCAACTCTGGGGTTGTGGCGCTCATCTTGCTTTATTGGCCGAGGGAGCCGGCGTACAGCTTCCGGGTCATGTGGCCAGCATGACTAAGCCGCTTCTGGCGAACCAGAGCAGCGCACGGAAACGCCGTTTACCTTCCTGCCGGAGTGGTACCTATTTATCTACTTGCACTTTGACGTGCTTTCGAACTGCTAGGTTGGCAGGAGCAGGGACCGAGCAACGGGATCTCACCCCATCACGGGGATTCGAACCGCCAACCTTCTGATCGGCAAGTCCTAGGCTCTGTGGTTTAACCCACAGTGCCACCTCCCGCCCTATTTGTATCATACATGACTTTTAATTTAGTTTATCTGTATTTCAGCTTGTTCAGTTGCTTTCAGATTTATTTTTGTATAAAACAACTAGCAAATGAGAATAATGATGGTGATGCTTCTCTTGAGAGAGATCAAGAGCAGTTGGAGGAGGGGCTGCAGGGTTTTTTTTAGCAAAGCAGTACGTACAGAGAATGGGAGCTGCTGAACCCTTTCTCACTCCAGCCATTTTTACAAGGTTGCAGACTCCCGCAGCTGCTTTTGATTATAGAAATGTTCCAGGCGAAGAAACACACACATACAACAGCCTGCTATCTAGTTTCATCTTTAGCAGCCGAGGGCACAAAGCCAATGATAGCAGCTCCAACAGGAAGTCTTCTATCTATGTCTGACTTTCTAATTCTCACCATGTTTCTGATAGGAAGACACTGATTCTGAATGAGCAGATTCCCACTGCTGCCTCCCTCCTCTTCCCTGCTCCAAATAGTCACCTAATCAAAAAACGATGCTCTTCCTGTCTTTTTAGCATACAGTACATGTGTAGAACAGTTGGGTGGCATGTACTGCAGTAATAAAACAAAAGATAGGTAAAGGTAAAGGGACCCCTGACCATTAGGTCCAGTCGTGACCGACTCTGGGGTTGCGGCGCTCATCTCGCTTTATTGGCCGAGGGAGCCAGCGTACAGCCTCCGGGTCATGTGGCCAGCATGACTAAGCCGCTTCTGGCGAACCAGAGCAGCACACAGAAACATCCTTTACCTTTCCACCGGAGTGGTACCTATTTATCTACTTGCACTTTGACGTGCTTTCAAACTGCTAGGTTGGCAGGAGCAGGGACTGAGCAACGGGAGCTCACCCCGTCACGGGGATTCGAACCACCGACCTTCTGATCGGCAAGCCCTAGGCTCTGTGTTTTAGACCACACCGCCACCCGCGTCCCTTAAAAATAAGGAGGACTTATTTCCTAGCTTTAAAGGAGCCAGATATAATTTTTTAAAAGAGAGAGAGAAAAAATGTTGTCTAAATATAAAAGCATGCCAGGATGGGATACGCACATGTGTGTACACACACACACACATATTTGCATGCGGTAGAGTTTTCACCGCACCTGCAAAACGGAAGCCGTCCCTCTGCTGTCACTGGATGATTGCATACAGATGTGATGCAGCTGTTTGTTTTGCTGACTAGTAGGACCCTCAGCGACTCGGTCAGAAGGATCAAGTGCATTGTGTTTATCAGTGAAAAGCTTCTTTGTAGCATGGTTTGTGTGGCACAACAGGGCTGCAGTGGGAAGAAGACATCACCCCTGTGGGGAGAGCAGGGGATCCAAGAGATCCATTGCATGATCTGGAGTGGTCCCATTGGACACAGCAGGGCTTAGTTTCTGAGTTAGCACAGCCCTGAGCTCACCTGCCCAGTACCTTTCAGGTAAGCTGCAGCAACACAGGAATCAGGAAGACAGTTCCGCCCCAAATTACTGCTTTGCTACCAATGAAAAGCAAACATCTGTTCCTAGGACCGTTTGGTCTGTCGTTTGCCACCATTGCAAAGCAAACTGTGGGAAAGAAATTACCTAGATGTCATTGTGTTATGTGCGGAGCTGACTGGAGAAACAGCTCGCCTCCTTTTGCCTCTCAAACGTTTCCATGCGCCAAATGGCTTAGGCCAAGCATTAAGTTCAGTGTATTTAAATATTTGGAAATGTGCAGATAGTACTTTCAGAGCTTCACCAGATGCTTTCAAGAAATTGGTTCCAGAGTAACACAGCAGGTGCGGGAGGGAGGCAGAGAGAAGAGTAATTCCAGACGTTATTATCAGTCCTAAGAAAACTTACATAGAATGAATCCACGAGCAATAAAAAGCAGGAAGTGGGTGGAAAGCCAAAGTCAGCACTGATAGAATTATTTTATTTACATACAAGAGGCGAGGGGTGTGGTATTAGCTGTATAAACACCAGAACAGCTTAGTTCTGCTGGGTAAGGAAAATGGGGTGGCTAATGTTTGCTTTCAGTTCAACATTGTGTTCAGGCTCTGTCTATATTAATACCACATAGTGTCAGAGCGAAGACTAACTGGGCCAGGGGTCTGCAACCTTTAAGACAAAAAGAGCCACTTGGACCGAAGGAAAAAAACCTGGGAGCCGCAAAACCATTGCGACATTTAAAACAGTGGGGAGTGTCGGGGCACCCAATGCACCTCCTCCCCTCGCTAGTATCCGCCCCGGAGCCGCGGCAAAGGTGCAAAAGAGCCACATGCGGCTCCGGAGCCGCGGGTTGCTGACCCCTGAACTGGGCCATCAACAGACTTTGCAACAAACAAACATACAAGGGAAATTCTTCAAGCCTGATTGGGCCTCTTGAGACACTTCTTGCTGTTTCTGATAGGGCAGAGGTCTGCAGTTGAGAAGTCAGGTCTGTAAGAAACTATGAGTTCAAGTCAGCTTCTACAGCACACAGCTGCAATCTTTGCTACCTCACACCCCACCCTCTGCTTCTAGGTAAAGGTAAAGGGACCCCTGACCATTAGGTCCAGTCGTGGCCGACTCTGGGGTTGAGGCGCTCATCTCGCTTTATTGGCCGAGGGAGCCGGCGTACAGCTTCCGGGTCATGTGGCCAGCATGACTAAGCCGCTTCTGGCGAACCAGAGCAGCGCACGGAAACGCCGTTTACCTTCCCGCCGGAGCGGTACCTATTTATCTACTTGCACTTTGATGTGCTTTCGAACTGCTAGGTTGGCAGGAGCAGGGACCGAGCAACGGGAGCTCACCCCATCGCCGGGATTCGAACCGCTGACCTTCTGACTGGCAAGCCCTAGGCTCTGTGGTTTAACCCACAGCGCCACCCGCGTCCCTGCTTCTAGGTAGCAGCATCTTTTGCAGAATTTGATTTCTAGCCCTCTGAATGCTGGCCTCTGAGTTTTTTCCAGACATTTTCCAGACATCTACTCTGGATAAACAACCAAAAATGGGTGAATACCCTTTTGTATGCTGCAGGCTTAGAACATTAAACTAAATCTTCCCAAAGTTCAGAGAGCTTGGGGAGAGCTCTGTGTAGGCAGCCTGCTTTCCTTCATGCATCCAGGCTATGATCCTGCAAAACAAAAGTGTTCAGTATGTGTTTGGCCAGCAGTTGCAAAGGTTAGGGTGAATAAACCCACTTTGCAAAATGTTGGATCCAATTATTTTTATTACAGAATAGAGTTTTTTTGTTACAGTGTGTTCAGGTATTTTAACTATATCCTACAGAGTTTACTCTTGGACTTTGGCCCAGTTGCTTTATATTATATCACATGTTTAAATCTCTCCCCACCCCACCCCAGCAAGCTTAATTCTTGTATCAAGAATAAGAATGAAGCATAATCTGGTTTGTTATTCAAATCTTGTGCACAATGGATATAGCTGAGGTAATAATGGAACAGTGTTGTATTCCAGAGCATGGCAAAAATTATGTAATTTAATGGCTATCCTGCTGGGGTCCTAGCTGAATAGAGAGCCTGCCTACATGTTTCCACCCAGCCAGGCAGTGGCTCTATTCATCAGTCATTTGACAAAGCTTCTAATCACTTTTCTAGATCTGCAATCATGCATATATTTGCATTAAGCACCTAGGTAATTATTTTGTCTCTTGTTATGCACATTCCATTGAAGAGATGTAGAGCTCGTACAGTTGAAGGGGCCTCTTTTTGTCTCAAAAAAATGAACAAAAGTAGTTTCGCCATATTTAGGGTTTGAGACGCCACTTGGCAATCAACTAATCTTGTTCCCTAAAAAATATTTCCAGTTCTAAGCATTCATCTAAACATAAACAAATATTTTTATTAGTGCTTTGCCCGAATTCCTTTTCTAAACTCCATGCAAATGCAGCAGTCGTTGCAGCAGCAGTGAAAAGATCCTTTGGCCTTAACCTACAAATTTACATGTGGGGTGTGGACCTTTTGTTGATGTTTCTATCAGCATTTCTGGAAGTTCCCCCCCCCCCCCTTCATGTACTACATACCTTATTTTTCGCTCTATAGGACGCACCGGACCATAGGAGGGGGAGAACAGGAAAAAAAATTCTCCCCCTCTCTGCTCAGCGCCCCTTCAGCGAAGCGGCAGGAGAAACGGAACCCCTTCCATTTCTCCTCCCGCTTCACTGAAGGGGCGCTGCGCAGAGAGGGGAAACTGTGCAGCGCCTCTCCAGCGAAGCGAAGGCTGGAGAGCAAGAAGGATCGGTGTGCACTGACCCCTCTCGCTCTCCAGGCTTCAGGCGGCTATCCGCAAGCCTTCGGAGCACGGCAGGAACTCCTGCTGCGCTCCGAAGGCTTGTGGGTAGCTGCCTGAAGCCCCCGGAGCGCAGCGGGAGTTCCCTGCGCTCCGGGGGCTTCAGGCGGCCTCAGCAAAAGCAACGCGAAGCCTCCGGAGCGCGGGGGGGGAGCTCTCCCTCTGTGCTTCGGAGGCTTTGCGTTGCTGTCGCTGAAGCCAAGGAACCTGCATTCGCTCCATAGGATGCACACACATTTCCCCTTCATTTTTGGAGGGGGAAAAGTGCGTCCTATAGAGCGAAAAATATGGTAATCACTATGGCGTGGTGGTGCTGATGTTCCAAAGATTATCTGTGCAAGTGGATATGCTCCTTCCTTTCAGAATCATAGAATCATAGAGTTGGAATAGACCACAAGGGCCATCGAGTCCTACCCCCTGCCAAGCAGGAAACACCATCAGAGCACTCCTGACATATGGTTGTCAAGCCTCTGCTTAACAACAACAGTTTGTTTTCATTTGTGTGGGTGCAGAAGCCAGCAGAACTCTAGAATGTAGAATTCCCACTAATAAAATTTCTCACTAGATGGGGTATTTGAAGCAGCAATGAAACGATTTATGTTGTTTACTCTAAAGCCCTTCAAGGCAGCCAACTTCCAATAACACTGTGGGCCAAGTTCTCAGTATGGGGAGGGAGGGAGAGACATTTTTTTGGCCTTTTGGAAACAGCAAGAAGCCAGCCCGAATTAGCAATCGCCACACAAAACCTGGATCTTCTCTGAGATGATTTTATGCTATCTTTAGAGACCTTCCCAAACATGCATTGGCTGCTTAATTTGCCATGGGCAAGCACTCAGCATACACTTCAGATTTCACAGTGCTGTCTCTTACTTCAAAGGACCCTGTAACTTTGCCTGTGAGAAGTAAATCAGGGCAAAGGCAGAGACACATATCTAAAGAGAATTCACAGCAGATTTTTCCTGACATTGCAATGCGTGTGACAGACACACATATCACGGATTCCGTCATCAGTCCTGTCCCTTCTCACTATTTCCCTTTTCCTTCTGCCCTAATTTTTGCCCCCAGTTGTGCCACATGTACCTCTATCTGCTGATGTGTTCATCCTTTATCTTTTTAATAAATAAATAAACAGCAGCATTTAAACACTGTTGCAGAACTGATCCGGAGACTGAGCATTTAGGCGATTTCATGGGTGCAAACAGGTCAGTGCTACTCATGGCGAGCCCATGCTGCAAGCTTGCGAAATCATCCGCCTCACCAGCAAACATTCCCACCCCACCCTCCCAAATCCAACAACCAGCTTGATGCTTGGGAGAAAGTTCCGATTGATTTTGTTAAGTTGTGGGTGAACATATCAGACGACACTGCAATTCTTCAAACAGCTCTTGTTTATTCACAGGCCAGAACAGAACTGAACTGAAGGGTTCAGCCAGCCTGCTTATATAGAGCTCCACTACAACGCAACAGTAACCACTTTCTGTAACTATCCAATCACTGAACGTCACTTTCAATCCCTTATTTGCATATGTGGACCTGAGTGAAAACTATCTACAGTATTCCCCCTGCTGGCCCAGGGTGAGAACTTCAGTACATAACAGATTTGGTGAAAGTGCTTCCAAACTTTACCCACTACTGAACACTGGTATTATTTTACCCCACAAAAATGTGAGAATAGTTATTGGTCACTGTAAAAGCCTTGTGGTTGTTGGTTGTTGTTGTTGGCATCCGTCTGTCTCAAGAGACCATGGAGTGTGCCTCCAGGGGTAAAGTCAAAGCACTGCATTAACAGCATCAAAGTGACCCCCTCCAGGGGCGCAAGCCTGGACAGTGTGTTTGGAGGTCCTGGGCTAACCAGACAACAAGACCTCCCTCTCAGCCTCACTGATGTGGCCCAAAGGAAAGCAGAGCAATATGTTTGGCACCAGCTTGGCTGCAGGAGTTGCCAGAAGGAGGCTACAAGGTGCCATCTATCCGTCTTAGAGACTGCACTCCAGATTTGTGTAGAATTTACTCCTTAGCCTCCTCTTCTCCTGAAGATATCCTGCACAGCAGTGGAGGGAGGAGACTGACTGATTAAGAAATGTGCTTTCTCTTGAGTACCACTGATTCAGCCCATCTTGTTAAGTTGTGGGTGAACATATCAGACGACACAGCGATTCTTCAAACAGCTCTTGTTTATTCACAGGCCAGAACAGAACTGAACTGAAGGGTTCAGCCAGCCTGCTTATATAGAGCTCCACTAGAAGGCAACAGTAACCATTTTCTGTAACTATCCAATCACTGAACGTCACTTTCAATCCCTTATTTGCATATGTGGACCTGAGTGAAAACTATCTACAGTATCCCCCTGCTGGCCCAGGGTGAGAACTTCAGTACATAACACATCTGATCCCCGGTTCCCTGTAAACGCATACCAAACCCCAAGAGCTGCTATCTGAGCCCAGGCTGGTCTCCCATGGCTCCGCATGAGCAAACATACCCCACCACGATGCATGATGTTAACACTGTATTGCACTGTACCACATTGTTCCTGTTATAAGAAAAAAACGCTCCTTCTTATAACAGTTCCCTAAAATCCCCTACACACACACACTCAAGCTGAAGAGCTAGGAGAAATTGCCACTGAGTTCCAAGTCAAACCCTTAAAAAATATATTAAATAGGAATTGGGGAGTGGAGGGAGGGAGAGACAATAGCTGCCCAGTACTGTAATGGTTTTGCAGTAATATCATCTCATACCACGCAGAAGGAAGATGGGGGTGTTTGTAACTGGGTCACTGGGATCCGTCATGGGCAAGTAACATGGGGGGGGGGCGCTTGGCGCTGTCCCAGCTGCCAGATCTCTCCATTTTTTACAGATGTTCCTTCCTGATACTGGACCAACATTCTGAGCAGCAGCATCTAGAGAACCTATGCATACGGTGCCATCTGCTGGAGATTGCATCTCAGCTGCGCCCGAAGCAGAATTGCTAAATCAAATCCAGACCACAAAAAACGATTTCCCCAATAGGTGCAGGAAATAATATGCACTAATGCTAATTTGTGTCGTGCTTGCAGAACCGGGGGGTGGGCTAGGCAGCAAAAAAAGCAAAGGGGTGCAGGAATAGAACGGCGTTGCTGAAAAAGGAGGACAGAAGCAAACGCATATACAGGGTAGAATGAACTGCCTTACTGTCTGGATAGGCCGCTCCATATTGCACATTGGGGTTGTAGAGCCCCATGCGTAGAACGTTCTTCAAGTACCAAGACATGAAAGCACTGCAGGAGCTCAAATCCGTTGCTCCTTTACAAGAAAAGAATTCTAAGATGCTGCCCACGAGGAACATCTTTTGTCAAAATGCATTGGGGGCTGCGCTATGTTTAATGAGACTGTTTCCTACACCTATTCGGAACGCCTCCTTTTGTGATGTGCCCTTTTGTGACATTTAAAGGTAAAGGGACCCCTGACCATTAGGTCCAGTCGTGTCCGACTCGGGTTGCGGCGCTCATCTCGCTTTATTGGCCGAGGGAGCCAGCATACAGCTTCCGGGTCATGTGGCCAGCATGACTAAGCCGCTTGTGGCGAACCAGAGCAGCGCACGGAAACGCCGTTTACCTTCCCGCCGGAGTGGTACCTATTTATCTACTTGCACTTTGATGTGCTTTCGAACTGCTAGGTTGGCAGGAGCAGGGACCGAGCAACAGGAGCTCACCCCGTCGTGGGGATTCGAACCGCCGACCTTCTGATCGGCAAGTCCTAGGCTCTGTGGTTTAACCCACAGCGCCACCCACATCCCTTGTGACATTTAGGCATTCTTAAAATATTTATTAGGTGAAGAAGCTGGTTAAAATTGACAGGTAAAGATAAAGGTAAAGGACCCCTTGGTGGTTAAGTCCAGTCAAAGGTGACTATGGGGTGCGCATAGTCCATGTTTATATCCCCCCTTTAGATGGAATGATTCTCAAGGTTTAATGCAGAAACACACACACACCAATCCATATCCCTATCCCCTCCCTCTGAACTAACCACACATTGGTTACAGCAGCCGTAGCAGCAAAATATAACCAGTCCTGGCATGATGTGACTGTAGCCTGCTCTGTAAGGCTGCAGTCCTGGGCACACTTTCCTGTGTGTTCAGTGATGCTTGCTTCTGAGTTGATATATGGAGGACTTGCATGGGAAACGTGGGGCAAAATACCATCACCACTAGCCAAATGGTGGCATTTGTAATCACTGTGTTCTGTTGGTAACAGCCAAGTAATTATCTTAAGATAAATTGCACAGGCTTGAATTTAATAAAGTAGCGACATATGATGAATTACTATCACGGCAGTCAGAAATTTGCCCATGCTTTATATCTTCCCAGAAATTGCTTATAATATGTGCCCAAAGTGCCAAGGTACTGTCCGTATGTCCTTCGAAAGAATATAATTATTTTAAATCTCATGTTTTTAATTTTCAGCATCATAGACAAAGAAGTCTCTTTAATGGCAGAAGTTGACAAAGTTAAAGAGGAAGCCAGTAAGTAAAGATGAAAGTAAATGGGGAATGTTGTATGCTTTGAAACAATTGGGAAGGGGTGTTTATAGCTGCTTTTGCAGAAATAAAAGCAATCATTCATCTGTTCAGAAGCAGCACTGTGTATTTCACCACATAAAGTTTTCGGATTGCAAATAGAATCGCACCTAGGTTTTGTGCCGGATGTTCTGGCCTGAAATTGCACTTTTAAGAGTAATGAGGGCTGCTGTGCATTCAACCATCATAAGGCCACACATGGTTATTGGGTTGAGAGTAAGGTTTGAAATGTTAACCACCCCCTCTCCAAAAAATCAAGTTTCTAACTATGGAAGTAGGCTTTAATGGAATTGGGTGAATTCTCACAAGCCAAAGGCATGGGAAGAGAGGGCTGGGGTCACAGTGGGATTTGTAGTGTTCAAAGCCAGGGTTGTCTTGCACACCTCTTTGCGTAAGATTGCACCCAGTCTCACACAAGTGGATTTGGGCAACCTTGCTCACACCACATCTCAGGTTTTCCCTGAGAGTGTTGTTGCCTCCAGGAGAGCTTTTTCAAGAACTGCCAGGTGCGGCAGGTACCCCAAGGAAAGCAAGTGGCCGAGAAGTGGGCACTCCCATCAACCTGTCAAAAGTTGGCCTGGGAAGGGTGCAGAGATTGTGGATCTGGCCTGCAGGCAAAGTACAATTCCTGTTCTGACATTAAATGCACATTAAACTTTTGTTGCCATTTAAGGTGCTGGTTTTAACCTTTAAAGCCCTATAAGGCCTAGGACCCTCATACCTACGGGCCCGCCTCTCCTGGTATGTCCCACAGAGAAACTTACGGTCTTCAAACAAAAACATCCTGAAGGTCCCAGGCCACAGAGAGGTTAGGCTGGCCTCAACTAGAGCCAGGGCTTTTTCGGCTCTGGCTCCGATCTGGTGGAACGCTCTGCCACAAGAGACTAGGGCCCTGCGGGACTTGACATCTTTCCGCAGGGCCTGCAAGACAGAGCTGTTCCACCAAGCCTTTGGCCAGGGCACAGCCTGACTCCCTCCTTTGGCAATCTTCACAGAACTCTACCCCAATGGTTGCCATCAATTTGATTTGAATTAATTTTATAATGAAATGATTTTAGAATGTTGTACTATTTTATTGTTGTTAGCCTCCCTGAGCCTGGCTTCGGCTGGGGAGGGCGGGATATAAATAAAATTTATTATTATTATTATTATTATTATTATTATTATTATTACCACCTTCTTGTTTGGCAGTGGAAATCTTAACCGCTCGTCAGAAAAAAGCTGAAGAATTGAAGAGGTTAACAGATTTGGCTAGCCAAATGGCAGAGACTCAGTTGGCTGAACTGAGGGCTGAAATTAAGGTTAGTCTGTGTGGCCATTTCTTCTGAGGTTGTCCGTGCCTCCTTTCCTGTAGCGTACGAACCAGACACACAATAATTCATTCCTCAAATACAGGGTTGGTGTTTTTTTTTTTAAACAAAGTGCAGATCTGACTTGCTAGGTAGGTCATAGAATCGTAGACTTCCCAAGAGTCAAATCCAACCCCCTGCAATGCAGGGAACTCAGCTAAAGCATCCATGAATTTCACTTAATGTCATGAAATTAAAAGGTTGGTCTCTATTGAACCCAGCGACAGTAAAAGCAAGATTTAAACTCTTCCTTCTGGTCTTTTGCCCTTAGAGAAATATTCCCTGAACCATGCATGTACTGCAGTAACTCTGCTGCAGTTCTTAACATTTTGTTTTATTCCCTACCTCGATTATGCCTCTGTCCCCAATTATGTATCTGTCCCCAATTACGCATTTTGCTGCTGTTTAGGTAAAGGTAAAGGGACCCCTGACCATTAGGTCCAGTCGTGACCGACTCTGGGGTTGTGGCGCTCACCTCGCTTTATTGGCCGAGGGAGCCGGCGTACAGCTTCTGGGTCATGTGGCCAGCATGACTAAGCCGCTTCTGGCAAACCAGAGCAGTGCATGGAAACGCCGTTTACCTTCCCGTCAGAGCAATACCTATTTATCTACTTGCACTTTGACATGCTTTCGAACTGCTAGGTCGGCAGGGGCAGGGACCGAGCAACGGGAGCTCACCCCGTTGAGGGGATTCGAACCGCTGGCCTTCTGATCGGCAAGTCCTAGGCTCTGTGGTTTAACCCACAGCGCCACCCGCGTCCCTATGCTGCTGTTTACAGATTACCTATTGGAATTAGCATTGTTATTATGCTGGCTATTGAAATGTATGTGGATGTGGATATGGATATAGATATAGATATAGAGAGATGCACACATTTTGATGTCTGTATGAGCATGGAGTGCTAATCAAAGCAAGGCATGTGGGGTGGGATTGCAGGACCATCACAGACATTGGACATTGCTTGTGAATACATTAGTGTTGAGCAACAACAAAAAACGCCATTCATAGTTTCCCTCCCAGTGTTGCAAAAGTTTTGGATTTTTTTTAAGGCTTGTGCTCAGCCTCCTCTGCGCTAGAGCACAGGATCATCCTTCAATCAGTGCCGGATTTACGTATAAGCTAAACAAGCTATAGCTTAGGGCCCCACTCTCTTGGAGGCCCCCAGAGTATTTAAAGGAAACAAAACCTGAATGTACATTTCCAAAATATAAGATAAAAAACAAATAAAATAAAACCTACATGCAGCAACAGTGTTTTGTGCTGTGTATGCTCCTATGATGTAAGTAATGGGCCGCACCTGCTCACCTGCTCCCTAAAATATCACATATAAAGGGCCC
Organism: Podarcis muralis; assembly: GCF_964188315.1. Taxonomy (NCBI): domain Eukaryota; kingdom Metazoa; phylum Chordata; class Lepidosauria; order Squamata; family Lacertidae; genus Podarcis; species Podarcis muralis. The sequence continues at coordinate 124,316,531 of NC_135655.1, read as the reverse complement.
TATTACCTTCAGTAGCTTAAAGGAAAAGGGACCCCTGAACATTAGGTCCAATCATGGCCGACTCTGGGGTTGCGGCGCTCATCTCGCTTTATTGGCCGAGGGAGCCGGCATACAGCTTCCGGGTCATGTGGGCAGCATGAATAAGCCGCTTCTGGCGAAATCAGAGCAGCACACGGAAACGCCGTTTACCTTCCCGCCGGAGCGGTAACTATTTATCTACTTGCACTTTGACGTTCTTTTGAACTGCTAGGTGGGCAGGAGCAGGGACCGAACAACAGGAGCTCACCCCGTCACGGGGATTCGAACCGCCTACCTTCTGATCGGCAAGTCCTAGGCTCTGCGGTTTAACCCACAGCGCCACCCGCGTCCCCCTTCAGTAGCTTAGGGCCTCATCAAACCTAAATCTGGCCCTGCCTTCAATCCACTTTTTTTCTTTTAACAACTGACAAGCATTTCCCAGATCATGAGATGGAAGGGTGTTGTTCTTTTTGTGGTGCATCGATAGGTGTGGGGACATTTCACAAAGCCTAAAATGTCCCCCAACGCTTTAAGACTGGAGTGTTCTCCTCTCCAAAAGGCTCGAGATTCAGCAGATGAGGCTCTAAAATTATTTTGTATTGGGCAGGCTTCTTTTGCATCTCCTTTATTACCTGGTTTATAACTTAAGTCATCCCCCCCCCTACCTTGCAGCACTTTGTAAGCGAGCGTAAATATGATGAAGAATTGGGAAGATCTGCCCGCTTTTCCTGTGACATAGAACAGCTGAAGACCGAGATTCTGCAGTGCGGAGAACGTAAGTCATGGTGCTTCTGACGAAGCCTTGCATAAATTCTTGATTCCCTTGGATTTGATATCCCGCTTTATCACTACCCGAAGGAGTCTCAAAGCGGCTAACATTCTCCTTTCCCTTCCTCCCCCACAACAAACACTCTGTGAGGTGAGTGGGGCTGAGAGACTTCAGAGAAGTGTGACTGGCCCAAGGTCACCCAGCAGCTGCATGTGGAGGAGCGGGGAAGCGAACCCGGTTCCCCAGATTACGAGTCCACCGCTCTTAACCACTACACCACACTGGCTCACTTGTACATCTTGTACCTTTCTGACTGCATGTCTTCTTGGGAAGCTAGGTGGGCAAAGCGTGTGTGCACTATAGTCTCTTCCGCATTCAACTACCCCACCTTTGAGCAAAATAGGCTTTCACAAGCTTCTGCCTTGATGGTTGGTCACTTGGCAAGGTAGAAGATGACCAGATGACCTGCTTCTAAAACGGATTGGATAATTTGAAAATATGATTGAAGGAATCCAGCTGTTCTTTTACTCTGTGCAGTGTACCTATTACAGAGGCTGGTAAACTCCATGCCTGAATAACCCAAAAGAATATGAACTTGTATTTAAGTCCAAATGAAACTGAACAGAGAAATATATGGTAAAAATTAAGTCCGAGGGCCAGCAGATGTCACTCACTACTGTTTTCCTGAAATAAATTCTCTAAATTGATTGAGATCTGACTTATTTGGCTTATATTTAAGAAACAAAACATTTAAAAGTGGGCCATGATAATATCTTCGCTGAAGTATCCAATTGGAATTGATAAAGCACAGTTAATACGGTTTTAAGTGTTGTATTTAAACATATCCAAAACTTTACTCGAAGATTATTTTTATTATCTTGGATGACTGTTGGTTGCCAAATCACAGCACACTGCAACAAAAAATGGACTCCTTTCTGCCCTCAGTTAAACTGTTGCCATTTTGGAACCAAAAGCTCTCTTTTGTGATTGCGAGTGTTGGGCATTTTTCTTCCTTGTAGTTTCTCACCCAAAGAACAATTATTCCTCAAGAACACCATCCGGCCCACTGCTGCAGTCGACATCTTTGCGCACAGCAACCAGCATACCAAACACATACATCCAAAAGTCTTCAAATCGAATTCGTGCCAAGACTCCTGATGGCAAAGCAGCAACACCTAAAGTCTCCAGCCAAGTTAGCACAAACACCACAGAATCCTCTCCTCAGACCATTTCAACAAACAAACAGGTAAGGTACAGAAAATAATAGTGGCTTTCAATCCCTACCAGTATCTTGTATCTTGTTTTTGTTTTAAGAAAAGACCAAAACGTTTCTCAAAGTTTGTAATTTATTATCCACTCCCCTTAACTTCCCTGGAATCAGAAATGCAGTAATATCAAGCTATCTCCTACTTTCACATTATCAATCCTGCACTGGGTAGAAACAGGTATCGGTAAAACCTATTTGGTGTTTCGCAACTTTCTGACTAGTTGCAGGACCTTAGCCAGACCTAGCAGAGTACACGCAGAATCCACAGAAGCAATTGGCAACTTGGCTGCAGACAGAATAGACGAAGCAGGAATCAGGAACTTGTAGTTAGGTGTTTATTATATACAGTGGACTATTTACAGGGACAGAACACTGATCTTATGCTAGCTCTCTCTGACACGACTCACAACTCCTACACTGACACAGAACTCTGAACTCATGAACTCCAAACTCTGAACTACCAGTTAGTAAAGGTAAAGGGACCCCTGACCATTAGGTCCAGTTGTGACTGACTCTGGGGTTGCGGCGCTCATCTCGCTTTATGGGCCGAGGGAGCCGGCGTACAGCTTCCGGGTCATGTGGCCAGCATGACTAAGCCGCTTCTGGTGAACCAGAGCAGTGCACAGAAACACTGTTTACCTTCCCGCTTGAGCGGTACCTATTTATCTACTGGCACTTTGACGTGCTTTCGAACTGCTAGGTTGGCAGGAGCAGGGATCGAACAACGGGAACTCACCCCGTCGCGGGGATTTGAATCGCCAACCTTCTGATCAGCAAGACCTAGGCTCTGTGGTTTAACCCACAGCACCACCCACGTCCCTTCCATTAATTATCACTCCTTTGAGAGAGCTTGACCAATCAGGAAGCGGTCTCTATGTCTCTGTTATCACCAGGCAGACTTACTCCTTCAGATTGCCTTCTGGCTGTCCGCCAAATCTTAATTGACTCTGTGTGAGTAGCTGCACATACACAGTTTCTCAACAACAGGAACGTGGGTGGTGCTGTGGTCTAAACCACTGAGTCTCTTGGGCTTGCTGATCAGAAGGTCAGCGGTTCGAATCCCTGCGTTTCCTTGCCCTCTGGTTTCCGTCATGGTGTTTCGTTGTGCCAGAAGCAGTTTAGTCATGCTGGCCACATGACCAGGAAGCTGTCTGTGGACAAATGCTGGCTCCCTTGGCCTGAAAGTGAGATGAGCACTGCAACCCCATTGTCGCCTTTGACTGGACTTAACCATCCAGGGGTCCTTTACCTTTTTTATTTTTACCTTACCTAGAAACACTTTCCTTCTGTTCCTGCAGCACAACACCCACTAGAATTAATTTGATTTGGTTTTGCAAATTGTTGTTGTTTAGTTGTGTCCGACTCTTCATGACCCCATGGACCAGAGCACGCCAGGCACTTTTGTCTTCCACTGCCTCCTGCAGTTTGGTCAAACTCATGCTGGTAGCTTCAAGAACACTGTCCAACCATCTCGTCCTCTGTCGTCCCCTTCTCCTTGTGCCCTCCATCTTTCCCAACATCAGGCTCTTTTCCAGGGAGTCTTGTCTTCTCATGAGGTGGCCAAAGTCTTTGAGCCTCAGCTTCAGGATCTGTCCTTCCAGTGAGCACTCAGGGCTGATTTCCTTAAGAATGGATCGGTTTGATCTTCTTGCAGTCCATGGGACTCTCAAGAATCTCCTCCAGACCATAATTGAAAAGCATCAATTCTTTGGCGATCAGCCTTCTTTATGGTCCAGCTCTCACTTCCATACATCACTACTGGGAAAACCATAGCTTTAACTATACGGATCTTTGTTGGCAAGGTGATGTCTCTGCTTTTTAAGATTGCAAATTGTACTCTTGATTATTTCAGAGAAAGGACCTTGTAATATTGTTGTCATTGCTGTTGTTGTTTCACGGTCAGAAGTACCTGGGAAGATATGGTTCATGGTGAATAGGAAAGCACCAACCAAACACTTTGGAGAAGGCATGGCAGCTCTTTATCCCATTCAACATAGTCCAGTAGTCAGCTCGACAAAGGGGTCCTCCAGAAAATTATAAGCACACTATGAGCACACAATGAAGAGGCTTTCACACTAATTCTCAGGCCTCCTTAGGAAATCCTTATTCCCCTCTTGCCACAATTCACCACGGGAATCTCAGGTATCCCTCCTTCTTGGTTCTGCCACTAACATTCCTGTCCTCTGTCTGGTCTGAGAAAGTGCTCCTGCAGTGTCTCCTTCATTGTTCTCCAATCTCCTCTTTGTTTGGATGCGGAGGCAGCGAGAAAGCGTCAGACACCCAAACACCACAGGGCTCTTCTTCCAACCTGCCCATGTTTAATTGCACACAGGCCACAGTGGCCAGCAATGGTCTTGATCCCAAACTTTATGTTTAATAAGTATGTGTGGAGGTGTAATAATATTATTAATAATAAGAATCTATTATTTATACCCCACCCATTTGGCTGGGTTGCCCCAGCCACTCTGGGTGGCTCCCAACAGTATATTAAAAACACGATAAAAGATCAGACATAAAAAAACTTCCCTAAACAGGGCTGCCTTCAGATGTCTTCTAAAAGTCAGATCGTTGTTTATTTCCTTGACATCTGATGGGAGGGCGTTCCACAGGGCTGGCGCCACTACTGAGAAGGCCCTCTGCCTGCTTCCCTGTAACCTCACTTCTCACAGGGAGGGAACCGCCAGAAGGCCCTTGGAGCTGGATCTCTGGGCTGAATGATGGAGGTGGAGAAGCTCCTTCAGGTATACAGGTATAATGAGAATGATTCTACTCGGCTTTCACCAAAAATGGCCACAGGAAAGATGCAACCACATCCATTGGCAGAGGCATTTTTAAAAAGCGCAACTGGTGTGGCCGTGCTGCAGGGGGTGCCACAACATTGCTGTAGAATGGAGCACGGGGGGGGACGGACCGCAGGCCATGTTTTAGCATTGCACAGGGTGTCGTTGAAGCTTGAAAGCCCAAAATCCACGATTGCCATAACCCTTCGTTTTCTTGCTTGACAGAATGCAGCTTCTAGCCACAGGCGGAGATTTCACACGCAGTATCATGGAATTCGGCTCAATGGACCGCTTAAGTCTCCAAGTGCCATTAACGAGTCAGATCAGAACAGCACGAAAGGCAGCCCTCGGCAGGAATACAGAAGACAGCACCATAATAGTTTCCGGTCAAAAAACAAAGGCACTTTTAAAACCCAAGAGCATTCTGCAGCAGCAAAAAGCATGGAAACTGTAACGTATCCAGAGAAAACAAGACGAAAGCATCCTGTGCCAGGCCCCACAGAGCCCAGGCCTTTATGCAGCAATATTACAAGGGTTTCTCAGTGCAACTTACGTCCTGCAAGAATAGAAACCTCCACAGAGGCCCCTGTCCTTTCAGTGCCAGCTGTGACACTGGTGGCATGAGGATTGGAAAGACAGACGACTAGCAAATGTAATGCATTTTCATATTTAAGTTTCTCACTAAAGGTGCTTTCTTTTTATTCCAAATACTGTACACACACAAAAAAGCTTGTGTAGAATACTACAATTGTGGTAAACCAAACTTACTGGGGTTTTTCTAAACCACATATCTCATTTCATACTATAAAGGCTTTGCTCAATATACTCGATATTGTTTTTTTCTCATAACAATGCAGCTTTTAGCTAGCCAGTGCCTAGTAAAACAATGAAATTCTTGTTAAAAATAAATGGCAGGAGGATGTCAATATAGATAATGTGTTTGTTACTGTCCAAAAGGTTGGCATTAGGGTAATCCTGGCATTCCTATTGTTGGTCTGCAATCAAGATACTTGTGTTCATATAAAATTGCTCTTAACTATTTCCATTTTATATGGACCGCAAATTGTTTGTGCAGAACGACCCTCATGGTTCAGTTTGATGTAACTGAGTTTTTATAGCCTGAATGATTGTCAAGATGAGTCCCAAATACTAGCTAACAAACGGCATATTAATATTTTTCTGTGCTGTGCCACTTGTACAAGATTGGGTAAGATATAAATTTTGAACTGAAAAAGTTAAGTTTTCCAGCTTCTTAAATCCTTTTCAATTATCTTTGCAGACTAAATATCAGACATGTTTCAATCTGAGATTCTTTTATTTTCTTGTTCATCGCTGTAAACATCCCTTCCTTATTTAAGCACTATTGGCCACAAACCTGTACGGAGTTGTATGCACTTGATTTATTTGGGTTTCATCCTATACAATTGATTGTTGAATTATGGCCTGTGTGTCTTGCAAATCAGACAGGATACCATGTATATCATACCTGAGCACATGCAAAATCCCAGGCTTATATTTTAAAGCAAGCTCACAGCTTTAAATAGCCCAAGACTGTACTTCGGAAAAAATATTCCCCCTTTTTATTAAAAAACAAACAATTTTACAAAATGCAGTGTTTTATTTTGCAGCAACCAAACCATCTGGATCCTGTTGTTACCTTATTACCTTTTCCCCAAATCAGCCATTCCTAATGATGAAAAGGAAGATGTCGGGCTCACTGTTCTATGACAGCGGTCCACAAATGTTGGCCTGCATTAGTAACCAGCTAGTATTTGTAGAGGTACGCGGGTGGCGCTGTGGGTTAAACCACAGAGCCTAGGACTTGCCAATCAGAAGGTTGGCGGTTCGAATCCCCGCGACGGGGTGAGCTCCCGTTGCTCAGTCCCTGCTCCTGCCAACCTAGCAGTTCGAAAGCACGTCAAAGTGGAAGTAGATAAATAGGTACCGCTCCGGTGGGAAGGTAAACGGTGTTTCCGTGCACTGCTCTGGTTCACAAGAAGCGGCTTAGTCATGCTGGTCACATGACCTGGAAGCTGTACACCGGCTCCCTTGGCCAATAAAGCGAGATGAGTGCCGCAACCCCAGAGTCAGTTGCGACTGGACCTAATGGTCAGGGGTCCCTTTACCTAGTATTTGTAGCTTTCCATGCTTTCTTCCCAAGTTGTCCTGCTTTTTACCTTTTAAAATCCTAACACAAAGTGAAAGATTCCTCTTCTTCCCTAAATCCTGTTCATTCAGCTGATAATATATTTTTAGGGGGGTGGAGCAGGGAGAGGAGGTACTGTCACTAGAAAAGGTGTTGCACTATTCCGCACCCACCTTTGGAATATGAGCCTCTGAAATGAAGGCAATTTCCGCTTTCCATTTTTTAAGCTTCTACATCTGCCTCCATTCGTTGGAGTAACATACTCACCCAAGCTTTATCACTGAAAAAATAACTCAGCAACAACTTGCCATAGAGACAGCAAGTGGTAATGGAAGGAGACAGGGGTGGAACACCGTAGTCATGAAGTTAATAATGAGCAGTCACCAATTTGAGGAAATTCAACATGCTGGCAGTGTTCTTCATCCCTCAGTCGGCTATGGCTGTAGTGGATCCAAGCTTGCTGAGAAATGCTCTGCCATCATTGGTCCATGCGTCAGAGACTGGAAGTACCATGGAAGTACTGAGCGCATGCCATTTGACATACTCCTGAAATGTCTTGTCATCGATCAACTGCTTCTATTGGATCTGGAAATAAAATCTGAGCGTTATTCTTTTTCTGCCTTGCATGACAGCGAATGTCTTCCTTGGTTGGGAAGCAAATGGCCTTGCTTAGGAAGAGGAGATCTACTGACCCTTCCAAGTTCCAAATGATAGTCAGGGGGTAAGTCCAAAATGGCAAGCAGTAAAGATTCAATAAAGACACCCCCACATTCCCTCCCTTTGGAGAATCCGACAAATTCTTAACATTATGTTTTCACTTAATTTATGACAGCTTTTCATCTCCCCAGATTCATTGTTAAAAAAGTCATGCTATGGATTCTAAAACAATCATGTGCTTGTCATATGAAATTATCATTCATTTTCACATTCCACACTACAGCTATTTTAATGAAAGCCATATGAACGGCATCTCCTAAGGACAGTTAACAGGCTGACTAACCCATGCTCTGTCACATGCAAATGATTTTGTCATACTGAATTTTACATCTGGACTCCTTGTATTGCCATCCTCTCAAGTGGGGGGGCAGGATTACTCCACCGTATTTCTCATATAAGAGACTAGAAAGAGAAATCAACTTTGACTGGGTGTCCTGTGTTCTTTTCCCTTACCTATCCAGCTCTACTGCCACCTCTAGGTATAAACGGTATTTTTTAAAATGTCATTTTAGGCTCAGAATGCACTTTTGTAATAAATAATCATTAACTAAAGTCATATTATAGATTATGTGAAATGTAGCAGTACTTATAAAAGTATTATAGCGGAAAGAGCACAGCCCACCCAATATATTAGCAGGCCTAAAAGTTCTTTTGGGAGGAAAGGCAATAAATTTAATAAATAAAACAAAGGACAAAGCTTTGTTCTACAACTCTTGATTTCTTTTAGTTAATGATCTCTTTTAGTTAACATAAATTTATCACTTTTGTAGAAGTTTTTTTTTTACCAAGCTTTGCAGAAACATGTTTCTTGTGATGTCATTGACAAAAGTATTATCATTAATAAGATCCACCTAAAACGGATTTTCATGTTACAAATGAGGTCAGAGCACTCAATTCAAATCAAACACTAAGCACTAGAAAACTGATGAGCTACTCTCAATCAAGTTAATGGCTCAATAAAAATTGAATCACATTCATCACATTGCCAGGGTTCATCATTTTCCAATTTGTGAAAGCTGATTTCTCCTGCTACTGTAGACAAGAGTTTTCTTAACACAGATTTTTTAAAATTAAAATGAAAAATCCAGCAGGCATATCTCATCTGACTGAATGCACTGATTTCAAACCAGAATGCATGGCTCAAAACTTCAAGTTGATTTTAATAATGTAGCAGCTCCTGATTTGTCAATAATCTTTACATGCTGAACTTGCAAGGAATGGCTACATTATTATCCCCGTATCGCAGGTGGAGTACTAAGGATGAGAGAAGAGTGGGAATTCAAACCAGACACCATGGTTCATAGCTCTGAGCTCCTAATCTACACCAAAACATTGGTCATAACATAGTATTACAAATATAAGCTACACCAAGGCCTGGGCTGACGCATTCCTCCTTCCTCTTCTGACACATGCCTAAATACAGTAGTACCTCTGGTTGCGAACTGGATCCGTTCCGGAGTCCCATTTGCAACATGAGCAGAACGCAACCCGTGTCTGCGCATGACGTTCATTTTGCGCGTCTGCGCATGCGCGAGTGGTGAAACCCAGAAGTAACCCTTTCCGGTACTTCCGTGTCGCCGCAGGATGCAACCTGAAAAAGCGTACCATGGAGCAAACAAAACTCGAGGTATGACTGTACTCTGAAAATCTCACTTCTGTTTTATATTAACTACAACTAGTCATGCTCTTCAAGCACAGGCACACTAGTTCATTGTAACTATGGACCCAATTTCAAATCCTAGTTGATGGAACTGGCATGTTTCAACCAAGTCTAGCTAACATTAGCTACAGTTTTTAGAGTTCAAAAGACACATACAAGCAGAGGGTTTCCAGTCTCCTCTTAGTTGTGCCAGAGAAGGGGGGACAGTATGCAAGCCCAAGGCTTGTTCTCAAAATGTAGCCTAATTTTCAAGGTCTACTGAAAGATCCCGTGGTGCAGATTATAAGGTACCAGTATGCCATATAGCCCAAACAGCTACAAAGATGTGCTTGAAAAAATGTGGACAATGCCTGCTGAGAAACTAGAATTGTGGAGTACAGAGTTTTCACTGACCTCCATAAGCCCTTGATGCTGTTCAGGAGGAGCAGAAGTAGAATAAGTTACACAAAATGGAAAGAGATGCAGAATAAGTCACACAAAAAGTATATGGAGTGGGAAAATTGGGGGTTTAGGAAAAAAGGGATGAAGTGTACACAAAGCCTGGCACAATCTCTATTCTAGAATGACTGAGCAGCTCAAATTTTATTTATATAATGTAATGAGTGAACGACAAAAAGCACGTAATATTTCTGAACAAACATCCATAGGCCTCTTTCGCCACGCAAAGAGAAAAATCATTATAAATCTGATTATAAATGTGAATGTTCCCCCCTCCCAAATGTGTCACATTTATTAGGACTCCCAAAAGATCAGAATTTTGTCTCTAGCAGATCATGACGGATAACACCATATATATAAAATTCATGCCACATCGTTCAGTTGGTCTTCCTGTAAATGATTCTTAGCGGTAACGTTTTCCTCGGAGTGTCCAAATTCCTCCTGGCCTAAGTTTTGCGAAGCAGGAGTGGAGCCAACTGCAACAGATGGAACTTGGTGCTCAGCTACCGTACTCAGCACCTGGGAAGTGTGTTGAGTTAACCGGTCGTTACAGAGCGGAGTCCGCTTGAGTTTGACCGCACGACTGGTTGCAGGCTTCTTCGAGAACGGGGCCTTTAGCGTCCTGTGACAGTCTGCCCCATTTTCAGTGCTCCTAACGGATTCTTGAGAATTTTTAGTCAATTGTGTGGGTTTCGGTACGTCTTTGCACAGTAACGAACTGTCTCTGCTAGGTCGCTTGAGAGTCTTCTGGGAACGGGAAGATGTAGGGCATCCTGCTACCTTTACAAAAGCAGAATTCTTAATTGTGATGCGAGTACTTGTGGACGGACCAGAAAACTGAATTGGCTTTCGGCCTGTTCTACTGCTCAAGTGACTGTCTTCTTCTTCTTCAGAAAGATCTATTAATTGTCTGTAAACACGGAGAATAAAATTACTGACTCAATTGCTTTGGGAAATTATGAACAGATCATAACTCAGACGCAACTAAGGGTGCTTCCTACATTCACCTCTGGATACAATATTTCTTATTCCAGGATCTGATTAACACTGCAGTAGGTGTATGCATTCAAATTTATTTTTTATATTGGACTTACCCAGAGCAGGCTACAGCAAGAAAAAATTTACAAGTATAAAACAAGTATACAAATACATGTATATTCAGCCAAAAATAACCAGGCCAACATACTGGAATGAACCAGTTGGATTCAACACAAATAAAAGGGAAATCATATTCTTTTATTATCTAATATGGATTGCAGGATATTTCTAAGTACTGAGTCTTATGCTCCTGATTAAATTTTTATGAAATGGGCTAATGGCTGGCTTTGTAATATATAGCGAGAGGCCCACCACACAGATATCTGTGGAATGCGTAACTTATAATTATATATTTTCCTGTTTTAGGGTATGCGTTTGCAGAGACAGTCCTTAAAATGTGTACAATTATAGTTTTGTTACTTTAGTTATGTAATTAGCATTATGCCAGCTTTTGTAATATACTTACTATTAACAAACTTGATATGAAACCTTCCTGCATCATCTTTTGATTTTACACCCTTATAACTAGGGGATGCACAAATATTAACATGGAGATAACGCTATTTTTGAAATAGTCCCTGTTCCATATGAAGCATTCTTTGAGAAAACTAAGCATGATTAGTAAGACATACCGTCTATGAATTGGAGGCATGCTTTGGAGACTTCCTTTCAAAGGGCGTTCCTCAAGAGTCCAACATTCTATCAGTTCCTGCGGGACTCGCCAATAACTGACACCTGTAGTTTCAAATGCAATTTTAATACAATATTCAAGATGTTTCTGTCAAATGTATAAGCCCAATGATACGCAATCAGGGATCATTGGCAACTCTTTCAGACACCATATATCTCCCGAGTGCTCAACTATAATGCTCAACTATAACACAATGTACTCCCACCCTGAATCGTTTTATTCCAAATTAAAGAGCTAAATGTTTTATTTACAGTCTTTTTTCCTTCTCTCAAAAAACTGTCTGATACAGTGGTGTCATGTTGGTTCCGGAAAAGAGAGGGGAGGGAGAGTGCGATACTCAGTGGACTAAATCCTGCTTTTAAGAATGTGCAAGCGTTCAGAACTCACAGGTCTCTTCTTCAGACAGAGCGAACTCTCAAATTTAAACTAACATACATCATCTACAGGAGGCTGAAAGCTCTCCCAAAATATCTGGTACTTCCGTGTATTTCACATTTGCCTTCGGCATTATTAATCCAAGTAGAGGACAAGTATTTGAAGCCAAATGACATTAATGTCCAAGAAACATGAATTTATCTAGGCTAAGAGTCAGATGTCTACGAATTTTCTCCTAGGTTAATAAAAAAACAAACAACCACCAGAAGAGATCTTCCACTGATATTCCACAAGCATGTCTGCAAACTTAAATCTTAAAACTTAAAGCAGTGCACAACTGCAATGCAAAATAAATTGGCTGTTTTGAGAGCTCAATAGGACCAGTGTATGAAAGCACATTGTCTTTGTCCATGGAGTTTTCTTGGCAGGGATACTGGAGTGGCTTGCCGGTTCCTGCTCCAGTTGATGCAAACAATTGATGCTTTTGAATTATGGTACTGGAGGAGACTCTTGAGAGTCCCATGGACTGCAAGATCAAATGCATCCATTCTTAAGGAAATTAGCCCTGAGTGCTCACTGGAAGGACAGATCCTGAAGCTGAGGCTCCAATACTTTGGCCACCTCAGGAGAAGAGAAGACTCCCTGGAAAAGACCCTGATGTTGGGAAAGATGGAGGGCACAAGGAGAAGGGGACGACAGAGGACGAGATGGTTGGACAGTGTTCTCGAAGCTACAAACATGAGTCTGACCAAACTGTGGGAGGCAGTTGAAGACAGGAGTGCCTGGCGTGCTCTGGTTCATGGGGGCACGAAGAGTCGGACACGACTAAACAAACATGAAAGCACAGACTTTTAAATAGATAAATACATCCATAACCTAGCATTCTGCCAATCGCAAGGTTTCCCCACCAAACACAGCTAATTCAATTATTCCCTTTCCTTATTAAAGGATAGTTGGAAATACAGCCTGCCTGCCCTTCACAAATCGACACTAATTCAGGACAAACAGCTGCAGGGCACACATTTATTCTTTACGGAAAATACTATAATAAAAAATGAGATACCTCTCCCTTCCCAAGCCTCAAATGCATCCATCATCTTTTCCAATTCAGACCCTGAATAATAGCTCCAGATATATTGGACATTGTTTCCGGCTTCCCTGGAGAAAAAAATGTAGAAAAAGAGGGGAAATTATGCTGCTTTACAAGCCGAATAATAATAATAAAATTGCTAAAAGTCTAAAATCATAGTATGTTTAAAACCGATGGCATAAAAACGCAGTTTTCCCAATTTTGTAATATACCTTCATTGTCAAAAACCACAATTCTTTTGAGTTTCATACTCACGACTGTAAATGGTTTCCATTTCTGTGGCGACTGCCCATTTGTGGAATGCTTTCCACAGAGAGGCTTGCCTGGCAACTTCATTACATATCTTGAGGTGCCAAGTGAAACCTTTGGCTGATAAACATTCAATGGCCTTTTAAATGGGCTTTTGAGAGAGGGAGTTTATTGATTTGTTTTTGTTTTATTATGTGTTCCCATGTTGCATTTTTATGTTATTAACTGCCCTGGGATCTTCTGATGAATGGCAGTATGCAAATTTATTAAATACTAATAACAACTTTTCCCCACAAATGGGAACGTTCACAGCAATTCTTGAATCACTCAGCCAATGGCACTAAGGTTAGTCTTAATGGGTCCATCAAGCTTCAGTGTTGCCATTTGGACAACGTCTCGCAGCAACTGGCTTTAAACAAGACTCTGGATCAAATGGTTTGCAGATTGTAAGCTTCTCCTTTTCATGCTTTCTTTGCACCAAGGTTAAAGCAACACTCTCACCTAACTGTCTAGGGGGAAAATACACAAAATAAACAACAGGTACCGCTGACGTCTTCTGATACTCAAAAACAACTCTTTTGAGTATTGTCTTATGAATATTCTAGCAAGTCTAGTGTTTTCCCACATTCAGGTTGACTATTATTTGTTTATATCTGGAGGAGAAGCATTTAGATGTTCCAGCCTTTGCTTTTGTTTATGATCAATTGGGGCCCAAAGTATTTAACAGTAATCCACCAATATTAATATAATGAAGGAAATTTGTGTAACTAAGCATCTCTTTAAACTCCATAGGCATGGAAGAGATGTGCATGTCTTTACACATCTGATACTGCCATCTCTAAAGTAGATACAGTCAAATCTCAGTTTCCAAACACCTCTGTTTTGGAACGTTTCCGGTTTTTGAACATTTTTCGGAAGCCGAACTTTAGACGTGGCTTCCGCTTGAGTGCAGGAAGCACCTGCAGCCAATTGGATGCCGTGCCTCAGTTCTTGAACATTTCGGAAGCCAAATGGGCTTCCGGAACAGATTACGTTTTGACAACAGAGGTTTGACTGTACAAGATTCTCAGCAGAATTTTACAAGCACGCTTTGATGTAATCACATGACTATAAAGCTTCTTACCTCTTGTAAATATTTTTGCTGTGTATTCTTCCTCCCAGCTCCTTTTCAATTGCAGCTTTTCCATCGGCTCTTGTGGCATACACACCCATTATTCTACTCTCACAACTTGCACCAGAAGTGTTGAGGTAGTGTAAGACCCACACTGTAGGCTTAGTGCATATTAAGCCGTAAGACTCACAAAAATCTAGAAGTGCCTGGGGAGGAAATATACAAATACATACAAACAATTTTATTATTTTCTGTGTGTTTGTGGGACTTTAAAAGAGCACAAAAATGTGCTCAGACTAAACCTGTACATGTTTACTTATAAATCCTACAAAATTCAATTGTACTAACTTGCAAGTGTGCAAAGAACTGCAGCCTTACTGCTTTTACTCTGAATAATAGACAATGGAGAGATTTTCTTTTAGGACAGTGGGCTGTTGCCCCATTAGAGCCCATTGGCCTCACAAATGTCTCCTGCCCCCTATCTCCCACCCATATAAGCCACTTGCTTTGCATCTGCCTGGTCCATTCATCCACCCATCCATTCATAAATGAATGCAAGGCTTGTAGTTATCAATGTGCCTCAGGGCACCCTTATGTCACTTTGGTTTCACTGTGTTTGGGGTGTTTTTATTTTTTAATTTCTGAGTCAACTTTACCTTGCCCAGGGCACTCCTGGGTATCCCAGGATCAGATCAAAGCTACCCCTGTGCTTCAACTGCTAATGACGTTTTTAATTTAATTTTAATTTAAAGGCACAGGAAAATTCCCGTACCTTTTTGAGTTCTGTGTTTGATCTTAAAGAATAGGTCTCCATTTCATTGGCCAAATGGTCAGCAAGATTGTAAGGGTAAGGAATGCCAAAGTAATCCGCTTCTTCATGCAATGCAATTCGCGTCTGCTCATCTTCTGGTAGCTGAACCTCTCCATGAAGATAATCCAAGAGGTATTTAAAGAGGCTGCCATCTCGATCAATAAGGCAAGCTCCTGTAAAGGCAAATAAAAACATGTACAACATTTATAATGTGCCTATCTTCTTCACCCTCCTTTACTTCTTCACCCTCCTTTATTCTTCCAAGCAACCCTGAAAAGTAGGTTTGGCTGAGAAAGAGTAAATGGCCCAAGATCACCCAGTCATGATCATGGCTGAATGGGGATTTGAATCCATATTTTGAGAAGGGCATGGTTATCATAACTGCATCCAAGCTGTCAATTGATCAAACAAATACAGTCGTATCTTGGATCCCGAATGCCTTGCGAGTTGAACGTTTTGGCTCTCGAACGCCACAAACCCAGAAGTGGGTGTTCTGGTTTGCAAATGTTCTTTGGAACCCAAACGTCTGACGCAGCTTCCTATTGGCTGCAGAAGCTTCCTGCAGCCAATCGGAAGCCACGCCTTAGTTTCCAAACGTTTTGGAAGTTGAATGGACTTCTGTAACGGATTCCATTCGACTTCCGAGGTACCACTGTATATCTCAGTACGCTCTTCTTGGCGATGTTATATTTTAAGGAGACGTATCTTTTTTCACTCTCTCTTTCAGATTTGCTCAAATAAAATACTAGACACAAAGAACCTGTGTATGTATTAACCGACAGATAATATCAAAAGGCAAACATAATTAAAAAGGCTAATTCTTTCCTCAACCAGCTACATTAGTTTGTTGCTTGTGGCAAGCAATTCACAGCCCTGACTAAGCGCTAAACCTGAACACAGGCCCCAACTGCATAAGGCAAGTCCTCTCTCCTACTGGGGAATCATAACCTGAGGCAGCATAAACAAGTCGCTGGGGAGGCGGGGAGAGAAAAGAGATGCCCCGGAAATCTTTTATTTGGACAACCCCTTGATAGAGTCTCTCCTTATCTGGAGGATTTGCAATAGTTGGCGTCAGGCTGATCAGAGAAGATAGAAAGATTTTTGTTTTGTTCTGTTTCCCCCTGCTGAATGGGTCTTGGCTCACATCCTTGAGCAACCTAGTACTACTTCCAACGAAATTATGTGAATGGAAGGAAGGCTACACCCCAAGAGTAAACTGATGCAGATGGCAAAAACCCAGAGATGTTAGCTTGCAAGAAGCGTTCTCTTTGTGAACAGCAGTCCAGAGAAACCAGAAGTTGCCTTATATTGAGTCAGACCATTGATCGATCAAGCCCAGTAACATCTACACTGACTGGAAGACACTTTCCAGGGTTTCAGGTAGGAATTTTTCAGCCCTTTTCTCTATTATATTATTCTCCTCTATTGTTCAAAATTGTCCATCTTTCTACTTAATTTGGGACCAGTCAGACAAAATGGCTGACGTCACGCTGTAATTTTTGCCTGAGGGAAATCTGTCAAATTCTAAATATACTGAGAGCAAAACAAAATATGATTCAAACTACACCTGTTTGCTGCACAAATATCTCGTGCTACCTAAATGAACCAAATGATTGATGATGTTGCCAATCCTATATTCAAGCACAGAGAT
This sequence comes from Podarcis muralis, assembly GCF_964188315.1. NCBI lineage: Eukaryota > Metazoa > Chordata > Lepidosauria > Squamata > Lacertidae > Podarcis > Podarcis muralis. The sequence goes on along the minus strand of NC_135655.1, from coordinate 124,299,720 downwards.
TTGGTGACATCTTTAGCTCTTTCCAGCTCTACATCGTATCCTATCCTAAACGGCCTCGGTCCTGTATACCTGAAGGAGCGTCTCCACCCCCATCATTCAGCCCGGACACTGAGATCCAGCGCCGAGGGCCTTCTGGCGGTTCCCTCATTGCGAGAAGTGAGGCTACAGGGAACCAGACAGAGGGCCTTCTCGGTAGTGGCGCCCGCCCTGTGGAACGCCCTCCCATTAGATGTCAAAGAGATAAATAATTACCTGATATTCAGAAGACATCTTAAGGCAGCCCTGTTCAGGGAAGTTTTTAATATGTAATGCTGTACTGTTTTTAACACTGATTGGGAGCCGCCCAGAGTGGCGGGGGAAACTCAGCCAGATGGGCGGGGTATAAATAATAAATTATTATTATTATTATTATTATTATTACTTGATGTTTTTCTTCTACCACTTTATTGGAAATCGCTAACCTTTAAAGTACAGTGGTACCTCGCAAGACGAATGCCTCGCAAGACGAAAAACGCGCAAGACGAAAGAGTTTTCCGTTTTTTGAGTCGTTCCGCAAGACAAATTTCCCTATGGGCTTGCTTCGCAAGACGTTTCGTCTTGCGAGTTCTTGCGAGTTTGTTTCCTTTTTCTTAAAGTCGCTAAGCCGTTAATAGCCGCTAAGCCGTTAATAGCCGTGTTTCGCAAGACGAAAAAACCGCAAGACGAAGAGACTTGCGGAACGAATTAATTTCGTCTTGCGAGGCACCACTGTATTAAATAAGTTGCTCATTATACTGGAAATAATAAAAATTACAATGTATTTGTATTGACCCATGTTTATTATCCCTTGGCCGAAGCTGGAAGAATATTAGAAAACTGAATTCATAATTACTTTACAATCAAGTTTTAGCTATTTATTACTTTTTTTTTACCTGTGTCATCCATTTTCAGAGGAAATCGTCCACTGAACATAGATGCTAGCATTGAGTCCTTAAAACGGCATAAAGATTTACGCCTAGCGGTGTACATACATCCGCCAACATTCAGCCGAATAATATCTGCGACCTTTTCGCTCTTGCTATCTTCCATCGCATTTGTAGCTAACGTTGCAGGCTGGGTGGTGTGTTTTCAAAGCTGTAAAAAGAGTAAGAATTGTACTCAGAACAGTGAATAACTTGGCTTCTCCATTAAGATCAATAATTTATGCTCCTGAAAAGGCAGATAAAAAGCATTTATAACATTTATAAGTTGCCTTTCCTCCAAGAAGTTGAAGGCAGCATATATTTGAACCCCAGCATAAGGACAGAGGTGGGTTTACTTTTTTTTAATTTCTTAGTCGCTTTATCTTGCCCAGAGCAATCCTGGGTCTTCCAGGATCAGTTTACACAACTACTCAAAAGGACTGGATGTAAATGACCCAGTTATCTGCAATGGAACATGAAAGGGCACTGCTAGGCTAATGCCTCTTCTCTACAAGAACATCTGCATTGTTTTGGCAAGTAAGCAGGACAGAACTGGATGGCATGTCATGTGAACCACCTGCCACCTGTTTACCCAGTCCAATAGTCAAGCCACTAGACCAGCCTTCACCAACTTAGTGCCCCTCCCTCAGATGCTTTGGACTACCACTCCCATGATAACTGACCACTCAAACAGTATGTTTGGATGTGTTACCAAGTCACCTATTGTCTGTCCACCACAGTGGGGCAGAGAAAGTGTGTGGATGTCTTGATACAGCTTATGTTTTCAAATTGGACCAAAGTCAGTCGGTGGCGAGTGCAGCAGTACCTATTTATCTACTTGCACTGGCGTGCTTTCGAACGGCTAGGTTGGCAGAAACAGGGACAGAGCAATGGGAGCTCACCACCAACGAGTGGATTCAAACCGCCAACCTTCTGATCGGCAAGCCCAAGAGGCTCAGTGGTTTAGACCACAGCGTCACCCGCATCCACACTGGTGTGGCAAGAGAGGATGGGAAGTGTGGCAGGACGTTTCAAGGACAAAGAAACATGTAAACATTTCAGGGTAGTCTAGTCTAGTATCAAAATAATCTTTTTTATTTGCAGAATATGGATATATTTCCAAAATGAGAGCAAGGGCATCAAGTGATACCGAGGACAATCCTAGTTGTGTTCACCAATGTATTTCTTATCAATAAAAAAAAAGTCGCTGTGGCACAAGGAAATTCTGAAAGTGTGGCCCAGAGGGGGGAAAAGTCTGAGAACCACTGGTCTAGGTGGAACTGAAGCACAGAACCAATATGCAGCCCAATCGTAGAAGCAAGACCCCACCACCACCACGGGGTTAAAAAACCACCAGCATCCGAAACAAGCATACAACTAACCAACATATATACTCACTGCAGCAGAGGTGGCTAACCTTGCAACCCTCCAGATGTTGCCGGGACCCCTATATGGGTGTAGCCAGTATTTTGAGGGGGGCAGGCTTTTCTTAGGTGGCGGAGAACCTCAAATAAGTATTTTAATTGATTTTTATTGACTTGGGAGGTAGCTATCTCCCCCTGCCTACGCCCATGGACCCCCAACTCCCACCAGCCCCAGGGATTATGGGGGTTGGGAACCCGGCAACACCTGGAGGTTTGCAGGCTCCTCAGCCCTGGAACAGAATTGCAAGGGAGCCCAGGGGTCATCTAGCCCAGGCATAGGCAAACTCGGCCCTCCAGATGTTTTTGGGACTACAACTCCCATCATCCCTGACCACTGGTCCGGTTAGCTTGGGGTGATGGGAGTTGTAGTCCCAAAACATCTGGAGGGCCGAGTTTGCCTATGCCTGACCTAGCCCAAACCCGTGCAATGAAGGCATCTCAAGACTCTCTTGAAATATCAACAACCTCAGATATGCAGATGACACAACCTTGATGGCAGAAAGTGAGGAGGAATTAAAGAACCTTTTATTGAGGGTGAAAGAGGAGAGCGCAAAATATGGTCTGAAGCTCAACATCAAAAAAACAAAGATCATTGCCACTGGTCCCATCACCTCCTGGCAAATAGAAGGGGAAGAAATGGAGGCAGTGAGAGATTTTACTTTCTTGGGCTCCATGATCACTGCAGATGGTGACAGCAGTCACGAAATTAAAAGACGCCTGCTTCTTGGGAGAAAAGCAATGACAAACCTAGACAACATCTTTAAAAAGCAGAGACATCACCTTGCCGACAAAGGTCCATATAGTTAAAGCTATGGTTTTCCAGTAGTAATATATGGAAGTGAGAGCTGGACCATAAAGAAGGCTGATCGCCGAAGAATTGATACTTTTGAATTACAGTGGTACCTCAGGTTAAGTACTTAATTCAATCCGGAGGTCCGTTCTTAACCTGAAACTGTTCTTAACCTAAAGCACCACTTTAGCTAATGGGGCCTCCCGCTGCTGCCGCCGCACGATTTCTGTTCTCATCCTGAAGCAGAGTTCTTAACCTGAGGTACTATTTCTGGGTTAGTGGAGTCTGTAACCTGAAGCATCTGTAACCCGAGGTACCACTGTAGTGGCACAATCTGGCTGATAATGCATAGAACCAGTGACAAAAGTGTCCTGGATTAACTAATCTAGAACAAAGGCTGCCCTGTTTTGATGTTCACCATGGCTACATCAGATTAGCTATGTAACCTGAGGTACCACTGTATGGTGCTGGAGGAGACTCTTGAGAGTCCCATGGACTGCAAGAAGATCAAACCTCTCCATTCTGAAGGAAATCAGCCCTGAGTGCTCACTGGAAGGACAGATCCAATACTTTGGCCACCTCATGAGAAGAGAAGACTCGCTGGAAAAGACCCTGATGTTGGGAAAGATGGAGGGCACAAGGAGAAGGAGACGACAGAGGACGAGATGGTTGGACAATGTTCTCGAAGCTACCAGCATGAATTTGACCAAACTGGGGGAGGCAGTGGAAGACAGGAGGGCCTGGCGTGCTCTGGTCCATGGGGTCACGAAGAGTCGGACACGACTAAACGGCTAAACAACAACACCAAGACTCTCTTAAGTCTGAGGAACACGCCTCCTCCGCTCCCTTTCCAAACGGCTTCGTGGCGCCGACACCGCCATGGTTCTTGAGCCGCCTGAGGCAAAGGGGTCGAAGCAAAGCAGCCAGGCCGGAGCAAAGGGGGGGGAGGGGCCCAAGCCTCGGGTGGCCTCCCCGCCCAACCCCCCCCCCGCCGTGGAAGAGCCGGGTGTGAGGGGGGATAGAGGCGCGAGTGGGGAGCCGAGAGGGAAGGAGGGACAACCGCGGCAGCTCGTTACCTTTCCCGGTTCGAAGCTCCGCCCACCTCTTCGTCACCGCTGTCGTCACGGCCCACCAGCCGCGCGCCGAGCCTCTCCCGCCACACCATTCGAGGGGGAGGAGGGAGACGCTGCGGCGCGTGCGCAGAGGCGCCTGCGTTCAGCGGAGGGAAGGTTGTTGGACTACAACTCCCATCATCCTCTGGGAGGAGCGGGAATGGAGTGAACGGAATAACGAAGGAATCAATATCTGTCTATGATGACGCTGACGTTGAGATTCCTCCGCTGCAGGGAGGCTGGACGAGATGTAGCGCGATCGTAGAAGCAAGACCCCTCCAGCACCACCACGGGGTTCAAAGGCCAGCAGCATCCGAAACAAGCACACAACTTTCCAGTCTGTTCGCAGAGGCGGCGAACCTCGCAGCCCTCCAAATGTTGCCTTATTTTCTAAACTTTGCGTCCCCCCAATGTTGTTGGGTATGGGACTACAACTCCCATCATGCCCTAGCTAGCAAGACCAATGGTCTGGGATGATGGGAGTTGTAGTCCAACAAACAGCTGGAGCCCTAAGGTGGACAAAGGCTGCCCGCCAGGCACCAGGGATGAAGGGTTGCAGGCTGCTCAGCCTTCGAATAGGATTGCATTTGAAAGTTAATTCCTTTCGAGGAATGAATGAATTGATTGATTGTAGAGTCGGCAGGGACCCGAGGGCAGATCTCCAGAACCAGATGGGTTCTTCTGCGTGGATTTTTGTAAACGTAATTCATTTGCTCTGATTCCAGGACAAATGGCCAAAGGCATTGGGCTGTGGTCCAGGAGGGAGGGAATCCCTGCCCAGCCAGAAGGACCCCCACCTGGGGGAAACTACAAAGGGGCTGCACCACCCTGGGGCTTTTGCAGAGAGGACTGTGCTCGGCCAGAGAGGCATCTGGGCCACGCAGGCAGATCGGTCCAGCCCAGATGCAGGAAGTGTTAAAAAATAATGTTCTTGGGTTGAGGATAGATGGCTGTAGTTTTGACATCCGTGTAAACAAGCGAGGAGAAAAATACTGCAATCCTGCCTGCAAGCACTAGAAGGAGCCCACAACCCACCTGGGTTCACTCTCAGAAAGAAACCTTTTACAGGTAAGCTCAACGGTTCTTTTTATTTCTTGCTGGAAGTATTTATTGCTCTATAGACTCTGAGGGAATCCCTTCTCAAGGAGGAATTTACATGTGATTTTGGTTTTTTGGTCGTTTTTCTTTTAAATTTTATGCTTATCAGATTTCTACATTTCACTAATTTTACAATCATTTTAATATTTCAAAACTTGACTTCCTTCCCCCTTTCTGTAGTTCCTTAGATTTATTTTTAATATCTTCTGCATATCCAAATTAACTCAATTTGCTCATTTATTCATCTACTTTAAATATATACTCCTATAAAACTGCAGGTTATTACAATAATCCTGCCAATGTTCTTATCTGTTTACAATTTATCTGTAAATATTCGATAAACCATTCTTCTATAAAAAGTTTGTTATCTTGATTTCTTATTCTTCCAGTAGGTTTTGCGATTTCTGCATATTCCATAAGTTTTTGTATCCATTCTTCCTTTGCTGAGACTTCTGCTTCTTTCCATTTGTGGGCGAGTAACATTCTTGCCGGGACGCAGGTAGCGCTGTGGGTTAAACCACAGAGCCTAATCCCTGCGACGGGGTGAGCTCCCGTTGTTCAGTCCCAGCTCCTGCCAACCTAGCAGTTCGAAAGCACGTCAAAGTGCAAGTAGATAAATAGGTAAGGTGGCGGGAAGGTAAACGGCGTTTCCGCGCATTGCTCTGGTTTCGCCAGAAGCGGCTTAGTCATGCTGGCCACATGACTTGGAAGCTGTACGCTGGCTCCCTAAAGTGAGATGAGCTGCCTTGTGGGATATCTTCAGGAGAAAAAAGGCTAAGGAGTAAACCCTACACAAATCTGAAGTAGAGCCCCTAAATTGGATGGATTGTGTCTTGCACAGTACACCTCTTTGTGGCAACTCCTGCAGCCAAGCTGGTGCCAAACGTGTTGCTCTGCTTTCCTTTGGACCACATCAACAAGGCCAAGGGCAGCCCAGAACCTCCATATACGCTGCCCAGGCTTGCGCCCCGAGGAGGTCACTTCTGTGCTGCTAACGCTGTGGTTTCACTTCACCCTTCGCGGTGCATTCCATTGTCTCTTGAGACAAACGGAGGCCAACAATATACAATTGCAGGTGTACCTTGGAAGTCGAACAGCCTGGTTCTCGAACTTTTTGGCTCCCAAACAATCAAAACCCGGAAGTGACTGTTCCGGTTTTCAAACGTTCTTTTGAAAGCCGGACATCCGACGGAGCTTCCACAGCTTCTGATTGGCTGCAGGAGCTTCCTGCAGCCAATCAGAAGCCACAATTTGGTTTTTGAACGTTCCAGAACGGATTCCGTTCGACTTCCAAGGTACGACTGTACACATATGCTTACACACATGATAGCTCTGTTGGGAGAGCATGAGACTCCTAATCTCAGAGTCTCAGAGTTGTGCGTTTGAGCCCCACATTGGGAAAAAGATTCCTGTATTGCAAGTGGGTTGGATAGAATCAGGCATGTCTAACAGGTAGATCATGATCTACTGGTAGATCACAGGGTGTTCCTGGTAGATCCTGGTTGATCTCTGGTCCCTCAGTGATCTCCTTGCAAAAAAACTCCACAACTTCTTTGCCTTTCCTAAAAAAGCTCCACAACTTTGGCTTCCTAAAGAAAGCTCAACAACTTTGGGTAGATCACTGCCAGTCTTTTTACGACAATGGGTAGATCACTGCCAGTTTTTTTATACTGTGAGTAGATCGCAGTCTATTGTGAGTTGGACGTCCCTGGACTAGATGACCCTCGTGATCCTTCCAACACTATGATTTGATGACTTTCTATGACACACAGAGAGAGAGAGAGAGAATATCACAGGGTGCTTTCAGACAATATGTTTATTATGCATTCATCTTGATTTGTGGGGAGCTTTTCAGTGCATTTTCTCGTCACTTGCCTTACTTCCAACAATCTGATATTTGGGGGAAGTGGCTTTGTTGTGCAAGAGCTACAAATCAATTGCAACTGTGCGAGCTGACCTCAATACATGATTGAATCCCACACAAAACAGATGATCTAAAAGCACCCACAGTCCAGAAAGTGTGATCTGCATACAGAAGCAGGCTTCTGAATAAGGAGGCTGCAGAAGCAGTTTCCCTTGCTGGATAAATGCATCCTGCAGCTGCAGCTATTTGAATACACAGTGCATATGGTTTGGCAAAGCAGACCCCCTGTTCGGAAGGTGGAGGAACGTTAACAGTAGTAAACATCTGTCTGGTTGAATATGCCTGTGCAGGGATCCTTCCAACTTGTAGCATGTGTGTTTTGTGATGCTCAGCCTATACATTTGTAGATAAGAAGCCTCATCTACAAGAAGTCAATTTACATTGTACTAATTCACAACAACAATGAAACCTCACACCACTCAAAATAAATTTTTGTTGTTGTTTAGTCGTTTCCGACTCTTCGTGACCCCCATGGACCAGAGCACGGCAGGCACTCCTGTCTTCCACTGCCTCCCGCAGTTTGGTCAAAATTAATTAGTGCTTTGTAAATCAAAGCTAACAATGGGCATGATCCAAATAAATTTAACCACTTGACTATGGGTGTTAAGCAGTGCATAAATGTGTACAGTGGTACCTCTGGTTGCGAACGGGATCCATCCCAGAGGTCCGTTTGCAACATGAAAAGAGCGCAACCCGCAGCAGTGCACGCGCGGGTTGTGATTCGTTGCTTCTGCACATGCACATGATGTCATTTTGCGCTTCTGTGCATGCAGAGATTTAGGATCAGAGTTTTCCTACTCTTAGATGGGCTATGTTCCCAGGTTGACCAGCCCCATAATGCAACAGGAAATCTTATAATACCTTCCACTGAGTGCCTGGCATGTTTGATCCCACACATTGCTCATGCTGACTAGGGTTCAAATCACCATTCAGATGATTCATCATGATCCTCACGTTGTTGGTCCCAACAATTGGTGTGGCTCCAACCACTAGGCAAGCCTTCTATCATACCAATAACATGAGGCCATGACTGTGGCCCTATAATCATTTTTTCCAATAGAATACTAAGATGGCATAAACTTTGACATAAATTAGAAAGGCTCAGCAAAAGAGATTGCTGATGCAGCAAATATATAAATAAATAAAGTAGCTTTGAGTGTTTCAATTACATTTTTTTCCACAGTGATTGTACAAAACCACCGGTTACTCATTAGCTACACACAGTAACTCACTGCAACATGGGTTTTATGCATGGTCAATTATCTGTGGTAACAACTGTTTGGAAAAAGATTTACTAAGAGGTAAAGATTAACTAAGAACCCCGTGGTGAAACCTGGAATATAATTACATTTGCTGTTGGGAACAGAGGAGCATAGATAAAACTATTTGCCCATCTAGCCCAGTCTTGTCTTGTCTAGCCCAGTTCTCCAGGGTGTCAGGTAAAAGTATTTCCCATCTGTCAGGAGATGTCAGAAATTGAACAAGGAACCTTCTGCTGGCAGATATTATCCCACAGAAGCAAACGACCCTCCTTTTGGAATCCCACTTGCCCTAATGCCTCCATTTATGTTCCAAATCTATGTCTAAACCTATGATCCTATGCATGCATAAGAATAAGCATGAACTTCCAATCAAAGATGCATGGAATTGGGCTGTAAATTGTTTTTACAATAGCTGGGACACGCTTTACAAGCATATATAATTTGTGCTGGATAGTTAGGAAGCTGGAGCAGTAGGCTCAAAGTGAGAGTTTCAGGACTACTCTCAAGTACAGTGGTACCTCAGGTTACATACGCTTCAGGTTACATACGCTTCAGGTTACAGACTCCGCTAACCCAGAAATAGTGAACAGAAATCGTGCTCCGGCAGCAGGAGGACCCATTAGCTAAAGTGGTGCTTCAGGTTAAGAACAGTTTCAGGTTAAGAATGGACCTCCGGAACGAATTAAGTACTTAACCCGAGGTACCACTGTATATGCTTAAAAGGTAAAGGGACCCCTGATCATTAGGTCCAGTCATGGACGACTCTGGGGTTGCCACGCTCATCTCGCTTTACTGGCCAAGGGAGCCAGTGTACAGCTGGGCATAGCTGTCAACTTTTCCCTTTTATTGAGAGGAATCCTATTTGGAATAAGGGAATTTCCCTTTTAAAAAAGGGAAACGTTGACAGCTATGCTTCCGGGTCACGTGGCCAGCATGATTAAGCCGCTTCTGGCGAACCAGAGCTGTGCACGGAAACGCCATTTACCTTCCCACCAGAGCGGCACCTATTTATCTACTTGCACTTTGGCGTGCTTTTGAACTGCTAGTTGGGCAGGAGCAGGGACTGAGCCATGGGAGCTCACCCCGTCGCACGGTTCGAACCGCTGACCTTCTGATTGGCAAGCCCTAGACTCTGTGGTTTAACCCACAGCACCACCCGGCAAATCATATTGCTGACCAATTGTTTTTGTAGGATTGCGCTGCCATTTCTTTTCCCTTTTTCCAAATTATTAATAATTTTCCAAATTATTACAAATCAACCCAAATTAAATTAATCTACAGTAATAGTTTCTTAAAATCAGGTCCCCCCTCCTTCTCCAAACATATGATCACCATCGTTTCCTCACGTTGCTACATCGTTTCTTATTTAGGGTTCAGTTGACGATCTTCAATGTACAGTACTGCCATTTCTAAACAAAAGCTGGTACAGTGGTACCTCAGGTTAAGTACTTAATTCGTTCTGGAGGTCCGAACTTAACCTGAAACGGTTCTTAACCTGAAGCACCACTTTAGCTAATGGGGCCTCCTGCTGCCGCCGCGCCGCCAGAGCACGATTTCTGTTCTCATCCTGAAGCAAAGTTCTTAACCTGAAGCACTATTTCTGGGGTAGCAGAGTCTGTAACCTGAAGCTATGTAACGTGAAGCATATGTAACCTGAGGTACCACTGTATAGGAGTGCAGCCTCAACTAGTAAAATTCTTCTGTTTGGGGAGATAGCAGCTCTCCCAAAACGTTTCCAAATTCTGGTTTTGTTTTGAAGACACAGGGGCAAAGCGACCTCTTTCTGTTTTCCCAGGGGTTAATATGCACTGCTGAGCGTGAGAGCAAACAGAGTTTACTCACTGAACCCCGTGGGACTTAAGTTTTTGAGCAAACACGTGGGTAGGAATGGATTGGGCTACAAAGCTTTGCAACGCGCCCCGCGCGCGCTCACGTGACTTGCGAGAGGCAAAGCCGTCCGGGTCGCCCTCGGCTGGGTCGCAGCAGCTGTTGGCGGGAACGCCGCAGCTGCGCGCGCGCACTCTCCTCGGGCTTCAACGGTTTCAACGGCTCCGGCGCGAGGGACGGGCCATCCAATCAGCGCCCCGCCAGCCGCCGTTTTGGCGGGAACTAGAGCGGTGGGGGAGCTGTGTGGAGAAACGACCCTGTGTTGCCTCCTTTTACCTCAAACTTTGCTTTAAAAAAGGGTCACTTTTTAAAACCGACCCCGGGAGCCTGTGAGCTCGAGTCCCTTTCCTCAAGTAAATAATAAATGGGAAAGATCATTTACAGTGCCGGATTTACTTATAAGGTTAACTTATAAGGTTAACGAGCTATAGCTTAGGGCCCCACTCTCTTGGGCCTCTTAAAACATTTAAAGGAGGGGGGAAACTGGATGTACATTTCCAAAATATAAAATAAAATAAAACCTACATACAGCAACAGTGTTTTGCGTTGTGTAGGCTCCTATTTGTTGTGTGCAAATGGCTTTAGATACCTATTAGGTCCTTAAATTACCATATAGCACATATTCAACACAAAAAACAGTGACAATTTGTTGTTGACAAAGGACAGCTGGACATATAAAGGGCCCCATTACCTTCAGTAGCTTAGGGCCTCATCAAACCTAAATCCGGCCCTGATCATTTACCTCAGTCATGTAAAAAACAGGGCTTCCGCTGTGTCTACCATGGTTTACACACATTTTTCGTAACAGGGAGAGGGCTCGAAAATAATTTCCCCAATACTGTACTTAGTAATTCCTGTTCGTGGCCTAGAAAGGCTGCCCTTTAATAATAGCTCACACGCAGCTTTGAATTTGATGTTTGAATTGAACAATTAAGGAAGTGCTGTTAGGAAAATCTAAGTAGATTATTTAACTAGTGTGTTCAAAAAAGACTTAAGGACGGACCAGCAAGAGTCATTTCCTTTCTGACTGATTTATTTTATTCAATATGTTAATAGTTCCAAACGGAGTCTCACACATGACCAGCTCTGGAGAGACTGTTAGATAGTAATTTCAGTATATCGCTCCTACTTTTTCTCTCATGTTCCTTACATACTTTGGAAATGTGTGGAATAACTTGGGATTCTGGAGAGTGAGTGAGTTGGTTAAAGATATATTAAAAATTGTTTGTTTGTTTAAGAATGAATACAAGACCCAAATGATGAATAATAGAGTTATGATAAACCTTAACTGAAACTATGGAACTAAAAATATCCACTAAAACATTAATATATCTTTCTTTGTGTTATCCATTGTTAGATTTCTACTGGGTAATGAACTGAATCCTTTAAAATGGATAGCAATCCATTTTCAGAAGCATCTTCCTCATTGATCTTTGGAGATATTAAAAGACGTGTTGGGGGGAAGAAGAACGGATCTCTAAAAGCTGGGAAGCTGAATGCTTCTCTGGCATGTAAAATCAAAACTAAGATAAGAAGTGAGTGTCAACTAAAATTTTGATAATATATGTAACTCTCAGAAAAATAAAATACTTGTAGACCACCTTAGTAATAGCATTTTTAAAAATATCCAGTGTAATATGTCTACAAAAATACATTCATCCAAAATGAAAAAAGAGCCAATGTTGCATGAAACATTTATTCAAATTACCGGTATATTCAGCAGTTTTGGGCCAGTCACACCCTCTTAGCATAATTATACCTTTTGTTTTTACTGGTTTTTATGTTGCTGTTTTTTAAAAAGATATTGTTTATTGTTTTTATGTTGTACAGTACTTGGTGGTTTTAAACTGTTAAGTGGTTTATAAATGCTTCTAAATAAATAAACCACTAGCTTGCACAAATAAAACAGGATAAGCTTAATAATGTTATGCATGTGGGCACAATGACCTTAAGGATCTGCCCCTCCCACTGCTACTCCTTACTGCCCTTTTCTTCATGGGCTGGCAAGGGTGTCTTCCCCAAAAAGTGCATGGAACTGAAGGAGAGGAAGCTGGAAAAGTAGCATACAGTGGTACCTTGGTTCTCAAACTTAATCCGTCCTGGAAATCTGTTCCAAAACCAAGTGTTCTTTCCCATAGAAAGTAATGCAAAATGGACTTTTAAAAACAACCTCTAAAACAGCAGTTAAACATGAATTTTACTATCTAACGAGACCACTGAGCCATAAAATGAAAGCAATGAACAATGTACTGCAGTCACGCAATCCATCAATCAGTAGCAGAACTGGGTTCCACACAGTCACAAAAACAAAAAAAAGCCACAAAAACACAAAATAAATAGCATAAACAGACAGACCTCAGCGTAACGCTCAAAATGGAAGTGTGGCACTCAAATCAGAAGCGTAACACTCAAAACGGAGCACGTTCAGCTTCTGAAAAAAGTTTGCAAACCGGAACACTTCTGGGTTGGCAGTGTTTGGGTTCCAAGTTGTTTGAGTCCCAAGGCGTTTGAGAACCAAGGTACCATTGCACTTCCCATTTCTTCCCTCTTTCAGCTCTATGTGGTTTTCAAGATTTAGATTGGCAGCTGACAGAAAATGGAGCAAGCAAGAGAGGAGAAGGAAACAGGGAGGAGGTTAGGAGATTGGCCACCAGAGTGGCTGGTGTTCCTCAAAGGTTCAGTTTCACTCAGGGACCCCAAATGGTTGGCATCCACTGTGATATTACTGTCTCTCAGACTGTATTGCCACTGCTGTTTATTGTGTACTCACAGTTTCCAGTGCTAGGTTTCTAATCTGTGTGCACATATTCTAAACACATTGCTTCTCAAACCAGCTTCACACTGAGTGGATTTCTTAAGCCATTTCTAAGTTGTCTCTAGCCAAGTCGTGAACATCTTTGCACAGGGTAAAGACAACCTGTTATGTACTGAAGTTCTCGCCAGCAGGGGGATACTGTAGATAGTTTTCACTCAGGTCCACATATGCAAATAAGGGATTGAAAGTGACGTTCAGTGATTGGATAGTTACAGAAAGTGGTTACTGTTGCGTTGTAGTGGAGCTCTATATAAGCAGGCTGGCTGAACCCTTCAGTTCAGTTCTGTTCTGGCCTGTGAATAAACAAGAGCTGTTTGAAGAATCGCTGTGTTGTCTGATATGTTCACCCACAACTTAACACAACTCTTCCCCATCAACGTCCCCTGATATGTACACAAACATAAACAAATCTAACCTTCCTGATGTGAACAGCTAGTGAGGAAAGCACTGTGAAATGCGGGGGGGGGGGGGACGGGGGGACCGCCGTGCTTTAAGGCAAGGCCATTTTCAGTATGATATACTGTAGATTTTAATTCATTATCAAATCCTGATAATAAATATTCCCTTATCCGCACTACTCCTTAAATTATCACTCAGTAATATAGTATATAAGGGGTGGTGCTTGCATTCTGACTTGTTAGAAATAGAAAGCAATTTTCTAGAAATTAGAAAATATGGTGAGGCAAGATTACAAGCACTGTACACAAGAGCACAATCTTTGTCATTCAAGCATTTTAACTAGAAAATTGTAATTGTTTAACTGCGCAGTCTTCAGTATGTTTACTCAGATGTAAGTTCCTTTGAATGCAATAGAATTCACTCCCGTGTAAGTGTAAGCCCAACAAGTAGTCCTGTCCAACAACATTTGGGGGGCACCGTATTAGCTACCCCAAGTATATAGGCCTGAAGGATTTTATTTGTTTTTTACTATATTTGAATATGTGATATTTAAAGGTTTAAAATAAATAAATACAATTCCTCTCAGTTAATTTTTAATAGTGAAGACTGATACATAGGTGTTTTTTAAAATCCCAAATTATTATTTCATATTTTTATTTTATGCAGGCAACTCTTCACTTTTTAAGATTTCTTTGAAACACAATAATAAGGCTCTGGCCATGGCCCTCAGCGCAGAGAAAGAAAATTCTAGGAAGCTAAAAAATGAAAAGCTCTTATTACAGAAAGAAGTGGATGAGCTGCATTTGCAGAATGTCTTACTGCGCCAAAAGCTGAATCGTCTGGTATGTTCTGAAAAATACTATTTGAGCTATTACATTATTCATATATTGTGAAAATAAAACTTATGGGGAGGGATTCAGCTATGAGTCCCAGGGCACCCCCACAATCACCATACTCCCCAAATTGGCTGGGGCTGGGTCAGGTTGGAATAACCCCCAGAAGAGTGCATGTGGGAGGAGAGGGAATGCTTGCCCTGGTGGAATGCTCACCTTAGTGCAGTGTAAGCAGCTAGTAGCATCCATCTGTTTCAAAGATCCTGTTCAGTGGGATTTTGATAAGCATTATGATGCAAATGATATATCATAATGGGAATTACACCAGCGGTATGCACATGGGCATAGCCAGGATTTTGCAGGAGGTGGGCTAAACTGAGCTATTGTAGCCTTTTTAGCCTCGGGTGAGAAGAGCTTTGCGCCCGGGACGGGGAAATGGGAGTCAACAGACACTCAAGGAATAGTTTCAGAGAAAAAGCTTTATTTCTACCATCCGGGCTGGTAGAAGGAGCAAGTGTGATGATTCACACAAAAAAGCACACGAGTTCACAGCCATTTGCACAGAGCATATATTCCCCTTCAGTTCCCTCCCCTTTCTCCTCCTCTTCAAGAGTCCTGCCCCATGTTGTTTCCTGAGCATGAACAGAAAGCTCCTGTCTTGGGACTCTTTTGGACTCTTCCCAGGAAAGGGGGTTGAGAAGCCTTGCGTTCAGCATGTCCAAGATATGTTACCTTTCTCTTGCTCTATTGGCACAATTCCCGGAAAGAAAAGTTGCAAGTTGAATGTACCTTTTGGCAAGGTCAGCTAGCCTGAGAAGCAACCTTTGTTACAGCAGAGTGAAATGCTTCTGATGCTTAGCTAATGCCTTTTAGCTGCTGAGAAAATGATTTTGAGAAGCTTTGAGCCTGCTTTGGGGGGGGGGGGAGTGACTTCGGGCCTAGGTGGGGTCACCTGTCCTCACCTCCTTCACTATCTGCAATGTGATTGATCAGTTAGTTAACTATTTTTATTTATTTACTTGATTTACGGTGGGGGTATAGCTGCCCCCGCCTCCTCTCTTCCCCTCCCCCCCCCACTACAGTATGTCCATGAGTATACACATTTTTTCCCTGTTATATCAGGGCAAAATGTTTATTAGCTCTTGGTCACACTCAGACCCTGTGTGTGCATGCACACTCGGCAACTGGAGCTATGCGCCCAAAGTTCCTTTTAAACAATGAACAATCACACAATCATCCATTTGGGTAACACATTTTCTTCATCAGGTAAACATTGATATACTGCTGAACCTTAATCTCTTCTGTATAAGGTACATTGCTTTATGTGTAAAAGAGCAGAGGGGAAAATGCTCCTGGTTGGAGCGGGGGGAGGTTTTACAATTTTTTTTATATAAAAAACCCTTTGATGTTTTCTTGTTTTTAGATAAATTTAATCTCTTTAATCCCAAATAAAATATATTAATTTCTCATAACTGCCTCTTTCTTTCCTCCAGAAATATAAATCTTTTTTATCGTTGTTTTTCTCTAACTTTCTAACTGTGTTAAATAAAAGTTTTGATTACGTTTATATTTAATTTTTTGTATGCAGAATAAAATTCTCATAGAACTGGAAGCATTTGTGAATAATAACATTTCAACTGCAATTGAAATGAGCACTCTTTCAGAGGTATGCTGCTTTGTGACGCTTATTATCATAGGGTGAAGAGGGAATTGCTACTGTATGCCTTCATGTTTTGAAAATCAGTATAAAAACTGATTTGGTGATCAATATTCCTTTGGTTTTTCAGAAGTTAGCTGTGGATTTACTTTTGAGGTTTGATTAAAGTACAGATAAAAAGGTAAAGGTACAGATACAGCAGGACAAACATGTTGATCAAAACAATGGAAATCCAATTGTATTGTTGACATATTTATATAGATTTAAACATACAACTAGATGACTTCAACTAACATAATACACAATATTGCTGTACTGTACTTTCTAGCAGTAAAATGATACCCATGTACAAAATCAATGGTTTATTAATAAACTGTTTCTGTTATAAATGCTCAATATGTGCACAAGAAGAGTGGCATTTCAATGAAATAACTACATTATGTGAGCAAATATTTTCTTGACCTGCATATTTGTGCTTTATACATATATTCCTAGTTTACAGCTGCTAATCTTTACACTTTACATTACTGTGTTAAAGTTGTTCTTTAATTAATGTTCTCATTGAAATAGTTTAACACTCGAAATCTTAATATATTGGTATGGGTGCAATTCTATACCCACAAAACTGGAAGCAAACCCCCTTCAACTGGGAATTATTTCTCTATAGACATACTGTACATAAAATTTCTCTTTAAGTGTTCTGAGCGTTTTCCTCTTTTTAAACAGCATATTCAAAAACCCTTAGCAATGGAAAAAGACCACTGCAACAGTTCTGGTCAAAAGCCTGAGATTTCTGATCAACCAATTAGGTAATATTTAAATTTATTTATTAATCTAGATGGAAATCAAAATGTGAACCTTAAATAAAACCTGCCAAAAGATTGTATCGATCAGGGCTACAGTCCCACAGGTTCCTAAGGGCTGCTTTAAATAAGACTTTAAAGTTTAGTTTATTGTACTTATAAATAAAAAGAACTAGATACAGAATAATTAAACACATTTCATTCATAGTGTCATGCATAAACTGTGTTTTAGGCTGCAATCATATGTACAGTTTGACTGCTTGAGGGTGCAACTCTATACTCACACCCAGAAGTAAAGTCTATTAATGTCAGCAGGATTTACTTTTGAGTAGACATCTACTGTATAGGATTGCATAGCTAATCCTGCTGAGGTTAACAGGATTTAACTAGTATACATGCAGGATTATAGTATTTCCTGGAAAAATACATGACAAAGACTCTGATCTTTTATGAACTGACGTGTATTTTGCCAACAAAAACATAATTTATACCTATACATGGTAATTATTGTTTGCAGGCTATTAGGAATAGCAATTTATACCTAGGGGTTAAGGTAGTTTACAGTAGTAAATGTGCTAGCAGTTTTTCTCCTTAGATGTAATCTCATACACTTCTGTTTTACAGTTAGATCTTGTTTCCTACTTATTTTTTTGGGTTTTTATAACACAAAATGTGATTCATTATTAGATTACAAATCTGTGCATTGTTATCTGGTAGTGTCCCACTGAACAAAGTGAAGTTTACTTATGAGTTAAATGCTGAAGTGAATCCCATTTTCTTAACTCTCTTTCATAATAAATTGTTCTTTCAGAACTATCAGTCAGCATGTGAGCACTCAGACTGAAGAACATGATGGAAATCAGCAAAGTAACATATCAGTCTGTGTAGCTGATGATCTTGTTACATCAAAGGAAACTGCAACAGATCAAATCAATGCAGAGTTATTTGTGTCTGAAAAAAATACCTCAAAATCAAGTGAAACAAATAAAATAGAAACAGTATTTATCGCAAATAAATTTACAAAAGGTATACAGCATATTTTATTGCATTCACTTCATTTTCTAGGGTCCTTTCTCCCCAACAAATGTTGCAGAAAGCAAGAGTCTCAATACAGGACTTTTAAAATATAATTTGTCGGCAGGAGAGGTATGGATTGTGACCCCGGCATGGTGGGTAGATGTCTTCAGCCATTTCCCTTCATTGTAGTTCCTGTCCATATTGGGTCTCTGGTGCATGCAATTTGTAAAGGAAAAATACACCCACTGGCGGAATTTCACCCCAGTGCACATTGCATCAGGTCCACAGAAGGCGATAAAGGACTAAAGCCCCTTACTTCCCGCTCCATGCCAGGGTCTTGATTCAGATTTGGGGGGGCGGGGCGGTGTTTCAGGCTGGCAATCTATGTTTATAAAATAAGGGACAATAGAGCTAGATATATGATTCATGTCTCATTCGAGTCTTAAAAAATAAATAAACATTTATGTTGGGACACATCAACACAGAAATGCATAATGTTACTCCTAATGTTTTTTCATTATATTTTAAACAATTAGGCACATAAGATACTTTTATGTAAGCTATTTAAAACACTATAGTAGGTTACAGACCAATTTGAATAAAATAGCTCCAGTATCACTAGGTTTGTTCAGGTCTCCCATCTGATATTTATAAAAACACTGTTAACCGTTTCAGTTAAACAGATGTATGTTGTTGATATATAAATAGTTAATAATAATGGGTGGGATTCCCCTGATGAACCCTATCAGCTGAAGCCCTGCTTTCCCTTCTCCTTGTGTGCCCCCTACATGCTTCTCCCCAAATGGCTCTTGGGTGTGTGGAGATCCATCAGAACACCACAGGTGTAGGCAAGGGGCAAATGTCCCATCTGGCAAGCTGAAATTGTTTTTGAAGATTATAATAAAGCATGTTCCAAATGGAAAAACAAACGTTTCCTGTTTATGCAACGTAAATGAACCTGGTTTTGCTTTGTTTGCAGAAAATCCATCATGTATGGATCAGATGTCTAGAAGGACCTTTAAGCTGGATCTGGATAATGCATCTTCTGTAGAAAAATATGAAAGACAATCAAAAGCACACAGTAGTCCTCTTCTAATCCATAGATATGTGACTGAACGGAAGAAACGAGGACTGTCCTGCACATCAAATATTCAGTCTATTATAAACAATTTTGAGAGTAAAACAGAGCAAAATAGCATATTGCATTGTGACACTGACAAAGTCCACACTAATGGTCAGATGGCCCCAAAAGATGTTTCATGCACTAAATCATCTCAACCTAGAAAGGAGCCTGATCACACCGATAAACTATGTTTTATAAATGGTAAAAAACCAGAAGAAACCGTATATGATGCTGACATGGAATTGACTGCTAGTGAACTAGGTGAGATACTCTTAATTAAATCAAAAGCCAAGGTTGAGAACGCTAAAATAGTAAAAACTGATAAAATTTCAGCAAATTTGAGAAAAGTGAAAACTAAAAGTACAGAAAAACAGATTGAGGATAAATATAACATTAAACCTAAAAAATCTAATGAGAAAGTTCCTAGTAATGGAAAAGTTAAAGATATTGATATTGTTGAATCTAAAAATGTTCTACCACCAGAAAAAGGATTGTTTCAAATGAGAAATGATCAGCAAATGAAACTGAAGAACACCAATAAACTTGGAGAAGATTTCAAGAACAGTAACAAGAATGACAAACAGGTGCATCCCCTAAGACTTGTAGACTTACGGCAAACAACTCATGTTTTAGAAAAAGAAAAAATGAAAGATACAATTTTTGAAACAGCTCAGAATTCAGAAAACCAGGTCCCAGAACATGATTTTAACGTACCTGGTGGTAAATTACCATTAGAAGGTTATTCTATTGAAAGCTTGCCTCCAGTACAAAGCTGTGTGGTTTCAATACAGGATTTAGACATAAATGAGACCTATCCTGTTGTTTCCAAAATAAAAAAATCACATTACAGTGAAATGGAAAATGGGCAGTATTTGAAAGGGTCTAGATCAAAGGTATGCAATTCTAACAGCCAGACTATACAAGATGAAAAGACTGATATAAAAAGTGGCTTTAATAAGAGAGAAGTGTCTTCCAATTTCGGAACAACAACAGAGAGATCTGCTCATGCTTTAGGTATTCCTAAAACAGATCAAATTAATGAAGAGTTTTCACATGGTGATAAAAGAAGAATTTTTGCAAAAGCTGGTAGGAAGACATACATTATATACCCAAGCTCTCAGAAAAAAACTTCTGTGAAACAAAAATTACACGACGAAAATGTGTATACTGAGAATATCCATGAACGAAATGAAAACATTCAAAGAAATTCCAATGTTCAGCATGTTACAATTTCATGTTACCTAAAGAAAGCGGCTGAATGTTGCGTTGAAACATCCGAAGAAAGGGTAGATTCTACACCAAACCCAAACAAGAAGACCTGTAGTGTTTCTTCATGTGATCAAGGTAAGAGCGTAGAGAAAGTAATTTCTAACAATACTGAAATAGCTACTGAGTTCCATAAAATTCAAAAAAACATTCCAGTTCTGAAAAACCCTGAAACATTGCAATTCTCAAGAATTTACCAAGAAGAAAATTACTATGCTTCCACAGAGAATGTGAACATAATTTGTAAAGAGTCTTGCAGCAAAAGACCAGTATCAAACTTTGGTATGTGTAGCTTTACTTTGGATATTAGGAAAGGCACTCTAGGTATTAGTCTGACTCTGTCAATTTCTGCCCCTGTTCCCCAATTTAATTGGGTGGGTATTGTGATTTTAATAAAACATGATTTAAATTCTTCAGATATACATCCCTGTACGAAGAAACTAGAATATATGCAATTGAATAGGCCTGGACCATAGCCATTATGGATCAGGTAGTGTGCTCTGGGTGATTAGGAATCATGTCCTATGCTCTGGTTAGTATCTGGAAGCGCATGTAGCACTAACTGCTTTTCTGGTATGAAGTGATGCTTATATGCCCTTCAGTGGTATCCTACAGGGGTATGCCGAAACTTCTGAGCTATATTTAAAAATCTAATGATTGTTGCCTCATATTCATGGCCTTCTAGCCCACTTCAAAAATCTGATAAAGTGAGCTATAATAGTCCATGAACATTTATGCCATACAATAAACTTTTTAATGGGTGGTTCCCTAGACCTGATAACAGAAAGCTGACTGCTCTTTATGGGGTTACACTTCCTCTGAAGGAGAAGGTATTATTATTATTATTATTATTATTTATTTGTACCCCGCCCATCTCTGGGCAGCTTCCAGAAAGACCAAAAATACACCAAGATGTCACACATTAAAAACTTCCCTGAACAGGGCTGCCTTAAGATGTCTTCTAAGATGTCAGGTAGTTGTTTATCTCTTTGACATCTGATGGGAGGGTGTTCCACAGGGCGGGCGCCACTACCGAGAAGGCCCTCTGTCTGGTTCCCTGTAGCTTTGCTTCTCACAATGAGGGAACCGCCAGAAGGCCCTCGGTGCTGGACCTCAGCGTCCGGGCAGAACGATGGGGTGGAGACGCTCCTTCAGGTATACTGTAGGTTGGGGGTACTTCTGGGTCCATTGCTGTTCTTTGAAGCTCAAGTGGCCTCAGTAGCATTGAGTGCCTTCCATCGGCTTTGATAGGTGGCCCAGTTACACCCCTATATGGAGAAGGATAGCCTGAATTCTGTTGTCTATGCTCTAGTAACCTCTAGGTTAGATTACTGCAATATGTTATATGTGGGGCTGCCTTTGAAGATGATTTGGAAACTGCAGCTGATTCAGCGGCCAGGTTGCTCACTGGAGCAAGACGGTCTCAGCATGTAACACCAATCCTGGTCTGATTGCACTGGATACTGGTTAGTTTCCAGGCCTAATTTAAAGTGCTGGTTTTGACCTATAAAGTCTTATGCATATCAGGACCCTAATACCTCAAGGACCACCTCTCCCCTTAAGAACTGACCCAGACCCTGCAACTATCATCTGAGGCCCTTCTTTGTATGCCCACCTACATGAGAGGTCTGGAGGGTAGCAACACAAGAACAGGCCTTTTCAGTGGTGGCTCCCCACTTGTAGAACGCTCTCCCTAGGGAAGCTTGCCTGGGACAATTTTTACATATATTTAGACCAGGCAAAATATTTTGTTTTTAATCCGCTCTTTGGCTTTTAATCATCTATAGCTTTTTTTTTTCATGGATGGAATGTTTTAGTGTACAGTGGCACCTCGGGTTACATACGCTTCAGGTTACATACGCTTCAGGTTACAAACTCTGCTAACCCAGAAAAAGTGCTTCAGGTTAAGAACTTTGCTTCAAGATAAGAACAGAAATCGTGCTCCAGCGGCACAGCGGCAGCAGGAGGCCTCATCAGCTAAAGTGGTGCTTCAGGTTAAGAACGGACCTCTGGAACGAATTAAGTACTTAACCCGAGGTACCACTGTACAGGGTTTGTTTTTGGGGTTTTTAAAAGAAAGTGTTGGTTTTAATGTATGTATACAGGGCTTGCTTAAAATATTGTAAGTCGTTTTAAGTTGCTGTGGCAAAAAATTAATTATAGAATTGTAGAGTTGGAAGAGACCCTGAGGATCATCTTGTCAAACCCCCTGCAATGCAGGAATATGCAGCTAATTCCATACAGGGATCGAACCTGCAACCTTGGTGTTATCAGCACCATGCTGTAACCAACTTATCAGTATAAATGTTAATAATAATAATTAAAGGGAGACACAGTGGTTAAATATGGTGAACATGCACAACAGTTATGTGATTGATTGCAGCTCACAAGTATGTGTCGCTCCGTGTTCACAAATGTGCAACATCCCTTCACACTCTATATAAAGTTTGCCCTCCATGTAATCAGACATTGTACTTCTATGCTACCAGTTGTATTGCCTGATGCAGTAGGTGAGGAAATAACATTAAGAGTTCTCACTTCAGCTATGTTTCAGTTGCTAAAACTGGGAATATTACAGCATCTACTTTTTACAAATCACAAAGTTCATTTCAAATACCATGGCTTAACTTGTGTTTGTTTGATTAATTAATTACAGTTTCATCCTGTTGGTCTTCCAGAGAGAGCTATGTTGCCCACCAATATTTTATCCTCACAACAATTCTGTGAAATAAATTAGTTTTAGAGAGGGTGACTGTCCCAAAGCCACCAAGTATCATGGTTGAACAAAATCTGAACTCGTCTCCCCAATTTAAGTTTGGCATGCAATCAACCACACTACTGTGTCTCCAAAAATATATATTTATTATTTTTTCAAGTTTACTAACGTTCCAAATATTTTTGCAATTAATGATTCAATAATAGCTGTAATTTCAGGGCGTAAGCCTCTTCAAGAACTGACAAATATCAAAGCACCTTCCCTTCCAAAACCCAATAAAGACTTAGAAGAAAATTCCACATCACCTGTTAGACGCAGGCGAGCTACAGTTTGCTACAAAGAACCCAAAATCAACAGGTTAGTTTTTGTCAGATGGTTTCCTTTTGTTTTGTTATATTTAAATATTTTTCAAAGTATGCTTGACACCTTATTCTGTAATTGGCATTTATCAAGCATATATATTTTATGGAAACATACAGTTGTACAAAAAAGAATCCCAAAAGTGACCCAGAAACATTTTAGGAGAGTAGAATAATTACTTTGTGAGAGTTTATTGAAACACTTTCCATAATCATGACAGTTGAGACTAATAATACCTAAAATTTAGGTTTGATTTTAAGGAATAACACATACACAGAGAGACAAAGCTGCAACCCATACTCAAACTAGTCTAATAGTGCAATCCTATCCTCACACTTCCTAGGACTTGGGACTCAGCTATACAGCTGCAAATAAATAACATTTTAAATATGTTGTAAAGTGGAATATACAAATGGGACACTAGATGGCAACAGTGAGCTATGCCAAATTCAAGGTATTTTTTCAAAACATTTTTTCAAAAAGCATTTTCGCAGCATTTTTTATGTGTGTGATTCCACCTAAGTCCCATTAAACCCATATTTTTGAGTAGACATGAAGGAGATGGATCTGTATTAGTCATTTCATTGCCTCATAAAAAGAAACATGGGTGCTGATGTTTTGCAAGTGGAGCACGAGCACAATTAGCACACCTTTCTGGAATCACACAGCTGCTATGACTTTTCTAAATGTACACAGATTTTTGAGGGGCTTCTTGTGTGAATCTAAGCTAATCTAGTATAGTGACTATATCACATACCGGTAATTTCAAGTACCCCATTAGAGAAAAAGTTCAAAACTACCATCTCTCAATCAACTGCAGCTTATTGCAAAATACAAGGAATTTACTTATGTATTTTTAGGGCTGTAAAGGGGGAGGGGATGGGTTTTTTACTCCCAGGTAAGTAGAGTTAGGATTGCAGCCAAAGTGTCTTAATTAGAGGAATGACTATTCTGTATGAATTCTTATACTAAGTAAAATTTATGAATGATATTTGCCAGAAAAGCTCACCAGTTCTATTCTCAGTGCCACTAGTGATTCAATTATTTTTGTCTTTCAGCAAATTGAGGAGAGGAGATAAATTCACAGATACAGAGTTTCTTAATGTTCCAGTCTTCAAAGTCAGAAACAAACAAAGCTTTAAAAGTAAATCAAGATTACTCTAAAGAGGATATACAGAAAAGTGCCTACTAGTATGTTGTATCTACTTTTTAAACAAATTTTATTATTTCTTCTTTACTAAATTCCACTGACTCAATTTTGATTTGAACTAGATTGCTTTCTTCCACTCTCTTTTTAATCAGAATGAATGAGGTGAGCAAAAGTATATCTACACAGACAAAACTTTAGTGTTGATAGTTTATGTCAGTAAGTTTAAGCATTTCATAGCATCTTTGCATAGCATATTCTACCTTAAAACTGTTGAATTAAAGTTTCCAAGTTTTGCACACAATGTAAAGTGAATATAATTATTTCAGAGGATAACAGAAGTTTTCCATTTTTCTTGGGAAAAGAGCCTTCTCACAGCCTGAACCAATTCTGAGTTACAGCTGTTGTGTCTTGTATGTAGAGGCCTATATAAAAACATGGGGTGGCCAAATGGCAAGTGAGGACAGGGTTCTTATACAAGATAAGGAAGGTTGGTCTAGAATAGATGCCTTCCCCTTGCTTGCTTCTAACAAGAAGAAAACCCTCTGCTACAGTTCCCTGCATTGATATGATTTTGATAGGAGTTTGGGATCTCTTCCTAAATGGATTTTGTCCTCCCCTTCTTACCATCTGTCTGCTCTCTCTTTATTGTACAAAAGCCTTGTGACTGCACCATGAGGTGAGTGTTCCTCATGAATTTTCCTTTGCACAAAAGCACTACTGCAAGAAGTAGAATCAGCTCCTGATGCCAAATCAAGCAGGCAGATAATTCTTTGTATAGACTGGGAACCCAAGCCTATTCCTGTGCATATGTAAGACTAAGCTGCTTATGCGCGGTTTAAATTTTCCTTTATCAAGAAATGTGAAACCTACATTGACAGCAATGTACATTTAATATCCATTCAACGTTTTCCCCAGCATTAACAATATTTGGATATGGCACAATTAGCAAGAACATTTTTGGCTTCTCACACAATATGTCCACCCTCCACGACAATGAGAAAATACTCAAAGAACCTTCTACCTGGAGAAATACTTAGCCACCGAAAAGTGTATAAATAAAATGTGACAATAATGGAGGAACCAGGGTGGTCAATTTCATATTCTCTAATTTTGTCTTTACATTTAATTAACCCTGTTTTCTAATCACTCCTGTGATTCGCTGTGCTTCCAATTCATTTGAAACATTATCTTAATATTAAGGGCTCTCCCCATGTACCATAACAACAACAACAACAACAACGGTATAAATAATAAAATCATCATCATCATCATCATCAAGTATAAATAATCCTGTATTCCTGTCCCCTACATAATAGCAGGTGCCACTAGGTAAAGGACCACTGACAGTTAAGTCCAGTCGCAGACAACTCTGGGATTGCGGCGCTCATCTCACTTTACAGGCTGAGGGAGCCGGCGTTTGTCCGCAGACAGTTTTTCCAGGTCATGTGGTCAGCATGACTAAGCTGCTTCTGGCGCAACGGAACACTGAAACTAGAGCAGTGCACGGAAACGCCGTTTACCTTCCCGCCGGAGCGGTATCTATTTATCTGCTTGCACTTTTTGGCGTGCTTTTGAACTGCTAGGTTGGCAGGAGCTTGGACCGAGCAACGGGAGCTCACCCCGTCGCGAGGATTCAAACCGCCGACCTTCTGATCAGCAAGCCCAAGAGGCTCAGTGGTTTAGACCACAGTGCCACAAAAAAACAAAAACAACAACAACAACAGAGGAATAAGAAGGCCAAAAAGTGTGCCTTAAGTGTCTCAAAATAACATGGGGATCAGGAGGAAAATGTAGTGCTTATCATACTGATGTTTCAGGCACTATGCAATAGGTGTTCATAACACACTTGTTTTCTGAGAAAGCTTTGCTTTTAATTTCCCCCAGCCCAGGAATGCTCCCAGTGAGCTTTTTACCATGGGAAAAGCTGTGGCCTGCAGTGATTGAGCCAGTGCCCAACATGAATATACACATGGAAATGAATGGCTGTATGGCAGGAATGTTGTTTCTAGGTAGCCTGGGGGCTTGAGCCCTGAGCCTTTTCTGCCAGACCCTAGATCTCCTGTCCCGTTAAACTTATTTTAGAAAACAAAAAACTTTGATGGCAGGGCAGTTGGACATACTGGAAACCACATAGCTGGGGATACCCATCCATGCACCATCTTAATTTGTCCAGAGAAATATACAGTCCTGGGTGGAGTAGGGAAGAGATGTGTGTGAAAGTGGCTGAGAAACACAGAGAAGGCACGTTAAGAGGAGCAGCGCACATGTGATGAAGGGGTGATAGCAAAACACAGTAACCAATAAATCAGCATAAACTAGTCCGAGAAATAGTAGAATTAAGGGGTCAGCCATATCACACCTGGGAGTGAGTATCATCACATGCGTTGCTCGTGATCATACTGGTTTTAAAAAACTTAGTGTGGGTTGGCCTTCAGTTAACATAATTTAAGTCTGTGGGTTTCATTGGGTCTACTGTAGGATGACAAAAGTTGAATATCACCCACTATCTTGAAGACAGATATTAAGAATATCATATCCCAGATAGAATTGCATGAGGCTTCTTGGATGGCTGAATTTATCAGGCTGTAATTTGGAGGAGGATTGGGGCATGCAACTAATTAGCAAGGAAGTGCTACGAAGCATGCGTTTATCCAGTGCTTTCCCCTCGTTACTGTGAAAAGGCAAAGACGATGTCGTCCCACATCCAGAGTTAAGGAGAAGCGTTGTTAGGAATTAAATTACAGGAACGAAACGAAGTGTTCTGCACCGGGATAACTGGAAGATCGGGGATGCTATGGCTAAGCGGCGTCCAAAAAACTTTTCCTCTGCAAGAGAAAAATGTCCTACACGCCCCCCTCTAAGGCTGAAGCCTCAAAGCCACGCCTCGCACTCATGTTTCATGTTGTTGAATTCACGATCAGTCCTTACTCTCCTTCACGACCTGCTGCTCCTGTTTCCTCGCTCAGTTGCTATCCCTCTGTGCTGCGATGTCTGTCCCAGCAACAGAACGAGCAGAAAGGGCTCCAGACGATCTGATTTTCTACGTGAACGGCAAAAGGGTAAGTGGGAATCGAGCTTCCCGAGGACGCAGGAACAGCTGCTTGGGGGTATTTCCTGCTCTGACGGTGCAGCTTGAAGTGTAGCAAAAGGAAACTGCCTGTACTGTACTGCCCTCTGCTTCCGATCAGAGGGTCCCAGTATAGTAGATAGACCCCCTTTACCCCTCTTCTAACAAGACGTTTGCATTCTGCGTATTAACCCAAACTGCAGAATTGCTTCCTTGCCTGCGGCCCTAGGGAAAAACACAGCGGCAAATTACGTTAAAACCCTGGAAGGTCTGCATTTCACGTGCTTTGCAGGTTGAAACTAGACACCTTTGCTCAGAAGTGAATTCCTCTGGCTACGGTAGGAGTTACTGCTAAGCAAGCGCGCATCTTAAGAGTCTCGTTGATATTAAGAAAAGCGAGTCAAAACTCGGCAGTCAATCCTATTTATAAAAGGCCAGACTATAATTTGTAGGGTATAGCTATACTGTACAAATATCCTTTCGAGTGTTGGAATATTGCAGGAAATTCACCCCCCTCCCCTGTTCTCCAGTGCAATAAACTCACAGTGCCAAGGGTGTGCATATTTACTAACTGGAAACAAACAAGGGCATTTAGATTTTTTTAAACATACGGAGACTTTTAACATACTGGCTGATAGGCGTGCAATAAATAAATAAATGTTACACCTCCGCTGCCTCGGAATCCCAGATTTTTGGACTAAATCCCAGATTTTTGGACTCTTGGGAGGGGAGAGTGCTGTTGTTCTCTTGTTCAGATTGCAGACTTCCCACGGGCATGTGGTCAGCCACTGTGACCTAGATGGGCCATTGGCGTGATCCAGCAGCTCTTAAGTTTCAAGTGCATTCTTGGATAGTGCTCCTTGATATTAGTTTCACCTCTATATCTTCCTTCCATTTTATCAACTTTGTCATTTTAATTTCGTTTTTTAAAAGGCCCTTCTTGATTTTTAAAAGTGTTTCCTCACTGGCAATGCTGTTCTCTCAAGCCATCCCTACTCATCTGATTTCCTTTACAAAAATTTAAAAAGCAGCTTAGCTACCCACTATGGGAAAAAAGGGATGTGGGTGGTGCTGTGGGTTAAACCACAGAGCCTAGGACTTGCTGATCAGAAGGTCGGCGGTTCGAATCCCCATGACGGGGTGAGCTCCCGTTGCTCTGTCCCTGCTCCTGCCCACCTAGCAGTTCGAAAGCATGTAAAAGTGCAAGTAGATAAATAGGTACCGCTCCGGCGGGAAGGTAAACGGCTTTTCCGTGCGCTGCTCTGGTTCACCAGAAGCGGCTTAGTCCTGCTGGCCACATGACCCGGAAGCTGTACACCAGCTCCCTCGGCCAATAAAGCGAGATGAGCGCCGCAACCCCAGAGTCGGCCACGACTGGACTGGACTGGACCTTTACCTTTTTATGGAAAACAAAACAAAAACAAAAAACCTATCCCCTGTGTCAGGGAACCTTTGACACTGAACTACAATTCACATAATCCCTGACCCATTGATGGTGCTTCTTGGGACTTATGGGAGTTGTAGTTCAGCAACATCAGGAGCGCTATAGGTTCTCCAACCTTGGTCCAGACCTGAGCCTACCTATACCTACATTTCCCAGAAGCCTTAACTAAACTACAGTTCCCAGGATTCTTTTGGGGTAGCCACACCTATTAAATGTGGTACAGTAGTGCTTTAAATGTGTGCTGTGGGTATGACTATCTGGTTTTCACCCCTCCCCCCCCCTCTGCAGATAGTGGAGAAGAATGCTGACCCTGAGCAGACATTGCTGCCTTATCTAAGGAAGATACGTATCCTTCCTTCGCTTGTGGAAGCCCAGAATCAAGTCAACTGTTTCTACCCCGTTTTTTGCTCATCTCCTGTTCTTTCTCACTCTTTCGCACTTCTTCTCACACACCAAACAGATCTGTCATTGAGCCTCCCAGTGCTTGCTTTTTTAAAACCAAAATTCAGGCTCAGGGAAAGAAGTCTGCATATTTGCTTTCCAAAGCAGGGCTGAGGAAGGGGGTGGTTAACCTCTTCCTCCCTGGCTGTTTGGGGGCTCAGAATCCCCCTCCCTGGTGCTGCTTTCTCCCCCAAGGGAAGATCTATTGGCGTTGTTGAATGTTCACATGTAAAAGACATTCTAGTGGTTAGAGAGTCTAGCCAACGCAGGAATTCTTGTCACATGTTCCAATGCATGTGAAGGGAACGGCGCTATACCAAGTAATTTTGCTTCCCCACATCACATGTGCCAAATAACACGCCATTCTCTGTGCTTACAGGCAGAACATGGAGACATGATCTGGAACTCTGAGCACCTTGTGCACACAGCTGTAATAAACACAAAGGTCATGCCTTGAAGGCATGAGACAAGTGAGCAAAACATATTCACCTCGGACTGTTGCATTGGCTGCACAGGGCTACTGGAACTAGCTTCATTTGGACACGGTCAACTTCATCTGCCTGAATGTTTTGTACTACCATATTTAAAAGGGGAGGGGGAGAAAATGAGGGTTAATTCAGTTTTCCGAGGGTCTAGCATTTGGCAGCTTGAAAGAATAATGGAAGATTACTCTACATGCATTTAGATAATTTTGTATCCCAGTTCTTTGGCTTAATTCAGTTGTTGATGTGGCATTAAATTTATGCGGTTTTGTACTGACTGACTGTAAAGTTTTGTGGCTAGTTTGTAACCAGCCTGTGAACCACACAATAAACACAGAAAGGAAATGGAGGGAGGATGCTTTGTGTATTACATGAAGTCCTTTCTGTATCAAAAGTCAAGAACATGAAGCACTGAGCAATGTGCATCTTGAAAAGAAGTAGTAATTTAAAGTGCCTTCAGAATTTTTGTCAGTTATATAAATGTGAAAATTTCCATGTTATAACATTGCTCAATCACTTCAAATTAATTTAGATGTCTTCAAATTATGCACGGTTTATACTAGGAAGGCCAGTGTTATTTAACATAAACTTTCCTTTTGTTTTTAGTGCTGGAGAGGTTGCACCCATTTTGGACTGCTGGTCATTTTCTTAAGTCTGATGATATGCTTGGCTTTTATGCTTGGATTAATGATTTCAAACAACATATAAGCCTCTGCTATGAAAATGGAATTGCTTCTTTTTGTTCTGTAGCCCTCATTAGTTTGTAGCCTACTGATAATCTTTCCTGCAACAAATCAACTTTTGCACTTCTATTATTTTAATTGTACCTCATTTAACTCTTTAGCACTGACTTTCCCAGAATAAACTTGAGGGAGGAATCCATTGAATCATCACTTTGGAAACGCTTGTTTTCAGGAGTGATGGTCCCCATCTCCAACACAGTTTGAAAACCTTGCAGTCCAATGAAATGCGTGCTTACTCTGCAGTAAGTTTTTCTTAGATCAGTGACGCTTACTTCCAAGTAAGTGCATGCTATTACATCCTTAGTTTGGAAAACACAAACTTCTGCTTGTCACAAAAGTAACCCATGAATCTCAGTGGGTTTCTTTAGAATGGTCATCATCTCTCAACCTAGACTATGTGGCAAGTTTGTTACAAGAATAGCATTAGGACTGGGTCATATGACACCCTGAGCTTCTGGGAGGAATGGTGAAATAAAAGTGCAATCAACTAACCCAAAACAGATACAGTACCCTGTTTAAGCCTAGTAAAGGTTAGTATTGCAATCTGAGAGTGTTCCCCCAGGCTTCTAATCTTGAAATAATCTATGGGTGGGTATGTATGTAATCTGGATTTTTAAAATTCTGCTTCAAGGCAGAATTCCTGCACGAAATAAAGCTAAATTATGCAGTTGCGCAAATGAAATAATTACTTTTATTGTGTTATTTATTCTGCTCTAGTAGTGGGAAAATAGAGAACACCAAAATCCCTCGCTGCTGACTACAATCCTACTGAGTCCCACATCCCAACTTTGGATAGTTACCATAACTGGCTATTGCCCCCATTTTTTCAAGCAACCTCCCTTCATATCCATAAGGGTTCCCAGATAATGTGCTTGCACCTTTTAATGTGTATTGCCATAGGACAAGGATGGGGGAACTGTGACCCTCAGGATGTTGGTGGACTACAAGTCACATCAGCACCAGCCAGCATGGCCAGTGTTCAGGGCTGATGAGTGTTGTGTAGTCCAAGAACATCTGGAGGATCAATGGGTCCCTGTCCATGCCTTGTTATATGTGGATGGGGTAAGACAAGTTTGTCCCAGGAGCAGTGGTGTTCCAGGTTAAAGCAGACAGAAAATTTGTGTAGTTGTGCTCCAGCACGAAACATTTCGTCCTTAACTGCAGCTTTTTCAGTCCGTCTTACAGGTACCAAGTATGGCTGTGGTGGAGGCGGATGTGGTGCATGCACTGTGATGATCTCAAGATATGAGCCTGTCGCTAAGAAGATTGTGTATCCTTTTGAGCCAAGAGACTGGTAAACTGCACATTGCAACCGTCTTCCTCAGATGAGGAATATTGTTGGTTAAGTATGTTTATAGCTGTGCCATGATCTCCATGTCAGGGACTTGAAACCTGTAGCCCTCCAGGTTCCATTGGGCTCCCAACTCCCATCAGCCCAGGCCAGTATTGTCAATGGAAAGTGAATGCTCATGACTCTATATAGGTGATCGTCAATTTCAGCTTCAGTGATCTTTACATACTACTTTTCCGTATTATGCTGGAGGATGTTTATGGGAAAGTGACAGAAGTATAATACAAAACAAACAAACCCAAAAACAATTGAGCTACAGTAGCTCAGTGCAAAAATACAGGCGGTGACAATTTTAGGCAGTTCCAACCTAAGTGTTTGAGGGACACGTGTGGCTCTGTGGGTTAAACCACAGAGCCTAGGACTTGCCAATCAGAAGGTCGGTGGTTCGAATCCCCGCAACAGGGTGAGCTCCCGTTGCTCGGTCCCTGCTCCTACCAACCTAGCAGTTCGAAAGCATGTCAAAGTGCAAGTAGATAAATAGGTACCGCTCCAGCGGGAAGGTAAATGGCGTTTCCGTGCGCTGCTCTGGTTTGGCAGAAGCGGCTTAGTCATGCTGGCCACATGACCCGGAAGCTGTCCGCCGGCTCCCTCGGCCAATAAAGCGAGATGAGCGTCGCAACCCCAGAGTCGGGTCCCCTTTACCTTTTAAACTAAGTGTTTAATTTTAAATATATTTGTAATTATAATGCACACAAATAATAGAGGCAAATAATATACTTATAATAAATGCTAAACATATTTTCCTTTACAATCCAAGTCATTATTCAGCCAATGCATGCTTGATTCCCATATGTTCATTGCATGGCAGTGCAGTCATCACTGTAGAAGGAATTG
This sequence comes from Podarcis muralis, assembly GCF_964188315.1. Taxonomy (NCBI): domain Eukaryota; kingdom Metazoa; phylum Chordata; class Lepidosauria; order Squamata; family Lacertidae; genus Podarcis; species Podarcis muralis. The sequence continues at coordinate 124,266,781 of NC_135655.1, read as the reverse complement.
GAAATACAGAAACCAGGATTCATCCAGTTCAGGTAAATGCATGCTGTAACTTGTGGGAGATTTTTTATTTACTCCTAGTACATTTCAGCAACCAGCAGTGCTGTGAATATTTATTGGGAACTGTCCAATTCATGAACACGGTTGCAGAGGGCCGAGTATGGTGCAGTTGAAGCCTGCATCCAGACTATTAGAGCACAGTGGCGTAGCGTGGGGGGTGCAGGGGGGGCCGGCCGCACCGGGCGCAACATCTGGGGTTAGGGCAAATCCACAGGTTAGGGGGCGCAAATCCATGGGTTAGGGGGCGCAAATCCACGGGTTAGGGGGTGCAAATTACTTGCCTGGCCCCGGGTGCTGACAACCCACGCTACGCCACTGTTAGAGCACATGCACATGTGAAAATGGCTACAGCCATTCCAGTTGTATCATAGCTAAGTACATTTTAATACATCAGTCCATGGCACCAATCCAGAAAAACATCCAGCTTTGCAGGTTACTCTTGTCCAGAATATACAGAAGCTCCAGCCATTCATTCACGAAGAAAAAGAAAACATTGTGTTTTATTACAATGTTGCAGTGAAGGCAAACATACCAATGAGAGATCCTCACAATATACAAGTCTCCCCTGAGAGTGCATGCCTGTGTACACGCATGTGCACACACATACATACATCATGGTCATTTTGCTAATTTAAAATAACTTGTGGCTGAACTTTTTGTCCTTCGAGAGATGGGTAAAAATGTTTTTGTTTTATTTTACTTTAATTTTGTTTAATCAGGCTCACGTTTTTTCCAACATGAAGCTCAAGGCAGCGCACATAAAGTTTCTCCAGGCAGCCTGCTCTACAGGCTCTGACCTGACCTACTTAAACTCAGTAAGGTGGCTGCAATCTTCCCCCTCAAACCATGCCCAGGGGCTTTCCTAAGACCAATGGTGGACGACCACGATCTTTGTATTTTAGCTCTTGCTTTGTGATTTTATTATGGGGTTGTTATTTTTTAATGTGGGATTTAAACTCTTGTTGCCTGTTTCAAATTGCTCTTCTGATGTTGTAGGCTGCCTTGAGGGGATTCTTGGGTCTGATGTGGCAAACTATAAGTAATCAAGCCCTAAGTTTCAGACAGGACTACTCTCATGTGCAAGCACTCCTGAGCTTTCTGCTTTTTCCCACTGCATCTGCCACTTGAGGCCACTTGTTGGCTCCCTGTTTTAGAATAAACAAAGCTAACATGGTGCCTTCCAGATATCACTGGAACTCCCAACTCCTATTAGCCCAGGCCAGCTTGGCCAGTAGTCAAGAATGATGGGAGCTGTAGTCCAACAAGGTCTGGAAGGTACCACATTGCCTACTCCTGTTTTACAACAGCAATCGACTCATGTGCTGTCGCAGCAACACATGCAGGTCCCATAAGCAATAAGCCAAGCTATGGTGACCTTTATAACATTTCAGGTTCAGCTCCTGCATGAATCATGAGCAGGCTTTCATTTAAAATATCTGAATAAGAGAATGTGGTAATCCTGCAGCAGGTTTTCCATTGTCCCAGGAACGGATTGCTAAAAGTCATGGGTCTCAGTGTGGTTTCTGCACCCCTGGAATGGTGATGTCGATCTACTCTTTGCTGCGCAACCAGATGGAACCCACGTCGGATGAAATGATGGAAGCTCTCGCTGGTAGATAGTTCGAAGATAATTTTAAACTCTGAATTGTTTTATGCTGCTTTTATCCGCTGCTTCTTAACTTGTATTTATATTGGATATTTAAAAAAAATCTCAACATTTCATTTCTGCTGTTTCATGTGTAAGTTGCCCTGTAGATGGTTTTTTTAAGGGTAGCATAAAAATCTGTTAAGTACATAGAAATAGTGATATTTTTTCAAAAAAACTACATTTGTTTGGGTCTTCTTATCTTGAAGAAATAACCTTATCTGTTTTATTGTTTAATTAGGTAATTTATGTCGCTGCACAGGTTACAGACCTATTATTGACTGTTGTAAAACCTTTTGTAAGGTAAGGGTGTGTGTGTGTGTGTGTGTGTGTGTGTGAGAGAGAGAGAGAGAGAGAGAGAGAGAGAGAGAGAGAGAGAGAGGTGGTCTGTTCATCTGGTTCTCTTATTTCCATTTGGTATTGCTCTCTGTGACGTAATTCTGCATTCACAGATTTTGGGATAAAGGGCATAGCTTAGTGGTAAAGCATTTGCATTTTATGCAGAAGGTATCGGGTTTAATCTTCAGCATTGCTAGGTTGCGCTAGGAAGGACTCTTGTTCAAAATCCTGGAGAGATGCTGCCAATTAGTGTAGAGTAGTGTTCTAAGATGGAACGATGATCTGACACAGCTTCCTATGATCTACAGAAAAAAGGCCATGCACAACTATGAGATGGATTGCTGATTATAAAACGAATGCATTGTTACATGCCTCCCCAATTTCCTAGTGGTGCAAGATTCCATGGGTTCCAGGCACTTACCCTGGATCCATGTTTCCTTTTGGAAATTAGGCACAGTGTAGACTGTGGGGTCTTTATGACATATGACATAAGGCATATTTACACATATATGCAACCTTGAGGCTACAATGGAGGGGCTCCCAGCATTACACTTCAAGAAAGTCTTGCTTTTGAATTCAACCTGGGATTCACACATGGTTCTGACCCTCTCTTTTAGTGGTTTCATTGTACATGCTTAAATTGCTCCCATTGACTGTTTAACTGAAAATGTATTGTGCCTTTTCTTTTTTCTTTATAAAAAGAAAAGAGAATTGAGGTGGTTCTGGGGCTGAATTCCATGCCCAATACCAAAATTGTTTCTGGCAATTCAGTTGCAGAACTATTAATATATACATAGATACATGAATACAATTTGGAGGGGCAGTTCCATTATTAGCTAAAATAAAAATTCAGTCTAAGGCCTTTTTGGATTAATGGAAGCCATTCCACTTTTTGCTAATATCCATATTTCTCTTTACTGAATTTTGTATTTAGGAATCCTCTTGTTGCCAAAATAAAGTTTCTGGGGATTGTTGCTTGAATCAAAAAGATTATTTACCTTCACCAACTAATGAAAAAAAGGTAAGTTATTTGATTAACACACTCCCCCTTTCCTATTTTTGTTTGTTTGATTGTAACAATTGTTGGTGGCAAGAACAAAATCAGTATAAAAAGAGAATTCCTGGATGCCAAGATTCACGTTCGGGGCAGGTAGTATTTGGAGACAGAACCCCAGCAGAGATTGAAAATCACAAAATATGCAGCAAAGCGGGGAAATACATGTTGTTAGACCTTTAAAATATGCCCTTGTGAGTCCCTTCCATAGTTGCTCTCTTCCCCATCATAGAAAAAGACTACAAATTTGGTAAGTTAAATGGTTTACTTACAAACTCTCCAAAGATCAGGTTCATGTGCTTTTTCGTACATCTGTCAGAAAACACAGGAAGTGAAACTAGGCCTAGTTACAGTGGTGAAAGTTCCTTAATTATTGGTATAAGAACACAAAAAAGGCTTGTTAGAGCCATGTAGCTAAGCTGCAGCAATTGTTAGCCTCTTCACGAGCTTCTCAGGTGGACTGGGCTAAACAAAGGCCACTGTTCACGTGGAAGAGAATGATTCAGGTTAAACCCAAGAGCCAGAGAAAGTAAGTAGATGGAATAGGCAAAGACCCATAGCACTTTTTCCTGCCACTGTATAATTGAATGAACCATAGCCACCCTAATATGAGATGATAGCCTTATGGTAATAAAGGCCAATAACAATATGAGATGATAGCATAACACAGTCACAGTGATAAATGCCAGTTCTTCGGGGCAAAGTCTGAAATCTACCCAACTTAATATTCAGTTTTGAAAATACACACTCTTGTTGATTTCAATGGAAATTCACACATGTTGTACTGTCTTTCTCTTTTTAAGATTTGTACAGCACTATTTTCTGCAGAAGAATTCCAGCCATTGGATCCCACCCAAGAACTAATATTTCCTCCAGAACTCATAGTAAGAAGAATTAGCATACATACAGCATGCTGTCTTACAGCTTAGAGCCAATTTCCACTATCATTTTAATGTGGTGATATTTGGGCTACTGGGTGAGTCGCGAACACTGAATTTGTGAAGAAGCAATCTTGTTCTGTCCCACGGGTCCAAATACAGACTAGGGCGAAAGTTTGCCTGACGCCCCGCAGGACCCTGTTGCAGGGATTCCAAAGAAAGATGCACAGAAGGCCAGAGCGATCAGCTCTAGGGCTTTAAATAAATCAAGAGACTTGCAGCAGTGCAATGCAAGGTTCCTTGCCACCGCACCTCAGGGCAGATGTTGTAGGGGCAAACACCATGGCATTGTCCATGACGGGCCATTTGTATATGAGTTACTTATACAAAAAGCAAGCTATGTAAGCTGGCAGCAACAGCCCAATTAACCATCCCTGGCTTAGAGACCTGTTCCCCACTTCCATCCATCTCTCAGATATGGGGGTGGCTGACCAGCAGGCAGAGTGAGGAGTCTCCCCTCTCCCAACTAACTGAACCAAAACTAAGGTTTCAGAGCTTCAAAACAAACAGAAAATCATGTGTGATTTCACATCAATTAGTTATATTGACTACCAAGATGGTGTTTACAGGCCTTTGGGGACATTTGATTCTATCCGCAACCAGCCCTGATAGCTTTACTGTGTGCCCTGATTGTAGAATGCCTTACTAATATAAAGCTTCTGAAGTTAGGCTGAACTTAGCAACTGGTGAACCATCCGTTTGACCTGAGTTGGAGCAGCTGGCCAAACGCTTTGCCAACGTTGGGGTTTGCCATCCAATAGCTTATCTACAACTCCCCATACCTAAAATTTGTACTAAGGCTACCAGTGTGGTAGGGCAGCAGCGCTTAACTGACCTCCCACCATCCATGTTGCTGTAGTGTCCTGGGAAGGAGAGGGGCAAGGTCAGTGCAGTTCAAACGCACTCCAAAGCATATCAAACCTCTGAATCTGATACTGTTTTCCCTACAGAAAATGGCTGAAGATCAGACACCACAAACCCTTGTTTACCGTGGAGAAAGGACTGCGTGGATTTCTCCTGTAAATCTAAATGAACTTCTGGAACTGAAAGCCAAGCACCCCCAGGCACCTCTTGTAGTGGGCAATACTGCTGTGGGTATGTAGATTCCATACATAAAGGAGCAGCTCCCCCACTATGAGCTATTGAAAGTCAGCTCCTGGTTAAAGTTAGGGTGTAATCTTCGACACCTCCCTTTCCATGGAGGCGCAGATTGCAGCTATAACAAAGGCGGCATTTTTTCATCTCCGCCAAGCTAAGCAGTTGGCTCCTTACCTCTCTCACCCTGACCTAGCCACTGTGATCCACGCGACGGTCACCTCCAGACTGAATTATTGTAACTCGTTCTATGTGGGGCTGTCCTTGAGACTGACCCAGAAACTCCAGCGGGTACAGAATGCTGCAGCAAGACTCCTTACGGGGTCCTCGCTGCGAGATCACATTCACCCGGTGCTATACCAGCTGCACTGGCTCCCAGTGGAGTACAGGATCAGGTTTAAGGTGCTGGTTTTAACCTTTAAAGCCCTATACGGCCTAGGACCCTCGTACCTATGGGACCGCCTCTCCTGGTATGTCCCACAGAGGAACTTACGGTCTTCAAACAAAAACATCTTGGAGTTCCCAGGCCACAGAGAGGTTAGGCTGGCCTCAACCAGAGCCAGGGCTTTTCCGGCTGTGGCTCCGATCTGGGGGAATGCTCTGTCACAAGAGACTAGGGCCCTGCGAGACTTTGGCCAGAGCACAGCCTGACTCCCTCCTTTGCCAATCTTCACAGAACTCTAGCCCAATGGTTGCCATTAATTTGATTTGAATTAATTTTAGAATGAAATTATTTTAGAATGTTGTATTATTTTATTGTTGTTAGCCGCCCTGAGCCTGGTTCGGCTGGGGAGGGCGGGATATAAATAAATTATTATTATTATTATTATTATTATTATTATTATTATTATTATTATTATTATTATCATCATCATCTGTCTGTAGGCCATGGTTTCATGGAGCTGCTGTGATTTATTCTTTCTGTAGAATTTCGGTATATCCTGTTACTGTAATACCAGTATATGTATCACTGCGCACCTTGAGATCCCCAAAGGAGCCTTGCTTTGTGGCCCTTCATTTGCAGTGATCAAATCTACGAACTCACATGGTGGGATTTTTTCCCGTGGGGACAGCTTTTAATTTAAAATACTCTGCCAAGGAAATTCTGTTTGGCCCAGAATACACCCACACCTATACATACACAACACTTTTTTACCAGCAGTAAGTTTACTCTCTGATTACTGTGGTACATTTTAAACTTATGGTGGCATATTTTAAAGTGCAGCATTTTTATGTTATTGGATTTTCTCTACAGTGGTACCTCGGGTTACATACGCTTCAGGTTACATACGCTTCAGGTTACATACTCCGCTAACCCAGAAATATTACCTCGGGTTAAGAACTTTGCTTCAGGATGAGAACAGAAATTGGGCGGCGGCGGCGGGAGGCCCCATTAGCTAAAGTGATGCTTCAGGTTAAGAACAGTTTCAGGTTAAGAACAGACCTCCAGAACGAATTAAGTTCTTAACCCAAGGTACCACTATACTTTTAAAACATTCTCTAGATTGTTACTACCTTTAGAGTACTTCATATCCCATCTGTGAGTAGGAAAAGCGGCTCACAATTTTTACAAACAAATATTTTCAAAGGTTTAAATTGCAGTCAAGCAACATTCCCCTTCCTCCTCATTTTCACTGTTATCTTCTGTCCTTTAGGACCTGATATGAAATTTAAAGGTGTATTTCATCCACTTATCATCTCGCCCACTAGAATATTGGATCTGTATGTTGTGGAACGCACAGAAGATGGTCAGTAAACTTTCTTTTCTATCTTTGGGCCCCACTAGCAGTTTTAAGAGCAGTGGGATCAGTTTGAAAGTGCACACTGTGCTCCATTAAACAATTATTTTTTCCCCTTGATGAGCTCTGAAAAAGCAGTTCCAGCATGTGTTTTACTCCTGCGTTTTACTCTTTTCAGGACTAATTCTAGGAGCTGCGTGTAGCCTGACTGCAGTGAAAAACATCCTGACAGATGCGGTCTCAAAACTTTCAGCAGAGAAAACCAAGATATTCTCTGCTCTTTTGCAACAATTAAAAACTCTGGGTGGACAGCAGATCCGAAACGTGGCTGTATGTTTCCTTAATTGAAACATTTTTACAAATTTTACCTTGGATTACTGTTAACTGAGAAACAAATATTTTCCAGTTTAATTTGTTAACGTTGATATTGTAAGTGTTTCGTTTTTGTGTGTCGAAACTGCATTTTTCCTCCCCTCTTTTTGTTTTTAGTCCTTTGGAGGAAATATCATAAGCAGAAGTTCAACATCTGACATCAATCCCATTCTAGCAGTTAGCAACTGTATCCTCAATGTGGCATCGCAAGGTAGGACCAAATGCATTCTTAGTTTTCCATCACACTCTGTATTATCCAAACCTTCCAAATCTCTGTTATGTATTTGGAACACATTGTAGGTCCCTGGGAAGCCAGCTGCAGGCCTGTGCCCTTGAGGGAGCTAGGGATAAGGCTGTGGCTATGATAGTTGCTTGTGAGGATATTTCTTTCTTTTTTTAATTGGCACGGGGAGTGTAAGCTGTGTAGCGCAATCCTATACATGTCTACTCAGAAGTCAGGCCCATTGAATTCAATGGGACTTTCCCCAGGTGAATTTGTATGGAGTTGCAGCCTTCATCATATTTTTGTTCTTTTCACTCTAAACCCTTTCTCAATAAGGAACTCTAAGGTGCCAGTGTATTCTTTTTACAAATAAGCAAATATCACAGTAAGGATTGGAATGAAGATCCTATTACAGTGGTACCTCTGGTTACGAACTTAATTCATTCCAGAGGTCCGTTCTTAACCCGAGGCGCGCTTTCACTAATGGGGCCTCCTGCTGCCGCCGCGCCGCTGGCACATGACTTCCGCTCACATCCCGGGGCAAAGTTTGCTACTAGGAGCATCTACTTCCAGGTTAGCGGAGCTCGTTACCCAAAGCATTTGTAAGGAGGACAGTACGTAACCCAAGGTTCCACTGTATTTCACTCTAAGGCCTTTGATAAATTCATTCATTCACTAGCTGAGTTTCCTGCTGCCTGCTTATCCTACTAAGGGCATGTTTTTGATGCCCACATCAGCTTTCTTTTTAGGGTAAATAGCAGCTTTTGTGGACAAGAGAGGTGATTTTCATCAGGACCACATCATGGCAGGGGACGGGGGTGGGACCCCTCCACCTGTAGTCCTAACCTGAATCAGGGTCTCCTGCGGTTGTGGTGCACACAACTGTGAAGGCCCATTTAATGCAATGTGTAGTTTGGCACAGCAATGCTTTGTATGTTACATTAAGAAAGGCGCAGTATGCTATCTTACAAACCAGGCTTAGTTGGAGAGCCAGTGTGGTGTAGTGGTTAAGAGCGGTAGACTCGTAATCTGGGGAACCGAGTTCGCGTCCCCGCTCCTCCACATGCAGCTGCTGGGTGACCTTGGGCCAGTCACACTTCTCTGAAGTCTCTCAGCCCCACTCACCTCACAGAATGTTTGTTGTGGGGGAGGAAGAGAAAGGAGATTGTGAGCCGCTTTGAGACTCCTTCGGGTAGTGATAAAGTGGGATATCAAATCCAAACTACAAACTCCACTGTGCAAAATCTCATGGGCAAGGCACACTTCTGTTATGATGAGAAGACTTGTATGGCAAGTATGCACACCTGTTTCTGGTTGTTTGCATATGTTCTTTGCAAAGCAGTTTGTGGAACGTTGGAAGTGGCCTTATACGGAATTAGGACATTGGTCCAGCTAGCTCAGTGTTGCTAATACTGACAGGCAGTGACTCTTCAGGGTTTGGACAGGGGTCATTTGCAGCTCTACCAGGAGGTGCCAGAGACAGAATCTGGGGCCTTCTGCAAGCAAAGCAGATGCTCTACTACTGAGCTATGGCCCTTACTGTGTAACATCCTTGCACCCTTACAAGTTTAGGTAGATATATTAAAATGCAAACGTGTGAGACTCCCAAAAGCATTCCGACTTTGCTCTGGCACACTTCTTTAATAATTATAGGGGGGTGAAGAGAAAGTGATCGCTCCTGGCACCTAAGCAAGAAAGCCAACAGAATTGCTTTGAGTTCCTGCAACCTACATGCATAGCTAGTCCAGAATTTTCCATGTCAGCCAAGCCAAAATGATCACTCTGTGATCTCTTTACAGTGCTTAGTATTTATTTTCAATTTGTATGGATGTTAATGTTCTCTGTTAGGGAGGCTGCGACAGATTCCTTTCAGTGACCTTTTTGCTGATGGACTTGGAAACAATACCCTGGAACCAGAGGAGATCCTAGTGTCTGTTAAAATCCCACATTCCAGGAAGGTCAGTGGTCTTTCCTTTTCCTTTAAGATTGGTAATTATAAAAAAAAATGTTAAATGACAATCCACAACGTGCATATTTTGGCAAATGTCAGTGTTTTTGCCACATTCAGATTGGTTTGGGACTGGAGCATGATACATTCATAAATACGTGAACAGTTGTAAATGGGGACCGCAAGGGCAAAGTGCTTTCTTAATGGGACTGCCAATCCTTGCCCAGAGGCTATGCCTCTTGCTTCAGGAGCTCCAGGGCTTTGAACCATCTGTAGTGCGGACCCTGCTCTCCCCATACTCTATTCAGCTTGCTGTGAAAAATAGGAATCAAACTGCATGTATATAGAATATATAGCAGTAGCCTCCAAATTTAATCTAAGGCACAAAGGCAGTCTGCAACCGCTATAAGAGGAATACAGCCTTTTAAACTTAGATTTGAATACGATCCAGGGGAGAAATTAGGAAAAACCTTTCTCCCAGTTTTCAATGGTCAAGTTGTGAGTGCTGCTGTGGAATGTCCTGTAATAAAAGGTGGCATTTCAAAATGTTGTAGCCCAACTAATCTCTCTTTTTTATTCTGATTCCTATCCCTTTCCAGGGTGAGTTTGTCGCAGCGTTTCGACAAGCTCCGAGACGGGAAAATGCTTTACCTATTGTTACAGCAGGGATGAGGGTTGCCTTTGAAGAAGACTGCAACATCATTAGGGACTTGCGCATCTGTTACGGAGGTGTTGGCTTCACTACAGTTGCCGCCAAGCAAACATGCCAGGCGCTCATTGGAAGGTACTATATGATTTCCTGTAGCATTGACACCTTTTAGACTGAAAGCTCACCCCAATGGTAGCAATTTCCTAAGGAAGAGGAAATAGATAAGCTGTGAGTTCTCAAATCCTAAAATCATATTGTTGCCGGATAAATGCTCAAAATGCAGCAATTAAATGGACAAATTACTGTTTATATAAAATAGGTTGTAAGAATATTTCAGACCTTACTGTTCTTCAGAATTCCTTTTGGATTCATCAACACAATGGAACTATCTTTACTTTTCCATTCTGTTCGTCTTTGATCACACAAAGTCACAAGTGGGCAAGCAGTTCAGTACCAAGAGTTAAACAAGTTCTGCCCTCTTGTGAAATTATTTTGTATTTTCTGCATATTTTAAGCATTTTAAATTTATGATGTATTTTTTAAAAAATATGATGCATGCATGCAATGTTTAATGATTGTCAGTTGCCTTGAGTATCTTAGCAGCTACAGTGGTACCTCAGGTTAAGTACTTAATTCATTCCGGAGGTCTGTTCTTAACCTGAAACTGTTCTTAACCTGAAGCACCACTTTAGCTAATGGGGCCTCCTGCTGCTGCCACGCCGCCAGAGCACAATTTCTGTTCTCATCCTGAAGCAAAGTTCTTAACCTGAAGCACTTTTTCTGGGTTAGCGAAGTCTGTAACCTGAAGCGTATGTAACCTGAAGCGAATGTAACCCGAGGTACTTCTGTATTTCTAAATTTACATCTGTGCATATAAGTTAGCATATGCCATTACTTCCTGTGCTCTTAGGGTAGAGTCATGGAAATAAATGGTCCTAACTTAGTCAAGTTCATTGATTTCAGTGGGTCTGCACTGAATAAAACAGTTGAATACCATCCTTTGTTAATGAAGTTGTCACTGTTTGCGTTAACTAGATTTGGTGGACAGGCTATACTTATTCTAGTCTAGTCTTATTTTGAAATGGAACCGAAGAAACAGTCATTAAAAGAGTTGAAAAACATATGCAGCCTGACTCCTTGATTCTAGCCCTCTACGATTGTTCTGACCTCCAAATTTACAACAGTAGTCAGGAGGGCTAACTACATAGGTCTTTAAAAAATTAAACTGGAGTTCGTACAGTTTTAAACAGGAACACCTTGGTATGGGGGTCCTTTTTGTAAGCTGTATATTGTGCACATCTTCTTTAACCAAAATACAGAAATCAGATCCACTTACTTCATAGCAGAGGAAGATACTCATAACTAAGGCACACCAAAATATCAATCCCCATTGGAATAGTGAATCTGCTTTGTTTCCTTGATGTACAATAACAATGTGCTGCAGAATACATGTTTTAAGACTTTCCCCCATTAAGAATCTAATTTGTATTTTACTGAGATAACCCGTTGGAATAAAAACTTCATAATCAAAACTCTGGGCACTATTTTTGTGCTAGTGTAAGGCGATTTTTCCTCCCATGTATGCTTTGCTCTGTCTCCAAATCTGTTCTGTGGGGTTGAGTGAAACCCACCCCACAGACAGATTTAGGGAGATGGGGAGATTGTACCAATGTGCTATGCTGAATACAGTCCTGTGCATTTAGAGCTGTGATCCTATAGGAAATGAATAGTAAGGATACAACTACTGTTGTTCTAATAGTAGATATAAAGCTACTGTTTAGTTTGCCTGCTTACTGAGTATATATAACTACTTATTTTTCCAGACCTTGGGATGGGCAGATGCTGGATGAAGCTTGCAGAGCGGTCCTCAAAGAAATTATTCTCCCAAGTTCAGCTCCAGGTGGTAAAGTGGAGTACAGAAGAACTCTCATTGCTAGTTTCATCTTCAAATTCTACTTGGAGGTGTTGCAGTCACTGAAGATAATGGTAATTTTGATTTGTATTGATCCCTGTTTTGCAGCTATATGTGACCAGCCTGATTCATAAACCATTTAAAGCCAAAGTGTTGGGTAAATGACATTTCCATGCCTGCATGCCTGCATAATCCAGTTCCATTTCTGGGTGGAATTGAAGGGAGCAGTCTCAGGGAGAGCAGCCTACCAAGTTATTTTAGAAGCTGCGTCCCAATCTGCCTAGTTCTTGTCTTGGGAGTATTTTTATTTATAATTATAATTTCTAGATGTTGGAAGGTGAATGTAATAGATGTTGAGCCTGGAATTCACTAAACTATATAATGCATTTGGTTTGTTTATATTCCATGCTGCATTTGCTTCTGATAGCATTTGGAGGAAGGGGAAGTCTTGAGACTATGTTTTGCCCCAGGTTATGTCTCTATGGCTCTGCTACTAGATCAGACCAAAGGTCCCTCTAAGTCTGACATCCTCTTCTCATAGTGAACCATGAGGTGCCTATAAAAAGAGGAGACCCACTATTCTTCCACACATGCTTGCACATATCCTTATTTTTGGATTCTGTCCCTTTTTGCAAGGAGCATGGTATAGTTTATTTTTAAACATTCAAAAACTTATTTAACTGAATTACATTTACAGTGGTATCTCGGGTTAAGTACTTAATTCATTCCGGAGATCCGTTCTTAACCTGAAACTGCTCTTACCCTGAAGCACCACTTTAGCTAATGGGGCCTCCTGCTGCTGCTGCGCTGTCGGAGCACAATTTCTGTTCTCATCCTGAAGCAAAGTTCTTAACCCGAGGTACTATTTGTGGGTTAGCAGAGTCTGTAACCTGAAGCATATGTAACCCAAGGTACCACTGTTATTGTGTATGGGGAGGTGTGTGCCTGTGTGCATGTTAACTTTAGAATTAAGTTTTAATTAAATGTTTCCTTTTTATAAAATGTGACAAATCATCTTCTTACAGTATCCTACTCAGTATCCTGATATCCCAGATAATTATGCAAGTGCCCTTGAAAGTTTCCATACAAAAATGCCACAGAGCATGCAAAAGTATCAGGTGAGCAGAATTACTTTAGTACTACCTTATTACACAAAACACATTATTTAAAAACTGTGATTTTGAGGGGTTTTGTAATATCAGGCTTTGACTTCTCTAAGTGTTAAGCTATTGCTGCCTGCTTAGAATTCAACCATTATCTTAGCTTTCTTTGTCAGATCAGTGAGCTTTGTTAGATTAGTGAGCTATTTCCAAGGTGGAATGAGAGGTGTTCCAGAGAGTCATTGATTTAAGCTTTTTTAGTCTATACATTGAAGGACTACGGAAGCTAAGGGAAACACAGTCTGCTTTCATGCTAGGTAGAAGTCTCATTCACTTGCATGTTATGGTAAAAGTATTAGGTAAAAGTTTGGCACTAGCTTGACTGAAAGAGTTGAACTAAAACATAATGTGGATAAGCCCTGATTTCTCTTCCTTACAGTTTAGGATGCAGTTTATCTCATTGTGATTGCAATTGGAGGTGGGATGGATTGTTGAAAGGAGCAATAAAGGTAAAGGTACCCCTGCCCGTACGGGCCAGTCTTGACAGACTCTGGGGTTGTGCGCCCATCTCACTTAAGAGGCCGAGGGCCAGCGCTGTCTGGAGACACTTCCGGGTCACGTGGCCAGCGTGACATCGCTGCTCTGGCGAGCCAGAGCCGCACACGGAAACGCCGTTTACCTTCCCGCTAGTAAGCGGTCCCCATTTATCTACTTGCACCTGGGGGTGCTTTCGAACTGCTAGGTTGGCAGGCGCTGGGACCGAACAACAGGAGCGCACCCCGCCGCGGGGATTCAAACCGCCGACCTTTCGATCGGCAAGCCCTAGGCGCTGAGGCTTTTACCCACAGCGCCACCCGCGTCCCTTGAAAGGAGAAATAGTTTGCATTAAAAAGAAAAGAAGTTAAAGCAAAGGGTCATCTTGACTTTTTTGTAGTTGATTTGTGGTTTCCTTTTCTTTCTTTCTTTTAATTAAAAAGGATGTGGAGCCAGGACAGCTTCCTCAAGATCCCGTAGGACGTCCAGTCATGCACCAGGCCGGTACTAAACATGCCACAGGGGAAGCTATTTATTGTGATGACATTCGCACCGTTGATGAAGAACTCTTCTTGGCTTTAGTAACCAGTTCTAAACCCCATGCAAAGATTGTGTATGTGCCGCAATATAGAAAATTATATATATTTTGTGTGTGTATGTGTGTGTGTGCCACCTAACCCTTCATGGATCACTGCCTTGTCGTGGCGAAGGGGCTTTAATAACCCCAAGAAGCTAAGAGCTATGCCGTGCAGGGACACCCAAGACGGACAGGTCATAGCCCAGAGTTTAGCCTAAATGTGATCCACCTGGAGAAGGAACTGGCAAACCACTCCAGTATTTTGCCAAGAAAACTCCACAGACATAAAAAATGGGAAGCTTTGAGAAGAAAGTGAGAGTTTCCAAGGCATGCTCTGGTTCATGGGGTCACGGAGAGCCGAACACAACTAAGACGGCTAAACAACAACAATATGCCACCTGATCTTATAAGATAAGAAGTTGTGGTGTATAACAATAAATTCAAGTACAATATAACGAAAAACACTGTAAAAGCAATACAAAATAAGCATGATGTGGCATGTAATAGCTGCATGTAACCCAAATATGAGGGAGGTACAGACTAGTAGTAGTAGTAGTAGTAGTAGTAATAATAATAATAATTATCATTATTATTATTTATTTATTTATTTATTTATACCCCGCCCATCTGGCTGGGTTTCCCCAGCCACTCTGGGCGGATTCCAACAAAACACTAAAATACAATAACCTATTAAGCATTAAAAGCTTCCCTAAACAGGGCTGCCTTTAGATGTCTTCTAAAAGTTTGGTAGTTATTTTTCTCTTTGACATCTGGTGGGAGGGCGTTCCACAGGGCGGGTGCCACTACCGAGAAGGCCCTCTGCCTGGTTCCCTGTAACTTGGCTTCTCGCAGCGAGGGAACCGCCAGAAGGCCCTCAGCGCTGGACCTCAGTGTCCAGGCAGAACAATGGAGGTGGAGATGCTCCTTCAGGTATACTGGACCGAGGCCATTTTGGGCTTTAAAGGTCAGCACCAACACTTTGAATTGTGCTCGGAAACGTACTGGGAGCCAGTGTAGGTCTTCACCCCCTTCCCTTCCCTGCCCCCCCCCCAGTTTCCTTACCAGCCCCGTCTCCATTTCAGTGTCGAAGCGACACATCCCACTGCTTCCCCACCCCAGTCCCATAGCCCCTTTAGTCTTTGCCAGCCCAATGTCCCCTTAGCACATCTCATCCTCATTCTGCCACGTACCTCCTTTTCTCCCCGCCCTTGTCCCAGCAACCTATGAATAATTGTTTCTGCTCTTATTGTTAGTTAACTTGCTTGCACTACTTCTTGCAGATCTATTGATTCTTCAGAAGCTCTCAAGGTGTCAGGGGTAGTTGATATCATTTCTGTACAGGATGTCCCAGCGACTAATGAGTTCTACAACTATGATGTCCCAGATATTGTGTTTGCCAGAGAAAAGGTATGCCACGTTTAATCATCAACAGTTCATAGTTATTTAAACTATTTATTTTAATTTTGTTAATCTAAATAAGAATTAACTCATTCTCCATTGTATATATACTTTGTTTTTTGTTTGAATATTTGTTTCTGTTGCATTATTATTTAAGTGTTCACTGATTTGTCTCACTGATTTTTATCTCTCTAATATCCCCCTGCCAGGGACAGTGTGTGACAGTTTCTTGACTGGGCTTCATTCACAGAGTACTTTTTCACACTGTCTCTCAGTTCATGCCTGGCTAATGAAAGTAAAGTGTGGGACAATTGGGGAAAGTGCAGCTTTCAACTAGCTCCTGAAATTATGCAGATCCCACAGTTTGGTTTGTGCACCAGCATGCAACCAGCAAACCACTGACTTGCTCCGTTAATTATACAAGTTAGTTGTGCATCAGTGTGGAGCCAATATTGAACCAACTTATATATTTGTGCTGAGGTTTAGGATACACACGTTTTTATATAAAAAAAGAGATAACTTTGTATATGTATGTAGAGTAAGCCCACTATTTACGCAGGGGTTACATTCTGGGGATGACGACTAAAACCAAAATCATGTACAGTATAGTCTAACACACTGGGGACTCAGCTATATACCGTATTTTTCGCTCTATAGGACGCACTTTTTCCCCTCCAAAAATTAAGGGGAAATGTGTGTGCGTCCTATAGAGTGAATGCAGGCTGCGCAGCTAAGCCCAAAGCCAGAACAGGGAGAAAGAGCGCTGCACAGCGCTCCATCTCACTGTTCTAGCTTGGGGGTAGCTGTGCAAAGCCTCCACAGGGCAGTGGGGTGAAGGCACCCTGCTGCCCTGCGGAGACTTCAAAGGCTGTCCCCGAAGCCAGAACAGCGCTGCGCTCCGTCTTGCTGTTCTACCTTGGGGATGGCTGCGCAAAGCCTCCACAGGGCTTTGTGTGCACTGCGGAGGCCGCAGAGGCTGCACTCAGTTGGCTTCAGGCAGCTATCCGCAAGGAGTTCCCGCTGTGCTCCGAAGGCTTGCGGATAGCCACCTGAAGCCTGGAGAGCGAGAGGGGTCAGTGCACACCGATCCCTCTTGCTCTCCAGGCTTCGCTTCGCTGGAGAGGCGCTGCACAGTTTTCCCTCTCTGCGCAGCGCCCCTTCAGCGAAGCGGGAGGAGAAATGCAAGGGGCTCTGTTTCTCCTGCCGCTTCGCTGAAGGGACGCTGAGCAGAGAGGGGGACAATTCCCCCCCCCCCCGTTTTCCCCCTCCTATGGTCCGGTGCGTCCTATAGAGCGAAAAATACAGTAGCTGCAAATAAAACTGTTTTATGTGCAATATACAACGTGACACTAGATGGCGATGGTGAGCCTTATGGAAAAATCAATATATTTTTAAAAACGCTTTTTAAAAAGCATTTTCAGAATGGTTTTTATGTGTGTGCGGATTCCGCCTGGGTTCAATGGCAGGTGGATCGCCAAACTCATTTCCCCCAGAATTCTGCCCCCTTTTTATTTTTAAAATTACCACATGCGTAAAGCTGAAGGCACACTAGTTAAATGTGTGTAAATTGTGGGCTTACTGCAGTTTCATCAGCTTTCCATGGAATATGTGTGTCCAAAAGTTAAGGCACTGGTTTTCTCTGGTTTTCAGGTGACTTGTGTGGGTCAGATTGTCTGTGCAGTGGTAGCAGATTCAGATGTTCATGCTAAACAAGCAGCTGCAAAAGTGAAAATACAGTATGAACTTCAAGAACCTGTGATCCTGACCATTGAGGTAAAGAACAGCCTTTTCTTAACTGCTGCTGTGATAAAAGCTATTTATTTGTACTACTAGTTATTTCTATTAAAATTCCAGGTGTCTGATTCAGTCCACAACCCAGTTAAATCAAATTACATTGATTTAAAATAATCTAGTCCCATTGTAGGGCTAAGTAGGCCTACAACCAGATATTCGGATTTTACTAATTTCCATATTGGCAGTCAGTCTGTTATAACAGAAGAACCAAAGAGTCCTGTGGCACTTTAAAAACCGAGACATCTTATGATGGTATAAGCTTATTGTGCCCTAAGCTTTGTTGCATTTTATGGAGCAGACTCTAGTAAACAAAAGCTTATGCCACAATTGACTTGGTTAATCTTTCTCTTTTTTTATTACAGTGGTGCCTCGCAAGACGAAAATAATCCGTTCCGCGAGTCTCTTCGTCTAGCGGTTTTTTCATCTTGCGAAGCAACCCTATTAGCGGATTAGCGCTATTGGCGGTTTAGCGACTTAGCGGCTATTAAAGGCTTAGCGGCTTAGCGGCTAAAAGGCTATTAGCGGCTTAGCGGCTTAGAAAAAGGGGGGGGAGCGGAAAAAAATCGCAAGACTCGCAAGACATTTTCGTCTTGCGAAGCAAGCCCATAGGGAAATTCGTCTTGCGAAGCAACTCAAAAACGGAAAACCTTTTCGTCTAGCGGGTTTTTCGTCTTGCAAGGCATTCGTCTTGCGGGGCACCACTGTACTTTTTTATTGATTTTCAAAAACAAAACAAAATTAAATAAAACTTTAACTTTAACATTCAACCTTTTTTATCTTCTTATTTACCCTGCACAATTTCGCGCCCGGACTTCCCTCCTTCCCTGCTTTGGTTTTCCCAATTTAGACTTGGTTAATCTTTCAAGTGTCACAATACTCGTTGTTGCTTCTGATTTTACTGCTCCACAGCCTGCCCTGTAAATTGTGTATTTGGGCATGTCTATATTAAATATTCACAATGCATAAAAGTTTAAATATCATGGCTTTCCCTCAAGGGGTGCTGGCAGTTTGTTCAAAATAAAGAGGTAGGGTTCTGAGCTTAGGTGTATGTCTCTTCTGTTGCTGCAGGAGGCAATAGAGCACAATTCATTCTTTGAACCACAGAGAAAACTGGAACGAGGAAATGTGGAGGAAGCATTTAAAGTCATCGACCATGTACTTGAAGGTAAATCGCAGCCTGCTGATTCAAAACCTTACCGTGAAAGCCACAGAACAGACACCCCACCATTTGCAGCAGGTGTGGGGAACATTTGGCCCTCCAGATGTTGCTGAACTGAGACTTCCATCAGCCACAGCGAGCGCTGCCAATGATGATGGGAGCTGGAAGTTCAGCAACACCTGGAAATCTAAAGTCTCCTTGTACCTGATTTACACCCCACTCGTCAGTGCACTTGGACTGAACACAATACAAATCCATGCCTCCCAAACTTGCGAATATACAGTGGTACCTCGGGTTACATATGCTTCAGGTTACGTACGCTTCAGGTTACACACTCCACTAAGCCAGAAATAGTGCTTCAGGTTAAGAACTTTGCTTCAGGATAAGAACAGAAATCGGGCTCCGGCGGCCCGGCGGCAGCAGGAGGCCCCATTAGCTAAAGTGGTGCTTCAGGTTAAGAACAGTTTCAGGTTAAGTACAGACCTCCGAAACGAATTAAGTACTTAACCCGAGGTACCACTGTAGTTAATGCACCATACAATGTCAGAAACAGCTATTTGTTCGATTTGAATATATACCTTGTCAGAATGCAGGTGCTTAACCTAATTCTCACACAGGCAATAATTTGTAACTTCTGCATACAGGCAGACTTTCAAAGGCCCACCTGATTAGTTGTGCCTCATAATTTCTGCCATAGAGAAGTGCAACATCTGCATCCTTTCTTACTGGTGCCCTTGATACTAGGCAGTTTGAGGCTTGGCATTTCTAAGATTGCAAAAATGAACATTTGTCTACAGTTATGCACAATGCAGTATGGCTTTTCCTCCACTTTCTTCCCAGTCTCAAGAAAGCCAGGCTGCACACTTTTGGATGTACTGATTTAAGATGTTCTCTTTTTGAAACAGGCGAGATCCATGTTGGCGGACAGGAGCACTTTTATATGGAAACTCAGAGCATTCTTGCTGTTCCAACAGGAGAGGATAAAGAAATGAACTTGTTTGTGTCCACCCAGCATCCAGCATTTGTACAGGTTAAGAGAGCTATCTCATAACATGTTGCACAAGTGACAGCCACGTTCTCTGTGTCTTAAAGCCCTACGTTTATTGGGCTCAGCATATCACTCTCTTATGGGCTCCCACTGATATTTTGCTGCTACCTGGAAATCAGGATGCTACCCTGGAGAGGAGCTCCAGAATGGGCTCTTTCTTACACCTGCCGCCGGGCACGCGGGGCGCCCTGAAGCAGAGCGCCCCGCGTGCCAGGCAGACATCGGCCAGCCCCACAATCTTGGGGGACAGCTGGGAGGTGCAGCGCCGCCGTACCGCTGTTCCCCGACCTGGTTTGGGGGGGGGAAATAAAGGAAAAAAAATTTTCCTTTATTTCCCCCCCCCCAAAAAACTAGGTGTGTCCTATGGGACGGAGCGTCCTATGGGACGAAAAATACGGTAAATTGCTTTCCGCAGGTAGGAAACAATAGACTCACATAAGCCTTCAGCTATGATTAATTTGCATTTATCAATCAATCAATCTTTATTACGATCCAGAGACCCAACAAATTTGCAATTTGATTGAATTTGCATTTATAGCAAAGCTGGTGCCTTACCTGATTCTGCTAATGTTCAACCACTTTTGGAGAAGATTTAGGAGAAAAACAACAACCAGCCTCTGAAGTATTTCTGTTGGTCCAATATTTAGAAAGGGTTTTTTTTCCCCTTTTACTTTTTTAACCCATGTGTTATCCCGAATTTGAGACACCTCTGATTGTACCAGCATAATAAAATATTTGGTTTTGTGCAGGAAATGGTGGCCTCCTGTTTAGGCATCTCAAGCAATAGGATCATGTGTCATGTGAAACGAATCGGAGGGGCTTTTGGTGGAAAACTGTTGAAAACAAGTCTTCTGGCATGTGTTGTTGCTGTGGCAGCTAAGAAGTAAGTGTGTATGTGTGTGTATATATACGATAGCTCATGAAGTTGTCTGTCAAAGCAGTGGAATTGGAGGGGATGGGAAATTAAATAATGAATAAGGTGGGTGAAACATCCATCCCATTTTCAGATGCTAATTGGAACACAGTCAACAAGCTTTTAGAAATTGAACATATCTATTTTGATACTTAAAGTAGTATTGGATGGATTTAAATGCCAGGAAGGAATTGTCATAAAACTCTTGGCAAATGTAGAGGAGGTGTATATGGTTTGCCATGCTGTGCTGAGACCAACAGAGCTTCTGTTGAGACAGTAGCATTGTGACTCATTGAAATAGATAATGACAGGATGTCTATTGTAGCCCAAAGCAATGGGCTGTTGTGCAAGTGGTTCCTATCTCGAAGAAAGGCTGTGTTTTGGATACAAAGCCACCATTTCAGATTTTTTTAAAAAAAGATATTTATTAAAGTTTTGAACAATAAAACAAACTTCACATTCGAAACAAGAAAAGAAAAATAGAAAAAACACCATCACAATCAATCAAAAAACAGAAAAATACAGTAAAAAACACACACCAAAAAAAATAGAAGAAAAAAGACAATAAAAATACATAAAAAACTAATTTCTTACTTATTGTTTTCATAACCCTCCTTTCAGACTCCCTCACATCTCCCTTTTCTGTGTTCCCTTTTACACAATCTTATTCAGCAATGCCTCACCGTCTTTCAAATCTTATTTTGTATTATACATTTCAACTATTATGTCTCCAATTTTCCCCTATATTATCAATTTATTTAAGTTTGACATAATATTATTCTAGCTTCACCCTTATTTTTGTGAACCATTTTTTACATACTCCTTTCAACTATGTCACTAATGCCATATTATCTTTATATCCTGCATCATTTTAACATTCATACATTTTGCAATACTTTTGCAAATAGTCTTTAAATTTCTTCCAGTCCTCTTCCACTAGCTCTTCTCCCAGGTCTCGGATTCTGCCAGTCATTTCTGCCAATTCCATGTAGTCTATCACTTGCATCTGCCATTCTTCCAGGGTGGGCAAATCTTGTGTCTTCCAATGTTTTGTGATGAGTATTCTTGCTGCTGTTGTTGCGTACATAAAAAAGATTCTGTCCTTCTTTGGCATCATTTGGCCAACAATGCCCAAAAGGAAGGCCTCTGGTTTCTTAGGGAAGGTATATTTAAATACCTTTTTCAATTCATTATAGATCATTTCCCAGAAAGCCTTGACCTTTGGGCACATCCACCAAAGGTGAAAAAATGTTCCCTCAATTTCTTTACATTTCCAACACTTATTATCTGGCAAGTGGTATATTTTTGCAAGCTTGACTGGGGTCATGTACCACCTATATATCATTTTCATAATATTTTCTTTTAAGGCATTACATGCCGTAAATTTTACACCAGTGGCACCATTTCAGATTTTAGTGGCAAGAGATATATTTCACTGGTGCTGGACATCCTCATCTAAGGATAAATTTCAAAAAGCTGTGTATGTTAAGAGGTTTTGTTGTGATTACTTTTTTTGTACCTCATAAAATATAGCCGTGTTACCAAGGTGAGATCAATTGGCCTTATTCTTTTTTTAAACAAAGGGATTTATACTTTTTGCTGTAGCTGCTAACTACATAGGCCAGGGGTAGCCAGTGTGACGCCTTCCAGAGGTTTTGGGCTACCATTCCCATCACCATAAATGATAGTTAATGTAGGGATTTCACATTGCAAGCCTGTTCATGTTTACTGAGAAGGAAGCCACATTAAGGGACTGGGGCTTGCTCCCTGATTAAGTTTTTCATTTTATTAAAAAAATAACATACTTATTCAGCTCATTTAATTTAAAGGTTTTGTCTCCTCTGGATTTCAGCCATGATAATAGCTATTCTCTGTGCGTGTGCGCTTGGTATGCGCGGGATCAGTACTGGAACTATTTCCTTAGATGGTAGCATGTGAATAAAATGCTGAAACATGCTCAACGTTGGAAAGACAAGCATCCAAAGAATTGCTGAAGCATTTATTTGCTGCATTTATATTCCACACCAGAAGCACTATAGAGTTCCTGGGGCAGTTTACAATTTTTTAAAAAATGCAGTGTCATACAATATGATAGGAACGTTGCCAAATTAAAAAGAACAGCACAGTGAAAACAGCAAAAGACTCCAGTGAATACAACCTCAAAGGAGCACAGTAGCTTAAAAGCACAACACTTAGCAGTCTGAAAAGTTAAGTACTTGAACACTCTAGGCTATAATAACATGGTTTTCTTAGAGCGAAACTAGATGGAATGATAGACACATTGTCTGTCATGGGGTCCCTACACCCTTTTAAATAGCAGCTGGCAGGGAGTGAAGCTGCTGTTTCTTCCCCGGAGGTGCAAATCTGTAAATATTAGCTGGGCTGGTGGTGGAAAAAACCATAGGGAAAGGGGTTAAGCCAAATCACCTCCACACACAATGGATACTATCAAAAAGAAAAGGTGGCAGCAGGCAGATCCACAGATGGCAGCAGGCAGATCCACGCCATACATTAAAAGCACATAAAGTGTCCATTTAAAGCGCTTGGCTCCCCCCCCAAAGAATCCTGGGAGATGTAGTTTGCTAAGGGCCCTGAGAGTTGTAGCTCTGTGATGGGGAAACTTCATTTCCCAGGGTTCTTTGGTGGAAGACATGTGCTTTAAATGTGTGTTGAATGTTCTTTAAATACAGTGGTACCTCGGGTTACAGACGCTTCAGGTTATAGACGCTTCAGGTTACAGACTCCACTAACCCAGAAATAGTACCTCGGGTTAAGAACTTTGCTTCAGGATGAGAACAGAAATTGCGGGGCGGCGGCAGGAGGCCCCATTAGCTAAAGTGGTACCTCAGGTTAAGAACAGTTTCAGGTTAAGAATGGACCTCTGGAACAAATTAAGTTCATAACCCAAGGTACCACTGTATATGGTATGGCTCTGCCCAACATGTTTAACATCACAACTAGTTTGGTGATAGTATAGCTCCCTTCCCGTTTGATCCATTGCCTATGGTTCAAGTATATGGTAGTAGTTTATGTGGTAGCAGTTATTATGAACATGGAGCAGGGGTTTGGTTATTCTAGATGAATAAACATGGATCACATGTGTCTGTCTGCCATATGATGTACAGGGCTCCTAAGAAAATGTTAAGCTACATTATCATAAAAGTAGACATCAAAGGGGCGTTTTAGGCTTGGTTACATAAAATACTTTTTTTTTTTTTTTTTGCAAACTTAGAAAATAAAACATGTTTCTCAAAGATCACAAATTATACTTTCACATCTGTGCAAAAAGTGCTGTCTCTCTCTCAGTTTCCATTCACAGCCACCACTGGTGTGAGCAGCTTGTTTTGAACTTAAAGAGCTCTCTCCTTTTCCTTGCATCTTTCATCTGATATCTCCCACATTCTACAGAAACCTGAAATCTGTTTGATGATTACATAAGTATTGCCGTGGCACTCATTGAGTTTTGCAGCCCGAGGCAGTAGTTTGAATTGCCTAGTAGGTTGGGGCAGCCCTCTTTGTCACTCTCTACTTAGCTATTTTTTTGTTTTCAGGACAGGCCATGCAGTTCGCTGTGTTCTAGACAGAAGCACTGACATGTTAATCACCGGAGGCCGTCACCCAACCATCGGCAAATATAAAGTAAGCAGCAGAATTAACCTGTGTGTCAGAATTTTTTCCTGCTTCTCATCTTGCAAATACCGTATTTTTCGCTCTATAAGACGCACCAGACCACAAGACACACCTAGTTTTTGGAGGAGGAAAA
The DNA here is from genome assembly GCF_964188315.1 of Podarcis muralis. Taxonomy (NCBI): domain Eukaryota; kingdom Metazoa; phylum Chordata; class Lepidosauria; order Squamata; family Lacertidae; genus Podarcis; species Podarcis muralis. The sequence goes on along the minus strand of NC_135655.1, from coordinate 124,242,524 downwards.
CAAGGGAAAAAATATTCTGAATCTCAGAAGCCAGAACAACAAGAGGGATCGCTGCGCAGCGAAAGCAGCAATCCCTCTTGCTGTTCTGGCTTCTGGGATAGCTGCGCCGCCTGCATTCGCTCCATAAGACGCACACACAATTTCCCTTACTTTTTAGGAGGAAAAAAGTGAGTCTTATAGAGCAAAAAATACGGTAAATGTGTACATAGAACAATGCACTTGCATCAATTGTGAATGCCACACATGTAGCATGGTACCTCAGAGGCTGAGCTGTGAAAGTAGAAAGTCAGAGGCTCACATTACTAGAGGTCCTTCAGTCCTCTTCAAACTTTGTTGGCATTCTTCGTTGCACTCAAGGAACGCAGTTATGGGAAAGGTATCTACCCACATGTGTTCCCTCACTCATTTGCAACATTCTTCTGCAAATAGCATCTCTCCCATGCAGGCAAGAAACTGCAAAGGCATGCTTGTCAGTTGCCTGGAGAAGGGACTGCACATGTACAAGCATAGCCACATTGGAGATGTGTGACGTATCCACATATGGCAGAGATTGACTCTGCTACATTCAACTCACACATTCAGGAGCTCCCAGCAAGCCATTGTGTCTCAGTTTTTGAAATGGTATGATGAGGAGTGTTCAAAGAGTGTTTGCAAAGAAGATAACTAAGACTTCTAGGTTTATTTGGTGGCTTCTATGAAGGGTTTCCATTCTGAAGGAAATCAGCCCTGATTGCTCACTGGAAGGACAGATAGTGAAGCTGAGGCTCCAATACTTTGGCCACCTCATGAGAAGAGAAGACTCCCTGGAAAAGACCCTGATGTTGGGAAAGATGGAGGACACAAGGAGAAGGGGACGACAGAGGACGAGATGGTTGGACAGTGTTCTCAAAGCTACCAACATGAGTTTGACCAAACTGCGGGAGGCAGATGAAAGACAGGAGTGCCTGGCATGCTCTGGTCCATGGGGTCACGAAGAGTCGGACACGACTAAACAACTAAACAACAACAACAACAACAATGAAGGGTTGGCAAAAGGCTGTTTCATATCTCATTCTTATCATCCAAAAGCATTCAATGTATTTGAAGCACCCTGAACCTTATGAAGTTCTTTAAAAATGCTTTAAATATTGCCCTATTTTAAAACATCATATTCTTCTTCTCACCTCTCAAAGCAACTTACAAAAGGATATACAGTGGTACCTTGGGTTACATACGCTTCAGGTTACAGACTCCGCTAACCCAGAAATATTACCTTGGGTTAAGAACTTTGCTTCAGGATGGGAACAGAAATCATGCTCTGGCGGCGTGGCAGCAGCAGGAGGCCCCATTAGCTAAAGTGGTGCTTCAGGTTAAGAACAGTTTCAGGTTAAGAAGGGACCTCCAGAACGAATTAAGTACTTAACCCAACGTAGCACTGTAATTATAATGAAATGACTGGATCTGCCTCTGGTCAACATTGCAGTGAAAATAGGGAAAGATTTGGCCTCATCTTCTGTGTTTATTGCAGGGAAAGCTATCCTTTTAACTGAATGGTTATTTTCCACAGTTCAATCCATGCTCAAGGTGACTTACAACATGAAAAAATACATAACTACAAAACAACAAAAGTAAATCACAAGGTGTAAAATAAAGATACGAAAAAAGAACAGCAAGCCCCACTCAAAAACCCCGAACACCCCCCACAAAGACTATATTTTGCTGCAGTACCATTTAAATAATAGATAAGTGGAGAGTACCGGGCATTAAGCTCAAAGTAGCCTGTCCTTTCATTGATCCAATTTAGGTTGGCTTCATGAGTGATGGCAGAATCATGGCTTTGGATATCAATTTGTACTTGAATGGAGGATGCACCACTGATGATTCTGTTCTGGTGAGTATGTTTTAACCGGAATGATTTTTCATGTTGTACAATAGGAAAATGAACAAAACACCACCTTCCTATGAGAACAGTGGGGGAAAGGGCAGCTCTTATGAGGATGAATGCAATTTACTTATGTAGGGTGATTTTTAAAAAGCCGCTGTTCCCCTAGTTACTGATATTACCCTTGCTGGTACCTTTCCCAGGAAAATCAGAGGCTCACTATGTCAGGTTCCTATTGGAAGACCGGACAAACGCTAGAACATTATCAGTGGCAAAGTTTTTATCAGTGGTTGCAAGAACCAATGATCCCTATCTTTAAGTCTGAACAAAAGGCTTGTTTAACCTTGAGGTAGGCTGTCTGAATTGTGCATTGCTTTGTAACGATTTGTTGGGTCTCTGGACCGTAATAAAGATTGATTAATTGATTTACTTATGTAGGGTGATTTTTAAAAAGCCGCTGTTCCCCTAGTTACTATATGTTACATGATCACCCGTCTAGTTGCAGGAGTTCAGTTTACAATGTTTCAACAATGAAATCAGGTTAGATAAAACAAGAAAGGTCAACAATTAAATCCAAAACAAATATACACACACATATAAACCAGTGAAAATGTTCAACTTGCCCAACGGCTTTTTAATATAAATAAATGTATGGTATGGCATTCACCATAAATAGCTGAGTGCAGACAGACTTGGGATATTTTGGCAATGTGCATTTTCCAGAATACACATTAGCTACAGCCACACACTTATCTGATCTTCATAACAGAAGCTCCAGCATGCATACACCTGAAGGCATGTGGAGGGGCATGGCCCGAGACGTGTGCCATCATTGGGGCATGGCTGGTGCGGTCCGGTTCTCTCCCTGCCCCCCATTTGTGAAAAGAGGCTAGTGTTAATTAGGCCAGGGGAAGCCAACACGGTGCCCTCCACATTCTGTTGGGCTACAACTCCCATCGGCCCCAGCCTTGTGGTAAACACTCGGAGATTGTGGGTGTTGCAACCAAACAACCTCTGGGGAGCAACACGTTGGCTCCCTTTAGCAGTAGCCATTAGCTTTGATTTGCTTCAGTTGATTGTGGCACATGGAATCTGAACCTTAGCTTCTTTCTTGCCTGTTTGATCCCATTTTCATTTCTGTGCATTGTATTCAGTCCTTTTAACCTCTGCTCAACTTGTTTCAGCAAGAGACCTAGTAGCAGCACAGCACTAACCATCCCAGCTTTTCAGTGTTCTCCTTGCCAAAACAATAATGGAGGCAACAGCTTCAGGAGTTCCTGGAGAGGGGAGTGGGAGTGGTTAATGCCCGTATTAGAAGAAGGTCACCCTATGTTGCGAACGGCCCAGTGTTCTCTCATATTGTTGTTATTCTCATGCTCAGCTATTAATGTTCCCCTAATGAAGGTTTCGGAGATAATGCTGCTGAAACTGAATAATTCTTACAAGATTCCCAATATCCGAGCTCACGCCTGCGCTTGCAAGACAAACATGCCACCCAACACTGCTTTCCGTGGCTTCGGCTTCCCACAAGGAGGACTCATTACAGAAGCCTGGATAACGCGCGTTGCAGCCAGATGTGGATTATTACCAGAGCAGGTAGATTGGGGGCGGGGAGAAAGAGAAACTGCATGCCTATGGTTCTGAAATTTTAAGAGTGAATGAAAAAGTGCACCTGGTTGCAAAGGGCATTCTGGGAAGAGGTGTGAGAGTGAAGGCTGGATGTAAGTAGCTTATGCACTCCCAGAAAGAAGAGACCCGAGTACACAGAGGAAATCTTTTTGAGGAGAAAGTGTTAACTTTTGAAGATTTCAGATAAACTAGGGACTGTAAGTTACTTTTCACAGGACTTTTGGGAGACTGAACTTTCAGAAAGCCTATCAGAAAGGAGTGTTAGGCTGAGAGGAAATGTAGCTGCGTCAGTAGGAGATAAGAACTTGGCATCTAACATTGGTTTCAGTACCATCAATAGTTTAATTGCCCTCTTGCTTTCTAGCGGTGGGCAGGCTATCAACTCCCTGCTCTCCACTTTTGGGACCCTTTCAGCTGTAATGTAGCATAAGAAATGGGCTTGTTTGGTTTCTGTATTAATAAGACCTAGATGAAACCCACTTTGAAAAGTTTGCTTTCTCAAATATATTGATCCTGGTCATATAATTAAGTACCCTTGTGTGACTGAATCCTGTTTTTGAGGTGTCCTGAATATTATTGTTACTTGCTTGTATTGTATGCTAGCATTAATAATACTTTATGATCTGGTAATAGTTCAAATGTGTATGTGTGTGTAAAATATAAATAGGCCCAATTCTACCTCTAGGCTGAGAAAAATCTATACAGTGGTGCCTCGCAAGATGAAATTAATTCGTTCCGCGAGTTTTGTCGTCTTGCGATTTTTTTCGTCTTGCGAAGCACGGTGTCGGAAAAGTTTCGAAAAAGCTTCAAAAATCACCAAAGTCTTCAAAAACCTCAAAAAAGGCTACCACACCGCGTGCTATGAGTTGCTCCTCGAAGTCAAGTCGCAACTGTATTAACGGTGTTAAGAAAAAGGAAACAAACTTGCAAGATGTTTCCATCTTGCGAAGCAAGCCCATAGGGAAAATCGTCTTGCGAAGCAGCTCAAAAAACAAAAAACCCTCTCGTCTTGCGGGTTTTTTGTCTTGCGAGGCATTCGTCTTGCGAGGTACCACTGTATAAGGTTTGGCTTTGGGTAAATACATCTTAACTCCCAAAGCACATTATGAATGTGGCACCATATTACAGTATGTTGAGATACTTGTCTTCCAGATTAGAGAAAAAAATATGTACAAAGAAACCGGACAGACAGCTTATAAACAAGAGCTCAACCCAGAGAACCTCCTCAGATGCTGGGATGAATGCATGGAGAAGTCTATGTATCGCACCAGGAAAGAAGCTGTGAATAAATTCAATAAGGAAAATTACTGGAAGAAAAAAGGGATTGCCATTATTCCCATGACGTTCCCTGTTGGATTTGGCTTACGCTCCCTAGGTCAGGTCAGTTTCTCTGGACACTGTACAAGAAGACAAGCATTGGTCACCTGCCTTTCTTGTTTTTCTTTTATTATATTATTATTATTGGCTGTTTTCTGTTTCGTTTTCGAAAAGTGCTCCCTTTCACCGCAGTTCCCACTTGCATGCCCCTGGCCACACAGCTTGAAATCTGAGCTATGTTCCCTTACAAGGGCAGACATGCTCCTGATAGGTGTGCCATGGTTGGCAGCAGTGTCAGTTGTAATCCTTTACTGCGCTTTGACTGTAGGAGGGCCATAAATGGGAGTGGTTTTTATTTATGCCGTCTCCTTTGCAGCTTTCAGTGGTGTATTCTCAAGTTACGACTGACCCCCAAGCAGGCATGGAATTCCCACTAAGCTCCATTCTTCCCCCACTGCAATCTTGACTTTCCTATCATCATCATCATCATCATCATCATCATCATCATCATTATCCTTACATTGCTGGTGAACCATCAACATGGCAGTTTTACTAGCACTGTGTACCACCAGCAGAATAGCAGCACAGTGCTCAAGACTGCCCTGAGACATTTTGCTGTCCACAAGGACAGTGCGTTTCCAATTCCACATACAGAAATTTGGCAGTGGAAGGTCACTTCAGCACTTCTGAGCAGGCAATGCCCACCACCACACATGAGGACAGCAGACTGGCTTAGGGGTGCAGGACAGGCTGCGTGTATCTCTGTCCTCCTATACCACTTCTCCCTACCACCCCAGCATCTGCTTGCCTGGGGCAGCTGTTTTCCTCTGCTTAATGCAAGGATGGGGAAATAATTTTTAGCCCTTCTGTCAACCTTCAAGGGTGAAGAGGGCCAAAGGCAGAAGCTGACAGAGCAACAAGTGTGAATTTCATCTTTGGACCATTGGCTAGTTTCTACACACCCTTTTCTATCTTCCAAACGAGCAACAGCCAGCGTGGTGTAGTGGTTAAGAGCAGTGGACTCGTAATCTGGTGAACCGGGTTTGATTCCCTGCTCCTCCACATGCAGCTGCTGGGTGACCTTGGGCCAGTCACACTTCTCTGAAGTCTCTCAGCCCCACTCACCTCACAGAGTGTTTGTTGTGGGGGAGGAAGGGAAAGGAGATTGTTAGCCGCTTTGAGACTCCTTAGGGTAGTGATAAAACGGGGTATCAATCCAAATCCAAACTCTTCTTATCAGTATTCAAGTGCATATTCCATCAAGGGAGAAGCACTCGTGGAGGGTGTGAAACATGGACGGCTAGGGACTTGTGTTTGGAGAGTGGGAGTGGCTTGGGAAGAGTCAGGGCAAGTCCTGGAGGCTTGCATTTGACTCCTTGGCCTGAGGTTGCAAATCCCTGACCTAAGAATAGGGCTAACACTAGTGCAGCAGATTGTAGCAGCAATCCTAACCTTTCACTGCAGAGCGTCTCTTTAAAATATATATATAGCTCTTCACTTTTAGATTGACAAAAACAGCCCAAGTGAAAACATTTCTGCTCGTTTCATGCAGAGTGCAGAGCCAAACTGTGTGTTCTTCTTTTATGCAGGCCGCTGCTCTGGTTCATTTGTATACCGATGGGTCCGTGCTTCTGACTTACGGTGGTGTAGAAATGGGGCAAGGGCTCCACACCAAAATGATCCAGGTACTAGGAATTGCTTATCTCTTGCTTATGTGTGTGAATAACAAATTGCTTTAATGAGATTTTCTGCTGATTGACATCTTTAATTTTCTGCTTTAAAAAGATGGCAGCAGTCCATGTTACTTCTTGGCATCTATTTATTAGTGTCAGTGAAGTTATGCCAGATGAAATAAAGTGGTCTGATCTCAAGATAAGGGTAATTACAAACCCCAGTTTTAATTGAGGACCCAACCCCCCCGTGGTTTCCAGGAACTGGAAGCATTACTGCCTCTAGCTGTGGCTAATAATGACTGCTCCCCACTTCAAATGGGGGGCGCTTTTTGCGTGGTCGCAGCCCCCTGATCCCGCATGATTCCAGCAATTCGGCCTGGTTTCACCTCCCCGAGCTGGATACCTGGAGGTTCCCGCCCCACCTCAGACAGTAAACCAATCCCAGCTGGGGAGGTGTTGCCAGGGGAGTCGACCAGGTAGGGTTGGGACCGCCCTGCACACACAATAGAGGGTGGAACTTACCTGGGAGTCCTCAGTCCCCTGCCCTCCCTCAGTTTATGCCTTCATTTTGCAGGTTAACATCTTCTTTACAGGTATGCGGGCGCTGCTACGGTCATTGATGGTTGCTGTTGAAGGATCGGGAAGGAATTTCCCTGCATTGGCAGGTTTTGCCTTCCCCGTAGCAAAACGTCACAACTTTGGCAGTTTCTGGCCTTGGGCGGAATCCTTTAGTGTATCTTCCCTAAATTGGGGGGGGGGCGTGAAGCGGTGACCCATGCCCCCCCTGTGGCGGTGATCCCAGGGTTCCCCATTAAAGGGGTTGTTTTGGGGGGAGTCACTGGCCGTACGCTGATAGGTTGTCAGCGCTCTCCCCTGCTTTGCAGCAAAATGGGGGGTGGGCTCTCTGCTTAAACATACATTCACCAGAGCCAGCCCAATCCCCACACGGTTTGGACAACCCTGATGTTCCCCAGATCCCCGGCTGGGGACTGGGAGGGATAAACGCCCAATGCCTAAGCCAAGGTCTCCCTACATCTGAAAGTTTAATAAAGTTGTGGCCAATTTTAATCCCATAACACATTGTCGAGTCATTATTCCACCCGGGGGTCACCTGGGGTCGTGGAGTCTCCGCCTGGCCATGCAATACTGCCTTTTATTTGCAGTTTTGAAGCCACTTTGGGAACAATGAGCTAGTTAGGCTTGATGGACAAACCTGGCTGTTTCTGGTCCGCATTACTTTCACATGCTTTTAGCCATAATTTAATTCTGCTTCAACATTAATCTGCATTGGGGCAATAAGGTTAGTCAAAGAAGATGGTGCCAAGATGTGAAAGTTGGTGAAGACTCTCTTAACCGTCTGCAGCATTAAAAGAGGAGCAAAAATAAACAACAACCCCTCCTGACATCTCTTCACCTATCTTCAGCGTTACTCTAGTTAATATGCAGAACAGCTGTGATTATACACAAGCAGTTTAAATAGTTATCAGTGCCTGATACATGTGCACGATAAAATAGGCTCTGGCTTCTTTGTATGGTCTATATACAGTAGACATTGTGGAGGAGCTAAACCTTAATCTGATTTCTCCAGCTATACCCCTCCATGACCCATGGGAGTGTAGTTCTTCCATACAGTATTCTGCTGCTGAAAGTGGGGGGAATTTGGGTCAATGGCATTTGTTGAGTGTCTTTGTGAATGCCACTGAACCCAAAAAGACCTTTTACAAGCAGAACTATGAGGTGTAACCCTTTTGTGTGTGTGTGTATAAAGGTCTAGGTCAGGCTTCCTCAACCTTGGCCTTCCAGATGTTTTGAGACTACAATTCCCATCATACCTGACCACTGGTCCTGCTAGCTAGGGATCAAGGGAGTTGTAGGCAGGCCGAAAACATCTGGAGGGCCAAAGGTGAGGAAGCCTGGTCTAGGTTGCTGTACTTAAAACAGAATATTGTACGTATTTGTCAGAGACTGCCTGCAGGTCCCAGCTCACAGAAGACCAACGCTAGCCAGCAGAACTGTACAAAGTCTTTATTGAAGTTTAGTTCCCATTTTCAAACCCTAGCGTGCGTCTCTACGTCTAGACCCTAGACCAGCGAAGCCTCGTCTGAGTCTCCGCCCCCTGTACACCAGTTTAAGACTCTAGCCTTACTCCACCTTCTACGTTTCTCCTTCCTCCTCTGGGTCCTACTACCCCCCTGGGTGCCTTCCTTCCTGGATGCCTCGGAAGCGGACCCTTCGGACTCCTCCCCCTCTCTTCGGCGGGCTTTGGGACCCGGCTCCCTCTCCGGGCTGCTCATTGCGCCCCCCTCTTGTACATTTGAACTTGGCGCGCGCGCGCTGCCCCTGACCTTCCTTTTGACCGTTTCCTCGCTCTCTGATGCAGGCGTGGCTAACCCTGACTCATGTCCTTCCGCTGACGGAAAGCTGCCTGCTGCCGATGCTTGGGACTCCTCCCCCTTACTGCTCTCCGGTGGGGAAGCTGGTCCCGATTTCCAGCTGCTGCTCTCTGAGTCCCCTCTGGCCCCTCCTTCCTGGGGTGTTCCCTCTGGCAACCCCCTAGCTCTGACCACGGGAGCCCCTTTCTGTGAATCCTCTGATTCGCTGGAGAGACTTAGAGACCTCGGATGGCTATCATCGCTGACCTCTCCCTCTGATTCCTCTCCCTCGGTCTCTACTCCCTCCCTTTCCTGTCCCTCTGCTCCCGAACCCCTGACAGTATTCCTTTCTCATTCTAGGTTGCAAGCCGAGAATTAAAGATGCCAATGTCAAATATTCACTTCTGTGAAACAAGTACACAGACAGTACCTAATGCATGTGCTTCAGTTGGATCAATGGGAACGGATGTCAATGGAATGGCAGTGAAGGTAAAATAAGATATTAATCTTCTAGTTAGTGCAAAATTCCAAGGTTCCAGCTTCTTGAAAGATATTCATAGGAGCTTACTTCTATTAGATGATGATGAAATGTATTGATTTTTTTGGAAAGTCTTTCATACTAAGTGCACAAAAACGCTCAGAAGAAAGCACCACTGACTTCTTGAACACAGGTGCCTGATTGTGTTTTAGGATTGCAACCTTATAACGTATAAACGTATAAACTATAATAATAATAATAATAATTTATATATACCCCGCCAATCTGACTGGGTTTCCCCAGCCACTCTGGGTGGTTCCCAACCGAATATTAAAAACACAGTACAGCATTAAACATTAAAAACTTCCCTAAACAGGGTTGCTTTCAGATGTCTTTTAAAAGTAAGATAGTTGCTTATTGCCTTGACATCTGCTGGGAGGGCATTCCACAGGGAGGGCGCCACTACCAAGAAGGCCCTCTGCCTGGTTCCCTGTAACCTTACTTCTCGCAGCAAGGGACCCAGCAGAAGGCCCTCGGAGCTGGACCTCAGTGTCCGGGCTGAAAGATGGGGGTGGAGACACACCTTCAGGAGCTGAGTCTTACTTTCTCTTATTCCCCATACCTTGAGTAACATTGTGTTTTGCAGAGAAGATACACGCTGAGATGGGAAGTGCTGGGAGTTTCATAGATTCATAGAATTGTAAAGTTGAAGGGATCATGAGGGTCATCTAGCCCAACCCACTGCAATGCAAAAATCTTGCACCCAATGTGGGGGTTGAACCCATGACCCTGAGGTTAAGAGTCTCACGCTCTATCCTGCAATGGATTTCAGACAGCTAGGTGGGAATGTACGAATCACAGGAACAGCATAGGAAACTGCCATATACCAAGTAAGACATCTGGCCCATTTAACTTAGTTTCGTCTACACTGACCGGGAGTGGTTCTCCGGTTTTTCAGGCAAGGCTCTTTATCAGACCTACCTGGCAATGCCAGGGATTGAACCTGTGATGCTCTGCATGCGAAGCAGATACTCCGCCACTGAGCTATGGTCCTTACCTGATGAGCATGCAACATCTGGTTAGTGCAAATTTGCCCAATTGGTTGTAGTACAGAAGAAGCCTGAATGAGGTTTAACTGATGCCCTTCCCCTTCTGGGTTGCAAAATTTAAGCTGCTCAGGACTGAAAGTGGAGGCTCTTGATTTTTTGTTGAAATAACCTCTTGGCAATGTCATAAAGGTAAAGGGATCCCTGACCACTAGGTCCAGTCGTGACCGACTCTGGGGTTGCGGCGCTCATCTTGCTTTATTGGCCGAGGGAGCCGGCATACAGCTTCCGGGTCATGTGGCCAGCATGACTAAGCCGCTTCTGGCGAACCAGAGCAGCGCACAGAAATGGCGTTTACCTTCCCGCCGGAGTGGTACCTATTTATCTACTTGCACTTTGACGTGCTTTTGAACTGCTAGGTGGGCAGGAGCAGGGACCGAGCAACGGGAGCTCACCCCATCGTGGGGATTTGAACTGCCGACCTTCTGATCAGCAAGTCCTAGGCTTTGTGGTTTAATCCACAGCGCCACATGTTTAATGACTCCTGTGGTGTGAGCAACAACACAGCAGTATGGCAAAAACAGAACCCTTCAGATGTCTTACATAGAATTTTTTCTTCTTTGTGCTCCTCCCAATGTCATCAGGATGCCTGCCAGACCCTCCGGAAACATCTTGAGCCCATCATTAGACAGAACCCTAAGGGCACATGGAAAGAGTGGGTAAGATTAGTTCTGTGGTTTCCATGGATTACCCTTTATATGGAAATTCCCAGGGCACATTTTATGTTTTTTTACTCCCTTCAGATCAGAAAGCATCAATTTCTTGCAGCACGGCTAATTATAGTACTGATGCATGTAAAACTTTAGCAACTTGTAATTTTGCTCTCTATTCCTGGTATTCTATAGTATGATACAGTTACTAGTAATTTCGGCATTGTCAGTCTTTACTTTGTTTTGTTGGGGATCATTTTATATATTTGGACGTTTCTATTTTGACCACTGGCTATTGACCATAACAAAGGGATTGATTGACTGACAGCAATTAAATAAGAAGCACCACAACAGACATTTGACTTGTATTAAATGGTATATGACTTTAGAGCCAAGGCATAACCTCTTGTTTTAACTTGCCTAGCTTACCGCAACATGATTAAAGAAAGAAAATGGAATATGAAGAATTTGTGTTTATGCAGGACTTTGCCCCTGCCTTTGGCAAGTTTCTTCATTCAGATTTGTTAGTCACACTTTTATAAAAGGGCTTGTTTTCTTTTCCACTGTCCCTTAAATTAATGCACGTAGTGCAGAGGAGAGGAATCTTTCTCACACCAAGAACTGCTTTCCCCTGTGGGAAGTGGTGTGCACAGCAATTGATGTGACTCTTACCTTTGTAAAGGCAACAACATTGCAGCCGCACAAAAGCCACAGATTTCTGCATCCCCTCCCACCGTTCTGCATGCACATTTCTCCATACTTCATCTAGGCAAGCACAGGGTGTTACCACACCTGAAGGACACATTCCAGGGGGGATATTAGTCCACGGTTTGAGTGGACGAATTAACATTTAAATTAAGAGCAGTGAGTTGATGAAATGAAGTACTGTAGACACATTTCCAGAAGCTTTATGGTGCACACCGCTAATAAAGAAAGCAGCTTTTTGCCACCACCAGGTGCTTCTCTTTTGCTGGAGGAAAATATACAGCTACTAAGAATCAGGTACAGTTTGACTCTTAACTAAGCTAGTAAACCTGTGTGTGGTGCTAGTGAGAGCTCATGTACTGGGATGCCTCTCCATAGAAAAAACAACTGCTTGCAACTACAGTGGTACCCCGCAAGACGAACGCCTCGCGAGACGAAAAACTCGCAAAACGAAAGGTTTTTTCGTTTTCGAGTTGCCTCGCAAGACGAATTTCCCTATGGGCTTGCTTCGCAAAACGAAGCTTGCCCCGGGGACAGCGGGTCTTCTCTTTTGAAGCAAGGGGCGGCGGGGAGATCGCTTCTCCCCACCGCCCCTTGCTTCAAAAGAGGTCTGCCCCCGGACCTCTTTTGAAGCAAGGGGCTGCGGGGAGATCGCTTCTCCCGGTGCTCTGAAGCGGGTGGGGGGGGGCGGGAACACCTGCCCCAGCCGCCGGGCTTCGTAGCGCTGCTGCGAAGCCGGGCGGGGGGCGGGAACACCTGCCCCAGCCACCCCGCTTCGGAACGTTGCTCCGAAGCGGGGTGGGGGGCGGGAACACCTGCCCCAGCCACCGGGCTTCGTAGCGCTGCTGCGAAGCCGGGCGGGGGGCGGGAACACCTGCCCCAGCCACCCCGCTTCGGAACGCTGCTCCGAAGCGGGGTGGGGGGGCGGGAACACCTGCCCCAGCCGCCGGGCTTCGTAGCGCTGCTGCGAAGCCGGGCGGGGGGGGGGCGGGAACACCTTCTGAAGGCGGGCGGGGGGCGAAAGTCTTTGTCCCCCCTGCCTGCCTTCCCAGGGGCTTTTAAATCGCCCCGGACAGCGGAGAAGTCCTCCGCTGTCCCGGGGCGATTTTAAAATGCCGCCCGCCAGCATTTTAAGATCGCCCGGACAGCGGAGAAGTCCTCCGCTGTCCCAGGGTTTTTTAAAATGCTGGGGGTGGGAAGAAAAGCCCTTGTCCCCCCCCCAGCCTTCAGAAGAGGTCCGGGGACAGTCTGTCCCCGGACCTGGTCTGAAGGCGGTTTCCCTAGGAACGCATTAATTGATTTTCAATGCATTCCTATGGGAAACCGTGCATCGCAAGACGAAAAAAACCGCAAGACGAAGAGATTTGCGGAACGAATTAATTTCGTCTTGCGAGGCACCACTGTATCATGTCAGGAAGAAGACTAGGCCAAACTTCTCCCTGAAACACTAGTTTTCTGGATGGATGGGATTGTTTTATTTGGAGGAGTATTCCGCTACCTGAGCTCCTACCAGCAGTCTTACTTCCTCAGTGAAAGCCTCGTTTCCACAGTTCTCATATGTGCAACATTCCATTTCATCATTCAGTCAACTGGAAATACAATTTTTTCCGATTGTATTTTATTAAGTTTCAACATTTTTAACATATACAATCAAAACACGATTTCGTCTTTTCTTTTGGTTGATTTCCCACCCCGTTTTCCATGGAGTTGTTTCTCCCCTTCTGCTGCCCCCTATATTCTATCTATTAAATCATAGCCACAATATTATTGCCTGATTACTTCTGTTACTCATAGCTCAAATCCTGCCCATGAGTTGATCGTCTAGCTGGAAATATTAATAGGAATGTCTTGGTTTTAGCATGGCCATGGTATCCTTTTTTATACAAGATTGCTTTTCGAAGGAATAAACTTACTATGCTTGCTTGTTTTACAGGCCAAAGAAGCTTTTGAGCAGAGTATCAATCTGTCAGCGATAGGTTATTTCAGGTACTAGATATTAACTCATGACTTCAAGAAGTGACTGTCAAAAGAGAATTATTGTAATGAACTTGCATAACAAGGTAGCTTCTGCAGGGATCATGAATGACTTGAGCTGATGCTTTTAGTAGTTGCATATACTGCTTAGACATAAGCATACAGAGAAAAGGGCATGTCGTGTCTAGTCTTGTACATGAAGGTCCTGAAGGAGAATGTTAGCAGCAGAGTGAAAGATACATGACTGTGGCCTACTGTTTTGCACTCTATAATGAGTCATGCACACTGATGGCACTAAATTGATAATATTTCAGTGAAATATTTCTGTGAATAGCTTTCTGTGAGTGAAAGGCACTAAGATCCAGCAGATTGTCCAGATGGAGAAAGATGCATTTTTTTAAACCAGTTGGAGAAACAGGAAGGCTGCCCTGTACTGCTTCCTAAATGGTTCCAGAGACACTCCCAACTCTCCAGAGCCACTTTTCAGGCAAAACTCACCTGTTCTCCCCCTCCCCAACCCACCTCATGGGCTTTCTCATGATCTGCATTCTGCTCACAGTAACTCTGGATCCAACCCACTGATCAAGTGGAAGGAATTATTGGTCGCATTCAGAAATTTGTACATTTGGTTAAAAGTGCTGTCAGCGAGTCTGGAGGTTATGTTTCTGTAAAGGAAAAGTCTTTCCGAATCAGAGAACTCAGGTCAGCACTGCATTCTGACTGCATCAAGGGAGAATATAATGTGGCAACGATGAGTAGTAGATGATACAGCTTTAAATGAGGAAAAGCCAAAGCCATAGATCTATTAATGGGTATTTGCCATTATAGTATTGACTGGCTTTGGGGTGAAAGAATGTTGGGGGCTTTTACCTACATCTCCTGTTGTGGGGTTCCTGGAGGCCTGGCCACTTCCAGAAACAGAATGCTGAATTAGATGAACATTTGATCTGATCAGCAGGCCTGCTGCTATGTTCTTAAACAACATGATGCATTATCAGAGCAAACATCACATTGCTCCAGTCATGACCGATTGTACCAACTGAGGGTCCAGCACATCACTGTGATTGTGAGGCTCTTTATTGCTGTTTCCCCCCTTGTCTCTTTTATTGTTGTTCCCATGCCTGCAAGCATCCCTTGCTCCCCAACATACTTTGTTGCTTCTTGCAGAGGTTATGAAGCAAACATGGACTGGGAGAAAGGGGAAGGCCACCCATTTGAATATTTTGTTTTTGGAGCCGCCTGCGCAGAGGTTGAAATAGACTGTCTGACTGGAGACCACAAGGTAAACTGTCAGGTGTCACTTACAGCTAGTGCAAAAAGCACAGTCAAGTTCCTGTGTAACTAATGAAAGGCTCTTGTGTTTTCTTTGTCGTATTCAGTCTAAACAGTTGTTTGCAGTGGACAGCAATAAATCCTGCTGGTTTCTACAAAGCACAGCTACCGTATTTTTTGCTCTATAAGATGCACCAGACCAGTTTTTGGAGGAGGAAAACAAGAAAAAAAAAATTCTGAATCTCAGAAGCCAGAACAGGAAGAGGGATTGCTGCACAGTGAAAGCAGCAATCCCTCTTGCTGTTCTGGCTTCTGGGATAGCTGCGCAGCCTGCATTCACTCCATAAGACGCACACACATTTCCCCTTACTTTTTAGGAGGGAAAAAGTGAGTCTTATAGAGCAAAAAATACGGTACATAGTGGTTTCTTGTGTGGATCGAGTTTAAACTCTCCTCCTTCCTCATGCGACTTCAGTAATCCATGATCTGCTGCTATGGCACATGCATAGCAACTTTGAATGTGAATTCATCCGGGCACTTGTGTTGCAGTAGCCAACAGCCTCCACTTTGCCCTTTTCCCAGCTGTTTTCTTCCAAAGCTGACTGGGCAAAAGCAGGCAGTCATGTGCAGAACCAGACAGCATTTTATTTAAGTCTTACAATTTATGAATTCCATTTGCACATGAATTTTCCCAGAGAAGTGGTATAGTGTTTATTGCCACAGAAAGATAAAATGAATACATAGCATTTATATAGCACATAAATGAGTGTAGTCCACTTTGCATATATTGTATCTCTAATTTTTGCAGGATTCCTTCAGTATTATTACTTTTTGGTATATGGGAATCTGGCTTTGAGGCTGAAAGGCTGCCCGGTACATTCATAGTTGAAGGAAATTTTTATTTAAAAAAATCAGAAACCTCATTTCAAAAGTTTCAGTATATTTTCATCAGTATATTGGGAGGATTCAAAAGCTGGTATTTGTTGGTTTCTTAGCCAAAGCTCTCTTTCTTAGCCAATACAATGCACCAGCTTTGCTGACTACTGTTACTTTTTCATTAAAGTGATGTCCACTCTACCTACTTCTAAAAATGAAAGTAGCATCATTGACTTTAATACGGTTTTAGACTGGGGAAAATATTACAAGATAAGGACTGCAGCCCTAAGCATACTTATAACAAATAAAGTATTGTTAAATTCATTGGGACTTATTTCCCAAAATGAGCCACAAATAGCTCATACCACACTGGGTACGAATTCTCGATATCCTATCCATAATATTTGGCTCATCTCCTCATGCTTCAGTCCCCCGAATGTAATACAAAGCTACAACCTGTTTTTCATTAACAGAATGTCAAAACAGATATTGTTATGGACATTGGATGCAGCATCAATCCAGCAATGGATATAGGTCAGGTAAGTCCTGAGAATTTCTTCATTTTGCTATGAGGTACTAAATTCACTTCAATTAGAATCATAAGATTTGGAAGGAGATCCAACTCCCTGTTCAGTGACAGATACAAAACCCAACAATACAGAAATTCACTGAGCACAGGATTGGACCTCCTTCCAACTCTTATGATAGAAATGGATAATTAAAATGTAGCATCTTGCAAAAATGCCCCACCCATTTCAGCTTTGTTAGATGGTGAAATTTAAGAGAAGGGGAGCAAAGAATTGAAATATTCGTGAAAGGCCAGCATTATTCATAGAATTCTGAAAGTCTAATTACAATATTAATGGAAAGGTGTCCAGTTGCCTTTCAGATGTTAGATTTTTATGCTTGCTTTTATGGTTCATTTGTTCAATTTTAATAATAAATAAATATAATTTTAAAGCTAGCATTGCTTTCAGACAATGTAACAAGAGCTCGTATTAATTTAACACAACAAAGTATATGGAAATCTCACTATAAGCTGTGCTTCCTCTTGGCAGATTGAAGGTGCCTTTGTCCAGGGCCTTGGACTTTACACAACAGAGGAACTCAAATATTCCCCAGAGGGAGTCCTCTACACACGGGGCCCAGATCAGTATAAAATCCCTGCTGTTTGTGACATTCCAGAACAGATCAGTGTCTCCTTGTTGGCATCTAGCCAAAACCCAACAGCGATCTACTCATCCAAGGTAAGAAGATTGAAATCCAAGGTGCAGTTCTTCCCTTTCGCTCCTGCTAGACCTAAGTGACCCATATTACTGAAGGAAAAACTGCAGACTTGGAGGATGGGATGGAAATGATACAAGAGAATAAGTTGTTTTCATTATGAATATCTTGTTACTGTATTATTAATCATGCGGCTATAATCCATCCCACAGCCATTCAGGCATAAGTGCGCTTGAAATCAACAGTGATTAAATGCACTTAACAGCGGTTGGGTTTATGCCCACATGGATATAATATCAGGAGAGTTTCATTCAGTTTTGTGACATGTTATTGAGCAAGTTGTCTCCCCTAAGACTGAAGTCCTCAACTTCCCATTGGAATATTGATTGCAGACCACAAGGCAGCAGAGCCAAAAGAAAAATACATGATATACTCCAGTGGGAACCCTTGCTAGGCAATTGTTTCACTGTGGCATGTCCCCCTATCGGGAGAAGAGCAGTCAGTTTTGAGGCATTCCAAGCCCTTCTTCTTCGCCGAAGAATTGATGCTTTTGAATTATGGTGCTGGAGAAGACTCTTGAGAGTCCCATGGACTGCAAAAAGATCAAACCTATCCATTCTGAAGGAAATCAGCCCTGAGTGCTCACTGGAAGGACAGATCCTGAAGCTGAGGCTCCAATACTTTGGCCACCTCATGAGAAGAGAAGACTCCCTGGAAAAGACCCTGATGTTGGGAAAGATGGAGGGCACAAGGAAAAGGGGACGACAAAGGATGAGATGCTTGGATAGTGTTCTCGAAGCTACCAGCATGAGTTTGACCAAACTGCGGGAGGCAGTGGAAGACAGGAGTGCCTGGCGTGCTCTGGTCCATGGGGTCACGAAGAGTCGGACACGACTAAACAACAACAATAAAGCCCTTTTTGGAGGCATGATAGCAGAACAGGCTATCAAACAATCGGAAATAAGGAATGCAATTTTTACAGTGGCCTAGCCTTTTCTCTTAACTACCCATCGAGGCAGTGGTAGCTAGAAAAACTGTGCCAACTAGCCGAAAACAGTCAGAGCACAGTTATCTACTTGCAGCCAAACAGAAAACAAGTTATGTCAAACTTCTAGCAAAACAAGGCCAAAAAGCCTAATGGAGGATTAGGCCAGTTACACAGCTTGATGGATTGTGACTATAAGGCCTAAATTATCCCTTGCAGACCACACACTTGAGTGTTATTATCTGTAGCTCTGCTGGCTGTGCTAGCCACCTCTGCTTGTTGATTGGCATCCATCTGTTTTGAGAGACAATGGAGTGCACCTCCAGGGGTGAATTCAAACCACTGTGTTAGCAGCACCAAAGTGACCTTCCTGTAGCACAGGCCTGGGCAGTATGTATGGAGGTCCTGGGCTGCCCAGATGACAAGAGCCTCCCCTTTCGGCCTCACTGATGTGTTCCACAGAAAAGTAGACCAATACGTTTTGCACCAGCTTGACTGCAGGAGTTGCCGGAAAGAGGCATACTGTACATCCAACCGTTTTAGGGGCTCCACTCTGGATTTGTGAAGGGTTTACTCCCTAGCCTTTTCTTCTTCCAAAGATATCCCACATGGCATCTTGAGGTCTAGGATCAGTGTTTTCCTTCTCCTAGATGGGCTCCCTTCCCAAGTTGACGAGCCCCTGGGAAAGCACTAATATCAGGTGATGCCAGTTGTGTCCATCCATATCTTGATCTCATTGGGCTGACGCTCAAAAGGGCTTTTCACCTTTGGCCTTTTGGATGTAAAAACTGTGGCATGTAAAATGAAACACGTCGTTCCAGGGAACTGGACAGATGTTGCATCTTAGGATAAACACAGACGAGGGGGAGCTATATAGTGGCAGCCCAAGCTCAGATGAGAGGGGCAGAATAATAACAGTCACAGATTCCTAGCCTGTAACATCAGCCAGCTGCATGGGCAATTTGCTCTTCCCACTACCCTCAGCTCTCCAGCACCCGTGATAGGCCGCAGTTGCGGCTGCCACCATTTTGGAATATGGTGAGCAATCTTTGTGAACTGACTAGGACACAATAAAAATATGTTCTTGAATGGCAGCAGTGCGTTACTAGCAGAGAGGTGTGGCCTCACATTGTTTGTTTTCATTTTGGTTAGTCTTTAAAAAGCTGCATGTGCACACATGTGGATATAAGCTCATGCTTTCACATATATTTTTAAAGCAACCACTCAGAATAGGTTAAAACATTTCTAAAATAACCCAGAGTTTGCAGTCAGCATTCTCAGAAAGGCTGCCACAGGACCCTTGTTAGATATACAGCTGTCTCCTTCTCCACAGATGAGCAACAGGTGGGCACCGTTGCAATTGTGACACTGTGGACTTTGATAAGCCACCCAGTACTGATTTGAGGAGTGCTGTTACTTCTGCTACCATCACTACTCCTCCTCCTCCTTCTCCTTCTCAGAAAGGCAGGGCCACCTACCACCCTTGGAGCTTAGTGGGAAATAAGCGGAAGGACAGAGAATGAGACTAGAACATCCACTCACCACATACCGAATCGGGAAGCCCACTAGTGGCCCCATCGTGAAGGCCCCCTCAAGCTTGGAGCCAGCCCTGAGCACAGGGAGGTGTTATGCAGTCGGTTCCTGTGGCTTCTCACATCAGCCACATGAAGGTGCTGGCTCACGTAAGGTCTGCCTGCTGGCCCAAGTGAGTCCACAAAGGCTGATGCCACCAAGCTCTTAAGAGTGTGTCAGATGCTGGGTCTTGTTCCCACACAGAGAAAACAAAACAAAACTCATTTCGTGTGCGGACAGAGATGCTCCCTGAAAGGTTCTTGATGTGAAATATTTGCTAATGCCTCAACATGATTTCACTGCTTTTGTCTCTGCTTTTGACAGGGCCTTGGTGAAGCGGCACTTTTCTTGGGGGGCTCTGTATTTTTTGCAATATGGGATGCAGTGGCTGCTGCCAGGAAGGAAAGAGGATTGCCATCAGACTTTGTGTTGAACAGCCCCTTGACTCCTGAACGAGTGCGAATGGCCTGTGGTGACCAGTTTACGGAGATGGTAAAGATTTTTAATGCATCTGGTGCCTATTTCTTCTTTCTCTTGTGACTGTCAGGATGAGGAATAGGTTACTCTTAAATTAAAATCAGGACGTAGCATCTTCTGGTCTGTCTGTCCTTAATGGCACCCTAAATCTTTTGAGCCTCCAGTGGCTTCCTCTCGTTGCCTTCAGGTATTGTTGAATCAGTTTCACAGAAATCCAAACTGATTTTGCAGCAAGCCTTAGCAATGACTCTTTGAGATTGATTGTTCCGTTTACTATTTATTCATTTTTCTAGATCCCAAAGGATGAAAAAAGCAAGTCCACTGTTTCGTGGGAAATCTCCCTTTGAAGAAGAACCAGGAATGTGCAGAAAGTGCCATGAAGTGCTAACTTCTTCAAGTCAACATCATCCAGTGCTTTATCAACAAATGCAGTTCATTTTAGTTCAGTAGTTGCTTTCTTGTGGGGAATTATATTGCAGGCTTCATGTTCATTTACATGAGAGTCTCCTACCATTTTCACACTTTTTGGTACTAGGCTGCTACAGTTCAAGGCCTAACCATTTGGTGGTTGTTTCTATCTGCCTTGCTAGGTTCCTAGTGCTAACATACTCCGTCTCCTTCATGGAGCCCCCTCAGCAGATCCAGGGGTCTCCTGCCTCTCTTAACTCATTTGCCAGTCTACTCTCCCTCCTCTCCCAGGGTCCTATTTCACCATCCCCTCCTTTTTTTGGCTACTAAGTTTCCTACAACCTCTAACTACCTTTCCATCCATCCGTCTTCTGCCTCTTTCACACCTCTTTCCCTCAGTTTTTCAAGGTATTACTAAATGTTACAGAAAAACATGTGCCGGCTACTAGACATAGCAACCATGCACAGAGTTCCCCCAACCTCAGGCAATATCTAATTCACCTTCCCCGACATAGTGAGTCTGAGATGCTTTGGACTACATCTCCCATCATTCCTGACCATTGGTTATAAAATGGCTGGAGCTGAAGGGACTTGGGAGTCCAACAACATCTGGGTTGGCGAAGACTGATGGCAGCCGAACTTGCCTTGCATCCTCCTCGTCTCATTATGCTGTGTGTTTCCCTGTTCCCACATGCCAGGATTGGCTGCCACTG
This sequence comes from Podarcis muralis, assembly GCF_964188315.1. NCBI lineage: Eukaryota > Metazoa > Chordata > Lepidosauria > Squamata > Lacertidae > Podarcis > Podarcis muralis. Next base: position 124,221,232 of record NC_135655.1, on the reverse strand, counting down.
AGCTTCTGCCTACTGTTGCTGTTGTCTTTGAAGTGCGAATCTCAAATTGATCCACTTTATTTACTTTGAACAAGGTCTGTGGTAAAATAAATCTTGAGCTGGTTTTGGCTTTAGGAAATCTACTGTGCAGTGGTGTGCATGAAAGATTGCTCGGGGCATCAGACAACATCCTCAGGGTGTGAGACAGCATTGTTTAATGACTGCTGACTGTTAAACAGTACAAGGTGCATGCCAGAAAGAGTCCCTTTGTGCATCTTAGACGTCTGGTTCATGCATTATCTCCTGCGACGGTTGTGTTGTGTAAGATAAGCTGTCTTTCCAGAATATCAAGCACTAGGCAATAAAAATCATGCACATTAAAAGATGCATATGCCACTTCCTAAGGCTAGCATGCAGATTATTTCTTGAAAGGCGAAGGAAATAATGCGAGGAGTGATCTGTTGTTTGATTATGTGCCTCGTTATCACACCTTTTTTAACTAGAGCATGGATTAAAAGTATGCAGGTGCACGAGTAATGAAGCCTACAAGTAATATTGCTTCACACTTACCCTGTTACTCTCTTGTGTGTAGCTTTGCCAGGAAGACTGAATCACTTGGCTTGCACTTCACCGAACTTTAATTTATTAGCTTTTCAACAAGTTTAATTAGAGATGTGCAATATAAAAAATAATAATCCCTTCCATGCTCATGGGTGATAGAGTGGCAAAGAATTTAATGGGAGGAGGAGGAAGAGGAGGAAGACTAGTTGCACTCATTCCGGCTAAGAGAATGGCAGTTCCTGGGACTCCCAGAGATTCAGGGTTGGTACCCCTCCAAATGTTATTGGATTCCACATGCCACCATACCATATGGTTGGTCTTGGAGACCCCAGGTTCTCCATCTCTGCTGTCACTCACGGTCCTTGTCCTCACACTCTTTTCCCTGGGTTTTGCATTTCACTTAACCGATGCTGTGTATGTGCAGTTGCACCCACGCCCTTGCATGCACCTTGGATCAATATGAAAATGGCAGTGTTGTGAGTTTTCCCCTCTGTGCCATCTGGTACAACTTGTCCTGTATTTTGATGTCATTGAGCTGTGCCTTTCCTTGCTTCACAGGATTGGCTGGTGTGGGGCAGGAAGCACACAGTGTAACAATGTGAGGACGCTGGGCAAATTGTGCTATGCATTATAAAGCTGGAAGAAAGATTCTGTGTTTGGCGGCACCTCCCTTTTTTTGTCCGTTCACCCAAAGCAGAACTAAATCTTACAGAGGGCTTCTGGGTGGGGACTTAATGTTGTAAGTAGGTTGTTCAGAAATTACAATTGGGTTGTTGTCAACAGTTTTGGGTTTTTTTAATAAGGAGCCCGCCCCCCCGAAGGGTAAATGCAGGTTAGAGGGGGGAGAATATACAGTCTAGCATTTTGATGCCAATGACATTGTGCAAAAAAAACTGCACGAGGAACACCCATCAATAAGTACCTGTCTGAAAGCAGCCCAAGTACACAGGTGCAGTGATATAATTTCACACCTTTTTGAATCTTGTTTAGAAGAGCAGAAAAAACTGATGATGCGCAGGATGAGAGTTGGAGAAGGTTCAGAAAAGGCAATCAGAATGATCAAGGAGCTGCAGCAGCTTTCCTATGAGGAAAGCATTTTGGACTTTAGAGAGAAGGCAAGTACCGTATTTTTCACTCTATTGGACGCAGTTTTTCCCCTCCAAAAATTGAGGGGAAATGTGTGTGCGTCCTATGGAGCGAATGCAGGCTTGTGCCATAGTCGCGCGCAACCCTCTCCGGCAGGGAGAGGCTGCACGGGGCTATAGCTTCTTTAGCTCCACACAGCCTCTCCCAGCAGGGAGAGGTTGCGTGGGGCTAAAGAGGAAGCCAAAGCAGTGAGCGGGATCCATCCCACTGGCTACCTTGGCTTGTGACATAGCCGCGTGCAACCCCTCCGGCAGGGAGAGGTTGTGCGCAGCCTGTACGCTGCTCTTTGGGGCTGGAGGGGGGGGGAGGTTTTTTTTATTGATTTCCCCATCTAAAAACTAGGTGCGCCCTATGGGCCGGTGCGCCCTATGGTGCGAAAAATACGGTAAGTAGTGACATGATAGGATTTTATAAGACTAGGCGTGGCATGGAGAAAGTGGGTTGAGAAAATATTTTCTCCCTCATAACACTAGAAACATTCAGCGATGCTTATTGAAGTACCTCCCGCATAGTTAAGCTCTGGAACCCACTCCCATAAACGGCAGTGATAGCCACCAACTTGGAAGCCTTTAAAAGAGGATTGAACAAATGTAGAATAGACTTGTGCTCTGTCTGTATGGTCAGAAGCAGTATTATTTTGAATACCCGTTGCTGGAAACGGCAGAAGGAGTGAGGGCTCCTATGCTTGGATCCTGATTGCGTGCTTCTTGCAGGTATCTGGTTGGCCTCTGTGAGAACAGGGTGATGGACTAAGTGGGCCATTGGCCTCATCCAGCAGGCTAGCATTTCTGTGCAAAGGAAAATCCAAGCAAGAAGTACAGTGCATATCATGCATTGTGCTATTGTAATATTGGTAGAAAAATGCAAAAATCTGTTGGCATGGTTGCATGTAAGGTATTCTACTTCCTGACTTGCTATTTTGCAGGGGGAATTAGACTGCATGTAGCAAATTCGGGTTACGAAATTAAAGTGTATTTGGCACTCTTATGCAACAAACCATCCTCCCTCTAAATGACGCTTCTTGTAGCAAGGAAAGTGTTGGGAAGATGCACTGGGAAATGTAGGGTTACAATTGCTTGATGTGATGTACTAGAATTTCCACACAAATCAGTATCAACTAATAGTGTATAACCTCAAGAAATTTTGTGCAAAGAAATCAAAATGAATGATAACCTGGTCATCTGTAAGTACCCTAAGTCTGGGAAATGTTTGCCGGTTTAATCAAGCTTGTTAAGGTGATGTGATCACTACAACTGTTGGTATTCATTTCTGTTGAACAAAAGGTCCCATTCTGTTTTAGTGTGGACAGATGTACCTCGGAGTCCTATTACCTAAATAAACTTTGTAAGCTTCCATTTTTGATCTTTTACTTGAAACCGCCCACAAGTGCTGGGCGTGTTAAGCAGAGGGGGGTTATAGAGTCAAATGTTTCGGAGGAGGAATGAAATATGCAGTGTTGATACCGAATGAAATATGCAGTGTTGATACCTTTTCCCATCTCTGTCAACCCTGATCCTACGGTGGGTATAATCCCAGGAACTACTCAACATGGATAGGTAGTTTCAAGTCAAGGAATTGGGGAGGCTAGCTGTTCTGGACAGGGTTGCACTGCCTTTGAAGGGACAGGTGCTCCTAGAGCTGTCTTTGAAGGCTCAGGTGGCCTCCACAAGCAGTGCCTTTTACTATCTCTGGCCAATTTACCAGCTCTTGCCATCCCTGGACATGGAGAGCCTTGCCACAGTGATCCAAACACTGCTGGTAACAGGGCCATAGCTAGGGGGTGGTGAGGTGGGCCCCTGCCAGGGGCGCAGGTGAGGGGGGGCGCAAAATCAGCTGCCAAGACCCTCCGCCGGCCAGCACCCTGTCCAGCCAGTGCTCCCTGCCTGCGGCCAAGCAGGACAAGGAAAAGGGCCCGCACCAACTTCAAAGCCTGCCTACTCTGGAGTCACTCCCCCCCTCCTTTCTCACACCCTCCCTCAAGGGTGCCAACTTTAATAAAATACATTGGGGAGGCAGGTAAGCACTGCCCTGTATAATCGACCACAAAAGGGAGCACACGGACACTATTTGAATGGCAATGCCCATTAACTGGGGGGGGGGGCTCCTCAAATATTTTAGGGGGGGTGAAGGAACATTGGCCCCAAGGAATTGGCTCCCATGCCCTTCTCCCTATTAAAGTGGGGTGCTCCCCACTTTATGCGATTTCACTTATGCAGGCAGGGGCCTAGAATGTAACCCGCGCGTAAGTGGGGAGACGCCTATATACCGTCGTCCAGGTCAGCCTTCCCCATCTTGGTGGCCTTCAATCAGAACTCATTACAAAAAAGAATTCACTACAAGGTGAAGTGCATGAGGAATTGAAGGGGGGGTGTTGGAGGAGAGGCAGAAAGAAGAGCTAATTTGTTCGTGGCTGGGGGCGCAATCTGGACTGTTCTGCCAGGGGCGCAAGATCACCTAGCTACGGCTCTGGCTGGTAACCTTAGAAGTGGGAAATTGTAATGCACTCTGTGTGGACTGTCCTTGAAGTTCATCATCATCATCAAACCTTTTATTGGCATCACATACAAGCATCCATAGCAAATCAACACAGAATTCCTGCCTTCCCAGTGACACAAAACGTTTGTCAAATGAAAGAGGCAAAGCAGTCTAACATTACATCTCTAGGTCTCCAGGGAGGTCAGACGTCTGCAATGTGTTTCGATGACAAAAAACCAGATAAAGATATTTAGCCACTAACTTGGTGAGCTCCTGATTATTCCCCAATAATAGAAAATGTATGACCTCTAACTCTGGTTTCCATTTGGGGATGCAGAGTTGATCTAGGAACTGCTGGCGGAGATCAACATATAGTTTACATTTAAGAACCATATGTGTAAGAGTTTCCACCTGATGGTCTTCACATGGGCAAATTCTTTCTCCTTCCACCATTCCCGAGAACCTTCCCTATAGGAGGTTTGAAGGATTTGAATTAAACCTGGCCAGCGAAAATGCCCTTTCTTGAGGATTAAACAAAAATTCAAGATAATTGTGGTTAATTTCATATGCCCAAGAAAGTTGAAAGTTAAGAGGGGAACATGTTTTCTCTGCTGCCGCTGTTAGTTCCTGGCGTTCAATGTCCCACAACCTAGTTTTTATTATAGCCTTGGCAGATGGTGGGGGCATCGATTGCAAAAATTCCACTGACAGCCCAAGTTGCTGTACCTTTATGTTAAACTGTTGTAGCCCTGGGGAAAGAAAGGGATCTAGCAAAACTTCACTAAGGAGAGGATCTTTATCTGTTGTGAGGCAGATGTTTAACCAGAATGTAAGAAATCTCACCCAGGCTATGGTCTCTACCTTGTGTTGATCTCCCTCAAGGCTGCATAGGGTACACCACGTGGGACAGCAAAAATCTTAATAAGAAAAGCTGCCTGCACTCGTTCTACCAGCTGGATAAACCCTGGCAGCCAGACTGGAATTCCGTAGAGCAATTGAGCTATAACTTTGGCGTTGAAGACCTTGAGGGCAGAGGGGATATGCGAATTACCTCCTTATAAAGAAACGCATTATGGCTTGCATAGACATCTTATTGGCATTCACCACCATGCAAGGACCATAGAAGCCTATGATGGAATGTGATTCCCAGGTACTTGAATTCTAATACCTGCTGGATGGGTTTTCCACCAAATACCCAGCTATAGCTTTTGTGTGAATTCCCAAAAAACATTATTTTGCGTTTATCAAAGTTCATGCACAATTTCATTCTGGACAGATAGTCAATACAGGAATTTCACAAATGTTTTAGGCCAATTCTTGTCCGTGAAAGCAAAATCATATCTGCGTATAGAAGGATGGGAATACTTGATGCGTTGAGTTTTGGGCTGTGGGCATCCACCTGTTTTAGTAAAGAAGCGAGATCGTTAAGAAAAAGATTAAAAAGAGAGGGAGCGAGTACACAGCCCTGCTTTACTCCTTGGTTTATAATTTTCTTTTGACCTTATAATTTTCTTTTGACCTTTCAGTGCCCTGTTCAATTGAAAAGGGAGACCAGTACAGAAAGGCATACTTGCTTAGGACGATCACAATGGTTTCTGTGTCAACCAGTCCTTTTGCTTTTTTAAAACAAAACCTTAGGTATAAAAGCATCTGCCACCTGCAAGAAACCTTAATTTATTACAGCCATGCATCAAATTTATGATTAGAGAGGAAGAAAAGCAACCCTACAGAGCTCTTCCAACTGATTCTACTCTGGCTCCTCCTCTTCGCCTATATAATTTGTCGCTCGGTTCTGGGCAACACAGACCAAAGCGGTGGTGGAAGCAACTGTAGAATCTGTATTCCCCCCCCCCCCCTTTTGCTTAATATCTGACAGCTTTCAAGGTGTGCTTTCATACGGCAGAATGGCTAATCCCCAACAATCGGATGAGCTCATTTTTTTTGTGAACGGAAGGAAGGTAAGGATTTCTTTTAGTACTTTAGTGTGTTTTTAAAAGGGGGGGAAGGACAAGGGGCACATTCTTGTATCTACAAAGAAGATTTAAAATGTTCTCTAGATGTTATTCATGACCTTACAAATTACACATCTTTTCCCTGCAATCTTCTGTCATTTCAACTTCATTGTTTATAAGTTGGGACTTTCTTTCTCTATTTCATTGACCACCATTGACTGGGATTGTCAACTGTGTTTATTTCACGTTACTAAATTAAACTTTGCAGACACTTCCTCTAGTGTTTGAATGCCTAGGTCTCACGAAAATGAAAGAGGATGGAGCAACAGCTGTCAGAGCAATGCTGTTGGAAATGCATTAAGCTATTATTATAGCTATAAGCTATAGTAATCGGTTGCAATACCGTATCACCAAACTTTTAAAAATGAAAATACAGCATGAGTTCACTGTGAGTGCCCTACAACAATCTTAAGTAAAAAGTACATTCGATGAAAGGCTCCCTAATGAAATATAATCAAATAACATTAATATCCCTTCCTGCTAAAAAAAAAAAAAAAAAGAGGTATGCATGCAATTTAACACTTAAAATGCACCCATGTGTTTACTTTCTCTTGTTCTCTCCACTTGAGAACAAAGACAATAAAACATCTCCATTTACAGATATTTCACCCAGGGAGGACGAGGAAATGATTAAAATACATGTGTCATGTTTCTTAGCAACTTGAATTCTGCATTTATAGGAAGAAAACAACTGCATGCACTAATTGTGCTTTGTATACTTTCAACTATAAGTCTAGTATGACATAACTATAAGAGAGGCACTTTGATTTCAGTGGGAGAGAGTTAAGCACATTTGAAACTGTCCTATTGAAATTGTCAGTGTTTAAAAGTGGTTACTTGGCTAAATTGTGCCCTTATTTTTTATTTTTTATTATCAGAAGAAGAGGAAAATAGTGGGTGGCATTCAACTAACATTTAAGTTCATTAATTTTAACATCTGGAGGGCCAAAGGTTCCCTTCAGCTGCTATAGAATATTGTTGCATGCCACCCCAATCTCTGAGCAGTGAGAGATTCCAGAGGTTCGAAGCACTTGCCCAGGGTTTGTGTTTCCTTTTGGAAATGAGGCACAACAGAGAATATGGTGTCTTTATGACATATGGTTTCTTTACACATATATACAACCTTAGCCTACGATGGAGGGGTTCACAACATTAACACCCCAAGAGTGTCCTACTACTCCCATAGCTGCAGCCTTGGATTCAAGCAGAAATCAAACAGAAATCTGCCTCTGGCTTTCGAACCTGCCGCTGTATTTCTAGTTTACATCACAGCTCCAAAAACTCTACATCAAACTCTGGCTTTGTATTCTAACTAACTCTGAGTTGCTGTCATTTGCTATCTGGCACACCGCCCCTCTCCTTGCTTTCTTAATGGCCCATTACCTTTCCTTCGTTCTTTTAATGACCCATCACCTGGGCCTCATGAGGAAGTTTGCCTGGGTCCCAGGATTAAGAGTCTGGCACCCATTTTTACATTTCAAGCCTTGATTAAATTCTCACACTTCCTGGATCCAGGAATTACAGGTGCCTGGCACCCACAAATTCATAACAGTACTCATCCATTCATATATTTTATTACTCTTCTGCCTTGTTCTCTAGAAATACATCATAGTTAAGCAGAACTTCCAAAAAAGAAAAAAAAATATTACAAACCTTATATGTTGGATCCAAATAAAACTAAATGCAAATAAGGGAGAAGGATTTGGATTCCAAATCTTTTTAAAGTTTCTCCGGTATGCAAGTGCTCCCCAAAATGGTTCCCATCATAAATCAAGGCATAAATCGAGATTTCAAAAGATGCAATGGGAGCACTCTAGATGCAGAGTAAAGGCCTGGGATGCCATCAACCCAAGTAGCTGAACTCAAGTTCCAGTTTCCCTGTGGTTTGATAAGACCTGCATTGTTGTATCTGAATAAGAGAAACTGAAGAAAAGCGGCATGTGATATTAATTCCTCTCATCAAAAGCATAGGTAATCCTCTTAAGCAAGGTGTATTTTTTGGTTTCTCGACTCTCCTTTCTAATGCAGGTGATAGAGAAATCTGCTGATCCTGAAGAACTGCTGCTTAATTACCTGAGAAAGGGGCGTATCCTTTTAGAGCTCTTGCGTTGCATAACTATTCTGTTACCGATTTGAAAAGTTTATTGAGACGTATCCTGGGGCTCCCATGTTCAATCAAGTATGAGAGGTATGCAGAACTGGGTATAGGTATAGAACTAGCACTATAAAATACTGGTTGCGTTGCCATTTTTGTTGCCAACCTTCGACTCTGCAAACTGACTTACTTAGGGACTCTTCTAAATCCAGATGGTTCCACCTCTTACATAGCAAAATCAGATATATTGGTATTGACTTGGAACCCTTGTATAATTCAAGTAAGCAATATATTTATGGCAATATTCATATTTTTTTTATAAAATTTTTATTAAGGTTTTTATATTACAAAATAGAAAAAGGAAAAAGGAAAAATACAAAGTAAAAATAGTTAAAAACAATCAATCCTTTCATCACATTATTTTTCATTTACTTGTTTCCCGGACCTCCTCGTACCTCCCTTTTTTGTATTCCAGTTCAATTTATTAGCTCAGCAGTTTCTTTCCCTCTTTATTCTACCCAGATCTTAAATCTTAAATTATTATAACATTAAATTTTTACTTATAAAAAAACCATTTTTTCATATTCTTTTATACCATTAGCTAGAAACCACTTAATTTCAATCCAACATCATTCTAACATTCATTAATTTTACAGTATCTCTGTAAATAGTCTTTAAATTTTTTTCAGTCTTCTTCCACTGACTCTTCTCCCTGGTCTCGGATTCTACCAGTCATTTCCACCAACTCCATGTAGTCCATCACCTTCATCTGCCATTCTTCCAGAGTGGGTAAATCTTGTGTCTTCCAATACTTTGCAATAAGTATTCTTGCTGCTGTTGTAGTGTACATAAAGAAATTTCTATCCTTCTTTAACACTGATTGGTCAACTATGCCCAGGAGAAAGGCCTCTGGTTTCTATTTATGGCAATATTCAAACCAGATTAAGGAACATTGAAAAACAAAACATCAAGTCAGCTGTAAATATAATTTACTCCCCCAAGTTCTGTGGTTTAAATACAACAGATAACAGGGTCACCTATATCTCAGAATTAATAATTCCAGTCCAACGCAGGGCCTTTATGTTAGCCCGACTGAACATTTCCCCCTCAGCTTTTGTCAAGGGCAGATATTTAAACATCCCCAGAAATGATAGCCATTGTGGATGCTCTTTGAATATGCTGGACACTGTAGAACATATCCTTTTCTACTCTCCATTGTACAACCAGCTATGAAAACACGTGCCAAAATTACATTTTCTGTGAAAAAATCTTATACTTTGGCAACAGGTTTCTTAAGGTTTTTTTTACAAGTCCTAGTCTAGAAGCATCCTATTCCACAATTCGATTTTGCATGCATTGGAAAAATAAATAGATATTGTAGAACTAGAAACTTACTAAAACTTAGTGTTCCGGGGCCCGGATCTGGCCCAATCGCCTTCTAAATCTGGCCTGTGGACAGTCCGGGAATCAGCGTGTTTTTACATAAGTAGAATGTGTGCTTTTATTTAAATGCATTTATTTAAATGCATCTCTGGGTTATTTGTAGGGCCTGCCTGGTGTTTTTACATGAGTAAAATGTGTGCTTTTATTTAAAATGCATCTCTGGGCTTTTTGTGGGGCATAGGAATTCATTCATTCCCCCCCCCCCAAAAAAAAATATAGTCCAGCCCCCCACAAGGTCTGAGGGACAGTGGGCCCTCTGCTGAAAAAGTTTGCTGACCCTTGCTCTAGAGTCTACATAATTGAAAAGTTTGCAAATAATATTTTACCAGGACTTGGAAACACTCTGGGGCATAGGATATTGCAAAGCAAAAGTCAATTTATAAAGTGAGATTAATCTCTGCAGTCATACATTTTAATGGAGCAAGCCTGTTTTTCTTGTTTGGACAGTGGTTCACAGAAAATCAGCATGAAATTGAAGTAAGAATAAGCAGAAGTGTTAACACTTCCAGTAATTATCCCATGAATGGAAATAGTTCCAGACAGGAGCAGCGTCCTTTTGCTCCCCCTCAGGTGAAATGGGAAGCTACTGTGTAGCCTCACTTACAAGGCTTGTGTGGTAGTGGTGGCTTCCAGAGAGCACTCGCAAGATTTCACAAGATCTTGCAGATCTCTTGCAGAGATCTCACAAGATCTCACCGGAAGCTACAGCCACAACCACATGACCCCAGCAGGGACAGGCAGGGCACCTGCAGGGGTGCCAGTACATGGGATTCTGCCACCCAAAGCAGCTGCTTCAGTTTGCCTCATGGGAGGGCCGGCCCCAGTTCCAAGGGATGGGCTACTTGGGCAAAAGATCTGCAGTTTTCCTTCTGATATTGGTGCCCTGCTATGGATGCTTTCTCTAGCTAAGGTGAATTGGCATCCACAAGGAGGAACAGCATCTCTTTGGTGCTACATTCTCTACTGCTCTACTGCATTGTCCCTCTTGGCTTTTCAAAAGCAAGGACTTCTGGTTTGCACATAACATTAAACCGTGGTTTATTAAACTATGGTTTGTTGTTGACTTACAAACCTAGGTTTGTTTTGATTATGGTTTGACATTATGTGTGAACCGAGCACCCTTTCTCAAACGTGATTTGTTGATTACCTCAGTCCAGCCAATCACTAAACTACAAAGGCACATGACATGTCACATGAAACAAAACAAACCATACATAAATATGAATTTCAGAAGAAACTACAACAGAGCAATAGTTACAGCACAATTCTATGCATATGTACGCCTAAGTAAGTCCCACTCTCGGGTCAGTGCATATTATTTCAGTCTTAGGCTCCATTTGCACAATACATTTGAAGCAGGATAATGCCACTTTAACCAGTCATGACTTCCCCCAAAGAATCATGGGAACTGTAGTTTAAGAGTGTTGAGACCCCTATTTCCCTTTTTAAAAACTACAGTTCCCAGAGGGAGCCCTATTTAAGGGACCTCTATTTCCCCTCAAAAAACTACAGTTCTCTGAGAAGAGGGGTTGTTAACCCACTCTGGGAACTGTAGTTCTCTGAGGGAAATAGGAGTCTCCTAACAACTCTCAGCACCCTTAACAAACTACAGTTCCCAGGATCATTTGGGGGAAGCCATGACAGTTTAAAGTGGTACAATACTGCTTTAAATGTATAGTGCAGATGGTGCCTTTGGCTACATAAAAAGTTAAATTAAAAATATTCATTAAAATGTAGGGTTTGTTTTTTTAATAAAAAATGTCTTCTCAAACTTCGCTATCATCTTGATAAAGTGCCTTCTCTTCATTTATTTTCTTTCTCTTCCACCCCATAAAGGAAATAAAAAGTAATGTGAAAGACGTCATGCGGGGTGGGGTGAGGGGAATCCAGATACAGTGGTACCTCGGGTTAAGTACTTAATTTGTTCTGGAGGTCCGTTCTTAACCTGAAACTGTTCTTGACCTGAAGCACCACTTTAGCCAATGGGGTCTCCTGCTGCCGCCACACGATGTCTGTTCTCATCCTGAAGCAAAGTTCTTAACCCAAGGTAATATTTCTGGGTTAGCGGAGTCTGTAACCTGAAGCGTATGTAACCTGAAGTGTATGTAACCTGAGGTACCATTGTATTAAACAATGAGTCAGCACTTTTTTCCCTTAACCCTCCACTGTAACTACAAGTCTGCCTCACAGGAACGAAGTATGGCTGTGGAATTGGAGGCTGCGGGGCTTGCACAGTGATGATATCGACATACAACCCAGACACCAAGAAGATACGGTATCCTTAAGGAATGGAAAGGATAACAGCACCAAAACTTGATGTCATTTTTTAAAAAAAAATCACTTGCCATATATGGCTTTCCCACAATAACCACAGGAATTGTTGTTTGATCTGACAGCTGAGAAGAGCATCTGTCAGAAATGTGCAAAAAAGACCTGCTGGATACCTAGAGGCTGTCAGCCTCCATTTTAACTTGCTTCAGACTCCATTTTGCCTCCATTTTAACTTGCTTCAGACTCGACTGTGGTACCGACAGGGGACAGGGAAGGGAGCAGGGGGTGATGAGCGGCAAACTCTGAAGGGAAGAGGAGTATTGGCGGCTGAAATATACTCAAAGTCGAGAGTGGATTTCATACTCTTTATTCAGCTCCTAGTGGTGAGGAGGAATGAATGTCCCCTCAAAGTATCTGCTTTATATACATTATTTACACAATGGGCTGCACGTGATTGGCCAATTCCGGAATTCTCCTGTAGGCCAATCAGGTTGTGGATTCACTTCCATCTGGAGCCAGATTGGGTGGCTCCTGCAGACCAATCATACTGCTGCATTGTTCTAGGACCAATCAGACTGATGCATTTTGGATCCTATTCAACTCAGTACATAACAGCGGCCATGAAGGGTTAAGGGCCCTGCAGGGCGTAATTTTTCTCCTCAGAACATCAAGGCCCTGCTCAACTAGGCTGCTGCCATGGACAGAATTTAACTTTGCTCCCCCATGCGAGTTTTTGAGGGGTGATTGCGGTCCTTCCTCAGCACTTTACCTGTGTACATGCCATACCTTTAAAACCCATTCCAAGCACCTTGTTTCCCTCAAAGAATTCTGGGCCCTGTAGCTTGTTAAGGACGGTGGTGAATTGCAACTCTGTGAGGGCCCAGAATCCTTTGAGGGAAACGATGTGTTTTGAATGCGCTTCTAAGTTAAAGGGTGTGCATGGCTTCAGGGGTCCTCCGTTTGGGTGTTGGGCCCTCAGATGTTGTTGGACTAGAACAGGGGTCAGCAAGCTTTACCGGCCATGGGCTGGATCACTCCCACGGAGATCGTCGGTGCGCCGGACTGGAGCAGCGCGATGCCGGAAATTGCATCTGCGCATGTCCATGGCGCCAGAAATTGCTTCTGCGCATGCCCAGATGCTGGAAATCGCACCTGCACAGGATTTGCCTGCGGACTTGCTGAGCAAGCAGCTCGGTTTGCGGGCAGCTTGTGGGCCGGCAAAATGGTCTTCGTGGGCTGCATCCGGCTCCTGGGCTGTCAACATTTCCCTTTTATAAAGGGAAATTCCCTTATTCCGAATAGGATTTTTCTTTTAAAAAAGGGAAAAGTTGACAGCTATTACATTGCTGAACCCTGGACTAGAACTTCCATCATCCATGCTGACTGAGGATGATGGAATTGTAGTCTACTAACACCCGGGGCACCCAAGGAAGGTTGAAGAAGACCAGCTCTACGTCACTGTCACACCTTTCAATTGATATACATAGGTTAATGGAGAATGCAGTTTGGGAAAGAATGGGTTGGGGTGGGGAGCAACCATTTCGAGTTCTGGTGTCCAGTGCTGCATATTGGACTGTGCTAGCCCCGAGACCATCCATGGCTAAAAATAGCCCTAGTGGGTTGGAAAAACGTGATTTAGTCTTCAAAATTCTCCTTTACATTTCAAAGACATTATCCAGCCAACTCGTGCCTGCTTCCATTATGCCAGTTGTATGGCGCTGCAGTAACTACCGTAGAAGGAGTTGGAACTACAAAAACCAAGCTCCATCCCATTCAGGTGAGAGTAAAATAAGAGATGTTGCCCAAGTTCACTTTGCCCGAGTTTCAGAATATGTAAAAAGCCTGGTGGCCTGTATTGCTTGCCTCTGGTCCAAGGCAAGCACTGCAGCCCCATTGTTCTTCTTGGGCCAGTTTGGGTTTGGACAATCTGGAGGAGAGCTTCTAAATAATAATAATTATTATTTATATGACGCCCATCTGAATGGGTTTCTCCAGCCACTCTAGACGGGTTCCAACAAATTAAAACACATCCCTACTGTCTCATCTCTCACCCATCCTCACTTTTCCCTCTCCGTTCCTCTTATCCGGCTGTTGGCGTTACAGCCTTCCTTCCCTCCCACCCTCCTTCCGTTGGCATGTGTGCCAGCGACCCTGGGGAAATTGCATTTCCCTGCAAAAAAAAGGGAAGGAAGAAGAAATCTGCTGCTGCCATAATATCTGCCACAGCAGCCAAAACAGAAAATAGGAGATGGAACTTGGGGAATGATTGGGACCCTGTTATGCTATCAATGACTTCACCAAGGGTATGGCAGGATCTGAAACAGATTGCAACCAAGCTGCTTTCTTCTTCCTGTTGTTGTTATTATTATTATTATTATTAGTAGTAGTAGTAGTAACAGTAGTTGTCATGGTGTCAGTAGCAGAGCCAAATTATGAATCAAGCTTTTGAGAATGGACCACCCATTTCTAGAACTTTTTTCTTTTTCTTTTTGGCCTGTGACTGTCTGGGACTTTGCCAGCTTGGTCACTGGCCCTCCTCCAAAAATGTCGCCAGCTAGGGACACGGGTGGCTCTGTGGGTTAAACCACAGAGCCTAGGATTTGCCAATCAGAAGGTCGGCGCTTCGAATCCCTGCGATGGGGTGAGCTCCCGTTGCTTGGTCCCTGCTCCTGCCAACCTAGCAATTCGAAAGCACGTAAAAGTGCAAGTAGGTAAATAGGTACCGCTCTGGCTGGAAGGTAAACGACGTTTCCGTGCGCTGCTCTGGTTCACCAGAAGCGGCTTAGTCATGCTGGCCACATGACCCGGAAGCTGTACGCCAGCTCCCTTGGCCAATAAAGCGAGATGAGCGCCGCAACCCCAGAGTTGGCCACGACTGGACCTAATGGTCAGGGGTCCCTTTACCTTTACGTTAGCTACAGATAGCATGGATATAGAAGGATGGGGAAAGCTTTTGCTTAATCCTTGTACAGCAGGCTGCTGTCAAATGGTGCCACCCCCTTTAAATGAGACTTAATGCTTCTGATTCAGCAAATTTTAATGGGGTGGGGGGCAGAGTTTGTTAGCAGGAGCCAGGACAGAGTGCCCCATGTCAAAGAACAAAAGCTACAATTGACACTTCAAAACTTCTCCTGCCGCTTCTGCCCTTTGCTACAGCCATGAATTTGGGCACAGGATGCATTTTTTAGTAACTTTACTGAGTAATAGTAATAATAAGGGGGCAAAGGAAATCAGGAAAAGGTAGGATGATACTCTAGAAGTCAATGTTTCTTTGTATGGACTATCCATTTAGATATGTATTATCATTCCAGGAAAGGCTTGCAAAGTGCCACGGTTCCCAGTGTGGCTTCTGCACTCCTGGGATGGTGATGTCTATGTATTCGCTCTTGAGAAATAACCCCGAACCTACCATGGATCAGATAACTGCGTGTCTGGATGGTAGGCTGGCTTTCTCAATATATTTCCCCCCCAAACTGATATATAAAAATTGTTGTTGTTTTTATTTGAATGTCTTGTAAAATTGCTTAGTTAAGAGTAGGGGTGGGGGAGAGAGTCAAATCAGTTCACATTTAAAGGAGAATTTACCTAATTCGCACTTTCTGAAACAATGCACAACCCGAAACACAGCCATCTTTTGAAATTCACGCTTCTCTGAATTTTGGAATGCAGTTCTCCAGTCAAGTGGCGTGTACAAAAATGCATGTACTGGAGTAAAGTATGCATAAAAATGTAATTATAAGTGAAGATAACATTTAAAAATGCATTATATTCAATAAAATTTCTTTGCAAAAATGTATATATTTAGGAGAAATTCATGCTTAAGCACTGATGAATTTTCACGGGGACTTAACAAAATAATAATCACAAACTGATGCTTAAATGCAGAACACGGAAAAATGGGAAAATGAGAAAATGGGTGGGACTGAAATTGACAAGTTTACCCATCCCTAGTTAGTAGCAGAACACTTACCATATACTTTTGTGTTGCTCTGTTGTTTGGTGTCGTCTGGTGCCTATGTGCTCTGAAGGACCATTTCTGAAATGCACATGCATTTTGCTGATGGCTCAGTAGGCTCAGCTTTGATCTATTTATCTCTGTCTGATCGTTCCTTCCAGGCAATTTGTGCCGTTGCACAGGATACAGACCTATAGTTGACAGCTTCAGTGCTTTCTCTCCGGTAAGGGAAACAAATAGAAAAAACAAATAATACTGTGTTAAAATTGCTATTTGTTGGTATACACAAAGGCACGGGGCACTTTTGACCCTTCGCCAAAGTGACGTGATAGAGGGATATAAAATTTTGCTTGGTCTCAGTGGTCAGGGCTCTCTCTCTGTCTCCCAGAGTCATCCCCAAAAGCTGAATGGTGGAAGATTAAGGGAAAGTGTGTATTATTCCCTCTTCACTACCACAATATGTGGAGATGGATGCCAACTTGGATGGCCTTAAGAAGGAATTAGGTAAAGTCACAGAGGATAAGGTTACCAATAGCTGCTAGTCATGATGGCTGTCTATCACCTCCAATACCATGCCTCTGGATGGTATTTAGTGAATATCACGGGTGGTGCTGTGGTCTAAACCAGTGTTTCCCAACCGGTGTTCCGCGGCACACTAGTGTGCCGCGAGACGTTGCCTGGTGTGCCGCGGGATGTTGCCTGGAGGGAGGCGGGGGCGGCGAGAGGCGGGGTGGCGGCGGCGAGGAGAGGTCTGCCTGCCTGGCTGCCTGCATGGCGCTGACGTCACGGGGCTGTAACGTGCCCCACATAGGCACACGCGGGGCGGCGAGCGAGCTCCCTCCCACATCCCATCGCCGCTCGCTTCGGCCGGCCTACTGGGCTGTCGCAGGCGGAAGGCCTGCGCATGCGCGAGGTTTTCGCGCCTTCGGGATTCCCTTCACGCCTTCCTCCTCCCGGCTCCTTGAGAGCGCGGGAAGCGGCAGCGTGAGACCAGCGTTGAGCCTGGTAGGTATTGCGCTTGCCAAGGCATTCATTTGGGAAATGAAAACTTGCAAAGCAAGCAACCAGTTCAATCTGAAGTACGTGTATGCTTAATATCCTGTAACTGAAACCTGTTCTGCCCCCTCCCCCACACTTGGTGCCATTTTCATCTACACATGCAGCAGAGTAAGTTGACCCAGAATAGTACCAATTCAGATGGCAGATGGGAGAATGACAGTGCTGAATGCTTTCCCATGTAGAACAGTCCCTGCAAATAAAAACCTAGCATATTTGGAAGAGGGATGCTAACCTAACCATTACCTTCTATGCTGTTACTATTTTTTTTAATATTTTTTTTACATAAGTAAAAAGTGACCTTTCCCCATCTGGCATGGTGGTGTGCCTCGAGATTTTTTTCATGAAACAAGTGTGCCTTTGCCCAAAAAAGGCTGGGAAACACTGGTCTAAACCACAGAGCCTAGGGCTTGCTGATCAGAAGGTCAGTGGTTCGAATCCCCACAATGGGGTGAGTTTCCATTGCTTGGTCCCTGCTCCTGCCAACCTAGCAGTTCGAAAGCACGTCAAGTGCAAGTAGATAAATAGGTACCACTCCAGCGGGAAGGTAAATGGCGTTTCCGTGCATTGCTCTGGTTCGCCAGAAGCGGCTTAGTCATGCTGGCCACATGACCCGGAAGCTGTCTGTGGACAAACGCCGGCTCCCTTGACCAGTAAAGCGAGATGAGAGCCGCAACCCCAGAGTCATCCGCGACTGGACTTAAGGGGCCTCTTTACCTTTACTTGTTGAGGAACATGAGTTGGAGGGTGCTTCTAGGGAGGGGTATATCTTGTAGAGCTGGTGCTCCTCACGCACACTTTTCAGAGTCTACCTAATGTCCTTGTCAGGCTCTCCTCATCTCCTCATCCCTGGTTAATCTGGATTTACCCTTTCTGGGAGAAATCTGGCAATGACCTGTTGGGGGGGGGCATTCCAGGATATGGTCTAAAGCAGACATAGGCAAACTCTAGCCCTCCAGATGTTCGGGACTACAATTCCCATCATCCCTGACCACTGGTCCTGTTAACTAGGGATGATGGGAATTGTAGTCCCAAACATCTAGAGGGCTGGAGTTTGCCTATGCCTGATCTAAAGGCACATGAAGCTACCATTTTACTGTAGCTAAGCAGTTCTGAATCTGTTCAGTGCTCGGTTGAGAGACTTCTTCAGAGCCATGTGGATGCCACTCGGGTTCCCTGATGGAAGAAAGGTAGGGTATTAATGTAAGAATATAAATACGACAAACATCTAAACACGTATTTTACAAGTGCAAACCTATGCATGTTTTCTCAAAAGTTCTCTTAGTATTTTCTAAGCCGCTTGATAGCCTTTGGGGCTAAAGGGCTGGGTGTAAATGCCACAAATAAAAATATAAAGGATCTGGCTGTGTTCCACAGGGCTTGCTTCACCTTGCAGCCTTAAAAACTTGTATGCATTGCTTGGAATGCGATAACCCTCTGAAGCACTATTGAATGAATTCTTTCTTTAGGAATCCTGCCCGCTGGCAGGGAGTGGGAAATGCTGCATGGATAAAGATGGGAAAGAGAAAAAAGGAAAAGAGAAAGAAGGGAAAGAGAAAGAAGGGAAAGAGAAAGAAGGGAAAGAGGAACACTCGTGTTCCAGAGAAGGAAACCGGGTAAGCGACCACTTTCTAATTCCCACATTTATCACACAATGATTGAACGTGTGTAATCTTTACACAAGTGCCAGTGAGTTTATCTTGGTGTTTAAAACTTCCACTTGAAGAAAGCCTTCACACCCTAGTGGAACATCCTTCCCTGACTTCAAACGGGGAATAGGAGAAACGAAGAATGGAAACAACACAACACAACAAACTAAAATGCTATAACTCAACAATGACAATTCATTGTTTGTAGTTACGTTTCAAAGGTATTCACTCAGTTAAGAATGGATACCAACTATTGGGGGTGGGCTAAGCTGCAGGGGGCCCTAACTCTGTGTACACTACGCTTATCTATAAATCTTCCATTACAGTTCCCCAGCCCTGCTTTACAGAGTCACATGAAGTCCGAGGAACCAGCAACAATAGAGAGAGATTTTACAAATATCCCAGAATGTGACTGAGCTCAGAAATACGTAGATGCCGATCCATCCTTCAAAGCACCATCTTGCCAGATGGGAGCAAGCTTCAGAGCAATCCCAGCCCTACTCTGAAAGGGAACATAATTTCCCAGAAAAATAGCAGTGTTTTGACAGAAAGTTGGCACCTGTCTGTCTCGAGCAACAATGGAGTGAACCTCCGGGGGTGAAGTTAGTAGCACTGAAGTGATCTCCCCGGGGCGCAAGCCTGAGCAGGGAGAATGCTGGGAAGTAATTAGTAGTAAATCTTTCTCCAACCCAGGAGTTTATTCAGGTCAACCCAGGATCACAGAGTTTCTACCCAGAGGAGAAACTGTAGTTCCACATTAAACAGTACAAAATGCCAGTTCACTGGAACTGCCAGAATTCCTCTGACGTTTAGTGAGAACTGGATCCATCTTTCAGACGCAGTGCAAGCTTAATGCGATTTTGCAAAGTTGTGGCAGGGAGGGTTGATGGTATTGTGTTCAAATGTTCCATGGCTGTGGGGCACCACACAACCTCCCCTCCTGTGCCTACCTTTCCAGGTGACAATTAGGTTTGAAAAAAGTCCCGCAGTGGCTCCTGCCAACAGTTTCTAAGCTTAATTGTCACACAGGAGAGTACTAGGGGTTGGAGTCACAGTATGGGAGAGGAGGATTAACGCTCCCTGTCTGCACTGATCGATACACCCCAAAATCCTACACACACAGGGAGTGCAATTTTACTTGCTAAATCATGCTTCAGAGGTCTAATGAGAGTCTCTGGAGCATTTGGTAATCCTAGAAGGGAGAAGCCAGATCTGTAAAACTTGGAACGTAAAAACATCGCTTTCAGAGGGTGAGGTGGCTTAGCTACCTTCTCATTCACCCAAGTTAAATCTTATTAGACTAGCTCTGACCTGCAGTGGGTATGTACACAGGACGTGTAACGTGATAGGTGAGTGGAAACATTTTCGGTTGTCAGCATTTCCCTCTACTCTTCTAATACTGTTTTGCAATAAGGCAAGTTTTGGCAAAGAGGATTTATGCCATCTTCATAATCCTTTCATCAGCTTTGTGATGAGTGTGAAGGTCAAGAATGGTTTAAATGGAGCTTGTGTTTCTTACACAACAGTGAAATATAATCACCACACCCTTGTGCAACATTGCAGAGGAAGCTCTAAACCTGCTTAACTATCTGGTTGTTTGCTAAGCAAAATCTTCAATTGGCAGTGGACTACTCTGTAAAGAGCTTTGGTTATTTGTGTTTTAAAATAAGGATTAATGCGATTTGAGGAGAAATGCTTTTCTAATGCGTTTACAAAGAAGAAGAAGAAGAAGAGTAGAGCATGTTATGTTCCAAATGATTAAATGATGGTGACATTGTCCAAACAAAGGTCATCCACAATGTGATTTTATATCCTATCAATCCCAATTTGAGGCCTGCTGAACATACGCCTGATCTGCATTGTCTATGGAGGTCTGCTTCACAACCAAATTGCTCACTTTTCTGAATCATGCAAATCCTTGTAATGTTTACAAAGCATCCCCTCAAAACCATCACCGAAGCACAGATCACCTCTAATGGCCACAGATGTGTTTGGGGATTTGTTGGTGCTTTTGTTGTTCATGAAGATCTGTGCCTTGGATCAATGGTTTTGACTTGCTCGTAAACACAAGATCTCTGTTGTTGTTGTTTTTTACTATGCTGCCTGCCATTGTAAGCTTTAATTTGACGTTGCAAATTCAGGAAGATCCATTTTAATTCTCCTGGGCCTGACTTTTGCCAATACTATTTTGAACAGCAAATATGTGTGTGACTGAGTTTTGTCTCCTTATGTCTGTATTTGGGTCCAAGGGGAGTGGGGAGAGAAGTAACCAGATGGGGGTGTCGCCTACAGCACTCCCTTAAAAAAACTTTAAATATGGGCTCATGGGCCCCACATTTTTGGCCACTGCTAGTGGTATATTATACCCTTCTTTCCCACTTCGCGTGCATGCTAATATTAAGCCTTCTTTTCTTTTCCTATAGATGTGCTCAGGTCTATGCAAGCCTGAAAGATTTCATCCCA
Source organism: Podarcis muralis (assembly GCF_964188315.1). Taxonomy (NCBI): domain Eukaryota; kingdom Metazoa; phylum Chordata; class Lepidosauria; order Squamata; family Lacertidae; genus Podarcis; species Podarcis muralis. The sequence continues at coordinate 124,200,127 of NC_135655.1, read as the reverse complement.
TTGACCCAACCCAGGATTATATATTTCCTCCTGAACTAATGGTAGGAGAAATTTGTTCGTGCCTGTTGTGAAGGAGTCTACAATAGACTGTATAAGTGTGTGTGTGTGTGTGTGTGTGTTTGCATATTGTTACAAAGTTTGCATGCCACCCCTAATATTTGCTGAGTGGTGGCAAGATTCCAGTGGGTTCTAAGCACTCACTCGGGGTTATGTTTCCCCATACAACCCTAACACACTTACCCGACCCTCACCTGCTTACCAGATCTCCCCTGAAAATGCATCCCTCCTTCACTGGGTTTGCCAGAAGGATGAATGGGTTATTTTCCCCAATTGCCTGCTCATCATGGACTTCAGTCCTCTTTGTTGTTGTTGTTTAGTCGTTTAGTTGTGTCCGACTCTTCGTGACCCCATGGACCAGAGCACGCCAGGCACTTCTGTCTTCCACTGCCTCCCGCAGTTTGGTCAAACTCATGTTGGTAGCTTCAAGAACACTCTCCAACCATCTCGTCCTCTGTCGTCCCCTTCTCCTTGTGCCCTCCATCTTTCCCAACATCAGGGTCTTTTCCAGGGAGTCTTCTCTTCTCATGAGGTGGCCAAGGTATTGGAGTCTCAGCTTCAGGATCTGTCCTTCCAGTGAGCAGTCAGGGCTGATTTCCTTAAGAATGGATAGGTTTGATCTTCTTGCAGCCCATGGGACTCTCAAGAGTCTCCTCCAGCACCATAATTCAAAAGCACCCATTCTTTGGCCATCAGCCTTCTTTATGGTCCAGCTCTCACTTCCATACATCACTACTGGGAAAACCATAGCTTTAACTATACGGACCTTTGTTGGCAAGGTGATGTCTCTACTCTAGTCCTCATTACTATAGTATAAAAAGACAGCAACTTCACATCTCTGTGAAGTTTTTCTATCGCTGCCACTTTGTCCCCCTTATCAACACTGTGGAAACTCTCTGAAAATTATTTTCTGGTTTTTTCTTACACACTTCTTTTTAAAGCCAGAAATTCTTGCAATTTTTAAATTACCGTAAATGTAATCTCCTCTGTGTTGTGGATGCACAAAACAACACCAACACAATAGTTTCTTACAAAGCTATCCTGGGAAGAGTGCTTAACACTTAACTGTAAGGTGTGGTTCAGGATTAAAGAGGGCTTGGTTCTCCCTGAAACAGCTATGTTTGCATTTTGTTCATCATTGTGCAATACTCTATCCATGTTGCTTTTCCTCACAGAGGTTGGCCGAAGAGAGCAAAGGAAAAACTCTGGTTTTCAATGGAGAGAGAACCACCTGGATTTCTCCCGTGTCTCTGCAAGAGCTTGTCAACCTGAAAGCCAACTACCCAGATGCACCTCTTGTTGTAGGAAATACAAGTGTAGGTATGTAAATGCAGCCCTGCTAATCAGCCCAGAGGTCACACAAATCATAGAATTGTGAATGGCTGTGGGTTAAACCACAGAGCCTAGGACTTGCCAGTCAGAAGGTCAGCGGTTCGAATCCCCGCAACGGGATGATCTTCCGTTGCTCGAACCCCGCTCCTGCCAACCTAACAGTTCGAAAGCACGTCAAAGTGCAAGTAGATAAATAGGTACCACTCTGGCAGGAAGGTAAACGGTATTTCTATGCACTGCTCTGGTTTGCCAGAAGCGACTTAGTCATGCTGGCCACATGACCCGGAAGCTGTACGCTGGCTCCCTTGGCCAATAAAGCGAGATGAGTGCCGCAACCCCAGAGTCGGCCACGACTGGAACTAATGGTCAGCGGTCCCTTTACCTTTACCTTTATGCCACTTTACCAGTCATGGTTTCCTCCAAATATTCTTTGGAACTGTAAAGCTGCAATTACCAGAACCATTAACAAACTACAGTCCCCAGCATTCTTTGGGAGAAGACATGTGCCTTGAAAATATAGTGCGGACGTGATCAAAGTGTGCATAGCATGAGGCAACATCTGCAAGGAAAGCTACTGAAAGTTTAAGATAAAATGAAGCTGCCAGCTTGACACCAAAACTTGACATACATCTATATACATGCATACGACTATATCTAGAGCAGGGGTCACCAACATGGTGCCCCCAGATGTATCAGATGACCAATGACCAGGGATAATGGGAGCTGTATGCCAGCAAGCATCTGGAGGGTAATGCACTGGCTATTCCTGGTCTAGGCAACTGACCGTATTAGTAATATCACTGGAAATAGAAGCCTGGTGTAGCAGTTGTCAATGTATTGAGTTGGTTCATGGATCACGCAGAACACTTCAGGCTAAATTTGGTGATATGAGGTGACTCTAATAGTGAGGAGACTGCTGTATGAAGCAGAATGGTGTGGCAGAATTCAGAATTGGTAGAATGGACTGTAATACTGTAGACGGCAGGTATGGAATCTGATTTTTGAATGCCTGCTGTGTAAAAAACAAAATCTCCCTGTACATACAAAATTAGCTCATTGGGGAGAAACATACAAGCTGATGTGCTAGGTTTAAACTTGCAGGGGGTGTGCGTTGTTTTTAGTGCATGAGGCTGTTAAAAATGTGATTCTAACCTAGTTTGAGGGACTGACTGGATGTGACAGATATAGAGTGTGCATTGATTGGAGCCAACACCTAGAGGCTGAGGTCCCTTTGCCCTCCCCCAATAAAATATTTGAGGGGGCTGGTGCCCCCAAAAGTTGTTTCTGCCACCTTGCTTGTAGTCCTGCTTTATCTTTCTGATATCTCATTGTGATTTTGTCCCTTTTAGGACTTGATATGAAACTTCTTTCTGTCTATCATCCCATTCTCCTTCATCCTACTAGGATCCCAGATCTGCATGTTACTGAAGTTGGAGACAACGGTACGTCTCTAAGCATTCACTGGGGCCAACATTGAGGATTAGTGTTTTAGCTCTTTGGTTGGCGATAAACTGTACTGAAGACAGAGAGCCAGTGTGGTGTAGTGGTTAAGAGCGGTAGTCTCGTAATCTGGGGAACCGGGTTCGCGTCTCCGCTCCTCCATATGCAGCTGCTGGGTGACCTTGGGCTAGTCACACTTCTCTGAAGTCTCTCAGCCCCACTCACCTCACAGAGTGTTTGTTGTGGGGGAAGAAGGGAAAGGAGAATGTTAGCCGCTTTGAGACTCCTTTGGGTAGTGATAAAGCGGGATATCAAATCCAAACTCTTCTTCTTCTTCTTCTTCTTCTTCTTCTTCTTCTGAATGTACTGTACTACAATGATAAACAGCGTATGCATTGCCAATATGAATATAGGCAAGCGATAATTCTTAACTCGTGGGCTTCACTGAATAAGGTATTGCCTTCATACGTTGAAGGATAGACCTATTGTCCCATAGCAATCATGGAACTAGTTGTGGCTAGCTTTAAAACAATATGGATTTCAATAGGACTCTGCCCTTATTGACTTTGGCTAGAGTGGGGCCATTGTGTCTGGATGGATGGATGCACACATCTTAGAGATACCATTTTCTCACCTATTATTTGCATACATATTTAGCAGGCAATGTTTCACCTGTTATTTTGACGTTATTTGCATGGTTTATAAGGCAGGAGATAATACAAACCCAAGATTCACTAGGATGAGGGAGTTAGGATCCTGTTTAGTCAGCTGGTTCCTAGTGCAACCAGGCTATGCTGGTGTGAGCCCCAGATCCTGGATCAGCTGGAGATCCCCTGGAATAAAACTCTCACCATGGATCAGCTAGCTCAGGTGAGACTGGTAGATCCTACTCTGGCAGAAACTCTGAAAAACAGGTGTTATTGGGTAGTTGTGGGAGGATTAATGGTGGATCCTAACTCCACTGAGCTCTGTCACATGACCTGGCAACCCGGCAGAACCTACGCCAGCAAAAAGGGTGTTGCAAACAAAACTTTATTTTAAAGGCTTGTTTCCACTCTCCCTGACTTAGGCTAGCTCAGCCAGCAGTAGAGCTGCTCCTGAACAGAGTTTGAAATAGAGGTAATTTACACTTGCCTAGCTTTAGCTGATGTATATTCCACTGGCTTAGTAAATTCCTCCAACTATGTCTGGCTTCAACCCTATACATGCTCACCTGGGGGCAAGCCCCACTTAACCCATTTGGATTTACTACTCAGTAGACACGCGGGTGGCACTGTGGGTTAAACCACAGAGCCTAGAACTTGCCGATCAGAAGGTCGGCGGTTCGAATCCCTGCGACAGGGTGAGCTCCCGTTGCTCGGTCCCTGCTCCTGCCAACCTAGCAGTTCGAAAGCACGTCAGAGTGCAAGTAGATAAATAGGTACCGCTCTGGCAGGAAGGTAAACGGCGTTTCTGTGCGCTGCTCTGGTTCACCAGAAGCGGCTTAGTCATGCTGGCCACATGACCCGGAAGCTGTACGCCGGCTCCCTCAGCCAATAAAGCGAGATGAGCGCCGCAACCCCAGAGTCAGTCATGACTGGACCTGATGGTCAGGGGTCCCTTTACCTTTACCTTTAGACATGCACTGGATTGCATATACAGTGGTACCTCGGGTTACAGACGCTTCAGGTTACAGGTGCTTCAGGTTACAGACTCCGCTAACCCAGAAATAGTACCTCGGGTTAAGAACTTTGCTTCAGGATGAGAACAGAAATCATGCTCCGGCGGCAGCGGGAGGCCCCATTAGCTAAACTGGTGCTTCAGGTTAAGAACAGTTTCAGGTTAAGAATGGACCTCCAGAACAAATTAAGTTCTTAACCCGAGGTACCACTTTATCAGTTATTTGCTGCCCCTTATCATGACAAACACCAACTCTGCCTGCGGACTGTGTGGCTCTTTAAAAATGCTCATTTGTGCTCTCCCCATCCCCCTTGTGAAAATTACTTGGTTCCAGGGATCTTGATCGGTGCAGCAGTCCATCTTGCCCAACTGAGGGACTTCCTATTAACCATCGTCCCAGAACTCCCAATGGAAAAATCAAAGATTTATGGTGTGCTGTTGAAGCAACTGAGGACCCTTGCTGGAGAACAAATTAGGAATTTGGCGGTAGGTTTCCCACTTTGCTTCCTTTGACCAGGTACAGATAACAACAACAACAACAACAACAATAATAATAAATAAAAATAAATTTATTATTTATACCCCGCCCATCTGGCTGGGTCCCCCCAGCCACTCTGGGCGGCTTCCAACAAAACACTAAAATACAATAACCTATTAAACATCAAAAGCTTCCCTAAACAGGGCTGTCTTCTAAAAGTTTGGTAGTTATTTTTCTCTTTGACATCTGGTGGGAGGGCGTTCCACAGGGTGGGTGCCACTAATAATGATGATGATGATGATGATGATGATGATGATGATGATGATAATAATAATAATAATAATAATAATAATAATAAATTTTATTTATATCCCGCCCTCCCTAGCCGAAGCCGGGCTCAGGGCGGCTAACAACAATAAAACAGTACAAAAGTACAGCACAAACAAACACTCTAAAATCATTCATTATAAAATTAATTCAAATCAAGCCACTGGCAACCATTGGGCCAGAGCTCCGCGAAGATTGCGGAGATTTCTTGGTTATATGTATTTCTTGGTTATATGTATTTTCTTTTTCTTTTGTATTTTCTTTTGTTGTAAATATGTATGTTTTCTAATTTGTACTTAATAAAATTTAAAAAAAACAAAAAAACACAAAAAAACAAAAAGTCCCAACTCTCTTACTGACAACAAGTCAGTGGAAAGATTTGCAAGTCTCTTATTTTAAGGGACAAAGGGAAGCACTCAAATGCCTCATTAGTACCAAGGCACACAGAGCAGTCACATCCCATAAGAGTTATATATCCCATTGATGTTGTCTCTACATCATTTTCCTCTGTTGTTAATCTCAGTTTTCCAAAGCCGGTTTTCATTTTAAAAAGTAAGGAAAACAAGACATGCATAGTTTGTCCGTCCCCACCACTCTCCTGTTTAAATAAATAATGATTTTTAAAACATTGCTGGCTTAAGATCCAGGGCTTGAATCCAGCTGCATACACAATATACCGTATTTTTTGCTCTATAGGACGCACCGGACCATAGGATGCACCAGACCATAGGAGGGGGAGAACAGGAAAAAAAATAATCTCCCCCTCTCTGCTCAGCGCCCCTTCAGCGAAGCGGCAGGAGAAATGGAGCCCCTTCCATTTCTCCTCCCGCTTCGCTGAAGGGGCGCTGCGCAGAGAGGGGAAACTGTGCAGCGCCTCTCCAGTGAAGCGGAGCCTGGAGAGCAAGAGGGATCGGTGTGCACTGACCCCTCTTGCTCTCCAGGCTTCAGGCAGAACTCCTGCTGCGCTCGGAAGGCTTGCGGATAGCTGCCTGAAGCCCTCGGAGCACAGCCTTTGAAGCCTCCGCAGAGCAGCGGGGTGAAGGCATCCATCTGCCCTGCGGAGGCTTTGTGCAGCCATCCCCAAGTTAGCGCAGCGCTCCGTCTCCCTGTTCTGCCTTTGGGCTTAGCTGTGCAGCCTGCATTCACTCTATAGGACGCACACACATTTCCCCTTAATTTTTGGAGGGGGAAAAGTGCGTCCTATAGAGCGAAAAATACGATACCTCTAAAACACATGCTAAGCATATATCCCTCTTCAAAGAATTCTGGGCACTGGAGTTTGTTAAGGGACACTAGGAATTGTAACTCTGTGACCAGCAAACTACAGCGCCCAGAATCCTTTGAGAGGGAAAATTGAGTTGTTGTTTTTTAACCATTTGAAGGGTTTTGTTTTTTGTTTTTACAATCAAGCAGTGTATAAATTTTAAGAAATAATAAATAAAGGATATAATTAATGATAATATAGGTATACCCAATTTAGTAGTAGTAACAGTGATATCATTGTCCATTAGTCTTTAGGAGGACATATTGTGAGCAGAGGGTCAACCTGGGATCTGAACCCCGTCCTGGCTGCTGGGAATGCGCTTCTCAATCTGGTATCAATAGGTAAAAGGCAATGTCTCCGGTTGCATACATTTCTGCACTGGGTGTTGTTGTTTAGTCATTTAGTCGTGTCCAACTCTTCGTGACCCCTTGGACCAGAGCACGCCAGGCACTTCTGTCTTCCACTGCCTCCCACAGTTTGGTCAGACTCATGTTTGTGGCTTCGAGAACACTGTCCAACCATCTCGTCCTCTGTTGTCCCCTTCTCCTTGTGCCCTCCATCTTTCCCAACATCAGGGTCTTTTCCAGGGAGTCTTCTCTTCTCATGAGGTGGCCAAAGTCTTGGAGCCTCAGCTTCAGGATCTGTCCTTCCAGTGAGCACTCAGGGCTGATTTCCTTCAGAATGGATGCATTTGATCTTCTTGCAGTCCATGGGACTCTCAAGAGTCTCCTCCAGCACCAGAATTCAAAAGCATCAATTCTTTGGCGATCAGCCTTCTTTATGGTCCAGCTCTCACTTCCATACATCACTACTGGGAAAACCATGGCTTTAACTACACGGACCTTCCTAGTCAGTTGATTCGCTCACCATTTGTATTTGTAACTGTTATTTCATTGTGTACATTTAGTTTGATAAAAATGTACACAATGAAATAACAGTTACAAATACAAATGGTGAGCGAATCAACTGACTAGGAACTTTTTCTGCTCTTATAAACTGTTAATAAGAAAGCTTTAGACACTTTGATCAACAGTAACATAGCATCTAGTACAGTAAGTATTTTCCAATGATTTATTGGTAAACATAGATCCTATATTCTAGGGCAGGGGTCAGCAAACTTTTTCAGCAGTGGGCTGGTCCACTGTCTCTCAAAACTTGTGGGGGGCCAGACTATATTTTTTTGGGTGGGGGGAGGAAATGAACAAATTCCTATGCCCCGCAAATAACCCAGGGATGCTTTTTAAATAAAAGCACACATTCTACTCATGTAAAAACACACTGATTCCCGGACCATCCATGGGTTGGATTTAGAAGGCGATTGGGCTGGATCCGGCCTGCGGGCCTTAGTTTACCTACCCATGTTCTAGGGACTGTGAACTACCTGTTTCTTGATTGAGCTGAGAATTACCATATTTTTCGCTCCATAGGGTGCACCGGACCATAGGGCGCACCTAGTTTTTAGGGGGGGAATAAAGGGCGGGAAATTATTCCTCCCCCAGCCCCAAAGAGCAAAGAAGCCAAGGCTGGATCCATCCCACTGGCTGTCTTGGCTTCCTTGTTAGCCACGCGCAACCTCTCCAGCCGGGAGAGTCTGCGCGCGGCTTCGCTTTTAGCCGCGGGGCTGGGTCGGGGGAAGCTGGGTCGGGGGATAGCTGCCTGAAGCCCCAGAAGTGCAGCGGGAGTTGGCGCTGTGCTCCCTGGGCTTCAGGCTGTAGGCTGCTATCTGCAAGCCTTTGGAGTGCTCCGAAGGCTTGCGGATAGCTGCCTGAAGCCTGAAGAGCGAGAGGGGTCAGTGTGCACTGACCCCTCTCGCTCTCCAGGCTTCAGCGAAAGCCTGCATTCGCTCCATAGGACGCACACACATTTCCCTTCATTTTTGGAGGGGGAAAAGTGCGTCCTATAGAGCGAAAAATACGGTATTAGGAGACCCCTATCAGAGCTATCACCTTTAACAAACTACAGCTCCCAGGATACTTTAGGGAAGCCGTGGCTGTTAAAGCGGTACAAGAATGCTTTAAATGGATGGTGTGGATGTGATTCAATTTCATAATAGTAGGGAGGGGGTGGGAATAAAATCATGTCCTAATATCAGAAGTCATTGGGAGACTGCAGAATCCTTACTCTCCTTCCCCGTTTTGCTCTTATGACTATGATGAGAGAGAGAGGAAACCTACTAACTGATGTTCTGTTACAATGGCAAAATGCAGGGTGGTGTATTATTACATGAAGTCTATGATATATAATATTGCCCAGGAAGACAATATATAATAATAAACAAGTGGAAGTCCATTGTATTTATCAACGACAAATGCCAACTGACAAGTGTGCAGGTTTGATCTTGCAAAGTTCTGAGCAATACTACCTTGGCTACAAATTGGGAGCATCTGAAATGGCTAGAATTATTTATAGCTGTCAGCACCCTTCATACAAACGTTTCTGTTGGGTAAATCAGCCGTTGAAGAGGGCCAGTTCTGCCTCAGAGCTTGAATAGATGCAGGGGTAATTTTCTCTTGCATGGGACAGATAAAATCAGTATCTGTTAGGAGCTCATTCTCTAAAGACTATTGTTTCCTCTATCAGATGGATCACGGCAGATTCCCTTGAATGATGAATTCCTTGCAGGCTTGCCACAGGCAGACCTTTCACCAAGAGAGGTCATAGTCTCTGTTTTTATCCCTTTCTCCAAGGAAGTAAGTTGTGTGTTTGTTTGTTTGTTTGTTTGTTTGTTTGTTTGTTTGTTTGTTTGTTTGTGTCTGTATGTTTTCCTCCCCACCCCTCCAAACACAAGATGCTTTCTGCACCATGGAACACTTACGTTGGGCAAGACAATATTTGTATCAAAATCTCAACATAAATTAGTCCATGCAGGTCCATAAATGACACGTCAACACATTGCTGGAGAGAGAGGCAACATATTTCCAAATATTCATCTACCAGTAAAAAATCACATGTAAATTACCTAGGGATTGGTGAAAGACACATTGCTCCCTGTTGCTCATTTATTTGTTTATTATATTTATCATCTGGTTTTCAGTTAGAAAATTGACACCTCAAATAGCCTACACCGTATAACAATTAAAATCCTACACAAATTTCGCAAACAGGACAAAATAGTCATACTTCACTAAATCAATATGCCAATACATAAAAGGCATGCATTGAAAACAGTCAATAAAGCTGCATTTACCGGTAATAAAATGGGTGATCTTCTCCAAATATATTCAGGGGTCTGGGAACAGAGAGACCAACATTTTTTAAAAAAATTGTAACTCTTGAGTCCCTTTCGCTCTCACTTGGATTCAACCTTCCGACTCTACAATTCTATGATTCCATGATTCTATATTAGCTCTGGAAAGTTCAGATCAGTTTATTTCTTACTAGAATTTGCATATAACAAATTCCTCTAGCATGTCTCGATGTGCACACTCATTAACTTTTGTCCCACTGGGCACATAGGTATTGCAGGTTTCTGAAGAACTACAAAAATATGCTAAACCTGTGAGCAGTGTTGATTGCATATGTGCCATGGGGAGTAATATTTCCTTCACTAGTAAGCAGCCACAGTGCCGTCCCCATCTCTCTTGAGCAGCTTTCCTCAACCTGATGCCCTTGAGATGTTGGACTACAACTCTCATCCCTCACCAGGCTGGTGCTGATGGGAACTGTAGACCAAAACATCTGGAGACTGGGAAAGGCTGCTGTAGATGAATGATATCCAGATTTCTTGGATGGCTGAATGGCCCATGTGATGCCAGAGTTATCAACTCCCTTCTTTAATCCACTCCTATACAGCAAGAATAAAACAACAACCAAGTGAGGTTGAGTTTGATAGGAAGTATAGTTTATATCAGGCATCTCCAACTCCCAAGAAACAGTGATCTACTCCCACTAAAAAAAAACAACTGGTAATGATCTACCTATTGTCATTGCCAAGAGTTGTTGATCTTTTTTTGGGAAGGGGTGGTCAGAGTTGTTGAGCAATCTACCTGGAACACCCCTGCGATCTACCGGTAGATCATAATCTACCATGCCTTTAAATACATGGATATTAACAACCAACCACATGTGCATTGGGACGCGGGTGCCTAGGACTTGCTGATCAGAAGGTCGGCGGTTTGAATCCCTGTGACGGAGTGTGAGCTCCCGTTGCTCGGTCCCTGCTCCTGCCAACCTAGCAGTTCAAAAGCACGTCAAAGTGCAAGTAGATAAATAGGTACCACTCTGGCAGGAAGGTAAACGGCATTTCCGTGCGCTGTTCTGGTTTGCCAGAAGCGACTTTGTCATGCTGTCCACATGACCTGGAAGCTGTACACCGGCTCCCTCGACCAATAAAGCGAGATGAGCGCCGCAACCCCAGAGTCGGTCACGACTGGACCTAATGGTCAGGGGTCCCTTTACCTTTTTACATGTGCATTGCCCTATGTATACATGAGCTAGGATGGCAACATCTTCCCAGCGAGTTTATGATGTAGTCTATTGTTTGGCACATATATGTATGATGATTGAAGGTGACAATCTGTCAGGGTGAAATTACACATTACATTGTTCACATGCCTTTAAAAAGCATTCTTAAACTGGCCACTTCTATTTTGAAGAAAATCAATTTTGGGACTCCAGTCTGGAATAGATCCTTGATCTAGATCAGGGCCCTGCAATGTCCCACAACAAAATTCTCCCCTGTCAGCTGTTTTACTCCTGAATGTGTTTCTTGTAGTAAACTGTACACATTTAAGGGCAAACAGTTGCCTGTGAAGAGAGCGGTTTTCAGAGGGAAACAGGAGCAGGGCCCAGATTGGGAACACATTCCAGACTGAAGCTTTGCACATGTTATTTCCTTCCAAAATAAAAGTGGCAAGGGTAACTACACTTTTTTATAAAAACCACGAATAATGTAACATGTAATTTGACCCTTACTGACTGTTTCACGGAAGGCTCTTTACGTATAATGTCACCCTACAGCTACTAGCATGATGAGGGCAGTAAAATAACCCAATTTCTCCTTCTTGCATCTGCCAGGATGAATTTGTGTCAGCATTCCGGCAGGCTGAGCGACGAAAAAATGCATTGTCTGTGACAAATTCTTCAATGAGAGTCCTTTTCCAACCAGGCACTGGTGTCATCGAGGACATGGCTATTTTATATGGTGGCATTGGTCCTACCACAGTGAGCGCAAGAAATACCTGTCAGAAGCTCATTGGAAGGTACATTGACTGTACCATTTCACATTATATAGGAATAGCTGTTTCTTGCTTTTGGAGGAGTTTGGGGCAGAATCTAGAAGCTAGGAAAATTAAACTCTCTCTGTACTTAAACCTTGTCTGCAAGTAGTAATGAAAAACTTTTTTATTAAAAAAAGGTGGGCAAATGTCTTCATTTCAAAATTGTTTTATATCATGTCAGAATGCTGCTCTTAGAAACTAACAAACAAAAGCACCTCTCCAACATTTCACCAAACCACGCTGGAGTGGAAGTGGAGAAGAATTGCAATTTCTGTGAATATGAATTTGGGATAAAATTTAAGAGCACAATTATACATATCAGTTTTCTAGGATTTTCTTTCATTCTGTGGTTCCCGGGAATTGCGGGACTAGATGTCATGTAATTCAGTTCCCTGAACTGCGGCAAGATCATTCAATCATTTTTTCATTTATTACCCAACCTTCTCCCTAAGGTTCCAGGGCAGGTTACAACATGAAAACACCATGTTAAATAAAACAAAACCTTCCACACTCTTATGTATTTGGGTTAAGATTTAGGGAAGTTTTTAATATTTAATGCTGTATTGTTTTAAACACTCAATTGGGAGCTGCCTGGAGTGGCTGAGGAAAGTCAGCCAGATGGGTGGGGTATAAATTATTATTATTATTATTATTATTATTATTATTATTATTATTATTATGACACAAATCTTAACTTCATCATTCCTTATTAGTCAAGTCATGACCTATGTACATCTTCATATCCTGCTTGTGAGTTTCTCAAGGCATCTTATCTGACTGGTCACTGTTAGAAACTGATTGTTCTGATCAACGACTTTAAGTGTTTTATCCATATGTTCCTAATGCACACTGTGGATGATGTAGGCTGGGTCACCAGCACCAATGTCCTGTTCTTCCATGTTAAAATTAGCTGTGACTGGTTCATATTATGCAATCTATTTTCCCACCATAGAAAGGACCAATTTTGAATAATATTATTTATCAGTTCCTGAGAAACCTGAAATGAAATCCCATCTGTTGAGTTTTCTTGTGGCAAACTCAAGTCACTTTAATAAACGCATTTGGAAACCTTTTTCTCCTCACCCCTTCAAAACTCTGCATATACATATCTATCGTTTGCTAAAATAAACTTATTTGGTTGTATTATTTCTCCCCCCAGCAACTGGGATGAAGAGATGCTGAATGAAGCTTGCAGGCTAATTCTTGAAGAAATTATCCTCTCTCCTTCAGCCCCGGGTGCAAAAGTGGAATACAGACGAACTCTGCTTGTCAGCTTCTTCTTCAGATTTTATCTGCAAGTGCTACAAGGTTTAAAGAACATGGTAAATAACACCCCAAAGAACAAAGCAGGGCAATAACTTTAAGAATGTCACAAAATGGCGCCCAAGCCTTCAGGCTTCTCCAGAGCTCTTCATCAGGCTGGGTATTAAGCAAAGGGGGGGGGGGATGAGAGAAAATAATAATCACCCTTCCTATTTGAGCCTTATACCTTTCCACTTTAGTCTCCAGCAACTCTTCACTCAGTTCCCAAAAGCTATGTGGTATGGGAAATAGCTCTGCTGTAAATCAAGCCAATATTAAAGGCACAAGAGCAAGTCTGGCCTTATTTTTGGGGTAAGCAGTTAGTAACTTAGCTAGGTACATATTCACATGGTGCTTATGGCACACATGCCTCTGAATACAAATGGCTTGCAACACATATAAGAGGGTGCTATTGTCTTGCCTACTTTCCATAGGCACTCAGTTGACCACTATGAGAACAGAATTCTGGACCAGATGGACCTTTCGTCTGATCCAAGAAGGCTTCTCTTGTGTTCACTATAGGTGGATAAGAAATAAACTATCCCTCCTCTTAAAAACAATGTTCCTCCTACTTTCCTGCCTCTACCAAAGATCATTGTTTCCATTAACAATTTTTACACACCGTTTTTTCTGCACCTATGTAGAAAAATTGTCTTACGTACAGCAGGCTTTTCTTCCTATGTAACAGATGCCATGCTGTTTTCATTCAGCCAGTGCTTCATGTTGGCTCGAATACAACTTTTTACAAAAATTAAAAAGTTTGTTAAAATGTTATAAGTGGAGATTTTGCTACATGACTGGAAACCCCCCCCCCACATGTGTAGAAAGGACACACCAGAAGTAGTTGTGCAAGTCATATCTTAATTTCAGCACCCTGGTAGTACATATTTGGGCAATGAATTACCATTATATGGTTGCTTGCCCCTGAATAATTTCTTGGGGAAAATTGATGTAATATATAATTAATTTGTCTTCCCACAGAATCCATCTAAGTATCCTGACTTGCCAAAGAAATACGCCAGTGCTTTAGGCGAGTTCCGTGAGAAACCACCTCAGGGTATGCAAATATACCAGGTCAGTGAGATTGTTTTCATTGCTTTTCATCATATAACACTAACATTCATGTCAATGATATCATGTTAATCCACACTTCTCTAAGTATAATGGGTTGTATTCAACTGAGATCTACCCAGAGTAGGCCCACTGAAATTAATGCTTCTAAGTTACTCATGGAGGACGCGGGTGGCGCTGTGGGTTAAACCACAGAGCCTAGGACTTGCCGATCAGAAGGTTGGCGGTTCGAATCCCCGCGACAGGGTGAGCTCCCATTATTCGGTCCCTGCTCTTGCCAACCTAGCAGTTCGAAAGCACGTCAAAGTGCAAGTAGATAAATAGGTACCGCTCCTGCGGGAAGGTAAACGGCGTTTCCATGCGCTGCTCTGGTTCGCCAGAAGCGGCTTAGTCATGCTGGCCACATGACCCGGAAGCCGTACATCGGCTCCCTCGGCCAATAAAGTGAGATGAGCACCACAATCCCAGAGGCGGTCACGACTGGACCTAATGGTCAGGGGTCCCTTTACCTTTACCTTTACCACCCAGTGATCTGTGACTTAACTAATTGATTAAGTGGTTTACACCAATAAAAATATAAAGCAAAGCAATAGAATACAAATCAGGTATAATGAAAACAATTCCTTGACTCCGACACACAGAAGAAAAATCATCATGAAATTGTTGTTCAATTCCATAAAATTCCAGCTGTGAAAAAGCAACAAACAAATTTTCAGATCAGCCCACCTCCAAAAACTTGCCAGAAGAGTTGTGTCATGACCTGTTTCCTAAATGAGTATAGGGAAGTGGCCAGGTACACCCCAGTGGGGAATTACATAGATGCAAAACCACCATTGAAAAGGCCCTTTCCCAGGACCCTGTGCTATGTACCTCTCCCTGTACAGGAACCACTGCAGATCTCAAGGCATGGGCAAGTTTGGATGGGAGCAGTCATTCTCTCAGCTACATGAGACCTGGGTCATTCAGGGATTTAAATAGAAGTATAAGCACCTTGAATTGGGCCTGGAACTCAGTTGCCAACCAATGTAGCTGTTGTAAAATGGGGGTTATATGCAGTGGCGTAGCGTGGGGGGTGCAGGGGGGGCCGGCCGCACCGGGCGCAACATCTGGGGTTAGGGCAAATCCACAGGTTAGGGGGCGCAAATCCACGGGTTAGGGGGCGCAAATCCACGGGTTAGGGGGCGCAAATTACTTGCCTTGCCCCGGGTGCTGACAACCCACGCTACGCCACTGGTTATATGCACTCAAGCCACTGCCCCAACCAGCACCTGGCTGTCATATTTTGCTCTAATTGCAGTTTATGGACCTTTTTCAAAGGCAGCCCCACAGAGAGTACAATACAGGAGTCTATGACCGAGAACAATACAGTGGTGCCTCTGGTTACGTACTTAATTCGTTCCAGAGGTCCGTTCTTAACCTGAAACTGTTCTTAACCTAATCCAGTAGTAAATTAGTATACATACAAATAAATAAATAAATCAGATCACCAAAAAACCAGGATCTCAGCAACAAAATGTCAACATGGGACCAGAATATCACTCTAAGCCCAAAGGCCCAGTGAAACAATCCTTTTAAGGAGAGTCTGAAAACCTGCAGTATGGAAGCCCATGTGAATCTCTTGCAGGGAGAGTTCCACAATCTAGACACTACTGCTAAAAAGATCCTGCCTGATGTCTGTTGGTTTCTGCTTTCCTCACTGTGCAGCAAATGCTTGTCACCAGACAATGTTTACATTCCACAGTCAGAGTTACTGTTGGGTTCCCACGGGAATGGGAGACTGGATGTGACGTACACTGGTTTCCTGTTTTTCTCAGTGTTCTCTCGGTTTGTGTCGAGAGTTGTTGCTTCTCTGCTCTCACAGAGGCAAGATGTACGTTTGTATGCTCTCAGCATAGCTTGTAAATAAACTTCAGCATGTAGCACATTACCTGCTTATCCTTTCGTCTGCGTGACTATGCTCTGCTTGGGCTCAAGATAAGACGAGCCTGTACCAGCTCCAGATGGGCCGGAGCTGGTCAAATCTCACAATGTCACCATTAATTGAACCACTGAAAGTGGTGGGACAGAGAGCAAGGTCTCCACTGGTTATCTTAAGAATTAGGCAGATTCATGAGGTAAAAAGTTGTCCTCCATAATACCAAGGATACTAATTGAAAATGTTTACATATACTAACAGAAAACGTATATTTGGCCAACATGATTTCATAGCTTAACTGGTCCTCCTATATAAGCCAATATGGAATCGAAGCTTTGGGTACAGATAGTAACATGGTACAAGTTCTGGGCCCAACATTCAGCCTGTACAAACTGAAATACAACCATGTTGTCACCATATAATTTTAGTAGGATTTACTGAGTAATACTCAGTAAACTAATGAACCGTCTGTACAGTGGTACCTTGGGTTAAGTACTTAATTCGTTCTGGAGGTCCGTTCTTAACCTGAAACTGTTCTTAACCTGAAGCACCACGTTAGCTAATGGGGCCTCCTGCTGCCGCTGTGCCACCGGAGCACGATTTCTGTTCTCATCCTGAAGCAAAGTTCTTAACCTGAAGCACTATTTCTGGGTTAGTGGAGTGTGTAACCTGAAGCGTATGTAACTTGAAGCGTATGTAACCCGAGGTACCACTGTATAGTAAATGTCTCTACCATATGACAGGATGTAGACCCTCATCAGCCTCCTCAGGACCCAGTGGGGCGTCCCATCATGCACCAGTCTGGTATTAAACATACCACCGGTGAAGCGGACTATGTCGACGACATGCCTCCAGAGGAAGGGCAGCTCTACATGGCTGTGGTCACCAGCACATGCGCCCACGCAAAGATTCTGTAAGTAACAAGAAGGAATGTGCGTGAGGAAAGTGTGGCAGTAGAACATGGGAAGGAGGACATATTGTAACAGATGCTGGCCATGCTTTGAATCTTGGTTTGGTTTACTTCAGGAGTGGGCTGGAATGCAAGTGTGCTTGCAAACGTAGGGGGAAAGAGGAGGGCTTGACATACAGCTCTTTTAAATAAGAGTGGAGTGCTCTGGAAGTGCTAATTCAGTGCACCCAACACACAAGGCTGATATCCACACCCAGTTCTACCATTAGGGACAGTGAGGCAGCTGCCTGAAGCAGCCGATTTGGAGTGTCATGAAAGGGTGGCAAATGGTTTGCTAGTTAATTTATTACAGTGGTACCTCGGGTTAAGTACTTAATTTGTTCCGGAGGTCCGTTCATAACCTGAAACTGTTCTTAACCTGAAGCACCACTTTAGCTAATGGGGCCTCCTGCTGCTGCTGCACCGCCAGAGCACGATTTCTGTTCTCATCCTGAAGCAAAGCTCTTAACCCGAGGTACTATTTCTGGGTTAGCGGAGTCTGTAACCTGAAGAGTATGTAACCTGAAGCGTATGTAATCCGAGGTACCACTGTATTGTTGTGTTTAAACTCTCAGGGACAGGGTGCGGGGGGGGGGGGAGGCGTGCTTGTGGTCTTTTCTGCCTCAAATTACTTGACCAGATGGGCACTCTTCAACTTGATTTGAGAGTGGGGGACAGCACCATTTATTGTCCTGCAAAATGTCTAGGGTAGAGTTACCAGACGTCCCCAGGTCCCTGGAACTGTCCCTGGATTTGCAAATCTATCCCCGGACAAATTCCGTCCCCGGAATGTCCCCAGATTTGCAAATCTGTCCCCGGGAAACATGGCAGCGACAGCCTCAGCAGCCTGCACAACACATCATATGGGGACTTCTGGCAAGGAAAAATGGCGGGTGCCATGGCAGCAAGAAGCTCCTGAAGCCAGCCAGAGCTAACTGCGCTACCAGACAGGCTCCAGGCTGTTGACTACCACTGCCGCTGCCACTGCTGAAGGGGAACCGGGGACGTCTAGCGGTACGGATCTCCTGCCCCCTTCCCCCTTTGTTTTGACTGATCGGGGAGAGGCTAGGGAGTTGCGGACGGGCGGCCGTTTTTAAAAAACTCTGTGTATTTATGTTTTACAGGGTGCAAAAGAAGGGCTTTTCACCTTTATACAATATGCATGTGTGCCTGGGCCCAGGGTCTTTTGCCTCACCATCCCCACTACTGACTCCCTGTTGCTACTCAGCTTAAAACAAAACAAAACAAAAGTGTCCCCGGATTCATTGAAAAAAATCTGGTAACCATAATCTAGGGTGGACCCCGACCTGCACATATCAGCTGCCTCCCTGTATTGCAGTTAGGGGTGATTTCACACATATACAGATACCAGTTAAGATAGTACAAAGAGGTTTTTAAGACTAAATACATTGGGTTGTTTCACTATCTGTTTCCAGCTGCAGAAATACTAGCTGTGCACAACTTAGGAAAAAAGTGCATGTTTACTTTAGCCCCTGAATGTTTATTTCTTAAAACATTTATTTATTTAATTCATCTTGCCATCATGTTTGATCCCTGCGACCCATTGGAACAAAAGTGTTCTATTTATCTCTCCTTTCCAGATCCATTGATGTGTCAGAGGCCTTAGAAGAACCAGGGGTGGTTGCCGTGGTAACAGCAGCTGATATTCCAGGGCATAATGGTGATGGAAAAGAGGAAATTTTTGCTAGCGAAGAGGTATTTTCTGAGCTTTTTGCCTTCCTATCCAACATCTACTCAGAGATAAGCAGGCCCAGAATTGTACCCTAAAAATATCAAAGGCAGACATTTACAATTCCTTGGGCATGACTAGGCCACTAGAACCGAGTTGCTTTGGAGGAAAACACTAACAAACTTTCAGAGGAAGGAAAGTAATTGCTAGCTGTAGCATCTTTCATCACCATAGCTCCTGGACAGGGAAAGTCAAATAGTGAAAATCTCAGTTCTAGGCAACCCTTAAATGTGCAAGAGGCCCCACAGTGTCTGTGTCTGAATCATTGTTTGAAGGATACATGAATGCAGGATTAAAACATAAATGTATTTTAAAGGCTTGTGTTCAACATAGCACTGAGGCTAAAACTCTGCAAACACGAAGGTTTTCCTTGTGCAGCAGAAACTCTTCTCCCTCTGCATCCCCCTAAATCCGTCTGGGGACTCCCCCAACCCTCCAGAGCAAAATTGGGGATGGTATGGGGCACACATTAGGGAAGAAGAGGTGAATTCCTATTATGCTGGGACCTTTAGCATATGCACTCTATCATAGAGCTATAACCCTTGGAGATAAGATTCCGCAACTAGAACTCCTTAGACTAACCCTGTATGGTGGGTCAATATTATTAACCCATATATCAGATGGATGTACTGGGCTATTTAAGGCCACCTATTTGGGTATGTGGTAGAGATTACTTTTGAGTTGGGAATTTGAAATTCACTGCCTCTTAGCCACTATCCCATAAAATTAGACACAAGCCCCAGTCTTCACCCCTTAATTGTCATGAATTTGAAAGGATTGTTTAAAAAAATCAAATGTTTATGTTGGTCCTCAGTCATTCTATATACTTTATATTTTTTGGTCTCCGATATGTATACCCTTTTTAAAAAACAACAACACCTTAGTTATTTGAAAGCAAATTACCATATTTTTTGCTCTATTAAGACTCACTTTTTCGATCCTAAAAAGTATGGGGAAATGTGTGTGTGTCTTATGGAGCGAATGCAGGCTGCGCAGCTATCCCAGAAGCCAGAACAGCAAGAGGGATTGCTGCTTTCCTCTTGCTGTTCTGGCTTCTGAGATTCAGAATATTTTTTTTTCATGTTTTCCTCCTCCAAAAACTCGGTGCGTCTTGTGGTCTGGTGCGTCTTATAGAGTGAAAAATACGGTAATTTATCCACTCTTGTATGGAAGTCTTCTGCTTAAACAGATAAACTGGAAGCGCTACATGATGCATGCTAAATACTTCATATTTACTTAAGATAAATGCCACACATATATATACTTTACCAGTGGCTTTCATTGGCAAACCTCTGACATATCCACTTGTCAGCTGGTCATTGCAGAGAATTCTTTTTTTTTTTTTTAATAATATTTATTAGGCATTTCCAATTATAACAATATCAAAAACAAAACATCCCAATTTAGAGTCTTATTTTCCATATCATCTTTCCAGGACTTCCCCTCCCCTCCCCCTCTTGCATTCCAATTCTTACAAATAGGTTCAGCAATTTTTTATCCCAGATTTTAAACTTAGTGTCATTATCCCAATTTAAAAATATTAGCCCACCTCCTAAAATCGACTTAGTCCCTTCCACGTGTTCTCCCCTTTAATATACATAATAGATTAAAATATAATAAAATAAAATGTAGTTTTACACCCTTTGGATTCCAAATTTCCCTCCCCCTTTCCCCGGTTGCGTCCCCAATATTTCTCGAATCTGATGTCTTCCTGTAGCTCCCACATTTTTTTTAAAACCATAGTCCTTTACCAGTCATTTTTAATTTTGTATATCCAATCTTGGAAGGAGTCTATCTCGAAAGGGCCCATTTTTCCCATCCAGACTTTTTTATACTTGGGAGTGAAAACTCCAGTTTTACTTCTTTATACTTTTTCTGGATGTTCCAAATGTTCCCGCTTCCAGCTTTATCCAATTGTCGATTGTTCTTGTTGTTCTTGTTGATCTGTCTCCTCTTTTTCCCGTCCTTTTCTTTTCCTATTTTCCTGCACAGATGTTCCAATTCAAAAAGTCTCTGAATTCCTCTGCAAAGGCTCTGTTATTCAGGAACCAAACATCGGTAGATAAATCCATTGTCTGCTTTACATATGTAAGCCTCTGTAGCCAAAATAGTGTTCCATTTCTGCAGTTTCCCAGGAGATAAAGAGTTCTGTTCAAATTCAGTGCTGACAACTTGTAATATCCCTCAGCTCCTCTAGGTGACTTGCAATAACTCAGCTCCCTTCCAGATCACAACCAGCAATCATAGTAACTTAGTATTCCTTGTTTTAAACATTCTAAATCCAAATTATAACAAATGTAACCGGTAAAGTCCTTGCAACAAAGTTCTTTTTTGTTCTTCTGCTTTGACAGCTCTTTGACAGCTGTCAAAACCTCTCCTTGTCTTCTCCAGGCGCTCTAGCTAAAACGCTCCCAGGTTCCGTGGGGGGGTTGCTTTTTAATTCACTTCCACTATTCTCCTCCAGCTCAGTCTTATAATTTTCCATCGCGAAATTTAATAACTTTTTCAAAATAGGGTTGCACTCGATCTTAGATGTTAAGTCCTTTGCTTTAACTCCTCTACAACAGGGGGGGGGGCCTGACTTCCTTTTTACGCCCTCCCCGCTCGTTCCAAATTTTTTATAAATTTTGTCCTTTTTAATCCAAGTTCCAATTACTCACGGGTTATACTTTAAGTCCGAATTTCCAATGGAAGAAGTCAGCGCTCTCCGTCGAATGGCATGCGGCTTCGCTCGGCAGGGGAAGCGGAGTACTCAAAGCACCACCCCCCCCTGTCACCCGTTCCATAGCCTTTAAAAAGGCTCCTTCGCGGGTCGAGGGGGGGCTTAAAAGGTGCCAGCCGAGTCACCATGCCCATGGGTTTCAGCGCCCATGGTTTTTGAGGGTCCCCGCGTCGCCGGCGCGGGAGGACCCAACCCCTGCCGAGCAGGCTCCCTCCGGAGCTCGGAGGGAGTCCGCCATTCGGCGATGGCGCCAACCCGGAAGTCCATTGCAGAGAATTCTGATGAGTCTTCTAGGGTGGGCCCTCAGTTCAGTTGAGGTCAGAGATTACTCATGGCATGAGACATGCAAATTAGAACAGTGTTTCCCAACCTTTTTTGGGCAAAGGCACACTTGTGTCATGAAAAAAATCTCGAGGAACACCACCATGCCAGATGGGGAAAGGTCACTTTTTACTTATGTAAAAAAAAAATAAAAAAATAGTAACAGCATAGAAGGTAATGGTAGATGACTGTTAGGGTCTCCCCCCAAATGCAGAATTCTATTAATATCTTCCTTAGCGAGCTGCGTTAACCCCTGTAATGCTTTCTATAGAGTAAGCATAGGGGACACTGGGGGATGTGGAACCAAGGGGGCAGTGGGCCAAAAGAGTTCGGGATCTACTGCTTTAAACAGAAATAAGAGCCAGTGGGTTCTTCCTTTTTTAAAGTATCGTTTCAGCGGGGACAGCAGTCCGGATTTCCAAAAAGCGGCGCTTTTTTGCGTCTGAGCAAAGAAGAGAGAGAGGGGAAAAAAGAGAGAGAGATTGATTTGTGGCTGCGCAAAGGGGGGAGGAGCCCAGGAGTAAAAGTAGGAAGGACGAAGGGAGGGGAAAGGAAAGTTAATAGAAGGAAAGGCGGGTGGGAGAGAAAGAGAAAGAAAGAGGGAAGGAAGGGGGGAAGAGAAGTGGAAAGGAGGGAGACCGAGGCGGGGGAGAAGCGTCTGGAGAGTTGCTCCGAAGTTTGGGGGGCCGCGGGGGTGGGCGCGCGTCCCAGGAGGCGGAGGCCAGCCCGGGCTGGGAGCCGCGCCGCGGCCCGGGGGTGGTAGGCGGACTGCGGCTCCTAGGATGTGGAAAGGGGACGGCGGCGCAGGGGGAGGAGACCCGCACGGCTAGGGCAGCGCGCAGGGGGAGGGGATCGGGCCGGAGGCGGGCGAGGGGGGCCGCGATCCCGCGCGCTGCGAACATGGCCTCCTTCCCCGCGGGCCCCGCCGAGCCCCCCGGCCGGGGAGGGCGGCGCGCCCCCGCCGCCGGAGGAGAGCAGAGGCAGGAGGAGGAGGACGAAGGCGCTGCTGAGGAGGCGCGCCAACTTCTGCCAACTTCGGCGCCCGCCCCGTCGCCGCAGGCTCCTCCCGGCCGAGAGCCAGGGGACGGCAGCGGAGCAGGAGGAGGAGGATCGGGTTTGGCGACGGCTGCTGCGTCCTCTCCAAGCGCGGGGCTGGCCTCCGTCGCGCCCGATCCTCCGCGCTCGCCCACTTCTCGGCGGAGCAGGTCTCGTGCGGGTGCGAGGCGCTGCTGCAGGCGGGCGACCCCGGCCGGCTGGGCCGCTTCCTGGGCTCGCTGCCGCCCGACGCCGAGACGCCGTGCGACTCGCCCGCCTCCCTCCCACGGCACACCAGGCAATGTCTCGCGGCACAGTAGTGTGCCGCGGAACACCGGTTGGGAAACACTGAATTAGAATATTCCCACCCTTCCTCTGTGCCTGTACATTGAAGAGGAAGGTTGGTAGTGGTAAGCAAGCAATTACTAATATCCTCACTGTGCTTGAAAAGCTTCCAGAGAACCCGAGGATAGTCTCTGGAACATGGTTTGATACCCAAAGCCTTAGCATGAAATCTATCGAAGTACATTAAACAACCACGTTGTTGTTGTTCTGTATAGTGAAGCCATTCCATTTCTGTTGGTCGGGTGTCATGCAGGTACTATATATCGGCCACATTATCTGCGGTGTGCTTGCAGAATCCTACGAGTGCGCAAAGCGAGCCAGAAGAAAAGTGAAGATAGAGTACCAAGAACTGGAACTGATCCTGACCATTGAGGTAAGAAATCAGCCTCTCATTTGTGAAGCTTCAAGATGGACTTTACTTGCACTCTATCTTAACTATAGGAATAGATAAGAACAGTGTTTTTTTCTGGGGGGACGCATACCCCTAAACATTTTGTGAATCTTTGTACTTTTGTCCATTTACTGTATTCATTTCCCCCGATTTGAACTAGAAAATGGTGATTTTACTGAGTCAAAATGAGAGTACCCATAAACATTTTTTAAGGAAAAAAGCACTGGATAAGAACATTAGAAAAGCCAAGGCAATGGCCCAGCTAGTCTAGCATCCTGTTTCCTCCTGCCAGATACAATGGTACCTTGGGTTAAGTACATAATTGGTTCCGGAGGTCTGTTCTTAACCTGAAACCGTTCTTAACCTGAAGCACCACTTTAGCTAATGGGGCCTCCTGCTGCTGCTGTGCCACCGGAGCACAATTTCTGTTCTCATCCTGAAGCAAAGTTCTTAACCCGAGGTACTATTTCTGGGTTAGCAGAGTCTATAACCTGAAGGGTATGTAACCTGAGGTACCACTGTAAAGCCCAAAGTCAGGAATAAATATAGGCGCCCTCCATGGCTGATGGCTTCATAATATTCAAAGCCCTCCCAAAGGGCAAGCCAAAGGCATCTTGTAAGGTAAAGGTAAAGGGACCCCTGACCATTAGGTCCAGTCGTGACCGACTCTGGGGTTGTGGCGCTCATCTCGCTTTATTGGCTGAGGGAGCCGGTGTACAGCTTCTGGGTCATGTGGCCAGCATGACTAAGCCGCTTCTGGCGAACCAGAGCAGCGCACGGAAACGCCGTTTACCTTCCCGCCAGAGTGGTACCTATTTATCTACTTGCACTTTGATGTGCTTTCGAACTGCTAGGTTGGCAGGAGAGGGACCGAGGAATGGGAGCTCACCCCGTCGCGGGGATTTGAACCGCCGACCTTCTGATTGGCAAGTCCTAGGCTCTGTGGTTTAACCCAGAGCGCCACCCGCATCCCTTGAGGCATCTTGTACCTGAGGCAAATAAATGGGATGGCAAACACACACCTGCATAGGATCTGCATGACCTTTCAGTCTTAAGGATGCTATTAGAACATGCAATACCCTGGTTTGACAGCCTATAGGTTAACACTGATAGCATTCAGATGACCATATCTTAATAAGCTGTGTCGCATTTTGGCTACACCCCTCCCCATCAACCACCCCAAACTCATGCCTTTGTGCAAGCGAACAAACAAGCCAGGAAGGATTTCACCAACTACAGTTCTCCATTTTGTCTGAACCAAGAAACTATGGCATCGGAACAAGTCAGGACATTAAGCCAAACTGTTGTATTGCAGCTTGTCCAGATGTGCTTGAATCATCCAAATATGGCCACTGTGTGCATGTATTTGTTGGTTCTGAACTTCAAATTAAAAGGGCATATCGGCTTATTAGGTTGTTCTGCCATCTCTTGAATCAGACATGTGTCTTTGAGAAAGAGGCAATGTCCATAAGTATACAGTAGTCTCCTTTCAGCAATGTCAGGATGACAGAGTACATACAAATGTACTTAGAGCCAGTGTGGTGTAGTGGTTAAGAGTGGTGGACTCGTAATCTGGTGAACTGGGTTCACTTCCCCGCTCCTCCACATGCAGCTGCTGGGTCACCTTGGGCCAGTCACACTTCTTTGACGTCTCTCAGCCCCACTCACCTCACAGAGTGTTTGTTGTGGGGGAGGAAGGGAAAGGTGAATGTTAGCCGCTTTGAGACTCCTTCGGGTAGTGATAAAGCGGGATATCAAATCCAAACTCCCCCTCCTCTTAGCATTTGTCGCGTACCTCAGACCATTTAGTGCACTTTACATACAGCAGGCGAGGGGAGCCTGTAGCCCTACAGATGCTGTTGGACTACAACTCCCATCATCTGTAACCATTGGCCATATTGGCTGTTGGGAGTTGGAGCCTAGTGATATCTGAAGGGTCACAGTTCCCCACCCGTGGCATATAGTATTTCAGCAACCTTTAAAACAACCTATAAGATGTCAGTATCATTATCCACATGTGATAGATTGTGGGGTAAGGTGGTTGAACGATATTGGTTCACTTGAAGACGCCTAGTAAATTCATGGCTGAGGCTCAAACCTCAACACTCTGATTACTGTGCTACACCCCCAGCTGCTTTCTGGATGAAATATGTTCCCCATTCTCACAGGTACTACTCATGTAATAATACTCACTGGAGAGCCGCAAAAGTAGATACAACTTTCAAAGAACAATACGAGAACAGAACACCAAATGCCTTCACCATAACATGAAAAAGGGCAGATTTTGGGATGCCTGAGACAGACCAAGAGTCTTTTTTAATGTATTTGTTTATTATTTGCTTATTTCTGGATAGTTCTTTCCCATACAGCACTTTGGACACAGATCTTTGAACAACAGGGATTTGATGAACAGGAAAATAACCTATTGTTTAGTTTCTGACCAGGCATGAGCCAACTCCTTGTAAAGGTAAAGGTACCCCTGCCCGTACGGGCCAGTCTTGCCAGACTCTGGGGTTGTGCGCCCATCTCACTCAAGAGGCCGGGGGCCAGCGCTGTCCGGAGACACTTTCCGGGTCACGTGGCCAGCGTGACATCGCTGCTCTGGCGAGCCAGAGCTGCACACGGAAACGCCATTTACCTTCCCGCTAGTAAGCGGTCCCTATTTATCTACTTGCACCCGTGGGTGCTTTCGAACTGCTAGGTTGGCAGGCGCTGGGACCGAGCAACGGGAGCGCACCCCGCCGCGGGGATTCGAACCGCCGACCTTTCGATCGGCAAGCCCTAGGCGCTGAGGCTTTTACCCACAGCGCCACCCGCGTCCCCCCTGAGCCAACTCCTTAGCTAGAGTAAAATCAGTGCAACTATACTGGGAAAGAATATCAGTGCATCTGAAAGAACTGTAAGATGGTAGTGATGAGGGCGACATAGTGCTTTGTGTTCTGGGACTGAATGCTGTGTTTCCTCCTATTTTTCAGGAAGCAGTTAAGCATAAGTCATTCTTGACAGAAGAAAAGAAAATAGAAAGAGGAAACGTTACAGAATCATTTAAGAATGTTGAGAACATCATTGAAGGTAGGGTGCTATCAGTAATGGATGGGGTTCTCGTGACATAGCAGCAAGCAGGTTCAGTCTATCTGTTTGTTGTTGTTTAGTCGTGTCCGACTCTTTGTGACCCCATGGACCAGAGCACGCCAGGCACTCCTGTCTTCCATTGCGTTCCGCAGTTTGGTCAAACTCATGCTGGTAGCTTTGAGAACACTGTCCACCCATCTCGTCCTCTGTCGTCCCCTTCCCCTTGTGCCCTCAATCTTTCCCAACATCAGGGTCTTTTCCAGGGTGTCTTCTCTTCTCGTCTGTCTGTTTAAATTTCATTTAAATTGATCACAGATTGGTATAATTACCGGGTGACAACTGTACCATGAGCACTCCTTATGCAGAAAAAATAGCTGTGTGAATCAGAGATGTGGAAGACTTTCGATTCAGTTCTTCTTCTTTTATTTTATTTTATTTTATTAATCACCTTCTAAGGCACCATCTCAAGGCGATTTATACATAAAATAATTTAAAACGGTAAAAACACAAAAACAACAAATACATTTAAAACAAGAGTAAAACCCTAACAAGTGGACACTCGTGGCAAAGATCCATTTATCCATGTCATGGACTGGTTGGATACAGAGGAGTGGTGAAATGAACCAGCTGGGAAGCCACCAAGGCAGGCATCCCCAAATTCAGCCCTCCAGATGTTTTGGGACTACAATTCCCATCATCCCTGACCACTGGTCCTGTTAGCTAGGGGTGATGGGAGTTGTAGTCCCAAAACATCTGGAGGGCCGAGTTTGGGGATGCCTGCACCAAGGGAAGAAGGCCCAGAGCCCAGGGAGTGATGGTGGGATAACAATGAGTGGTCAGAGGGAGAAGACTGGGAAGAGGAGGTGTCAGAAGCTGAAGAGGTTTAGTGAGTAGGAAGAGTCTGTAGCAGAGAGTCTGTGGCTTGCTGCCCCCCCCCCTCCACAGCCTGGCTCTGCTGTCCAGGTAAAACACAATACGCTTAGATATCTTCAGAATAGGGGTGCATGGATCAGTCTACTTTTGGTCTGTGTTAATTCTGCATGTTTTCATTTTTTAAAAAACCCAGTTTTGTTCTTTTTAGCTGTAATCTGTGGTTTAAAAAACCAACAAAACAGCATGAAAATTTGTATTTCTGTATGCATTTTATCACAGAATACACATTTCTAATGTATTTTTGCTCTAAATTCTCATTTCTGTATAGCCTAAAACACATCCACAAATTGCATCATAAAATTGGGAGTTCAAAATCCACAGGATAGCTGACCTTTGTAGGGAACCAATTCCTCAAGCACCCCAGCATTATAAATGGCTCCCTTATTATTCTCAGACATGAAAAACCACCACTCAGATGTAAGCGCTATTGAACTCAATGGGGCTTACTACCAGGTATGAGGATCGCAGCCTATTCTCCCCACTCCCAGTTTTGTAAAATATTTTTATTGTTATTTTCACACAGAAAGAGAAATACTGTAGTCTGAAAAGCTGCATAGCACACCACCTCACCTCCAAGAAGAAGGAGAATTAAAAGTGCTCCAGATACCTCGAAGAGAAAACAGAAACTCAAAGCCTTTCCTAAAGCTAGACAGACACACAGTCGTACCTTGGTTGTCGAACGCCTTGGTACTCAGACGCTTAGGCTACTGAATACCGCAAACCTGGAAGTGAGTGTTCTGGTTTGTGAATGTTTTTTTGGAAGCCAAATGTCCAACAGGGCTTCTGCAGCTTTGATTGAGTGCAGGAAGCTCCTGCAGTTTTCGAACCATTCCGGGAGTCAAATGGACTCCCGGAACGGATTAAGTTCGACAACCAAGGTACGACTGTATAAACTCATCAGCTCCCCTCTTGTCCACACCAGTCTAGTCATCTGAGTAGTTTTTCATATTTTGTTTTGTATGGGGCTCTTCTTGGTTGCCCTTGAGTGCCTCTCTACCATCTGTTTCAATCTGTTGAAACATCTGTTGTCAGCTTCGCCTTTGAGCCAGTGCCACCGACTGGGCCAGGTGAGCTGGGATAGCACTTCCAGAGACCTTCCACGCAGGAATCAGGTCTAAGTGCTGTGGACTCACAACTCAGAGCTGTGAGCACCAAACTCACTTCCAAAAGTCAGCAGAGCACAGCAGAGCATGAACCACACGAACGACAGCTTCGAAGAATAACTTCTTTTATTCTCTACAGCTACTGTAAAACTAACTAACAGACTAACAGGAGACGCTGGACTGCGTGAGTGTTACAGCTGCTTGATCAGTGACCTTATCTATACACAGATAACACTCAGACTCCCTCTTTGAAGTCAGGCTGGAGCAGGATAAGTAATGAGCAAAATCCGCCCCCTCCTCTCTAAAACATTGTCAGGAGATTCTTGCAATGGGAAGGAGTGAAATATCCTCATCTGTTTGTTGTTCCTGCTGGCCTTAACCATCCCCTTTTATGAAGCCTACAGGCTAAGACATGCGATGAAGTGCCGCATAGTATGGTGAGGTACAAATCTAATCAAATTAGCCATGCAATTGTTTTTTAACAGGCGAAATCCATGTCGGAGGGCAAGAGCATTTTTACCTGGAAACAGACAGTGTGTTTGTCGTTCCAAGAAAAGAGGATAAGGAAATGGATATATATACGTCTACCCAATATGGTTCGAAAGTCCAGGTGAGGCAACTCAAGTCTTTGACTGCTAGCGTGGGGAAACTCCACAACTATTTCAGCAGTACACATGAGATGGACCCCACTTGCACAAAAGAGTCTTAAACTGGATGTAATCAGTTGTTGATGTTTGTAATTAAAAACAACAGCATTTGTATTGATACAAAAGTTAGGTGCCACCCACACTCTGCAAGATTCTGAGGATTCCGGGCACTCGCCCAGGGTCATTGTTCCTTTGGTAGCTGTCATCTTTTATTTCTACACACAAAAATACATATACACACATGCTGAATTTCTGTCTTTTAGCATGTGTATCCATTCTCCATAGACATGCTGCTGTTGTTTGACAGCACAGTGGTATCTCGGGTTAAGAACTTAATTCATTCTGTAGGTCCATTCTTAACCTGAAACTGTTCTTAACCTGAAGCACCACTTTAGCTAATGGGGCCTCCTGCTGCTGCCACACCGCTGGAGCACGATTTCTGTTCTTATCCTGAAGCAAAGTTCTTAACCTGAAGCACTATTTCTGGGTTAGTGGAGTCTGTAACCTGAAGCGTATGTAACCTGAAGCGTATGTATGTAACCTGAGGTACCACTGTACAGTAGTACCTCAGGATGTGAAAAGGGTCTGTTCCGGAGCCCCGTTCGCATCCTGAACAGAACGTAAGACGTGACTGCACATCTGCGCGTGCGCGGGTCGCGTGACATCATTTTGATTGCGCATGCACAAGCAGTGAAACACGGAAGTAACGCGCTCCGTTACTTCCGGGTCGCCGCGTAGCGCAACCCGGAAATACTTATCCTGAAGCGTATTTTTCCCGAGGTATGACTGTAGTGGTTCTTTTTCTCCTAATTTGTTGTAGCAGAATCTGTCTCCTGCACAAAGCCATCTCAATGATTCCCTACCAGCCAGACTTTTTTGGGGGGAGGCATGTTTTATCCAGAATATACTGGAAATTGTGCACTGTTTTCAGTTAAAAGATTGGGCTGACAAAAGGTAGGTAAAGGGACCCCTGACCATTAGGTCCAGTCGTGGATGACTCTCGCTTTATTGGCCGAGAGAGCCGGCGTACAGCTTCCGGGTCATGTGGCCAGCATGACTAAGCCACTTCTGGCAAACCAGAGCAGCACACGGAAACACCGTTTACCTTCCCGCTGGAGAGGTACCTATTTATCTACTTGCACTTCATGCTTTTGAACTGTTAGGTTGGCAGGAGCAGGGTTCGAGCAACGAGAGCTCATCCCGTTGCGGGGATTCAAACCGCCGACCTTCTGATCACAAGCCCTAGGCTCTGTGGTATGTACAGGAAGTGCAAGGAGATGAAATTAAATACAGTGGTACCTCTGGTTACATACGCTTCAGGTTACAGACTCCGCTAACCCAGAAATAGTACCTCGGGATAAGAACTTTGCTTCAGGATGAGAACAGAAATTGTGCTCCGGCGGCACAGCAGCAGTCGGAGGCCCCATTAGCTAAAGTGGTGCTTCAGGTTAAGAACAGTTTCAGGTTAAGAATGGATCTCTGGAATGAATTAAGTACGTAACCAGAAGTACCACTGTATGTACATCTGGAGTAAATATGCTATTAATGATCTAGGGAAATACTAGGCTTTTTTACAACCTGAAAATGCTTTTATTTTGCTTATTTTGCAGCAAACAGTGGCTTCAGCATTAAATGTTCAAGCCAATAGGATCATGACCCACACAAAGCGAGTTGGCGGAGCTTTTGGGGGAAAGAGTTCAAAACCTTCATTTTTTGCCGCAGCTGCAGCAGTAGCTGCACACAAGTAAGTGTTGCAGTTGTCTGTGATTTTACTGAAAGCAACTAAAATGACAAATGCCTTCTTCATATACAAAACCTCTTACAATAGAATTTTATAGACATTCTGTGTTTTCCAAAAAGGAAAGGCAATGCCCACACAGCTTATGACAGGGCGTGCATGTTTTATAACTCAAAAGTGTTGGCTATTTGCAGTATGGTAGCGCTGCAGAGAGCTTGCTGGGGAGACCATGCTTTAAAAAGGGACTCAAAAATAACTTAAACAAGGTTTTAATAACAAAAACAAAAACTCCTTATACACTAAATACATTAACAACAAACCAGACCCAACCACCAACCCACCCCCCAGGGTAATGGGAGAGCTAGGTGCTGCTCCTTATATACTACACCCAAATGCTGACACACCTTAATCAAATACAACTCAGCAGCACCTGCTATGTTTCACAGCTGTAAAGCTGGGTCTCGTTATCTTGCTCTGGCCCTTGCTCTGGCCCCTTAAAGACATACACATCGAGTGGAACAATGATGAACCTTTACATTTATAGAAACCATTCAACAAAAAGCACCAGTCAGTATCTACTTATTGTTTGCCTCCAGGGGTCAGTATTTTGCAGGAGAGATTCAAGGGCATACTAGAAATTAAAGGTAAAGGGACCCCTGACCATTAGGTCCAGTCGCGGACGACTCTGGGGTTGCAGCGCTCATCTTGCTTTATTGGCCGAGGGATCCGGCGTACATGTGGCCAACATGACTAAGCAGCTTCTGGTGAACCAGAGCAGCACATGGAAACGCCGTTTACCTTCCTGCCAGAGTGGTACCTATTTATCTACTTGCACTTTGACGTGCTTTTCAACTGCTAGGTTGGCAGGAGCTGGGACAGAGCAACAGGAGCTCACCCCATTGCAGGGTTTCGAACCGCCGATCTTCTGATTGGCAAGTCCTAGACTCTGTGGTTTAGACCACAGCGCCACCCACGTGGTACATACTAGAAATTAGGTTTGTACAATAAAAGCAGATTAAAGCACCCTGTTGCCCTGGTGCCACTTATGCACTGAAAAGTGTAGAATGAATGGATGCTTAACTGGAAGATGAATAAACACCGAGCAAGCAAATCAGCACGAGTGCTTATTGTCATATAATCTCATTGTAAACACATCAAAATGCTAAATAAGAGCAGACAAACAGGATGTCTGTGGAGCTATTGGTTCTGCTAACAGCTTACCTTGAAGGTAGCCTAAGTCTTTGTTGTTTGGCTTAGAACTGGCCGCCCGGTCCGTTTTATCCTGGAGCGAGATGATGACATGATAATACCTGGAGGTCGACATCCTCTTTGGGGGCAATATAAAGTAAGTAGTACTGATTTTTACAAGCTTCAGTGACTTGCAAAAGTTCCCCATGCTTTGAACTAGATTTTGCACGTCCAATGGGCTAAGTCCTTGAGGTATCTCTCCCTACTTTTCCCCAAGAGGATTATTTTGACCCAAAAGTATTTGTTTATTTATTAAAACACTTTTGGCTTTCCCTTCATTGCAAAATGAGTAACTGTAATATCGACCCCAGACAAGGCACTAATACCTTGCAGAAGTTGGGGGTGCATGGTATGGTCAAAAGGGAAATATGTGTGTTGGGCTGTACAGGATAGGTGGCAGGCATCAAGCATCTTTTTAGATTTATCCTTTCCAAGGAAACCTAGTTAGTTAAAAGAAACACCAGTGGTTTCCAAGATAAATTCACACAGTTCAGAGAAGGAAGCATGAGTCTGATGTGTCTTAACTACTGCAATACGCTATTGAATTTTTAGGTGGGATTCACGAATGATGGCAAAATCAAAGCTGTTGATCTTTTGTTCTACGTAAATGGCGGGTGTACACCTGATGAATCAGAACTGGTAAGTTTTTCCATGGCAGCCCGTTGAATTCGCAAGTGGAAAATGGAATGAGAAAGGGGTTCTTCACGCATGATGGGATTTCAGAGTTTGGATCTCATTTCTGACATGAAGTTACTAGGCAGCCTTAAGCAAGCCTTTCTCTCGCAGTCACAGCCCTCATTATCAATACAGTCATACTTTGTGTTAAATATGCTTCGGGATGAATATTTTCGGGTTGCGCTCCGCAGCAACCCGGAAGTAACAGAGTGTGTTACTTCCGGGTTTCGCCGCTCGCGCATGCGCAGACCCTCAAAATGATGTCGCGCGGTATGTGCAGATGCGTGGGCGCGGGTTGAGTTCGCTTCGGGATGCGAACGAGGTTCTGGAACAGATCCCGTTCGCATCCAGAGGTACCACTGTACGGGATAACAACCAGATTTGAAACATTTTGGTCCGTGGTCTCTCTCGGCTTCAGAGGTGCTGATGCATCTCCCTGCCAAGGTTGCAAAGGATGGGGAGCGCTGATACAGCTCTGTGCCAAGGGTGCAAGGGAGCCTAGATATGCCTCTGTACACAGCCTCAGTTACAAGCATAAGATGGAATGTGAGGGGCAAGAGGAGCCATTCAACTGAGGCTCTTTTAGAGATTCTTTGGAAGTTTTGGAATGCATTAAGGATGCAGGGAAGGATAAATATATGATGACTGAGCCGCCCCCCCCCCCTTTAGAATATGAAATCCAGCTGATTACCCAGATCTTTCTTCATCCTTAGAAGAAACACGCAGGTTTCTTGATGAGTGGGAAACAGGAACATGGAGAAGCTAGGCAGCTTTTACATTAACAATTTAGGTGGTGTACTAGGTTCCAAAAAACAGCAATGTTTGAAGCCAACTTGGGTAGCTTTACTTAGTAGCTGGAGGGAATGTCTCCTCACAGAATTAAGTGCCATCTACAGGTCCTTTGAATGTGACTCTCTGACAGCATGGCATATAGATAAGTACAAAGTCAAGTAACCCTGATTACAAGACTTTTAGCCTGGTCTCATGCATATTAAAAAGGTAAAGGGACCCCTGACCATTAGGTCCAGTCGTGCCAGACTCTGGGGTTGCGGTGCTCATCTCGCTTTATTGGCTGAGGGAGCCGGCGTACAGCTTCTGGGTCATGTGGCCAACATGACTAAGCCGCTTCTGGTGAACCAAAGCAGCACACGGAAACGCCGTTTACCTTCCCACCGAAGCGGTACCTATTTATCTACTTGCACTGTGCTTTCGAACTGCTAGGTTAGCAGGAGCAGGGACCGAGCAACGGGAGCTCACCCCGTCGAGGGGATTCGAACCACTGATCTTCTGATTGGCAAGCCCTAGACTCTGTAGTTTAGACCACAGCGCCACCCACGTGGTACATGCTAGAAATTAGGTTTGTACAATAAAAGCAGATTAAAGCACTCTGTTGCCCTGGTGCAACTTATGCACTGAAAAGTGTAGAATGAATGGACGCGCCACCCGCTTCCCCATGCATATTTACTGAGAAGTAAATTCCAGTTTTGGTGCTGGTGCCCACTTGTGGAATGCCCTCCTCAGAGAGTCTTGCCTGCTGCCCATTTTGTTGTCTTTTCAATGTCAGGTACAGAGCATTTGTTTATGCATTTTGAGCCAATAGCTTTATAACAAAATCCAGAGAAATGCAAAATCCAAAGGATAATTATGTTGTACTCTGTGGCCAGGAATTGCAAATTTGGTCAGTTTGCCTAAAATATGGACCAAACAAAATTCTCCTCCATCCCTTCCTAGGGCCCTCCAGCTGTTGCTGGATTACAACTCCCCATCTCCCCTGGCCATTGATTTGTCCTTTGTCCATCCAGGGACAACAACATATGGGCAGCCACATGTTCCCCACCCTGCCTTAGAGTCAATAGAACCAGTTAGACCATGGGATAGTTCAGGCGTTCATCTCTAGGGGCTTGTCCACACTGACCCAAATACAGTAGATGTGAGGGTGAGTCTTTAGTCTTGGAGCTTGTGTTCACACTGGAATGAAAAATGTGAATTTGCACCTGCCCGTTTTGCCTACATTAATAAAGGGGTATCCACATGATGTCCTCCCCATCCCAGCGTTCTCCCAACCTTTCCTTCCTTAAATGTGGGTTTATTCAATCCTTGGAAGGTTGGGAAATGGCCAGGATTGGGGGAGGGACCCACATTTAAAGTAGGGAAAAAATACTGGGATGCAGAGGATGTTTATGTGGACACCCATACATTAATGGCATGTGTACATTCTACTCCAGTGAGGACAAGCCCTTGGATTGCTCTGTGGCTAAAGAAATATGGAACCTGACTGTACATGCATCCAGGCGTACACACAATTCAGTTGTTTGCCACATTCAGCTCCATAAGACGCAGTAAAGGTAAAGGGACCCCTGACCATTAGGTCCAGTCGTAGCCGACTCTGGGGTTGCAGCTCTCATCTCGCTTTATTGGCTGAGGGAGCCAGCGTACAGCATGACTAAGCCACTTCTGGCAAACCAGAGCGGCGCACGGAAACACCGTTTACCTTCCTGCCGGAGTGGTACCTATTTATCTACTTGCACTTTGACGTGCTTTCAAACTGCTAGGTTGGCAGGAGCAGGGACCGAGCAACGGGAGCTCATCCCGTCGCGGGGATTCGAACCACCGACCTTCTGATCGGCAAGTCCTAGGCTCTGTGGTTTAACCCACAGTACTCTATAAGACACAGTACTTGTGATTAACAGGTTTGTTATCTATCCCCATGCATTAGGTAATAGACTACGTTGTGCTAAAGAGTTGCAACGCATATGATATCCCCAACTTCCGAAGCCGTGGATGGGCCTGTAAGACTAACTTGCCATCGAACACTGCCTTTCGAGGATTTGGATTCCCACAGACAGCCCTTACTGCAGAAACATGGGTGGCAGCTGTGGCAGATCACCTTGGCTTGCCACATGACCAGGTAAACGAACGAATGATCAGAGGAAGTGCTGAGCGAGGAGCTCTGTACTGTGATTTGGGTACAATACCCCGTTATCATGGCAAATCCATGTTCCCAACCCTGCATTTGCACAAAAATAATAATTGTGAGTCTCCACTTGCAGGAGAGGATTGGCAGAAAGGAGGGGGGCTTAACCCTTACTGTGCCAACAGATTCTTCCCTCTAAATGCCCCTTAAGGCCACCATCACCACAGCTTCTTTTCAGTTGGCTTATGAAATGTCAAAAAATTAACAAGCGTCTAAATTTTAGGCCCCCTTTGAAGCTGAGTACCAAACCAGCTGGATCTTCTGCCTCCCCCCTGCCCCCCCCCCCCCCGCAGCCTCCAATTGTCCCAAACTCCTGACAAATATCAGTTGAGAATGAAAATAAGCTTCAGGTCACACCTGATTCAGTATTTGGGTGGTTTATGTTCCTTCTTTGGGGATAAATTTATTCTAATCAGGGACTTTCCCAGACTGTTCCTATTTTGTGGGTGGGATTCAGTCACATACTGGCAAATTCAGGTTATGGGATTAAAGTGGATTGTGTTTTGTGAACAAACAAAAAAAAAGTTACTCAACATGGGCATAGCCAGGGTTTTTGTTAGGGGAGGAGGCAGAACCTCAGTTAGTTAAGTATTTTTATTGATTTTTTATTGATTTAAGTGAGGCACCTGCCCCCTGCCCCCCCCAGGTACACCCATGCTCCCCCCCCCCCCAATTGACTTTTCCTGGATGGGAAACTGCCATGGAAACAATTGCCTGATGCGATGTCATATAACTTCCCTGCAAGCAAATCAGAATGAATGCTCGATAATCAGCCAACATCATATAACTTGCTGAAAACTTTGTGCAAACAAATCATGGTGAATGCTCAATAAGCAAGTCATCTGCAGGTTACCTGGGATGTTTATTAGAAGAAACTAAAATTGTCCATGGTTAAAGATTATACAAACACTCCCTCATGTGGTGAAACTATGGTTTGCAGGCATTCAAGTCCTATATAAGCCATATCAGAATTAAACCATCCCCTCCCCCTGAAACACTCCAGATCTTTCTGACTCTGTCCTTTACTGAAGTCAACTACCATATTTACTCGAATCTAATGTGTACCTTTTTAGGCCAAATTACATTGCGAAAATTAAGGTGCACATTAGATTCAATGGCACATTTACATTAGCCAGCAAATAGGTTTTTTGGTTTCAAGGTTCTGAAAACTGAGGTGCTCATTAGATTTGATGGTGCATTCGACTCGAGTAAATGCGGTAACTTTCTCAGGACTGTGGTAGTTTGGGCGCAATTCACTTTGGGGAACAAAGAGATGGCAAAGACCATTACGGAAGCAGCAAATATTGTTCTACTCCTTCTGCAACACAATATTCTTCATAGTTACTTAAAGTACAGACTTGTGAAGCAATGCTGGTAGATTTCACCCCAAATTATCCTACTTCTGCTAACTTTGAGAGCAATCCTTACTTGATTTTGGAGTACTTAGTTGCCTTTTGGGGACACATGTTACGTGCTGAAAGGTTCTGAAATTGCCAGTGTGAAATATACTCGAGAGTGGAGAGTGGATTTCATGCTCTTTATTCAGCTCATAGTGGTGAGGAGGAATGGAAGTTCCCCCACAATATCTGCTTTATATACATTATTTACACAATGGGCTGCACGTGATTGGCTAATTCTGGAATTCTCCTGTAGGCCAATCAGGTTGTGGATTCACTTCCATCTGGAGCCAGATTGGGTGGCTCCTGCAGACCAATCATACTGCTGCATTGTTCTAGGACCAATCAGACTTCTGCATTCTGAATCCTATTGTTCTAGGACCAATCAGACTGCTGCATTTTGGATCCTATTGTTCTAGGACCAATCAGACTGCTGCATTTTGGATCCAATTCAACTCAGTACATAACACAGTGACATCTTGCCATTTAAAACATAGACATTTTACTTTGAGATTGGGGGCTGGTTATGCAGACAGGCCTCTCTTACAGGCTACTGTCTGGATATTGTGAATGCAACTGTAGCCTTTCACAACCAGAAACTTTAAGCTTCAGTGGGGCCTGGTTCTCCTTGGGACTGGTAGGGCATAAACAGTAGATAGAGGCAGAGCCAACTAATTCTAGTCTTGTCCACATCTTTCTCCCTTCTGGGTTCTATAAGGGAGCTCACTAAGCGCTGGTTGCAGGCTGTTTTGTTAGAAAGACCCTTTAAAATTGGGTGTGCCAATTCCTCATTAAAAATCCAGACTTGAAAGCTATGCTTTTGTTTTTGAAAGCCCTGATGCTGTTGTTTGCCTGCTATAACATTTTCAGGGCCTGTCCTTCCATTACCAGGGGTCAGCAAACTTTTCCAGCAGGGGGCCAGTTCACTGTACCTCAGACCTTGTGGGGGGCCAGATTATATTTTGAAGGAAAAAATGAACGATTTCCTATGCCCCACAAATAACCCAGAAATGCATTTTAAATAAAAGGACACATTCTACTCATGTAAAAACACGCTGATTCCCAGACCATCTGCGGGCTGGATTTAGAAGGCGATTGGGCCGGATCTGGCCCCCGGGCCTAAGTTTGCCTACCCATGCATTAGGGCCAAGTGTTTCAGATGGCTCAAGTAGCAGCTGCTAGGGGGGAGAAACAGCAAAGTGTTGGAGAAAGAACACTCTATACTTCCTGGCCTGCCCCAGGCCTCCCAGGCTAGCTTACTATTCTCTGGTGTGTTGGAAGACGCTGTCTCATCAGATAAAAGCAGTGGGACAAGTGTGGATGAGTTGTTCCAGCCCAGGAGTAGGATTGCCATCATTTTGATTTTGGGACAGGGCTTCTGTGTGTAAGTAACTGCAGCATGCAGTGACGGGGCGTTTCTGTTGCCTAGTAGTTATGGAATCAACACTTTTTAAATACAAAACCTCTTTATCAGGAAAACAACAGCTTTTGTAATGAAGGTATAATGTTTTGGCTTACAAGAACTTGGAAGAAATTAACAGTGTCGTGCATGTCTCCTTTAAAGGTCCGGTGGATGAACATGTACAAAGGAGTATCTGAGACTCCCTACAAAGAAGAGGTTGATGCTACAAATCTTGTTGCATGTTGGAAAG
Organism: Podarcis muralis; assembly: GCF_964188315.1. NCBI lineage: Eukaryota > Metazoa > Chordata > Lepidosauria > Squamata > Lacertidae > Podarcis > Podarcis muralis. The sequence goes on along the minus strand of NC_135655.1, from coordinate 124,161,111 downwards.
AGTGCCTGGAGAAGTCTGATTACTACAAGAGGAGAAAAGCAGCAGAAGAATTTAACAAGCAAAACTACTGGAAGAAGAAAGGGATTGAGATCATTCCTATGCTGTTTTCGGTTGGATTTAATACCACATATTACCACCAGGCAAGCTTTTTGATACTCCAGAAATCTACCCATCTACAAAGTAAAGCAGAGTAACAACAGTCAAAGTTGTTAGAAACATACAGGGCAAACAGCAATTTGTGTGGGTACAATGGCACAGGGGGAACGGGTTAAGCCTTCTCTCCTCTGGTGCCACATTCCCAATTCAAATGTCCATCTCTTCCTAGATCTCCACTTACCATTAAATAAACTGTGGGACACCCATCCACAGATCTCTTGCCAACTTGTCTAGCTGCAGGTCATTGCCCCACTCCCCCAGTGTATTGAGTCTCTGCCGTACAATGCATGATTCCAGGGGTCTCGGCAGGGTTTGTGTTTCCATTGGAAAATCAAGGCACAGCGGAGACTGTAGTGTCTTTAAGAAATATGGTTTATTTATACATATTCAAACCTGAGTCTGAATGAAGAGAGGGTTCTGAGCATCACATCTCAAGAGGGCACAGCACTGGATTCAAAGGCAGCCCAAATGCCACCTGATTGTCTCCTCTACCAGCCTGCATGACATCTGGCCCCAAGATTCTTCCCCAAAACCCTTGCTAAAAAACGCAGCCCAAGCTTCATGCAAAAAGGACACCTTTTTTTACATGTGGTGACATCATGCCCCTGCAACCCGGGCAACCTTCCCCTCCCAACTCTTCTGTCCACTATTCAGTGGTGGGTGGGGGGACAGTATTTGCATTGTCAATCACTCTTAATGTCCCAGTACTCTGCTCTTTAAGACAGCATCTTAAAAAGCAGAGACATCACCTTGCCAACAAAGGTCCGTATAGTTAAAGCTATGGTTTTCCCAGTAGTGATGTATGGAAGTGAGAGCTGGACCATAAAGAAGGATGATCGCCAAAGAATTGATACTTTTGAATTATGGTGCTGGAGGAGACTCTTGAGAGTCCCATGGACTGCAAGAAGATCAAACCTATCCATTCTTAAGGAAATCAGCCCTGAGTGCTCACTGGAAGGACAGATCCTGAAGCTGAGGCTCCAATACTTTGGCCACCTCATGAGAAGAGAAGACTCCCTGGAAAAGACCCTGATGTTGGGAAAGAGAAGGAGACGACAGAGGATGAGATGGTTGGACAGTGTTCTCAAAGCTACCAGCATGAGTTTGACCAAACTGCGGGAGGCAGTGGAAGACAGGAGTGCCTAGCGTGCTCTGGTCCATGGGGTCACGAAGAGTCGGAAACGACTAAACGATTAAACAACAACAACACACTGCTCCCCTTCCTTTCTTAATGGCACCTCTATCAGCTCATCTCCTGAACAGGAAAACAAGTATAGCCTGTATTTCTACATTTCGCTGGCATCTTCCCTTAATATTCCAAATATTAGCTAAATTGCAACATCTAAGAATTTAGGAGGATCTGCCCCCCCCCAATTCATAACAGTATCTATTTATTTGGAGTATTTCTATTCGTTTTAAACATGGGTGAGACATAGCTTTAACAATAGCACAGGGGCAATTTCTTTCCCTCCCCCCCCCCAACAGTTCAGAGATGGGAATTGTTTCAGCTTTTTGATTTGTGCCCCATCTAGAAAGGATGTGATCAAGGGTGCAATGTGCAGCCATTAAAAAGAATTGGAAATTTACTATTCACCTGAATTAAATAGAGACATGACAGATTTCTCAGTGCGCTCATCATCCTTGATTGTTGACTAAGCTGGCTGGGAATTGTAGTCCAACATTATCCAGGGACTCAAAGTTGAAGAATGTTGTTATAAGGAACAGTTCTCTTTATCCTGTTGCTAGGCTTCAAGAAGGCTCCTAAAATACCAGACCAAAATCTCATCTAGTCAGTACCATCACTGGCAACTGCTTTCCATCTGAGTTCTTTCCTACCCCTGCTAGTACCCCAAATTCTCATCAAGTAACTGAACCTGGGACCTTATCAACGTGTCCTTTTTTCTGCCACTGTGGGATATACCATATTGTTTGCTCTTTAGGACTCACTTTTTCCCTCCTAAAAAGTAAGGGGAAATGTGTGTGTGTGTTATGGAGGGAATGCAGGCTGCGCAACTATCACAGAAGCCAGAATAGCAAGAGGGATTGCTGCTTTCACTGCACAGCGATCCCTCTTGCTGTTCTGGCTTCTCAGATTCAGAATATTTTTTTTTTCTTGTTTTCCTCCTCCAAAAACTAGGTGCGTCTTGTGGTCTGGTACGTCTTATAGAGCGAAAAATATGGTATCTTCTTTGCTCCTGAAATGTTTTTCTGTATCAAATCATAGTAGGATTTGATTTGATGGATAATCAGTTTGTTATTTTTCTGTAGGCTATAGCTCTGGTCCACATCTATCTGGATGGGTCTGTGCTGGTGTCCCATGGTGGAGTGGAAATGGGACAAGGAATATACACCAAGATGTTACAGGTAGTACGAAATATCAAACAAAGCTACTCACTCCTTTGCTAGTTAATTGTATATGATCCAGTTTACATCTGTGTTTTTAAAAATAGAGAAAAGTTTCAATGTTTATACTTTCTGAGCTAGATAACTAATTTTCTAACAAGTTTTGCTCCTGTATGTGTCTAACTGCAACTATAAATGTTATTTCCCCCTGTTGGTTTGAAGTTATGCTGTTAACCCCTGGTCAATATCTTTGTTTTCTAAACTAAAAGGTTGCCAGCCACGAATTGAAGATACCATTGTCTTACATACATCCTTATGAAACAACTTCAGTAACAATACCTAATGCGGTGGTCACTGCAGGATCAATTGGCACTGAAGTCAACGGGAAAGCAGTCCAGGTTAGATACTTATCTGTGGCTATTGTTTATCTGAGAATTTCCCTCTTTCTGTTGTTCAGGGTGTTTGATATTTTGATATTGTTATGGTTTGTTCAAAATACTTTTGTGTATGTTCTCTTCTTCTGGCACACTGTGGCTGCATATACACTATACATTTTAAAAAAGTATAACTGCCCCCAAAGAATATTGGAAACTGTACTTTACTCCTTCACAGAGCTACAATTCGCTAATATGCAATAATTCCCAGAATGCTTTGGGAGGAAGATGTGCATTGCATGTGCTTTAAATGTATGGTGTGTACTACGATGATAACTCAAGGCCTGTAAACTGGATCACTTAATAATACGGCTTTGTTTTGGTTTTCTAAACTGAATTTACCCAGCGTAAACAGATGCCAGTGTTGAATGCTGTTAAGGTTGTAGCTTAGGAGTGAGGTACCTGCAGCAGTTCAGAGGTTCTTTGGACTCCAACTCCCATCAGTCCCAGCCACCATAGCCGGTGGTCAGAAGTGATGGGAGTTGTAGTCTTAAAAAATACACACTGAAGGTCCTGCTGTCATTCTGTGCCCACTTACCTAGAAATAAGATCTAGTGAACTCAGCAGGGCTTGCATCTGACCAGACGTGTATTGGTTGCACTATAAAAAAACAACACTGAAATTGGAGAATTGGCTTCAGTGGGATTTAAACATTACAAACTTTATTTGAAATGGGGCCTCGTTTTCTAGCTGTTAGAGAGTTCAGACTTACTCCTGCACTCACTTATAGCCTTACTAGGAAGAACCATAGTGTTCTAGAGGGCTTGGTGGTCCAGGTTCCTTAGCTTGCAGGCCTTAATGAGGCTTGCAGACCTCCCCATTTGGCCCTGAGGCTGTTAAGCCACATCCACCTGATATCAGGTGTGGGCAGGTAAAACTACTGAACTTGAAGGAACCAATTACCAGACTTGGTATAAAGCAGTTTCTTAATATCCATTCTTTTTTGTTTATCATATTTAAGGACAAATGCAATCCTCAAGACCAGTCTTAGCTGTACTTTCCTTCATGAATTCCACCCTAGCTTCCCATAATTTTGTAATCTGTTGCAATACTCTACAGTTATTCTTTTGGAGTTCTCATTGCACATTGTTTTCAGAGTGGTTATTTTATGCTGGGCTATAATACTCCAATCTGTGGTTATTGCTCCTGGCAGTGAAATTTGTATTTCTTTGATTTTGCATTTGAAAATGTGTTCTAATTTCAGTATCCACCCAGAGAAGAATTTGTCAAAATCTTTTAAACAAATGAATAAAAATAAACAATGGCACTAAAAATTGTTTTTGACAAATTGCTCTCCTGTGCTGAGGAAACTTTGCCTATTTAATTTATCCATGTTATAAAGAAGTTTAAGGCCAGAAAAAAGTGCCAATCCTAGAGTACAATACTAAATATATATATATATTTTAAAGTGAAACTTGGGTTTCATTATTGTTGACTAATTTGTCTTACCTTTCTTTGCCACCCTACTTCACAGAATGCCTGCCAGATTCTCCGGAAGCGGCTAGAACCAATAATGAAGAAAAACCCTCAGGGGAAATGGGAAGATTGGGTAAACATCATCTATATCTTAAAACTGAATTATGACCCAACTTGCATCGCATATTGTGATAGGAATTTTATGGTCTTAGATATATGGCAATGTTCATAACCGCACGTACATAGATCAGCACAGAAGACCGACCTGAAGCCATTTTGATTCCTAAACTGAGCAAATGTTTTCTCAGTACTCAGGAAAAAACCTATCCTTTTTCCATTTGCTACAAATCTGAATAACAAGCCTTCCCCAACCAGGTGTCCTGCTGCACTGCAGCTTACCGGATCTGAAGAGGGACAAAACTTTCACCTAAAATGCAACTTATTAAGCTAGACCAAAATTAAATCTAAGCATGTTGTCCAATCTCAGATCTTGCACTGGTTCCAGTTTCAATGTAAAACATACACAGTATTTTTGGAGAGATGTCAAAATCACAGGGCAGTTCACAGTCTATCAGTTGAGCTCTAGCCCATTTCTGCAGGACTATTTAACACCTGTTTTGTTAATGGAATATTTGCAAAGAATGTAAGGTAAAAATAAAGGTAAAGGATCCCTGGACGGTTAAGTCCAGTCGAAGGCTACTACCTTGCCTCAGCCGAGGGAGCCTGCGTTTGTCCACAGCTTTCCAGGTCATGTGGCCAGGATGACTAAATCGCTTCTGGCGCAATGGGACACCGTGAGGGAAAGCAGAGTGCACGGAAATGCCGTTTACCTCCCCGCCGCAGTGATACCTATTTGTCTACTTGCACTGGTGTGCTTTCGAACTGCTAGGTTGGCAAAAGCTGGGACTGAGCAACGGGAGCTCACCCTGTTGCGTGGATTTGAACTGCCGACTTTGCAATCAGCAAGCCAAAGAGACTCCGTGGTTTAGACCACAGCGCCACCCGTGTCCCTTAATGCAAAGAATGTAGGCTTTGGCAAACCTTTGTCTGATCTTGTAAGGCACTTCTTACTAGCTTCAAGGATTACTTCATTCTGATTTGTTATGCCTTATTAATTCAGAGATCCTTACTTTAAATTGGATGATTCTTCTAGTTTAAAAAACAAGAGTAGTCCTCATAAGGCTTTTCCTGCTCATTTTCATCATTGTGTTTTTAAATGGTTTTCAGTGTTCAAGAGTTTTAATAGGGTGCCTCATTTATTTATTTTTAAAAATTCATTGAGTGTTGTGTTTTGGTCATAGCTGCTTTAATTCGCATTGTGAGCTGCCTGGGGTCTTGTATTTGGAGCAAGGTAGGATATAAATAAAATAAAAAAAAGATCTTGCACCCGTAATGGACAAGCAACCTCAGCCGTCTCCATCGCCTGTGATGGGCGTTCCTACCCATCAGTGTAACTCAGGCCACATTCAGACAATAATATCTCTGCCTGATAAGCTGAAACATGATCATCCAAACTGGTCTGGACTGTCGGACCCATGCAGGCAGCTGGTTGAAAGCTGTCAGTCAGCAAAGGAAAAAGAGACAACCCACCTTTTGCTGCGATGTTTAGAATGTTTATAGTTCTGTGGGGCTGAATGGATAGCATAGGAAGCCTCAGTGCAGGCAAATGTAGCTCTAGAAGGCAAATAATAAATCCTGCCTATGTTGTGCAGAGATAGAAAGTTCATTCTGAATGTTCCTTGTTATTTTGCTATGTACACATTTATTTTTGAAATCTGATTTAAAGATATTCCTCTTGCAGATTACGAAAGCTTATGAGGAAAGCATCAACCTCTCAGCTACAGGCTACTTCAAGTAAGGCATCTATCGTCGTTTCCTAAACTGCTGTCTTTTGAAGTACCACTAAGACTGATTGGGGTTGGATAGTTAAGTCTCAAGCTTTGGGTGGTGGACTTGATGCCAACTCTACTCACTGTATATGTTACAACAAGGGGCTGTACTGTTTTCCAGGAGACCACATCTTATGTCGGAGGAGCCAGTGTTAGATGTAATGCTTTCTTTCAGCCAGAACTCACAGGACCTTAGTTCTGGCACCCTTCAGGTGGCCGCCATTATAAGAGAACAATGAAGGCGTTCGTGGAGAGTTCCGGCACCTCTTTTTCTAGAAAAATAGCACTGGTTAGATGACATCAAAGAAACCCCAGGATTCCGGAATTGGGGTGTGGACCAGTGTCTATTGCCATAATCAGATAGGGTTCAACAGGAAAATACCCATTCTGTCATTGGGTAGTCCATCTCACAGCCAGTTTCTTTTTCCGCTTCCCACCCTGTGCTGGCAAAATACAGAGCGTTCAAGTAATTTGGCCTTTTTTTACACGATTTCTGTTGAGCATGCTGTAGTAAAACTGAAATCTAACATCTAAATGACTCTTTCCTTCCCCTCCACCCATCAGAGGATATGTCACCAATATGGACTGGAAGACAGGAGAAGGCCACGCATTTCCATACTACGTTTTTGGTACTGCTTGTTCAGAGGTTGAGATTGACTGCCTGACAGGTGATCATAAGGTAAAAATTGAGCACTACCTCCTCTTTGGCAATTCATAGGCCACTGGGTGGTTTGATGGGTCTCCTTCGCTCTCTGTTTGGATATGAACTGCTCTTTAACTGAGGGAACATTGTGCCACTAGAAGTTTTGAAAAATAGCCAATATGACTGTGTATCAAAAAGGAATAAACAGCCAGCCACTGGAGATGGAAAACTTCAATTGCTGTTGGAATGGACAACTGGGTTGTGCTTAAGACGCCCATATACTGCAACGGCTAGAATACTCTTACTTGTGCCTTGGTAGTATTACAAACTGTATCTGGAACCAGACCCTGTCATCACAGCCATGGTTTTTGGAGGAGGACATAACTCAATGGGTAATAATAATAATAATAATTTGGTTTCCCCAGCCACTCTGGGTGGCTTCCATAGAAACCAAAAAACACTAAAATATCATACATTAAAAACTTCCCTGAACAGGGCTGCCTTGAGATGTCTTCTGAATGTCAGGTAGTTGTTTATCGTTTTGACATCTGATGGGAGGGCGTTCCACAGGGCGGGCGCCACTACCGAAAAGGCCCTTTGCCTGGTTCCCTGTAGCTTTGCTTCTCGCAATGAGGGAACCGCCAGAAGGCCCTCGGCGCTGGACCTCAGCATCCAGGCAGAACGATGGGGGTGGAGACGCTCCTTCAGGTATACTGGGCCGAGGCCGTTTAGGGCTTTAAAGGTCAACACCAACACTTTGAATTGTGCTCGGAAACGTACTGGGAGCCAATGTAGGTCTTTCAAGACCGGTGTTATGTGGTCTCGGCGGCCGCCCCCAGTCACCAGTCTAGCTGCCGCATTCTGGATTAGCTGTAGTTTCCGAGTCACCTTCCAAGGTAGCCCCACGTAGAGCGCATTGCACTAGTCCAAGCAGGAGATAACTAGAGCATGCACCACTCTGGCGAGACAATCCGCGGGCAGGTAGGGTCTTAGCCTGCGTACCAGGTGGAGTTGGTAGACAGCTGCCCTGGATACAGAATTGACCTGCGCCTCCATGGACAGCTGTGAATCCAAAATGACTCCCAGGCTACGCACCTGGTCCTTCAGGGGCACAGTTACCCTATTCAGGACCAGGGAGTCCTCCACACCAGCCCACCCCCTGTCCCCCAAAAACAGTACTTCTGTCTTGTCAGGATTCAACTTCAATCCATTAGCCGCCATCCATCCTCCAACCGCCTCCAGGCACTCACACAGGACCTTCACCGCCTTCACTGGTTCTGATTTGAAAGAGAGGTAGAGCTGGGTATCATCTGCATATTGATGGACACCCAGTCCAAACCCCCTGATGATCTCTCCCAGCGGCTTCATATAGATGTTAAAAAGCATGGGGGAGAGGACGGAACCCTGAGGCACCCCACAAGTGAGGGCCCAAGGGTCTGAACACTCATCCCCCACCACCACTTTCTGAACACGGCCCAGGAGGAAGGAGCGAAACCACTGTATAACAGTGCCCCCAGCTCCCAACCCCTCTAGACAGTCCAGAAGGATGTTATGGTCGATTGTATCAAAGGCCGCTGAGAGATCCAGCAGAACTAGGAAACAACTCTCACCTTTGTCCCTAGCTTGCCGGAGATCATCAACCAGTGCGACCAAGGCAGTTTCAGTCCCATGATGAGGCCTGAACCCCGATTGGAAGGGATCCAAATGGTCCGCATCCTCCAGGCGTGCCTGGAGTTGTTCAGCAACCACACGCTCAATCACCTTGCCCAAGAATGGAAGATTTGAGACTGGGCGATAGTTGGCCATACTGGCCGGGTCTAAAGATGGTTTTTTAAGAAGCGGTTTAATGACCGCCTCTTTCAGCGGATCTGGGAATGTTCCCTCACAGAGGGAAGCATTCACCACCCCGCAGAGCCCATCGCCCAGTCCTTCCCGGCTTGCTTTTATTAGCCAGGATGGGCAAGGATCCAGGAGACAGGTGGTTGGTTTCACGCGTCCAAGCAGCCTGTCCACATCCTCGGGGGTAACGGATTGAAATAGATTCCAACCCCTTATTTGCATAAAGTCCCAGATTTAATTCTTATAATTTCCAGTTGAAAGGATCAGGTAGCAGATTGTCTGGAGAACTACTGCCAGTGAGAGTATTTAGTACTGGGGTAGTTGGATGAACTTTATAAGACAGCTTCAAATGTTCTAGCGCAGACAGACCCTTGGCTGCACTAGAGTATGGCCTCTCCTTTCAAGATAATGCTTGGAATAGGATTCTTCCTTTGTCGGAACCCTGGACTATCTGGGACACAACAGTAAACCCCAAGTTTTCCAAATGCAAGAGAGAGGCCAAACATCAAAATGTCAGGTTTCTGGTTTCCATCCCTCTTCCTAGGACCCTCGTACCTATGGGACCGCCTCTCCCGGTATGCCCCACGGAGAGCCTCAAGTTCCATAAATAGCAACACCCTAGTGGTCCCGGGCCCTAAGGAAGTTAGATTAGCCTCAACCAGAGCCAGGGCCTTTTCAACTCTGGCTCCGACCTGGTGGAACGCTCTGCCTCCTGAGACCAGGGCTCTGCAGGATCTGATTTCTTTCCGCAGGGCCTGTAAGACAGAGTTGTTCCGCCTGGCCTTTGGCTTGGAGCCAATTTGATTCCCTCCCCCTCTTTCTTTTTCCTTTCTCCTCCTGTGATGAGGCTGCATTTTAACATTTTAATGTTTCAATATTTTAATTGTTGTATTTTAATCTTGTTTTTAAGTTGTATTCATTCAACTTGTTTTTATTATTGCTTGTTAGCCGCCCTGAGCCCGGCCTTGACTGGGGAGGGCGAGGTATAAAAAAAAAAAATTATTATTATTATTATTCCTTGTTCTGGTCAGTGGGGGGAATCATCTGATACTCATATTCCGGGACTTCTGCAAGCATAAGTTCAAAAGGGCGAGTCAGGGCTCAGGGCTTCAGAAATATTCTGATGCGCTAGAAATTCAATTTTGAGGCCCCTGATATTGTGTTCATGGTAACTGTACTTTCGAGTTGGGTGTCCTTTGTCTTCTAATTTTTCTTAAGGCTTTATAAAAAGATAATGTGCTGACAACAGCTTATTTGTCCAACAGAACATCCGAACAGACATTGTCATGGATGCCTGCTTCAGCATCAATCCAGCTGTTGACATAGGACAGGCATGTACCAAGAGCTTTGAACTTACACTTTATACTAGCTGTAAGCAAGTAGATTGGGGCCCTTCTGAATGGTAAAATAAATAAATAAATGCCCTGTTGCATTTTATTCTTGGAGTGCTTCTTCCTGTAAGCCTTGATCCAGTGCCAAAAGTGCAATTTTCCGCCTGCATCTAATGGATGGGTAGGAAGCCTTGCTGCTTGCTGGCCAAGGAAGCAGCCTTTCATGAATAAGTTTGGTGGGCAGTCCTTCTCCAAAGTGTACTGATTTGGTACTCCCCTGTGCATAGTGCATCTGATTCAAGGAAAAGTAACATTTAGAGAGAGGACTTGAAAGGACACCACAGCAAAGGGTATAAATGAAATGTCTTTCATATTGGAACTATCATTCAGTAGCCATTTCTCCACTAGCAAGTGATCTGCCTACATTATACAGTATTTTATGAATAAATTTACACCAGCTTTATAGCTGACACATATACCGTATTTTTCGCCCTATAGGGTGCACCGGCCCATAGGGTGCACCTAGTTTTTTGGGGGGGCAGGGGGAAATAAAGGGGGGAAATTATTTTGTTTCCCCCAGGCGCGGGGCTGGGGCGGGGGAAGCCCGAGCTTCCCCCAACCCCAGCCCCCAGAACAGGCTGCTATCCGCAAGCCTAAGGAGCCCGCGGGAACTCCCGTCGGGCTCTCCAGGCTTGCGGATATCTGCCCGAAGCCTGGAGAGTGAGAGGGGTCGGTGCGCACCGACCCCTCTCGCTCTCCAGGCTTCAGCGAAAGCCTGCATTCGCCCCATAGGACGCACACACATTTCCCCTTCATTTTTGTAGGGGAAAAAGTGCGTCCTATAGGGCGAAAAATACGGTACTTGTTTTTGCTGCCACTGAAGTCCCTATATACCAAAAGGGACTTCCTCTTTCAATGATCGCACAGTATATCCACCCTGCAGAATGAAAGCCCAGACAACGTCCTTGAAAACAATGAACCCAATTCATTTTTATTGCATTTTTATTAAGGGGTTTAGCAATCAGCATGTCTGGAACTGCAGCACTGAACACAGAGGAGTGTCAGAGCAAATTCCCAGCCCTTGTGGCTGCACAGGGAAAAGAGTAAATACTTTTGAGCAAATCACAATCTATTTAAAATGAAAATCAGAATTTATGCATTTTTATTCTGTCAGATTGAAGGTGGCTTTATGCAGGGACTTGGACTTTATACGATGGAAGAAATATACTTCTCCCCAGAAGGACAGCAGTACACGCTGGGTCCAGACACATATAAAATTCCTGCTGTCTGTGATGTCCCAGAGCAGTTTAGAATCTACCTTTTGCCAAACTCAAGAAACCCAATTGCAATCTACTCCTCCAAGGTAAACAACTTAAAAGTGTGGTGATGGATAATACATAAGAGGGTGTTTGGTACAGATTACCGTAGTTACTAGGCTGATAGTAGATTGACTGATGGACATTTGTTGGGGATTGAAACCGGGAAAGGGGTGGGGTGGAGTTTGGGAATCCAAAGGGTGCATAATTATAACCTGTTTTGTTTTTACTTTGTTTTGTTATTTGTATGAAAATTGGGGAAATCGTGGAAGGGAATTTAGGCCGACTTTAGAAAAAGGTTTTAAGAATAAGCACTGATGTATAAATATTGATGTTTATAAGGCAAAATTGGTTTTTTAAAATGAACTAAATATAAAAAGGTTAAAAATCAGGGATAAGAACTTGTTGAACCAACAATTTGAACTGGAATACAAGAGGGGGAGGTGTGGGGAAGTCAGGGAAATATGTTATAGAAAATAAGGATTGTGAACTATATGTGTTTTTAAACTTTTTTGTCTTTTCTTTTTTTATTTTTAATGTATTACAGTGGAAAATTTTAATAAATATTAAAAAACAACAACAGATTACCGTAGTTACTATTGCAATGAATCTCCAAGAGGCTCAGTTAAAGCATTCATCTCAAAGCAGATGCTCTAGAGATGGTTATCTCTAGAAACAAAGGAAGGCTTTTAAAGCCATTTTCTGATATTTTATTGCCAGTTTAGCCTCTTATGTTTCCCCATTCCAGTTAATGCCTAAATATCTTAAGTGGATGCTTTGCCCGTCTGGACATATTGTCTGCAATCTGCCAAACTCAGACTTGCACAACCACTCTTAATTTTAATGGGATTATGCAGAACAATTTATTTAAAAAGTTTTTTAATTGAGTTTTAGCTGAGGTGTGGTGGTGACACCTTGCAACCATTTGTGAGACAGGAGCTTGCATGCCCATCCAGAACAAGGTGACTATCAACTGGTGATTGGAAAAAAATATTGTCTAAACCAGGGTTGGCAACCTAAGGCCCGTGGGCCGGATGCGGCTGAATTGCCTTCTCAATCCAGCCCGCGGACGGTCCGGGAATCAGCGTGTTTTTACATGAGTAGAATGTGTGCTTTTATTTAAAATGCATCTCTGGGTTATTTGTGGGGCATAGGAATTCGTTAATATATTTTTTTCAAAATATAGTCCGGCCCCCCACAAGGTGGACAGTGGACCAGCCTCTTGCTGAAAAAGTTTGCTGACCCCTGGTCTAAACTTTATGGATCTTCCCTTATCTTTGTGTTCCATCGGTGGTTGTCTTCATCTTCCTGCAGGGTGTAGGTGAAGCTGGCGTATTCCAAGCATGCTCTGTGTTTTTTGCTATTCGGGATGCAGTGGCTGCTGCCCGGAAGGAAAGAGGATTGCACCGTGTTTTCACAATGGACAGTCCACTGAACATAGAAAGGATTCGCATGGCCTGTGTTGATGACTTTACAGAGATGGTAAATACTTCCTTAAAAACACCACCACCTTATATTGCATTCATTTTGTGCTTTCTTCCTGTTGGCATCAGCAAGACACAGAAAACTGAGGCAGAGAACTGAGCGGCCCAGTATGACTGAGCAGAGCAGAGAACCTAGGATAAAATGGCTGGAGGACCATCTAGTCTAGTGGGCGTAGCTGGGGGGGGGCAGCTGCCCCCAAATAAGTAAAAATCAATACAAAACACTGTTCCCTTTCCCTTATGGGGTATCTAAGAGCCCGTATAGAGTCCTTAAGTAGGTTCTCTATCAGTAGGAGAGAATAACAGAGCCAACCAGAGAATATTGAGAAGCAAAGCAGCTAGTAAGCCTGATCTTTATTGATCTGTTGCAACAGGGTGCTCCCCTCACCCGCAGGAGAGAGGAGGAACCCAGAAAAATGGCGCGCAAGGCCTTATAAAGACTTTTGAAATTCCCATCCTGTAGATCAAGACCACCCCCAGAAACATCATACATACATCACAGAAGGGATGTAACCTAAGACCACCCCTCAGATACATCACACCTGCATCACAGAAAAGGCGGTCTAAAACAGAAATTTGAATGTTGTTTTTGTCCTGTCCTTGTTTATCTCCTGTCTGGCAGGTTACTTGATTGGATTGCCTGGGTAGCCTGGCCAGTCTTTTGTAATGATAAATACTTAATTCCTGGGCCATGTCACAGGCTCACACCCTATTCATATCTTAAATGTGCCCTTAAGACAGGATTTGTGTGGAAAGAGACAATGGGAAGGTTTCACACTTTGACCTTGCAGAGAAAACATTTGCTCAGTTTAAGAATCAAAATGGTTCCAGGTCGGTCTTCCTGTGCTGATCTATGTACGTGCTTGGTTGGTACGCTTATGAGCATTACCATATATCTAAGACCATAAAATTCCTATCACACCCTTCACCTTAGTTGCTTCCAGAGCCCAAGATGCTGCACAAGGACAGTCAGGTTCAGCCACTCACGATTTTGCGCCATATTATACTATATAATAAGAATAATTATTATTACTTATCATTTTCAATAGGGAAGTCGGGGAGGGGGCGTGTCAGAAAACTATAATTGCAAAATAACTTTCAAAGGCTGCTCTTGGGAATATTTGACATCAAGTCTGTAGCTAATTTACTGGAAATGAGCCCCATAGAACTCAGTGAGATTTACTTCTGTTCTCAGTTTGTAGAGGTATGTATGGGTTTGGGCCATAATATGCATAACAGTTTAATATATATTTTTTTAAAAAATAAAAATCCTTTTTTTATACCGCATAGTAATAGAGATATATGATCTCTGGTTTGAAAAAGGCATTGCAGCAAGTGTCTCCTCTCCTGCTTCTAATGGCTCCCCCTCAAGGCCACTCCAAAACATTTTGCTGCTGAGGCAAAAGCCAAAATGGTGCTCTCCCCCAACCATGCCTCATTCAATAAATGAAATTGTGTGGTGTTTACTGTGTGCCTGGTGCCAGAGCAGGCAGGCTCTGAGCATATTCAGAGTGCCTCACCACAAGAAAATAAATATGCAGTTATGAAGCTGACTACATTGCACAAGAATTGATGCTTTTGAATTATGGTGCTAGAGGAGACTCTTGAGAGTCCCATGGACTGCAAGAAGATCAAACCTATCCATTCTGAAGGAAATCAGCCCTGAGTGCTCACTGGAAGGACAGATCCTGAAGCTGAGGCTCCAATACTTTGGCCACCTCATGAGAAGAGAAGACTCCCTGGAAAAGACCCTGATGTTGGGAAAGATGGACGGCACAAGGAGAAGGGGACGACAGAGGACGAGATGATGGGACAGTGTTCTCGAAGCTACCAGCATGAGTTTGACCAAACTGCGGGAGGCAGTGGAAGACAGGAGTGCCTGGCGTGCTCTGGTACATGGGGTCACGAAGAGTCGGACACGACTAAACAACAACATTGCACAATGGAGGAAGCCTCTGGGTATCCTTTGCTGTTGGGCTTCCAGTATAGCAATAAACTCACAGGAGGGAGAAAGAAGTATAATGGGGTATTGAAAGGCGTGGGGGCAAATAAACTAATGTACACTAGCCAGAAGACACCCCCCTGTATGTGTGTGTGTGTGTGTGTGAACCATTTCACAATTGTAAGTTGCTTTGGGTTGCCCTGAGCAAGATAAAGTGATTAACAAGTTCAAGAAATAAATAATAAAATAATAATAACTGTTTGTGCTGCCTGTATAGCATGCAGGTATGGACACTGGCAAAGTGATGTCTAAAAAAGTTCTGTTAGAGAGGAAAAAACTAAACTACAGTGATTCAATGGCTGAAGTATGTACAGAGCAATATAAACTCGTATCTCACATGTTTCAATGCACTGTAGCTTTCCTCTCATTAAAACAAGTTTTATATTGGTTGATTTTCTTTTATTTCCTAATATGAAATTGCACATAAGAATAGCCCTTCTGTTTCTCTTTCTCATTTTTAGATTCCAAAGGACAAACCTGGGACCTATAAACCATGGGCTATTGAAGTAGACTAACGTCCTGGTTTTCCGCCAAAGTTTTTCGCTTTTGTATGTTCTTCCTCATCAGAAGAGCAGTCGCAGTCTAATCACACACAAGAAGGACAACGATATTAATTTCAGCTGTGCAAGATTTTTTAAAATTATATTGATGTACGAAAACAAATCTGTGAATTTCAGCAGGCGTATAATCAAGCATGGACGTCGTATAAGGGATAAGAAAATGTAATTCCAAACTGTGAGAATTAGCAACTGTATATCTTCATCTGTGATTTGTGTTCATGTTGTATTGTAATGGCCATTGACATCTACATCTGTAACTGTAGGCATATAAAATGCTGTAATTAGGTGGCTGCCTACCAGGTACACAGATACACCTCAGCTTTTATTCAGAGGAGTTAGAGAGGGGTGAGATTGTTGGTTTGGGCTTTGAGGATCATATGGGTGTAGGGAGAATCATTTAGTAAATGTTAGGGCACAGGGGAGAGTGCTGAAGTACCGTACTCATTTGGCTTATACATTCTGTCCCTTGCCAGTTAAGCAGACCTTCTCCTGGAACTTGCCCAGACTTGGTATTCAATTAACCTTTACTCAGAGTAGACCCACATAGCATAGCTGAGGAAACTGAAAACTGTCATCAGCAGAAAGTGACCACGTGTTGCCAAGGTGCGCTGTGGAGGTGGGCAATTTTTACTTGCAAAATAGGAACAACTCTGGACTACATAGCAAAGCTGTCATAAGCCACTGGTCTGTTCCTCAACCTGAACATACCTATGGGGGGTGGTATCAGACCCATAAAAAGGGAAGCAGTTAGCTGGTAAAATAATGGTCAAGTACTTTTAAAGCATTAACTTTAATCATTTATTATCCTGTTGATAATCACCTTTGCTCGCATGATGATTTGAGAACTATTGTTTTCAAGAGATCTGATACATATGCTAATAAAAAAAAAATGTTATTATGAAACTGCATGAGTCACAATGAATTACTTATTTCATTTTTGTATTTTGCTGTCTCCTCAAGGAGTCCAGAGCAGCCTACATAAGCTCTCCTCACCTCCACCCCCCCCCCAGGATTTTAATTTTTCCCTCACAGCACTCAAGAGTCAGGCTAGGCTAAGTGTATGAGATTCACCAGGCATCACCTAATGGGCTCCATGGCCAAGTGAGGATATGAACCAGGGCTTCCCTGTCTTTGACCTTGCCAGTCAACTTCCTAGTCAGTGCATGTGTAGTTTATGGCTTTGCAGTCACTGCCATAGAATTTGCTACCCTGCACAGTTTTCTCCCGAATGTTGCAGGCCTAGGGCACAAGCAGATCTCACTCTCGCTGACAAGTGATACCATAATGAAACAAAAAAGATAAGCTGCCACCTATTATGCAATTAATTAATTAATTAGTAAACTGCCCATCAGCCGTATATCTTAGGGCAGTTCACAACATAAAAACACAAGATTTTAAAAAACACTAAAAGCGATAGCAAAGCAAAGCACTAACCCCCACTCGCCCTACACAGAGGCATTCTCAGAACATGAGATACCTTGCCACAATCAAGTAATAATGCATTTCAGCTTAACACAACTTGGCCAGGCCATTGACTGGTGTGCCAACCCTAAGGATAACACCACCTGACTACAGAGCAGGGTTGTTGTAACTCAATTTCGGCTCCAGCCCTTGTAATGAAGGCATGAGTGATATGTCTCGAATCCTGCACCCCACCTGCAACACGGGAATAATGATTAATGATGATGATGATGATGGACAGTGCCGGAAGCGCCATCAGGCAGCCCTGTTTAGGGAAGTTTTTAATATTTAAATGCTGTATTGTTTTTAACACTTGATTGGAAGCCGCCCACAGTGGCTGGGGAAACTCAGCCAGATGGGCGAGGTATAAATAATAATAATATATTATTATTATTATTATTATTATTATTATTATTATTATTATTATTATTATTATTAAATTTACAATTTCCTCGCACTAGAAAACCCGACTGCGTTTAAAAGCAAATGAACCTTTGCATATTTTCCCCTCCCCCTTTTTCCTTTGCCTGATGGAAACCGCTGCCACCAAATCACTGTAGAGTTGGAAGGGGTACCCAGTGTCATCTAGTCCAACCCCCCCTGCAATGCAGGAATCGCAAGTAGACCATACATATAGAAACGCGGAAATAATAAAAGACATAAGCACCATTTATTTATTTTGCAAGCTCTCATTGTTGCGAGACAGACAGACAGACGAAACTTCAAAAGCAAACCAGAAAGTCTGGGCTGCTTCCTCCTACGGTGATAACCACCTGGCCTCCTCCGCCGCTTAAGTCCCCCTACTTCGGCTCAATGGATTGAGCCACGAAGTATCCCGGGCCATTCCCGGAAAAGGACGAACCTGGACGCGTCCACTTAGGGAGGGGAGGGGGAAGCGGAGAGCAGAGTCTCGTTTCAAACCCCGCCCAAGGGAACGCAGCCCATTGCTACGTAACGTAGTTCGGGAGGGGGCGAGCTGGACGAGCCCATTTCCGAAATAAACGGGGGTAGGGCAAAACAAACACGCTTGCTTCATTTTCAACTTGAACTTCCTCTCTGTATGAGGAAATAACCAACCAACCCCCCACAATAAAAAAAACACCCAGCCGGCGTCACGCACTCGACCCTCAGCACGACGCGCTTCTCTTCTCTCCCCCCCCCCACTGTGTGACGGCTGTGAATAATAGTTCCTTCCCAGCAGGCCTCGCCTCCCTCCTGCCCGTCACCCGCGTGTTCTCGCGTGGTTTCCTCTCCTCGCGGGGGAGGTTGTGTGGGGAGGGGGAGTAGAAGAGGAGGAAAAGGGGTGGAGACTTGAAGCCGCTTCAGACCGCCCGCCTTCTCCGTCCTCCGTCGCGCCGCTTAGTCAAGCTCGTGCTCCTTGGACGTTCCTTTCCTGCCTTAAAAGTCGGTGAGGCCCGAGGCGCGCGGCGGGATTGATAGCTCGCGGGGGGTGGGGAGAGAACGCGGCTGGGCGGGCGCTGATTGGGCGGGGAGCGCGGCGCGAGGCTGGCCCGTAACGGCCGCGCTGGCAGGGCCGGTTGCTGGGCCTGCTTCTCCCCTCCTCCTCCTCCTCCCCCCCCTCCTCCTTTCCCTTCACTCGCCCGCGCCCTCTGGCCCGGCCCGGCCTGGCGGGTAACAAAGCGGCGGCCTCTGTTGGGCAGTGACGCCGCTGAGGGAGGGAGGGGACGCGGCGGCGGCGGCCGGGAGGGGCAGCAGCGCGGGACTCAAAGCCTAGCCGGGGCGGCGGCGCTAGCGGGAGACTTCCCCCTTCCCTTCCTTTCCGGGGCCATCGCTTCCAGCTCCTGCAGCAGCCGCCTCCGCCCGGAGGGCTCGGTGGGTAGGCCGTGAGGGAGGGAAGGAGGGCGCCTCGGGTCTTCCCTCGGGTGAGGGAAGAGCCTTCCGGGAAAAGGCCCGTTTCCGGCCCAGGCAGCGGCACGAGGCGGGGCAAACCCCCCCCCCCCAACTACACAAAAAATACGTACACACGGCCTACCCGTGTTTGTAGATGGGGGGTGTCTTTCCTGAGGGGGGTGAAGGGTGGGGACACCTCCCGGGGCCGAGTGGGTGGCGCCTGGTGGGGGAGGAGGAGGAGGGGACTCAAGGTTTGGCGATTGCATTTTGAAAAGAATTTCTTTTTTATTTTTTAAAATAATTTTTATTAAGTTTTCCATTTTAACAATCCAATCCCATCACACTGAATATTCCAAATTGTACAAATACATAAAGTCCAAATATTTTGCCAAATTACAATTTTTTTGTTGGGGGTTCCCAAGTTCAGTAGGGTCCAATCATCTCATGTTTCATCTGCCTTGAGTGTCAGTATTTCTCAGCCTTTTTGCTTCAGTGCAAGATGATTAGCTGGCACGTTTTCCAAAATCTATGCGCTCGTGACTCTTGGTGGTTGTTTTTTCTGGGAGAGACCATGATGGGGAAAGGAGGAGATTTAAATACGTACCACAATGAGCCCTGTGGATAAAACTGCTTTTTGCATCCCACCCCCCGCATTTTTTGCAAAAGCGTGAAGGGCGTCTTAAGTTATTTTCCTTCTTCTGCCCCGGGCGCCGTGAATTGATACTCTGTCCTGATGTAACATTATTCCAAGGCACACGGGGGGGGGGGGCTTTCCCCTAGCTAAGCAGTAGCCATGGCGTTGTTGGCAAGTTTGGTCCCCTCAAAATCCAAGCCCTGCCATCCCCAAAACGTGAAAGAGGATAGCTAGTTTCACTCTGGTTATGCTACATGCTCCCGGAATGCATTCAGGAATTCTGAGAAATTTTGGCCCATCCCCAAAACTTCATTCAGACCCCAATACCTAGAAACATGCCGGAGGAATGTTGGCCCTGCCTTGCGTTTTGTAGACAGCAATGTTTTTTTGGAAGAGCAGGTACTGTAATCCTAAGCACACCTGCTCAAAATCATCCCATTTTGTTCAGGTGCAGTTAGTTCCAGGGAAGTGGTCATAGAGGACTACAGCCTTGTTGGGGTATACTGAGGACCACAAATTCCCCTTTAAAATACTCCTCTCGTTCTTGTTTACAGTTTAATCTGGAATGAATTCAAGAACAGGGCTTTAAACATTGTGATACTCTTGCTGTTCCGCCTGCCCCCCCAACCCCTCCCTTTTCCCATGAAGCCTTAAATGCAGTTCATGCTTTTGCTTTTTTGTGTTAAGGCTGGATTCTGTACATACAATTAATACGTTTGGACTGAGAGCCTCTCTTTTTACTTATAATTATGAAGTCAAGGTGTGAGGACATAGCCATGTACCCCTTGGCTATCTTGATACTTTCATCTTATGATTCATCTCACTGCAGGCAGTGTCAGGCGACTGGATCTAACCAGCTTAAAATCTATCACAGTGCCCCTAGCCTAGTGTTGCTGTGGGGCATTGCGCTGAAATAATAAGATTGCCGCACCATTTACCCAGCAGTGCTTGGAGCCCACTGACATAGGAAAGGGCCCACAAGAGAACACTTTGGCAAGAAGCTAGTCCTGACTTAATTATGGCCTTGCTTAGTTTTAGGCAAAGTACTGGTAAAAAACATGAGGTTGGAAGTCCCCCAATTCCAAGTTAAGTTTGACCCCAAGTTCATTAATAGGCCTTGATAGGTATGAGTCTCTTGGTCATCCTCAGCGCTCTGATGTGTTGATAACTGCTGGTCCAGTATCAACTACTCACCTCAGAAGTCGAAGTATTTGGTCTTCAAACCATAGATTCAGATCATGGTTTGAAGGCAATGCTTGATTTGTTCTAACCATACTGTAGTTGGTTCAGTTTAGATCTTAGGGGAAAGTGTGGTAAGAACCAACTGGGAAAGGAGGAAGAAAAACATTATGTTTCTAATCTCTCAGCCCAGATTTACTCAATTTAGGCATCATAGAACCCGAGGTCTGTTATGTATTTTGAAACATAGGAAAAGGTTTGTAAACACTTAATGTTTCCAAACGTTAAAGTAGAAAAAAAATACATAAAGTAGGAAATCATTAAGATGCATTTTTAGGATGTTGCCAATAGCTGGTAGATGCGTAACTGAAGTCTTCCCAAACACTTAAGGATCATCTGCTTAACTGATACATCTTGAAAATTTTGTTTCTTTCCATAGGGTGTCTTTTATGAATAATCAAAAGCAGCAAAAGCCAACGCTATCAGGCCAGCGTTTTAAAACTAGGAAAAGAGGTAAGCCTAATTATATGTATGCTTAATTAAATTGTTTCTGTCTAATACAGTTGGACATCTGAGAGAAAGTTTGCTTGTGGTCTGCCTGTGTGTGTGTGTGTGTGTGTGCGCGCGCGCGCGCACACACACACACACACACACACACACACAGAAAGCTGCATTGACAGTTTGGTGGAAAGTCTTTAGGATTGATCCTTGATCAACTTTACCTTCTTTATATTAAGGCAGCTATGTCTTACATATAATGCAAGAGTGAGAGTAGTATCAATATCCCTGTTGTTGTTTTCTTCACTTATCACCTGCTTTTAAAACAAAAATATACTTTGACCTAAAATCTTAATTTTATTAAAGCCAGTGAACTAATGAACCCATTCTCCTTCGTCTCCCAGTGACAGGTTTTTAGTCTGTTTAAAAATCAGATTGCAGCCTTTGATTTATCTGACACAGATGTTCTCACATACTGAACTTGAACAAAATTATTCACTGCGAGTTGTATCCAGCAGCATCCGTGCTTGAGTGAATAGACTTATGCCCATGTAGCAGGACTTCCCTCTCTGTCTAATCCTGTATGCACCCTCCGCACCTGCCCTTCACCCAAGGATCACAGGGTGGTTTACAATATCAGATAGTATAAAACCACAATATCAGATAGTATAAAACCACTAAAATACATACCATAGTAACAAACAAAAAATAACAATCTACACACAGTTTAAAAGGCCATAGATTGGCTCATTAGTCAAAGGCCTGGGAAAAGCAGCAGCAATGGATGCAGAAGTAGCCCTGACCTGTGTATCTGTTCCTTCAGAGGGAATGTAACCCCATCAAGACCAGGCAACCTCCTATCCATCCAGTCAGGAGAACCACTAACAGTGCCTCAATCTTATCTGGATTGAGTTTTAGTTTTTGGCTCTCATCCAGTCCATTATCGAGGCAAGACAATGGTCCAACACATCCACTGCCACAACTGCAGATGTAAAGGAGAAGAGCTGTGTTTCGTTAACATATTGCTGGCAACATACTCTAAAACTCCGGATGACCCCACTCAGCTGGTTCATGTAGATGTTAAACAGCAGGGGGAATACAATCGAACCCTGAGGAACCCTACATTGAAGGCTCCATGGGGCCATATGGTATTTGTACCCATGGATTCAAATTTTCATGGCACTTTAATGCCCGGCTTCAGGAGAGATGTTTGTTTTAGATGGGTAGGTGCTATATTTAACTTTTCTTCAAGCCGGTCAACTACGAGCTTTCAAAGGTGTTATGGCTATGAAAGGTCCTTAATTTTGCCTCTACACAGGGCGTATATCTCTTGCTACTATGACATATAAATAGTCCAGCCAACTGGCTATGTGGCATGCCAGAAAGCACAGGAATACTAACTTGTGGGTAGTAATTATGTTAAGGAGTGTTGTCTGTTCAGTGTTTCTTCAGTAAAAGGAGAGAAAAGTGTAGCTTTAATGAATTCTAAACTGAAACGTCGTTATTTTAAAGATTATTTTGGTATGGTTTCAGTTAAATGACTTATGAAGGTGAAAGCAAATCTTGATCCTATGACTTAAAAGATATAGCACATGAACTTCTGTGTCAGCATAAAAACATCACAAAATTGATTATTGTCATTGAGCCAGAACCCTGAATCTAATATTTAGAGTTGGAATAGGTCCATGATACAAGGTCTTAGTTGAACTCACTTCTGTAATCCACATTCAACTTTATGGTGGACCTTCCAGCTTTTTTGTTTTGTTTTTGTTAAACCTTTGAAACTGAAGGAGCTGCACACTTGTCAGGATGTTCTAGGGAAGAGTGTAATCTGTTTAGTACTGCTCTGCTCAAATAAGTGAGAAACAATGAAACTGAACTGAGTGAAAAGGATGGAATTCCAATAAACAAATTAGTAGGTGGGAGTGGGACCTGGAAGCAGAAATAGTTAAGTACTGTCTTGATCTGCTGAAACATGGTGGGTGAGCTGGAGTCCACACATGACATAATACTGTGGTATTAGTCTTTGGATAACAAATGCTCAGTATCTTGAGGATCAAAAAAAACTGATACCTGAGTTCTAAATGTCATAAGTGAAAGAAGATCCTCTCGTATTCATGGAATTTACTTCCATGTAATGTTTTCAGGGGACGCGGGTGGCGCTGTGGGTTAAAGCCTCAGCACCTAGAACTTGCCGATCGAAAGGTCGGCGGTTCGAATCCCCACGGTGGGGTGCGCTCCCGTTGCTCGGTCCCAGCGCCTGCCAACCTAGCAGTTCGAAAGCACCCCCGGGTGCAAGTAGATAAATAGGGACCGCTTACTAGCGGGAAGGTAAACAGCGTTCCGTGTGCTGCGCTGGCTCGCCAGATGCAGCTTGTCATGCTGGCCACGTGACCCGGAAGTGTCTGCGGACAGCGCTGGCCCTCGGCCTATAGAGTGAGATGGGCGCACAACCCTAGAGTCTGTCAAGACTGGCCCGTACGGGCAGGGGTACCTTTACCTTTACCTTTAATGTTTTCAGAAATTTTATTTATAATTTTCACTATTACCATCATGTAATGTTTTCAGAAGTGGAGTAGCAAGCAACTATAACGACTTTGAATTTCTGTGGGTGGTACTAAAATTTTAGCCCATTATAAATAGACCGCTAATAGGTTAAAACAGAAATTAAGATTTCATGTGCAGCTGATATTTTGATTGCTTTTTACCAGATATTCTTGGCTTAAGAGAGGGCTCAAACTGACAACACTAATGCCAAAAATGATTTTGCTGTGACTGTGGCCCTTAGTTTTCTGTCTGTTGTATACTTCTGGTATCTTACAGTGAGAGTATCTTGTCTTCTAGTACAGATAAGTGGCTTATTTGAAGCTGAGAAGCTGGCCATTGAGGGATATAGCAAATTCATGAAGGCAAACCCATGAAGTTTGTTTTTTTAATAGATAAGTTTAAAGAGAACTTCTGCAATGCATTCATATGAGGGTTTTTATAGAGAGAACCAGAATGTAATAAAATGGCGAGAGGTAGAAATAGCTCTTGGAACTGCTGGTGAGAGGTAGCTTGCTCAGTAATAAACTGATTTGTGTCAGAATCCCTATTTAAAGTGAAAGTGAAATACCTATGTTTGTGGAAGATTGAAGCAGACCTTAATGGTTGCTCAGTCATGAACGCTGTACTCATGACTCCACATCCTGAAAATTGGGCTGGATGCTGGTTGATAATTCAGGTAATTATTGTCATTTTACTGATGCCACGCCAGAAAAAGAAGGGTGTAGCCAAAGGCTGATATGGAACCATTTTATTTTGATCTATAGAACGTGGGTGCTAACTTTTTAAAGGTAACTTTCTTTGAATAGAAAGCAGACTTCTTGACAGAAAAGGGTTTGTTTTGTATTTTGCTAAAAATACCAAACAATATATCATGCAAAAAAGGGGAAAGCATAGATCTTTAAAGGGCCTGGTGATGGGCCTCTCCAAAGTGTAATGGAAATCTCCAGTAACTTTTAAAGTGGAAAATGGCCATAATGTGCTCCCCTGATGTGCAGTATATTAAATGCCAACCTTCTATTTCAGCAGTGTTCCATACAGTGTGATAGTTGTCCATATACTGTACAAAACTTGTTGTGTTTATTTGTGTTGTGATTATTGAGATGTTTGGACTACAACTTGCATTAGCCAAATAGAGGTTGTAGTCGAGAACATCTTGAGGGCAGCTGGCTGGCAAAGGCTGATGTATCAGCAGTATGAACCTGTACAACAAGAGTGAGAGATAGTGGGGAACTGGGTTCGGGACTTCACATATACAGAGGCCGTGTCATGCCCCAGTCCTAGAAGGCTCTTTTACCCACTACTGTACTGTTCTTTAGTGAAGTAGCATGATTTGAGTGCCCTACTTCCTGGTCAACCCTGACTCTCAAAGGGTATTTCAAAGAAGAAAGATTTCCAACCTTTCTGTTCCTCAGCATCTATTGAGGAGCTACATTACAGAGTGGCTCCACAGTAGGTAATACTGCTTTAGAATCCGCTTTCTTTCTTCTTGACTCAAGTTTGTTGTCATCATTCACAATATCAGTAAAGAAAAATCCTTTTATCTTGTTCTGTGAACCACTCTGAGACTTCTGGGTATAGGGTGGTCTATTAATTGTAATAGTAATATTAAATTTTATCTGGCTCCACTATTTTTTCAAACTGCCAGCCTGAATTTAACTGCCACTTTGTTGTGTGTGTGTTATTTGTACCCGCATAATTTGTTGTGATGAACTTCATTGATTGAACTGTGTACCTAAATTGGGGCCACTCTCTGTAATTTGATTTTGTATTAAAAAACAATGTAATAAATAGTACTATGTTCACAGAATATTTATTTATTTATTTATTGCAGATGAAAAAGAGAGGTTTGACCCCACTCAGTTTCAGGACTGTATTATTCAAGGTTTAAATGAAACTGGCAGTGACTTGGAAGCAGTAGCAAAATTCCTTGATGCTTCTGGAGCAAAACTTGATTATCGCCGCTATGCAGAGACACTCTTTGACATTCTGGTGGCTGGTGGAATGCTGGGTAAGTGACCTTAAGAGGGGCTTTTTGGTTTACAGGCATGCCTGTGTATTTGTATGGTTGGATCTTAAAACTAACCAACCATTCGTTGCTCATGATCTCAGTTGCTACTGATTATGCAGCCTCTGTACCCTCCAGAATATAATTATAATTAATAATAATTTTATTTGTACCCCGCCCTCCCCAGCCAAGACCGGGCTCAGGGCAGCTAACAACCAATAACGAAAACAAGTTCAAAATACAACGTTAAAACATTAAAATGCAGCCTCATCACAGGAGGAGAAAGGAAAAAATAAAGAGGGGAAGGGAATCAAATTGATTCCAAGCCAAAGGCCAGGCAGAACAACTCTGTCTTACAGGCCAGGCGGAAAGAAATCAGATCCTGCAGGGCCCTGGGCTCATGAGACAGAGCGTTCCACCAGGCCAGAGCCAATGTCGAAAAGGCCCTGGATCTGTTTGAGGCTAATCTAACTTCCTTAGGGCCCGGGACCACTAGGGTGTTGCTATTTATGGACCTTGAGGCTCTCCGTGGGGCATACCGGGAGAGGCGGTCCTGTAGGTATGAGGGTCCTAGCCTGTGAAGGGCTTTAAAGGTCAAAACCAGCACCTTAAACCTGACCCTGTACTCCACCGGGAGCCAGTGCAGCTGGAAAAGCACTGGGTGAATATGCTCCCATGGCAGAGACCCCGTGAGGAGCCTCGCTGCAGCATTCTGTACCCGCTGGAGTTTCTGGGACAGCTTCAAGGGCAGCCCCACGTAGAGCGAATTACAGTAGTCAAGCCTGGAGGTGATATAATAGCATTAGACCTCTTTTCTCTGTGAAGGGCTTCGCAAAACACAGAAGTGACGTAGTATCTTATGGTAGCTGTTAGCAACTGATGATCCAGTTCAAATTTAGGAAGATGAAAGCTTCTAGTCAGCCTTCAGGGTTTTCCTGAAAAACTAGCATCCCTGTAAAAAGGTGGGGCTCCTAATTCTTAGCAGTTGGAAAGATTTTTATCTTGCTCTGTTTGCCATTAAACTTTAAATACAGTGGTACCTCGGGTTACATACACTTCAGGTTACAGACTCCACTAACTCAGAAATAGTGCTTCAGGTTAAGAACTTTGCTTCAGAATGAGAACAGAAATCGGGCTCCGGCAGCAGCGGGAGGCCCCATTAGCTAAAGTGGTGCCTCAGGTTAAGAACAGTTTCAGGTTAAGTGCGGACCTCCAGAACAAATTAAGTACTTAACCCGAGGTACCACTGTAGTTGGTTTTCACTTTTTGTTGATTTACTTCACATTGTATTGTATTAAATTTAAATGCTGTTCTAATTAGTGAAAGTGATCTTAGCCAATGTTAGCTTTTCTTATAAAACTAAACACCAATTTCTCAATAGCCCCAGGTGGTACACTGGCAGATGACATGATGCACACAGATGTCTGTGTGTTTGCAGCACAGGAAGACCTAGAAACGATGCAAGCATTTGCTCAGGTTTGTTTTGTTGGTTTTTAAAAAATGGCTTTTCTTGATTCTACCTCCCTGCAATATAAACATCCACAAAAAAGCAAGATTGCATGTATAAAGAGTTTGTGATTGAGCCCAACAGGAATTGTTGAGGGCTTAATTGCTGAGGGATACCTGCTGGCACTGACCAGAGCCGGAGCAGTGATGGGCACAGCCAGAGACAAAAGTGTTCTGGATTATTGGAGGGGTGGGATTTCCTTATCCTCAAGTCAAATAATAAGGAAAAAAGTTTTTAAAAATCAGTTGATTTTATCAGGTAAAAATACTGCTTCTTCCAGTTGTTCTGAAATTACATAGAGAGGGGGAAAGCCTGACAAAATGAAGAAATTGACAGAAAGAAAGTTACTGCTGGGATGCAAAGATTCTGGGAAATCCCCTTGCTGGGGAAGATTCTGAAGGCGCTGGGGGAACATAAAATGAAAGCAGGACTGTATATAGCCCCTAGGTATCAGGTTGCCCACCTTTTCTATGAAAACTATAGTCTTAATTGTTAACATTTGTCTTTCAGGTCTTTAACAAACTGATCAGGCGTTACAAATACCTGGAAAAAGGCTTTGAGGATGAAGTCAAAAAGGTATTGCAAGTTGAAACTATTTTTTGGACCATGGCCTTATAGATACTCCTGTATATTTGTGTGTTTGTTACTATTTAGCAAAACATTTAGTCTGCATGTGCACATATTCCTTGGCAAGTCACTTAGGGCCTGAAAGAATAGAATAATTTCTGTCCCATTTATAAAAGTTCCATTTTCTGGTTACCTGGAGGGTATAGTTCTCCATAGGCATCAGAGTAAGTGGCTTTGCAGAAACTTTCAGTCATTATAATAAAAACTCCGCAAAAGGGAGTCCTTTTCTTGTTTCCAGTGATACATTCCTTTATATCTCATGGTAGCATTCATAAATGATTTCAGCACTTCGCTTGTTTCAGAGTGTTGACTGTGCCTTTTACCCTTTGCAGTTGCTGCTATTCTTGAAAGGTTTTTCAGAGTCTGAGCGGAACAAACTGGCCATGCTGACGGGTATTCTTCTGGCCAATGGGACACTTAATGCGTCAATTCTCAACAGTCTTTATAATGAGAATCTAGTTAAAGAAGGTAATTTTGGTAAACTATTTTGGAAGTGTTCCCTGTCTGTTTTGATATTTAGAGGTGTATTCCTGCACAATGTCTTAGGTTTCTCTTCACCAGTGGAAGTCCTGTCCAACCCCAGTTCCTAGCATATGAGTATTTTTCTCAGAATTTTACACTACAAGACCCAGATTTTTTTAAGATTCACAGGTTGAAATAGGTACTAGGTAACAGACTGTGCATTTGTTTTGGTTATAGTGAAGCAAAACCTTACCATTTAATCATGCAATGTGACCTTTGCACGTCCAGTGAGAGTGCTAGAAAACCTTTCCTCATGCAGCCAGTCAGGAAGTGATACACAAAGAGCGATTTCACTATCAAAATCTGCTGACAGTTTGAGACCACAAAGCCACCTGTCTTTTTATATGCTAACCTGTGGCCTACAGATGTAGATGGACTACAACTCCCATCATTCTTGTCCATTGGCCGTGCTCTATGGGAGTTGGGTGTCCAATCACGTCTGGAGGGCCAAGGGTAAGTCACATCTGATAGTAGGACAGTATTAAGCAGGAGTAATAGAGTATTACTGCTAGTAATTCAAGAGTATTAAAAGTAACCATACAAATTCTCATGCAGGTGTTTCAGCAGCCTTTGCAGTAAAACTGTTCAAATCATGGATAAATGAAAAAGATATCAATGCAGTGGCTGCTAGCCTTCGTAAAGTCAACATGGACAACAGGCTGATGGTAAGTAAATAAGATAATCTACTTTTGGTGCTGAAAATGGAGTAATTTGAGATGTGCAACTTTTTTTAAAGTACACCGCAAACAATCAATATCAATGTTTCAGGAACTCTTTCCAGCCAACAAGCAAAGCCTTGAACACTTCACAAAATACTTCACTGATGCAGGATTAAAGGAACTCTCTGAATACGTCCGGAACCAGCAGTGCATAGGGGCTCGTAAAGAGCTGCAGAAAGAACTTCAGGAGCAGATGTCACGTGGGGATCCCTTTAAGGATGTAAGTACATTGGTTTCCTCTGCTCATAGCTTATGAGCCTCTTTGGTCTCTAAAACTCGTTTTTCGTAACTTTGGCATCTGCCATGGCAACCAAGGAAGGTGAAAGTAGCTTGGTTTTCTAGCTGTCTCAATTGCTGTAACAATTTTTGCTGTTAAAATATTTTCTTTCCAAGTGTGTTTGCCGAATTAACATTGCGCTAATGTCCGCACATTGTAAAATGCTGACACTCAGCAAGGTGGGAAGTATGAAACCTTGTTTAATAATTTTTGAAATAGCTGCAGATATTTATGAAAATAACGATAACGTTCAGGAACAGTTAAGCATGCACACATATACGTTTGTACCTGTTCAGGCTATAGCCTTTTCACCTGTGAATAATGCTATTGTGTTTATCACATTTGCATCCTACAAGGAGCCCAGGAAAGCATGCATTGGGTTATCTTGATCTATGCAGTAAGCCCTGTGAAGAAAGCTGGTCTGCAAGATGGTGACGTTCTCCAAGGCCACCGCCCAGGGAGCTCTGTGATTGAACAGGGATTTGATCCCTTTTCCTTGGCAAGGGTTTGGGACGCAGCTGGCTGGTTTCACCTTGCTTCCTAAGGACTGGTTGTTGCTACAGTGCCCCAATCATAGATGTTTTAGGACTAGAGCTCCCACCATCCCCAGGCAGCATAGCCATTGATAGCTCGTGGTAGCTGGGGATCCAAGCAATTTGGAGGGTGGAAAGCTACCATAGTTGGGTTGCCCAGTTTCTGTGCTTGGTTTCCATGATCAATGAGAAATGTATTAAGATTTTATATTCTAAAATGGGGGTGGGGAAGGAGAAGCAAGATGCCTGTGTCTACAGGCAGAAACTGTAGAAAGGAATGGGAAAATGCCTGTTACCACCTTGAGCTGTGTCTTGAATTTCACATTCTGAGTCTTGACAGAAATGTCTTAAAAGGTGGTGCACAATGTACCCTCCCTGCGAGAAGTGAGGTTACAGGGAACCAGGCAGAGGGCCTTCTCGGTAGTGGCGCCCGCCCTGTGGAACGCCCTCCCATCAGATGTCAAGGAAATAAACAACTATCTGACTTTTAGAGGACATCTGAAGGGAGCCCTGTTTAGGGAGGTTTTTAATGTTTGATGCTTCATTGTGCTTTTAATTCTGTTGGGAGCCGCCCAGAGTGGCTGGAGTATAAATGATAAGTAGTAGTAGCAGTAGTAGTAGTAGTTGTTGTTATTACTCAAGGGTGGTGCCAAGTATTGCAGCATTTACTGCTTGGGTAGAACAAAGTTAATCTCTAGGCCCAAGGAAATCTATATCTGAAAATCTAAGCAAAGCTTCTCAATACACGTGCAAGAATGTTATGTAACACTCCCTGGAATTGCTTGTCTAGATCATCTTGTATGTCAAGGAAGAGATGAAGAAAAACAACATATCAGAACAGACTGTGATAGGCATTATCTGGTCCAGTGTAATGAGCACTGTGGAATGGAACAAAAAAGAGGAGCTAGTAGCGGAACAAGCCATCAAGCACTTGAAGGTATTTGTATGTTCATTTTTAAAAAAGTACCGTATGTTTTGCCCTATAGGGGAAATGTGTGTGCGTCCTATGGGGCGAATGCAGGCTTTCGCTGAAGCCTGGAGAGCGAGAGGCGCGCCCCGTGCTTCGCGTAGATGTCCGCAAGCCTGGAGAGCACTCCGGGAGTTGCCCCTGGGCTCGCAAGGCTTGCGGACAATAGCCTGTTCTGGGGGCTGGTGTCGGGGGAAGCTCGGGCTTCCCCCGGCCCCGCAAGCAACTCGCCCCCGCAACCTCGCCATCGTTCCCGGACCCGTTCTGGGGGCTGGGGTCGGGGGAAGCTCAGGCTTCCCCCAGCCCCGCAAGCTCCGGGAGCGATGGCGAGGATAGGGCGAAAAATACGGTATATCATATAAGCAAACTTCTGTGGGTCTATTGCAGTGCGGGCATGGGTGCAAAGTCCACGTGATCATTCCCTCTGTATCCAGCTGAGTTTTCAGGTGCTCATGCAGATGTCATGTTAGGGGTAACCCTGAGGTTTGCAGACAAATCAAATGATATTTATTTATTTTTTTGAAAAAAATGAATGTAGCTGGGGTTGTACATAAATGTGTCTCCCACCACAACCTGCCCCCCCCCCCAAAAAAAAAATAGGAGAGAGGGAAAGCCCCAAACAGGCCAATATGGGAGTGAACCTGCTCAGTGGGCACAAAATGTGCACTGGAAAGTAGGACAGGGCATGAAAGCTAGTGGCGGGAACCCTGAAAAAGAAATATTCTACGCTGCATAATGTGCGGTCCCAGTCATAATACTGTATTGCCAATGCAGAGAATAGGCTGCATAAAAATGAGATTTTTCAAATGGATTCTCTTCATTTCTCCAGATTTAATATAAGCTTATTATCTCATTCAGTGTAATCCCATTCAAAATGTACCCTGAATGCCACAGTGTAGGGCTCACATTCTTCCTAAAATGTTGAATTCCTGAATTTCGAACAATCTTACTTACTGTAAAAGAAAATGGGAAATCACCAATAGCTAACTTGGCAGTGCATGGTTCTAAGACTGGGGTGGGGAACCTTGGGCCCTCCAGAAGTTGCTGGACTATAACTCCCATGAGCGCCTGCAAATGTGGCCAGGAACAATAAGCTGCAGTTCAGCAACAGCCAGAGGACAAAAGGTTCATTCAATGGAAGTCTATGGGAAGTCCTCTTAGAAGTTCCCAGACAGCTGGTTTTTGCTGTCAGGATTTTTTCCCTTCATGAAAAACCCTGGCAGCAGGGTTTGAAAATGTACATGTCCATTTTAGGACAAATTACGTGTTGATGATTTCTAATAAGCTCAATTTAAAGCAGTATTCTGGTGTACGCTAGCTTGTGCATAACAAGTAGGTGAAACATTATTATTATTTATTAAATTTGTATACCACACTAGATTTGAAGATCACATGGTGGTTCACAACATAAAAAAACAAAATGAAAGCACAAAATATGTAATACAAAAAAGCACCCATAACTCCCTCTCCAACACATTTAAAAGGCACATTTATGGAGAAATGGGAAGCTGCTGATCAGAATAAAAGCGTGTGTGGGTTTTTTTCTGTACGTAACTGTTCTTATAATCTTCACAGCAATACAGCCCTCTTCTTGCTGCCTTTACAACCCAAGGTCAGTCTGAACTGACTCTGTTGCTCAAGATTCAGGAGTACTGTTATGACAACATCCACTTCATGAAAGCCTTCCAGAAAATAGTGGTGCTCTTCTACAAAGGTAATGGTTTAACACTCAGTCATGTGCAAAACTCAAGAGTTTAGCATTTTAACTCTCTGTAACTCATTTTAACTACTTAACCTGTAGCTTCTGATGCTTATCAGTAAAGTCTTAATCTCAAAGAAGAAAGCTGCAGCCCATAATTCCATTATGCCAATTGAAAAGGGTCTCAGTCTTCTGGTGTTGCATCTGCTTAACACTGTTGTGGCTTGTCAGTAAATTTGTTTAACAGAACCCCGCCCCCCATTGTGATGTCAAGTGACTTTTTTGAGATGTAGATGAGTATCCTGTTGATGAAAATAGGGTGTCCTAATGAGGCTTCAAGGGACGTGGGTGGTGCTTTGGGTTAAACCACAGAGCCTAGGACTTGCCAATCAGAAGGTCTGCGGTTGAATCCCCACAACGGGGTGAGCTCCTGTTGCTCGGTCCCTGCTCCTGCCAACCTAGCAGTTCAAAAGCACGTCCAAGTGCGAGTAGATAAATAGGTACCACTCCGGCAGGAAGGTAAACGGTGTTTCCGTGCGCCGCTCTGGTTTGCCAGAAGTGGCTTAGTCATGCTGTACGCCGGCTCCCTCGGCCAATAAAGCGAGATGAGAGCTGCAACCCCAGAGTCGGCCACGACTGGACCTAACGGTCAGGGGTCCCTTTACCTTTACTGCGTCTTATGGAGCTGAATGTGGCAAACAACTGAATTGTGCGTACGCCTGGATGCATGTACAGTCAGGTTCCATATTTCTTTAGCCACAGAGCAATCCAAGGGCTTGTCTACACTGGAGTAGAACGTACACATGCCATTAATGTATGGGTGTCCACATAAACATCCTCTGCATCCCAGTATTGTTTCCCTACTTTAAATGTGGGTCCCTCCCCCAATCCTGGCCATTTCCCAACCTTCCAAGGATTGAATAAACTCACATTTAAGGAAGGAAAGGTTGGGAGAACGCTGGGATGGGGAGGACATCATGTGGCTATCCCTTTATTAATGTAGGCAAAACAGCCAGGTGCAAATTCACATTTTTCATTCCAGTGTGAACACAAGCTCCAAGACTAAAGACTCACCCTCACATCTACTGTATTTGGGTCAGTGTGGACAAGCCCCTGGAGATGAACGCCTGAACTATCCCATGGTCTAACTGGTTCTATTGACTCTAAGCCAGGGTGGGGAACATGTGGCTGCCCATATGTTGTTGTCCCTGGATGGACAAAGGACAAATCAATGGCCAGGGGAGATGGGGAGTTGTAATCCAGCAACAGCTGGAGGGCCCTAGGAAGAGATGGAGGAGAATTTTGTTTGATCCGCATTTTAGGCAAACTGATCTCATTTGCAATTCCTGGCCACAGAGTACAACATAATTATACTTTGGATTTTTCACTTCTCTGGATTTTGTTATATAGCTATTGGCTCAAAATGCATAAACAAATGCTCTGTACCTGACATTGAAAAGACAACAAAATGCGCAGCAGCTGACAAGACTCTCTAAGGAGGGCATTCCACAAGTGAGCACCAGCACCAAAATTGGAATTTACTTCTCAGTAAATAGGGTCACAGGTGGCGCTGTGGGTTAAACCACAGAGCCTAGGACTTGCCAATCAGAAGGTCGGCGGTTCGAATCCCCACGACGGGGTGAGCTCCTGTTTCTCGGTCCCAGCTCCTGCCAACCTAGCACTTCAAAAGCACGTCAAAGTGCAAGTAGATAATTAGGTACCGCTCCAGCGGGAAGGTAAACGGCATTTCTGTGCGCTGCTGTGGTTTGCCAGAAGCTGCTTAGTCATGCTGGCCACATGACCTGGAAGCTGTACGCCGGCTCCCTCGGCCAATAAAGTGAGATGAGCGCTGCAACCCCAGAGTCGGCCACGACTGGACCTAATGGTCAGGGGTCCCTCTACCTTTATTTTAAATATGCATGAGACCAGACTATAAGTCTTGTTAGCAGGGTTACTTGACTTTGTACTTAGGAAATCTATCTATCTATCTATCTTTACAAATATCCTTTATTAGGCATAGCAAACCACATATTATCAAACAGACAGCATATACAAATTGTGCAAAATACGAGCTCAGCATAACAAGGTTTGTCCCAGTCAGATCTTTAACTCCAGAGGAAATTAATTTGCATAAATAATACAACACAACACTACCACATCACCGATCAATTAACAACCACTAAATCTCTTTATAATGGCCCAGTCTTTCTACATGGACAGCACTCAAAAATTCAGCCACTATTAAAGTAATTTGATCATTCCTGTCTGAAAGCAGGTCCTGAATCGTTGGTATCATAGAATTCAGCCTATTGAGTTGTAAAGCCTCTAATAATTGTCTTCTGGCATAAATGCCAAAATCACAAGAAAATGAAATATGCTCCTAAGTATCAGGATCCTGTTTACTACATTTGCAGCGACGCTCTGACTCTGGGCGTCACATTCAAAACACCTGTAGATGGCACTTCATTCTGTGAGGAGACATTCTCTCCAGCTACTAGGAAAAAGCTACCCAAGCTGGCTTCAAACGTTGCTGTTTTTTGGAACCTAGTACACCACCTAAATCAAGGGACGCGGGTGGCGCTTGTGGGTTAAACCACAGAGCCTAGGACTTGCCAATCAAAAGGTCGGTGGTTCGAATCCCCGCGACGGGGTGAGCTCCCGTTCGGTCCCTACTCCTGCCCACCTAGCAGTTCAAAAGCACGTCAAGTGCAAGTAGATAAATAGGTACCGCTCCAGCGGGAAGGTAAACGGTGTTTCCGTGTGCTGCTCTGGTTTGCCAGAAGCGGCTTAGTCATGCTGGCCACATGACCCGGAAGCTGTACGCCAGCTCCCTTGGCCAATAAAAGCGAGATGAGCGCCGCAATCCCAGAGTCAGTCACGACTAGACCTAACGGTCAGGGGTCCCTTTACCTTTTTAATGAGGCTTGAGTTCCAAAGATGTGATTGAGCAACATATAAAATGTATTGCTTGATGAACTGGTCAAGTCTAGTGGAAATTTACAGCCCAAACAATGCTAAGACCACAGCATGAGGAATGTGGCTTGGCAAACTTACTGGTGGTTATTTTTTTTAGAGGGTTTGCACTTAAGCACTTTGTGCTTTGAATACACATGATGTGACTTGGCATTTGTTTTCTAAAGCTGTGCTGCATGAAGGGATACACTTCTTGCCCTAACCCCACGTTGTTTTCAACAGCTGAGGTGCTAAGTGAAGAACCCATCCTGAAATGGTATAAAGATGCACATGTTGCCAAAGGAAAGAGTGTCTTTCTGGAACAAATGAAAAAGTTTGTAGAATGGCTCAAGAATGCTGAGGAAGGTGAGTAAGCCTGATGCAATTCCGCTTTGCTTACTGTGCATTCATTCGAATAAGTTTACAAAGTGTTCTCATGCTGGAATGCTTGTTTGTTTTCTTTCAGAATCTGAGTCTGAAACTGAAGAAGGTGACTAAGTTGTCAAAAACAGTAAAGCAAACAGGAGCAGTAGATAAAACGTCATGTCTTTGTGTCCTGATTCTTACATCCTACCTCCCTGTATCAAGCATGATATAAGGGCTCTCATGGCAAATTTATGTTTGTGTTTTCTATGGTCATTAGAGAACACCAGATTTAGGTTTTTAAAACCATGTGTTAGTAGCTTACAGGAGCTATAGATTTGATTCTAACATTGCATTAGTTTTTTGAGTTACCTTCTACCTCCTGTATTTTCTACTGTAACATAATTTAAGGCCTTCCACAACTTAAAATTCATTTTATCCCTGGGTTTTCTATAAAAAAAGTTTACAAGTAGACATGATTTGGAAAAATGAAATTTGTTATAAAAATTCTGTTTGCAAATTAAACTGTACAAGTATCCAAAGTAAAGAGGCCACACTTGTGTAATTGTGTGTGAAAGATAACTAGACCCAAGCAAGAGTGATGGCATTCCTAACATCACATCATTCCCTGTTCATAATACCACTGCAATTTGCAGTCACTAAGCTCAGTATTCAAACTACGCTCTTTGCCTTCAGCTTCCTGGTTCTGGTGTTCTTGCAGTCTTAAGCAGATCCTTGAACAATCTATATTCTCTTTGAAAAATGTATTTTTCCGCCTTGCTATTAGTTGGAAACAGAACGAAGTTTGCATTGACCATTTTTGAGCAATGTTGTATATTACTTTTTAGCTTGTAGTAAACCAAGTCCTCAAAAATTAATGAACGTGACTAGGCTATGTCTAGTGGGTCTAGATTATTATATGGGTCTACTTTTGAGTAGGATGAGTGTTGAATACCATCCTTTTAAAGGTTAAAAGGATTTGCATTTTAGATACTGAATGTGAAAGTGAAAAAGGTTCTGGAACCCCAAAGAAGCTCCAACTATCATTTAGATTCCCAATAATTTACATGGTTGGATAATGTATTCTTGCTAGCCAGGATCAGGAAGAGAAATACTGTGTGTGCTTCAATGCTGCTTTCACTGAAAAAACGGAAGGAAACTAGGCAACTCTTGCATACTATCTGCATAAGCTATACTAGTTTTCCTGTTACTAGCCTCAGACCCCCATCGTTTCTGTATCCCTGAATCTGCAAGAGAAAGGGGAATTGTCTAAATTGCACCCACTTGCTGATAGAGGAAAACTATTTCCTATAGGTTTCTTTGTTTCTTTAAGTGCATTAGGTGTTCCGAATATCCCCGGGTCAGAATATATTCTGGTTACATTTAGCAAGATGTGATACAGCAGATGTGACTCTAGTAGTGGGCCTACTGGCAGAGAATGGATGAGTCAGGCAGCTCAGAATAGCAGCCAGGGAGTGCTTCTTTCAGTGCAGAAATACATGGGTTTATACGGACCCATCTGTTTTAGTACATGCAGGTCCTGCTTTCCCACCCTGAAATGCCAAAGGAAAAACTTGTGTGTCTGATTGCTCTCCCTCTGTCCATTGTTTCTACCCAAAATGACTGCTTCTGACTAGTGAAATGTAAGTGGGCAAACTCCAGCAGTTTAGCTATGTGAATCAGCCACATGCGTTGAGAGGTTTTGGATGAGCATTCAGATAGCAAAGCCCTGTGTGTATACAGTTCCACCAAGAGGCAGGTAAATACCTTTTTCCCTAACAAATTTTGCCAGTAAAAACTTGGAATAGGCTCCATTTACAGCAACTGTGCCTTTTCCTGGTGCATTCACCCTGGGCCACAAGACAGGATACTTCAGGGAGTTTTGTGAAAATGCAGGTTCTGTCCTTTTTAAAGGCTTTTTTAAGCTGGTGGGTTACATTCGGTTCTAGATAACTTTCTAGGGGCTAGAGATTTTAATCAGCACACCTTGCCGAGCAGCTCTTTCAAACTGCAAAGGAGAGATTGCTGTCTCCACTACAATGTCAAAGTATATAAGGGGCATGTTCAACAATACTGGTTTGCAATTTCCTCTATTAGTTTGCACATCATGTCAAACTGACAAAGGTGTGAATTGTTTTAACTGTATCTGAACAATTAGTTTGCCAACCTGGGACTTCCATCCTTCTCTTAACTTTGGAACAGAACCTGTTGTTCCAACTGCAACAAGGCTGTGTGGGCGGCAGCCATTTAACAAAACCGCAACATTAAAGACTAGGAAAAAGAAAAGGGCAAATTCTTTTTGTCAAATGCTTTATTTCAAGTGGAAGGTTAACAGATGAACAAGACAATATGAAAAGAAATTTACAGATCTAATTACAAAATAAATACATAAAAAGTTGCTTTTTGACTGACACAGTCTATAATCGCCTAGGGAACTCTGTTGTTTATATCTTTTCCTTACACGGGGAAAAGAAAGGATGCTCCAAGGCTTCTGCAAGAGTAATTCTTTTGGCTGGATCATACTCCAACATCTTCCCGATGAGATCAAATAGATTTACATGATCGGCATCATGGCACTGCATGAATTCCTAGGAGTAGGGGAAAAAGAAAGTTACCACCCTGACACTAAACAAATGAGGGGTAGGGGAAAGTATTGTATGGTTATGCAGTCACACCTCTTACCTTCAAGGGTTTACAGCGTCTCGAAACGTATCTTCCAGCAGAACTATGCTCATCCCAATCCAACTGGTCATGGTGGAAGTACTTGCGCTTTCTTGTTATGTAAAAAGAGAAGAAGTAATAATTATGAGCGACAGGCTGCATTCAGTTGCTTGAGATTTCTCATGAAAAAGGAAGAATGACTTTGAGGGACAACGTATGAGGGGTGTATTTAGAACTCCATTAAAAAACAGGGTTCTCAAACACATTAAGAGCAGAATTATCTTCCCATGGCAAAAGTTACCCCTTCCAGAAGGCATGAGTTGCATGTTTAGAAAACATGAATACAGCCATACCTGGGCTCCTGAACGATCAAAAACCGAAGTGATCCAGTTTTTGAACGTTCTTTCGGAAGCCAAACATCCAAAGGGGCTTCCTACAGCTAATCAGAAGCTGCGCTTTGGAAGTTGAACGGACTTCTGTTTGACTTCTGAGGTACGACTAAACTGTTCAAAGTGTAACTTGAGTAATCCATTTGACACATCAACTTCATGTTAGTACCATTTCCCCTATACAGTCCTACCTCGGGTGAAAGTTGCTTCACATTGAGCGTTTTTGGGTTGCGCTCCGCGGTGACGGAATGTGTTACTTCCAGGTTTCGCCGCATGCGCTCAAAATGTCATGCGCAGAAGCATTGCATTCTTTTCAGGATGCGAACTGAGCTCAGGAACAGATCCCGTTCGCATCCAGAGGTACCACTGTACAATACTTTCGCAGTCCTGGATACTAAAACTAGCAGTGCACTGAGCACGAATACTACATTGAGCTTACCTTGAGTTATGTAAGCCATACTTCCTGCTACTATCCTCAAACAAAAAACAAGCAGTCAAGTAGTTCAAATAGTGACTCAGCAACTGATCTACACTGGCATTAGCAAGCCATTTTTACACTACCATATTCTTGAATATGCACACTGACGAGTGAGAGGTGGTCTATAAATATTAAAACAAGTAACTGCAACCAGAGCTGAAAATGCATGAGGTTTCAGTTCCTCTAGAATTGTGCAACCAAATGCTGCAAGTAAAAACATTCTTCAAATTACAACTGCCTATAGAACAAGGAAGGACATTTCTCAAACCTACTTCCAGGTCAACCTAGTGAATACATTTAAATTTATAAGCACTTAGCAGTTATAACTCCTAAACCATGCTTAGAACAGGCAGACTTTGTATTTGTAGATGAATGGGTTCCCATCAGAAGTCGCTGCATGTTGTTAAAGAGCCTCAAACACAAAGCACTTTCATGCCCAATGTGTATGTTCACACACAGGTATCTGGTTACATTATGGAATTTAGGTAGCGATGGGCATCAACTTGGTTGGCTTTAATTTATGCAAGGACTATGTTCCATGTCCACAGTCTGAGGCCTCTGAACAGCAGGCAGACTATTTTTAAAATTGTTTTTTTCCATTCACGGGCAATTTACCATATAGCTTCCTCATGTGTTTATGTGCATCAGTGGAAGTATTGTCCACACCCATGCCAAGGTACACATTGACACAGTCACCAGTATAAACCAGCCTAAGTGTCACTAGGTCAATTGTTCTGTCAGGAAAAGCATTTCAGCTTGCCAGATTAAACAACACCCCCTTTCCTCCCCTTGTTCTCTCGCCCCTGCAGGGGCCACAAGGAGAGGAGGGAAAGCCCAATTGTTGAAGTGTAAGTCATTAGCTATAGCCGGCCCAATATTCCAAAAAGGAGGGTCTGGACTGTATTCATTATAACATTTATTTGTGAAGCGGCTGCTATGACAACAATGACTACAAACTGATCAAGGGAAATGTAAAATAGAAATGGATGGCACTGTGCTATGGGGCGGGAAATAGAAATGGAACCTTAAAAAAAGTTTACCTGGTTTTCTGGACCATATGAATTGGTAGCGGTCCCAGTATCTTTTCCATCATTGCCAGGTGCTCCTTACTGTCATGTGTCTGTTAATAAAGATGGAATATTGCCATATAAGTGTGTTTGAAAAACTCAAAAGGAAAGCTAGAACTATTCACAGTATATAAAGCCAACTACTATTGGAGTTTGGGTTCTCTGGCAGCTGCATAGCTTTCAGGATAGCAAGTTTGTTTTTGCATAATAGTACCTATATAAGGTAAGGTTTAGTACCTAGCATGCTCCTAAACAGTCAGCTCTCCACAGCAGCTGCAACTTAGTAAGGCTCATGAAACTGATCAATGGCAGTAGGCACCCACTACACAAACTACTGGTATAAAGGGACACAGCACTGGGCTCTGAAACGGAAGAAACACCCAGCTAAGTCCATGTGAACAAGAAGGGTTTGTACTATTCCATTCCTCTCAACCCTTTTTGGAATTCAACTAGTCAGTAAATTTGAAATGCAACATCAGAAGAGAGGCTGCCGTCCTAT
Organism: Podarcis muralis; assembly: GCF_964188315.1. Lineage (NCBI taxonomy): Eukaryota > Metazoa > Chordata > Lepidosauria > Squamata > Lacertidae > Podarcis > Podarcis muralis. Next base: position 124,120,263 of record NC_135655.1, on the reverse strand, counting down.
TGCAGAACTGAAGGTCAAATACTTCACACAAACTGGAGTTTATTCTGATTCATCAGGTAACATTAAAAAAAAACAAAATTTAGCTCTTTGTTTTTATGATAGCATTTTCTGTAAAACATCTTATCACATGTTCCCAAGTAAGATTTGTCACTGCTGTCTCTATAGCCAACGTTTCTGCAGTTACGTACCGGAAATACAGTGAATCCAAGGTAATATTCAATAAGAATGCAGCCGATGCTCCAAACATCGCAAGGCTGTGACCATCCCAAGGCTGTGAGGAGAGAAAATAAAGGATTATGCTTATCTAATAACATTAAATCATGTAGCTTTTTCAAGCCTAAGGTGTTACTGATCTGCAACTGAATTGCTTAAAGAGCTCTTCAAACAGGTTCATAATATTTTGTAAATGGGAAAGTCACAAAACAAGACTGCCTAAAAAAGAAACCCTAATTCTAATGTAAGTTCAAGATGAAACCAACATTTGCTACACTTAGAACTTAGAATTAGCATTTAGGTTGAAATTCCAAAATGCACAGGGTGCCAAGAAGGTAAACAGAAACTGATACTAGCAACTCCTAAAGCAGCCTCACTAAGCATGGTCTAAAAATGACTCACAAAAGTACTGCAAGAAAAGTAACTTTCTAGACTACTTTTCTACTCACCCAAAATAACTTCAGGAGCTCTGTAATGCCTTGTAGACACAAGAGTACTATGGTGTTCATAGTCGTATGTTGCACTTCCAAAATCCACAACTTTGATATCTGGATTTTTCAGTGTACGCTCATCACGTTTCTGAAATAATACCATAATTACTAAGCATACACGCAAAAGAGATCAATGGTGAGAGGAGCTTTTTAAGAAATGAGAGATTTACCAGTTTGGGATTGTATGCTTCTGTGTAGTCAGACTTCACAAACAGTATGTTTTCAGGCTTCAGATCTGTATGGGTTAGCTTGTTTGAATGCAAAACTGTAAAGAGAAGTCAGAAAATTATTATAAGAGATGTTAAACAGAACTCCTACATATACTGTGCAATTGTGCCTTTTCTTTTAACTACTAACTGCTTCGAGTCTTAAGAGACATTTTAGAAACAGAAATAAAGTGCTATGTGTACTTACAGTTTACAGATTTGCAAATCTGGTAAGCCATTCGCCTAATGTGGTCAAGACTGAATGGCAGAAAACTGTTTTCTTTAATGAAGTCATATGTACTGAGTCCCAGCAGTTCAAACACAATGCAAACATGGCCATGATGTTCAAACCATTCCAACATCTGGACACAGCGACTGTAAATACAATAATAATGTCATTCACAAGATGCTACAAAATAGTCAGGATAATACTCAATGTTAGTTATACTAACAGTTGACCCACTTAAAGCCCATTTATATTAACAGGTGTACTCAAAATTCAGCTCAGCTAGAGATGATCCAGGGTTCTCAACTGAGCTTACAAACTTAAAATTTAACATAAACAAAAAAATTCTATTCAGTACACCAATGAAAGCCCCCATTATTTTCTTCTGAAAAGGAATCACACAAATAAACACAAAGCATGCAAGCATTTGTAAAAACTTCACATTTTTATAATATACTTACAATATGTTGTTCGGATCGGATTTATTTATGTGCTCCAGTACTTTTATTTCTGAACGAGCTGCTTCTGTGTATCTATCAACATTTTTGACTATTTTTACTGCTACATGTCTGCCTCCCCTAAAAAAAAAGTTTTGAAAAGTCACAAGACTACTCCATGGCATAAAGCGAAGTTTAAACAAGTTTTGTTCAGTTAAATAACTATTCATATCAACACTTAAATTATTTCTAGCATATTATTTTGGTGGAAATGCATATTATTTTGACGGAAAATGACAAGCTGAATGAACAATGCTAACAGGGAAATGCTGAACCACAAAAAGCTGGTGTATCCATTTTATTATCACTCTAATAGCACCATGGTTCCTTACACACAGCAACAAACAAAAAGATCCCCTTTCTGAGGTGCTTACAACTTAGATTTAGACAATGAAAAGACAGAAGAATTGAGACCAGATGGGAAAGGGAGATGAGCATGTGTAAGTGCCATCTTAAGTACCTAGGTTTCTTTGTTTCATCTGGAGGGAAAGAACTATGTGTCACCATTTAGGTGTCAGGCTCTTACAAGAAAAAAGTTGAACTTACGCTTTGTTATCAATGCACTCCACGACTTTCCCAAAAGCACCTTCACCCAGAATACTGACAATTTCATCTAAAAACAGAGGGGAGAAATTAGTTATACAAACAGTGGTGTATTGTCATTATTCAAAATACCATGCTATGTTCTAGGTAGTGCCGCTATGTTAAAAAAAGTGTAACTAGACATCTTTAAAATATTTAATTGGACAACTCTTCAAGACAGTTATGTCTATCTCATTCTAAATTAACTTGCTCACTATATAAGAAGTTCCAATTAAAATTTAACTTCTATATAAAAATAATCTCCCCCCAAAGAAAAAAACAAAACACAGAACAAAAAACCAAAGAAAGGAAAGGACTTCCAAAGACTCCTGGCTTCTTATCTAAAAGATATTATTCTATCTGAAAAGTGTATAAGTTTTGAAAAATATTCTATACATCTTGCACTTAGTACGTCTCCACTCTGACAGATCAGGTGACCCTCCTCATCATCCTCTACACTCCTCGATCTTTTCCTTCGGTGACTCCTCTGGTAACGGCAAGTGCGCGGCACCAAGATCATCCAGCCAATCAATAAACCCGAGTGAATTCAGGGCAGAATACGAAATTCATTCAGCAGGGAGATATTCAGGCATTCAGATACGCGCCAGGCCACAAACGGTTGGCAGGAACAATTTCAAATTCCCCAGAATTTCACAGGGCACATAGTTTAGGGTTACAGGAGAAAAACATGGCAAGGAACAGATTTTCAGATAAGGTACTTCAAGTGGCAAGGCAATAACACACAATATAAACGCTTTTAAAAATATGGTTCACTAGAAAAACTATATATTTTAAGATTTGCAAATAAAATGTCTTCTGTTTAATGCTGTGACATAACAAGCACTGGAATTTATACTGCATAATGTGCAGCCTTTTACTGGTAAATAAGGAGTGTCAACAAAATGTAAAGCGTTTAAAGTACATATTGTACAGTACACATAATTTGTTATAGGTGTTCTGTGAGTAATGTCAAAAATCACAAAACCTACTTAACTGCACACAGCCACCACTTCAGTTGAGGAGATATGTGCATTACACATATCCATCCTGAGCATTACACAGCACCCACTGCTATCCTTGTAGACTTCTCCCTCCCTCAGCCAATTATCAGCACCACTTCTGGCAGCACTGATCCACTACTGGATGGTTGGGAGTGGGGAAAAGAAATGTGTGGACCAAGTCCATCAGCTGATAACCCAACAGTACTAGCTGTACTAAACATGCAACTCCCATCCTTGGAGCACCTATGTGCTAGCTTGGTAAGATAGATCGGTGCAAAGAAACTTGTTTCCCTGCACCATCAACCTTCCTGATTTGGGATCATGGTCTTGTTTGGCTTATGAGAGATTACGTTAATCTAATAAATAGTGTTTAACACTTAACACAAGCACATCAGTATCAGTTTACAAGGCATTTATTCCACTTTCATTTTTGTACTGTCCAATAAGACATTCAGAATGTAACTTGAAGCCACTGGTTCCACTGAATTTGCCTAACAGGGGAAACAATATTCATGGTGCATCTTAGCCATACTTCCAACAAATGCCTAATTCAGGTATTCAAACAGAAAAATGGAATACTGCCTGATAAACAAGCAATAGTAATAAAACTAGAAAATACTTTCCCATTTCAGGAACGCAAGATCTAGCAGAAAAAGCATACTTCTATGCTAAAATACATCTCCAACTCGCTTCATTTGTGTGATTATTCAAGTGAATAGTTATATGTATAATCACATTCAAGGTGCTCTAAATTATACATACCGCGTGTGAATGATGTGATTTACTATGATGAGTCTTGTGTTTTCTTTTGTAACTGCTTCCACCGCTATGCCCCGATGACTTGCTACTGTGGTTGTGATAACCATTTTCATGGTCTCTGCAATGGTGCCTGGTTTCAGACAGTTGACTGTAGTTGTATCTGTATTCTTCCACATAACGGCGTTCATGATTATCTCTTTCATGGAAGGAGCTGGCATCTGAATAAAGGCTAGGAGAGAAACAAACAAAAGAATATACCGTATTTTTCTCTCTATTACACGCAGATTTTTTCTCCTAAAAAGGAAGGGGAAATGTCTGTGCGTGTTATTGAGCGAATGGGGGGGGTGTCCCCTGGAGCCGATTAGGGGAGCGCAGGAACAAAAATCAGCAAAAATCAAATCGTGCGTTGTGTCGGAGAGGGAAACCTGAAACTTGCTTGTGTTTCATTGCTGTGTTTGCTCAAACGGAACAAAGAGCAGGCAAATCCCCTCCCCTCCAGGCAAGCAGAGGGGAAAGCAGAGGTCTTTCCTTCTAATTCCTCTCCGTGCTCCTCGCAGGCAGCCAGAAAACATGCAGGAGAGAGAGAGAGAGCTGGCTTCGGTTTGGGGAAACTTTTGCCTTTCTTTCCTCCCTCCCGTTAAATCCCTCTCCTGCATTCTTAGCCAGCTGCTTCTCTGCACACCCCTCTCGTGCTCCTTTTCCCTTCTGTTTTTTTCCTTCCCTCCCCACTTAAAATGTAGTTACAAAGCATGGATCTACATGGATCCTCAGGATCTTTGGATTGGGCCACCCCAAATTCACCATCAGATCACATAGCAGCCTGCCCCCCAAAATCACACACCCACTGTTGCCTGGGGCTGCAATGGTGCAAAAATGTGGTTAAAAAGCATGGATCCACATGGATCCTCAGGATCTTTGCATTGAGCTACCCCAAATTCACCATCAGATCACATAGCAGCCTGCCCCCCAAAATCACACACCCACTGTTGCCTGGGGCTGCAATGGTGCAAAAATGTGGTTAAAAAGCATGGATCCACATGGATCCTCAGGATCTTTGCATTGAGCTACCCCAAATTCACCATCAGATCACATGTCTGTGGCCACAGCATGAAGCACAAAAATGATACATCCACTGTTTCATTCAGAATGTTTTTTCCCTTGTTTTCCTCCTCTAAAAACGATGTGCGTGTTATGGTCAGGTGCGTGTTATAGAGCGAAAAATACGGTAATGTGGAACATTAAACTAGCAGTTCTCATGCATGCAAGTTATGTCTGTTTACGTGTATTTCAAATTCAGACTGAGATTTAAGGTTTTCATTGGAAATTTGAAGACAGAAATTGGATGGTCATCTGTCATGGATGCTTTGAGATTTCTGCATTGCAGGGGGTTGGACTAGATGACCCTCCAGGTCCCTTCCAACTCAACAATACTATGATACATATTGATAACTTTAATAAGATACAGACTTGCCATATGGGGTGGGGGTGAACTAACTCACCTATCATAAGTTTGGGTTTGAGTATATCTGCAGCGCTTTTTCTCATGCGTACTGCTGTTTGATTCTCTTCTTCTCTTATGATGGCTGCTGCCTTTTTTAGGATCCAAACATTGTTTTTCTTCCCAATCAGAATAGTGCGTTTGCTTTGAATACCGCATCTGTAAATACATACAATTATGAGACAAAAAGTCAACAGTAACTTTTTCTGTATACACCAGTTTTAGAACTATTTCCAGTAAATCTCTCTCTTCCTATCAGTGTATTAAGCAGTGCAATGAGACTTAAATATACAAACTTAAATATACAATTTAAATGACTTCAATTCTACCACAGTCAAATGAGAATTTTTTTATTGGGGCCCTACACTTTGAAGCACAGAAATGCCTCAGACTCATATTAACAGTAATTATTTGAATAGGACCAATCCATATTCACAATGCAGTGTAAGCTTTATAACATAAACAGAAAACAAAAACAAACTGATCAGAAGTACTGCCACAAAGTTACTATGCATGCTTGCATATTTTGTTTACCATTGGTTGCTCCTAATAAAGCATTTTACCAAGTAATTTCTTCGTCTGCTCATTTTAAACCCACATTTTAATTCTCAATGTATGTGCGAGTTCAGTACATTTTTAGCAACACATTACTCTTAATGATTATACTCAAAACTGCTGCCACCTAAAACACACCAACGAGACTAAATACTACCAACGGCTTATGCAACTGACTAGCAGGGATTTCCAAAATACCGCAGTGACAGCAATCCCCATTCATGCACTGCAATATGAAGCCTAACATGGAAAAGAAAAAGCACTAATATTAATGGAAAAGCACAGCACTTTACACCCCACAGTACAGATCAAGTGCCGAAAATCGAAACCCCTTGAAATGCCCCAGCGTGAGAAGTCTTACCTTCCAGAGCCAGCACACCCTAAGAGTCTACCCCACCAAGCAAGGTAGAGTGCTTTTAAGCTCTCCACATTGCTTGCTGGGCTCTGAAAGGCTCCCAGCAAGATCTTGTGAGGTCATCTGAGATCTCAGGATAGCCTCCCAGAGCCCAGTAAGCAAGGAGAAGAGCTTAAAAGCTCTTTTTGCGCATCTTTAGTTTTTAAGCATGCCACCTTCTGTACATTTAATTTCTGCAATTTCAACTGGCCAGCCAACAACCACATAAAAGTTGAAACTGTACAAGTTAAACGTGCCTCAGATATGAGTTGCCTGTATAGCCAGTGCCAAAATGTGCCCACAAATTTGGGCAACTTGTATGCCAATACAGTATTACTATGCTAATAGAATTATATATTACTGGGCATTAACACCATAGGATTTCAACTTTTTAAAACCAGTCATCCCCTTTTGTATACAAACTATAGTAGCAACCCAACTGAAACTGACATAATCAACCACAATCACACAAAAACAAAAGGAACAAGTGACTGACACTGTATAGTTCAGCTACCCAATACAGTGGTGCCCCGCAAGACGAACGCCTCGCAAGACGGAAAACCCGCTAGACGAAAGGGTTTTCCGTTTTGGAGACGCTTCGCAAAACGAATTTCCCTATGGGCTTCCTTTGCAAGACGAAAGCCCATAGGGAAATCTCCGGGACAGCGGGGAAGCGCAGCGCGTCTTCCCCACTGTCCTCGGACCTCCTCCGAAGCCTGGCGGGGGGGCGGAGAGACCTCCTCCCGCCGCCAGGCTTCGGAAGGCTGCTCCAAAGCCTGGCCGGGGGGGGGGGGGGCAGAGAGGTTTTTTAAAAACCCCGGGACAGCGGAGGACTCCGCTGTCCGGGGCGATTTTAAAATGCTGGCGGGCGGCAGCGAAGGCGCTGTCCCGAGGTTTTTTTAAATGCTGGCGTCTTCCCCGCTGTCCCCGGACCTCTTTTGAAGCAAGGGGCAGCGGGGAGAAGATCGCTTCTCCCCGTTGCCAGCCCCGCAATCTCCCGCGCGCGCCTTCCCCTCTCTCCCCGGACCCCTTTTGAACCAAGGGGCGGCAACGCGGAGAAGCGATCTTCTCCCCTCCGCCCCTTGCTTCAAAAGAGGGGACAGAGGGGAAGGGGCGCGCGCGCCTTCCCCTCTGTCCCCGGAGATTGCGGGGCAGGCAACGGGGAGAAGCAATCTTCTCCCCGCTGCCCCTTGCTTTAAAACAGGTCCGGGGACAGAGGGGAAGGCGCGCGGCGCTTCCCCTCTGTCCCCGACGGTCTCCTTAGGAACGCATTGATTGATTTTCAATGCATTCCTATGGGAAACCGTGCTTCGCAAGACGAAAAACTCGCAAGACGACAAAACTTGCAGAACGAATTAATTTCGTCTTGCGAGGCACCACTGTACCTAGCTCCTGAATACACTTCACAGTGTTTGACTGTATTTCAGTAAATGTTCTTTCACGGGAAGTGAGAAACAAGCCTTCTTGGAGATGGCATACCCTAGCTGGGGCGCCACCAGTTGCCAGCCCCCACATCTCTGATGGAAGGGAATACAGAAGGATCTCAGATGAAGAAGACCTGAGCATCCAGACAGGCACATATTCAGATGGGTGATGCCTACCGGTTTGCCTCCTCTTTTTCTCTCTCAATTGTTTTGAATTCGCTCCTTTTATTTATATACCTATACAGTGGTCCCTCGGGTTAAGTATTTAATTCGTTCTGGAGGTCCGTTCTTAACCTGAAACTGTCCTTAACCTGAAGCACCACTTTAGCTAATGGGGCCTCCTGCTGCTGCCGTGCCGCCAGAGCACGATTTCTGTTCTCATCCTGAAGCAAAGTTCTTAACCTGAAGCACTATTTCTGGGTTAGTGGAGTCTGTAACCTGAAGCATATGTAACCTGAAGCGTATGTAACCCGAGGTACCACTGTACCTATAGATCTCTGGGCAGCTCCTTTCTTTCTCTTCCCCTCCCACCGTCATCCCAACGAAACAAGCTCAATCGGGAATTACAACTAGGAGGTACTAAGAACAAGGCCTTTTCTGGTGGCGACGCTGCAGCTCAGGCACCCTCTTCCCACGGGGCAGCAACAGCACCACAGGCTTTTCTTCTCTTTCCTGCTTTTAGCCAGGCTATGCAAACTTCCTTTTCCTTATCAACAAGCAGCCCCTTTTTGCTATTTTAACCACCGCCCTCAGTTTTAGCAAGGCCAGTACTCAGGGTTTGTTTACCGAGTACAGTTTTGGGGGGGAGGGGCAAACAGGAACTGAACAAGCAGAAAGAAAAAAAGGCGACTTCGCCCTTGTGATTTTCCCCAACCGGATTTATTCTCTCCTTTCCGCCCACTTCCATTCCGCCTTCGTAATTTTTTTGATTCCATTTGTTATTGCAGAAGGCATTTTTCGGCTATAGACCCCCCCCCCCGGGTTTATGATGTTGCTTGTCGTCGTTTTCGCAACAACCCCCTTAATAGATATCCCTTCAGTCCTGCTCGCGGCTGTGCTAAAACCACAACACTTATTACTACGACGCCGGTGACGCACTGGGAAGTTATGTCGCCCTGCCTGGGGTTCCTCGGATCTCGGAGAAAACGACACAAAAAGCAGGTGGTTCTGCCCCCGACATGTGTGAGCCGAGGAAGCGCCAAAAAAGCGGATAAATTTCACAAGAGGAGCTTGGACGGTTAGAAAGGGACGCGACGTGCCTCTCGCGTAGGCGACGCCAAACCGAAGGCCTCGAAGCCATTTTAAGCTCGCCTTCCCTGAGGAGAACATGGCGGGAAGGGCTCGGCTTTGGAGGGAGGGAAACCATTCTCGACCAGCCAAGCCAACCCCATCCCGGTGCGTTTCCCCGAGAGAGGAAAAAAAACCTGAGGTAAAAATAGGAGAGCCTCCCCTTACCCCCCTTCGAAAATTTCCCCTCACGCGCCATTACTACCGGCCGTTCCGTGGCCCCGAGCCTTTCGCCGACCCGCACCCGACACTTACGGCTCTCCTTTTCGGAGTCGACTCCGCTTCTCAAAAGGCGCCTCTGGACACGACGAGCCTTCCCGTCTCTCCTCCTCTCCGGCCTCAGCAACCGCCGCTGGGGGGGAAAAAACAACAACCGTCCGCCTCGACAAAATGGCGCCGGCTGCGAGGAACCTTCTGGAAGTGGGAAGGTCGTCACAATAGCTGCGCATGCGCGGCTGCGTCACGGGCCTCGCTCCCCAGGGGTTTCGATTGGATGGAATAAGCCCCGCCCACCTGTTTCGCTGGTCGGGGTGTTAATCCCGATAGTGTTATTCTGTTCCTTGGGCCCAGGAGGCAACTCCTGGTAGAAGTCCCTTCGCCCCCACAATAAAATCTTTTTGAGTCTCTCTCTCTCCCCCCCCCCAAAAAAAAGTTAATGGGCATAAGGCCCTAGGGTTGCCATATTTCAAGAAGTGAAAATGCAGACACAAAAGCTGAACCTTTTTGGGCCAAGCTGTTGAGCTTCTTTTGCAAAATCTTTTATTCTGCAGTGCTTTTTTTTCTGTGGGGACACGGGGATACGTATACCCCTAAACATTTTGTGAATCTTTGTACTTTTGTCCATTTACTGTATTTATTTCCCCCGATTTGAGCTATAAAATGGTGATTTTCTTGAGTCAAAATGAAAGTACGCACCCCTAAACATTTTTTAAAGAAAAAAAGCACTGAGTGTCAGCTATTTTATGGATTTTTATTGCCCAAATGTATACTGCTGACAAGGGTTGCCGTATATCCAAATTTTGCCGTGCATTTTTTAGGCAAACCTAGATGTGGGGCAGGTTGCAGTTTTGAGAGAGAGATAGAGATATTTAATGTTTTTTGTGTCCCCATCTAATCTTGCCCCTTTCAATAAATAGAAAGAGAGAGAAGAGAAAGAGGCAAGATTAGATGGGGACACAAAAAGCATTACAAAAATAATCAAGATCCCTGCACCTGCTCAGTTCATGGGCCCGTTTGGAAAAGTTGTGTTTTGCTTCGCAAGAATGCAATGCAATGCAAAGGAGGCTTCTATGGGCTGCATTTTGGCTGGGTGTGAGGGAGTCCTGGAGGGAGGGAGATTAAACTACAAGCTGGCCACTGAGGTGTGTAGATGAGGCCTGCCATAAGGTTGTGGGACTATTACACTATTTGTCCCAATTGTTCAACCAACCTCGGCCTTGGAGACAAGAGACCACATACAAAGCATTTTGAAAGAACAGCTGGTATAATCCAGATGGAATTTAACAGGAAAACATGAGTTGATTAATATATATATATATTTATTTATTTAAAAAACATTAGCCCAGGTTTGTTAAATGTGTACAATTTCACACATCAAACGGTGGCCTTTCACCCTCATGAAATGCTGAAATTTGAACAGCTTGGGAAGTCCGTAATTCCAAGAGAAGGCACAAGCCCATGTGTCTTCAAAGACCCACCAGCAGTTTTTCAAGCCAGGAATCTGCATGGGCGCTTTGCAGCTACTGAGCAAAAGGGTTTGCGTGGATTGTAACATCTTTAACATGGACGTCGTTAAGGGGGCGGAATGTCTTCTCGTTCACTGGCAGTTTCTCCAGCTCATCCAGGGTATCCAAGCCATCGATGACCCTGTTTGAGCAGGCAAGAAATGAAAAATAGCAATGAGAACCTCCCTGCACAGAAAGTCACAAACTTCTGATGACAATTTTTCAACCTCCCGGAATGATACGTCTTCTGATATACATAAAAACTTAAGGCTGGCATGACACAGTTCATGTTGCCGCCAGCTCGAGTATGACAACATTATTAAATCCTGCATTATACAATTCAATACTGTAATACTCACTTCCCAAACACGGTGTATTTCATGTCCAGGTGTGGCTGTTTGCCGTAGGTGATGAAGAATTGAGACCCATTTGTATTTGGACCATTATTTGCCATAGAAACAACTCCACGGACACTGTGCTGAGAGAGGAAGATGCAATGGGAGTGGGGACCCAAAAACAAGGGTTTTTTTTATTTTATTATTATAGCATTTTTCTACTGTCTTTCACCAGATCGTCTTAAAATGTAACACACTAAAATGCAATAAATTATTATTATATGCTACTACATCTCTGGGTTTGTTTTGTTTCCTTCCAAGCCAAAAAAAAGGGCAACTTCCCTGTTCACATAAACGTACAGCAACAAGAAACTGTTAGTGAACAAAGCAAAACATACTTTTAAGTATTCACTGTATTCATCTTCAAATTTTCTGCCCCAAATGCTATTTCCTCCTTTTCCGGAGCCTGAAAGAACAAGAGGGATGGGGGAAGTTGGGTAGATAGGTTAGCAGGATTCCTACAAATCCAGGCACCTTTTCCCCATGTCCACAACATTACACATATCTCTCTTAAGTCCTTAGCAAATTGGTGATGACTAAGCAATGGGAGATGTCCTCTCTGGTTTGTGCTGCTGTTTGGGAAAAAGGCAAGAAATAACGAAAAGACTTTCTCAGCAGCATAACAGACTCAGGCCATTTCTCATCTCTCAAAAACCTCACTGCAGATCAGAGAACACCCCATGCCTCTCCCCAGAGCTCCCCAAATATGGAAGAGGACAGTAAAGCAAACATACTGCAAGGCATCTACAGGGTAGAAAGAACCAGAATTGGGAGGACTGTATTGTACCTCCATTTCAGAAGCAACCTATTTATGACGCTATTATCCCCCTGGGTAATATCATAGAACTCAAAGGAACTTGCATTGGATTTCCAAGTGGTCTTTCGTGCAGATTCTGGTTAGATTCCGCAAGGTTCCTGAATCATGTGCGTTTAGATGATGTCCAAGCCTAACCTCCTAGATTTCCCCTTGTTAAGCACCTTTCAGATGATTTAGGACTTGCATAGTTATTAGGTAAAGGTAAAGGGACCCCTGACCATTAGGTCCAGTCGTGATCGACTCTGGGGTTGCGGCACTCATCTCGCTTTATTGGCCGAGGGAGCCGGCGTACATGTGGCCAGCATGACTAAGCCGCTTCTGGCGAACTAGAGCAGCGCACGGAAATGCTGTTTACCTTCCTGCCGGAGTGGTACCTATTTATCTACTTGCACTTTGATGTGCTTTCGAACTGCTAGGTGGGGAGGAACAGGGACCGAGCAATGGGAGCTCACCCCGTCGCGGGGATTCGAACGGCCGACCTTCTGATCGGCAAGTCCTAGGCTCTGTGGTTTAACCCACAGCGCCACCCGCGTCCTGATAGTTATTAGGTACTAGGGTTAAATATTACCACCAATTTCAAAGGAAACAGACATTGATCTGACTGGCTCCAATCTCTATGTTGGCAAAGGATGATATTAACATTAGCATGAAGGAACCAGGTGGATGCCATCAATATCAGAGCAGAATCCACTGATCTAAGAAAAGTCACAGCAGATTCCACTTGTAGCTGATCTTTTTTGACATATTGTGGACCTTCACTAACGAGTGTTTTCACAATTTCCTGTTGTATACAAGAACCAGCCATTTCACTAAGAGACTAAGCTGTGAATCAGGAGGTCGAACTGAGAATCTCCTGGTTTGCAGAGTTTCAATTCAATTCTCACCACCGTGAACTTGCCACTCTTAGAAAGATCACTATTCTCCGCATCTCAAGTCTTCATGGGCAACATGGGATATTAGAGTTGGCCTACATTATAAGATTGCTCTAATGGGGCTCTACAAACACGCTAAGTATTATGATTCTGATGCACTGGATACTTTTTTTGAAATACCATCTAAACAGCCTGTAGCCTTGACTGGCCTTCCTTGCATATACAGTAAAGGTAAAGGTAAAGGTACCCCTGCCCGTACGGGCCAGTCTTGCCAGACTCTAGGGTTGTGCGCTCATCTCACTCTAGAGGCCGGGGGCCAGTGCTGTCCGCAGACACTTCCGGGTCACGTGGCCAGCGTGACAAGCTGCATCTGGCGAGCCAGCGCAGCACACGGAACGCCGTTTACCTTCCCGCTGGTAAGCGGTCCCTATTTATCTACTTGCACCCGAAGGTGCTTCCGAACTGCTAGGTTGGCAGGAGCAGGGACCGAGCAACGGGAGCGCACCCCGCCGCGGGGATTCGAACCGCCGACCTTTCGATCGGCAAGCCCTAGGCACTGAGGCTTTAACCCACAGCGCCACCCGCGTTCCCATGCATATGCAGTACTGCCTTTTAAAATCCAAAATTAGTATCTGTTTGTTTGAAAGAATTCAATAGCACAACAACAGTTCTCATGTTGACTGATGCTTCTCTCAGTTCTCCAAGAGAATGATTTAAGATTTAAGAATGATTTGTAACTTTAAAAAAAGGAATTACCTGTTGGATCTCCAGTCTGCACCATAAATCCTTTGATATTCCGGTGAAAAATACAGCCATTGTAGTAGTTACTAGCGCAGAGTGCCAGAAAATTCTAGAAAAAGAACCAGAAGCCTAGTTAAGAAATAAACCAGCAGTAAAATTCAAAATGGTACAAGGACATAAAATTTTGCCCCCTTTGAATCACATGTTCCTTTCTTTTCCTTTTTCTTTCCAGCACTAACTGCTGTAACCTTTAAATTATTTAAACCATTATTTTTTGCCAATCTGATTTTTTGTGGTGTTAGAAAATCCAGATTAAAATGTAACAAAATTTTGGTAAAAACAACTGTGCGTAAAACTTGCATAGACAAACTACTGGCAATGCACAATAAACTCCTGCATGGAAACATCTTTCATCTAACCAGCATTCATTTTATATTAATATAGCTATAATGGAGAAAGTTCCACATAATTTGAGATTTAGACAAGGACTAAAACCTCCAGACAAATTTGGCATCCCTTCGTTACATACACAGTGGAAGCATCTTTTTCAAGACAACCTTGACAAATCTGGAATGATACTTGGGAATCAAATAACATAAATAGTCTTCCTTTATGTGTATACAACTTTTATTCTTGCTTTATTCTTTCATTCTTTCCCCCCCTTTTTATTCTTGCTTGGTTTTTCATCTTTTAATTTTCATCTGATGTTATGAAATAACAAATCTTTACCCGAACGCCACATTCATTTATGTTGCGTTCTACTATTTGCAGCCGATGGAACGAACTGAAGACTGGCTTATCTTTATCTGGTGAAACTATTTTGAAAACAGAACGTGCCTCAAAGGAAACTGGATCAGCGGGTGCAAAGGCGTCAGGGCGTAGCTCTGTTAATTACAGCAGACTGCCTACTAAGGAATGAAAGCACCTATTCTAACAGGAAACAAGGATGATTCACTAACCCTACCTACCTTTTCATGTTCGATTGTACCTTAATGAGAATTTAATTTAACAGAATTATTTTAATTCCATTTTTATCCAACCATTTCCTCCCAGGAGCTGAAGATTGCATACATGATTCCCCCACTCACCCAATGTCAGTGACTGACCTAATGTCATCCGGTTACCGTATTTTTCGCTATATAAGACACACTTTTCCCCTCCTAAAAAGTAAGGGGAAATGTGTGTGCGTCTTATGGAGCGAATGCAGGCGGGAGGCTCTGCTCAGCGCTCCCTTTAAAGAGCGGTGTGGAGCGTGTGTGCGGCTCTTGGGGGCTTTTCCCCGAGGAGGGAGAAGGGCTGCCCTCCCTCCTCGGGGAAAAGCCCCTAATAATAATAATAATAATAATTTATTTATTTATATCCCACCCATCTGGCTGGGCCTCCCCAGCCACTCTGGGCGGCTTCCAAAAAAATATTAAAATACTCTAATACATCAAACATTAAAAGCTTCCCTAAAGAGGGCTGCCTTCAGATGTCTTCTAAAAGTCTGGTAGTTGTTGTTCTCTTTGACATCTGGTGGGAGGGCGTTCCACAGGGAGGGCGCCACTACCAAGAAGGCCCTCTGCCTGGTTCCCTGTAACTTGGCTTCTCGCAGTGAGGGTACCGCCAGAAGGCCCTCAACACTGGACCTCAGTGTCCGGGCAGAACGATTGGGGTGGAGACACTCCTTCAAGTATACAGGACCGAGGCCGTTTAGGGCTTTAAAGGTCAGCACCAACACTTTGAATTGTGCTCGGAAACGTACTGGGAGCCAATGTAGGTCTTTTAAGACCGGTGTTATGTGGTCTCGGCGGCCGCTCCCAGTCACCAGTCTAGCTGCCGCATTCTGGATTAATTGCAGTTTCCGGGTCACCTTCAAAGGTAGCCCCACATAGAGCGCACACACACTCCGCACGCTCTTTAAAGAGAGCACGGCTCTTGGGGGAGCCTTAGCTGCGCGCAGCCTCTCCCGGGCAAGGGGAGTCTTCATCCCGCTACCCGGGAGAAGCTGTGCGCGGCTATCCCATAAGCCAGGACAGCCAGCGGGATTGCTGTGCAGCGATCCCGCTTGCTGTCCTAGCTTCTGGGATTCAGAAATTTTTTTCTCTTGTTTTCCTCTTCCAAAAACTAGGTGTGTCTTATGGTCTGGTGCGTCTTATAGAGCGAAAAATACGGTAGCTTCATAGCTGAGTGGGGATTTTCAACCCTGGTCTCCCAGATACTAGTCCAACACACTCAACTAACTCATCGCACCAGCTCTCAATTTGGTATATGAAATCTAAACATGGAAGGTCATATTATTTAACAGACAGAGGTGGGCAGACCTGTGGTCCTTAGCCTAATTTCAATAGCTCTTTGCAAGCCATCAGTTCAGACCTGCAATGTCTGAAAGAGCAATGTGTACTGTCCCCCCCTCCTGTAGTGTGTATGGGGGCGGGGGGGGAGGAAAGAGAAGGGGGGCTATCACTTACTTCACATGCCTTGGGTGCTCTTTCACAGAATAGCTCTATTTTAATTTCTCCCACATCGGTGTGTAGGGTCACAGCCTGGGGGGGTGGGGGGAGAGAGGAAAAAATATTATTTATTCACAGCAGTCCAGGCAAACAGCAGCCAAATCAGCAATACAATTAAGCCGGGTTATCTTAGAGCAAGAGGAGCAGCACACACAAAAGTATCTTAAAATTATTTGCAGACAGCCAAAAAGTTTAATATTTATTATTTTATTTTATTTTATTTTATTTATTTATTTAATTTATATACAGTGGTAGCTCGGGTTAAGCACTTAATTTGTCTCGGAGGTCCGTTCTTAACCTGAAACTGTTCTTAATCTGAAGCACCACTTTAGCTAATGGGGCCTCCTGCTGCCGCTGTGCCGCCGCTGCACGATTTCTGTTCTCATCATGAAGCAAAGTTCTTAACCCGAGGTAATATTTCTGGGCTAGCAGAGTCTGTAACCTGAAGTGTATGTAACCTGAAGCGTATGTAACCCGAGGTACCACTGTACTGCCCTATACCTGGAGGTCTCAGTGCGGTTCACAGAACAAAATCAAAATATAAAACCACAATATATATAATCAAAATAAAAACAACAACCCAATAACGCACACCGCCTCCAAATTCTGTTTAGCTATCCTTTTGCAAGTAAAGTAATGCATTTCCACAACTAGTTAGCTTCGCCTCCGCCCTGGCCCAGGTGTCTGGCTCAGAATGCACACATAGAATATCAGGATGCAAACAAAACTCTCCCTTCAAGCAGGCAGGTTTTCTGATTGTGGAAACTTGACCCCTCTTGCAGGAATTACAATGCAAGGAGGTATGAACATTCAACCGGCTTCAGCAAAGATGCTTCAGGAATGTTTAGGGGAAAGGCCTAAAGAACATTTGCGCTGATCAAGTCTGCAGCCCAGAGGAAAAAATAATTCAACTGCAAGGTATTTACCGGTATGTATGTCGGATCCTATGCATATGGCACAGGAAGTTCATGCAACTGAGTTAAAAGTCACAGTCTGGGAAGTGGGGAAGAATTAAAATCTTAAATCAGGCATGCCTATCATTAGCTTTTAGTTAAAGCTATCCAATCCAGCCTTTAATGTCTGTTTTATATAATTATTACTGTACTGATTTTGTTCATTCGTTTCAATGTTTTTATTATGTTTTATTGCATTTTACATGTGCAGTAGACCCGCAACTTTGGCACATTTAACTTGTGTGCATTTGGCTTTGTGCACTTGGTAAAACAATAACAATGATAATTTAAAGGGAAGGTGGCAACTTTTGCAATCCCACCTGCCACTGCACCCAATGTGTTTTCACTATGCGTGATTTTGGCTTTATGCACTATCCATGGAATGTTAACCACCGTGTCAGTTGCAGGTCTAGTGCATTGTAAATTGCTTTTTAATGTAAAGTGATATACAAGTCTAAGAAACCACTTTTTTAAAATTGTGAGGATTACTGAGATAATGTGTGAGAAGCACTTTATACTATCATTATTATTATTTATTATTAATAATAATAATTGAATCTATATGGTGCCCTATGCCCGGAAATCTCAGGGCGGTTCACAGAACAAAATCAAAATATAAAACCACAAAATATATAATCAAAATAAAAACAATTGGACTACTAAATAACTGTATTATGAAACTAAACTGGAAGATTATTTATGGAAGTCTCCAATGGTTATCTTAAAAGCAGATAGGATACTGGAACAACCAGTCTTACCATCTTTGCTGGCCAGGAATGCAAAGCATATCAGAAGAGGCAACACCATCTGAACCTGTCAGGATTTCACAATTCTGCAGCAACAGAAGACAGAGCATCATGATTTGCCATGGGAGGTGGGAGAGAGAGAGCATGTAAATTCAGTTTGTTGCTTCTTCTTCTTTGTTAAGAAGATTGCCAACAGCAACATCATAATCTTACCCCTTTCGCCTTCACCCACTCCTTGCTGTATATATATAAAAAAAATGGCTGATATTTTTTCTAGGATAATAAGCTACCCAAAAGAAAAAAGAGCAACCTCATCTATTCAGCTCTATACATCATTCTCCACCCCTGTCATTCACACTCCTGTCATTCATGTACATCTACATCAATGTTAAAGCTATATTAGTTAAAGGGACCCCTGACCATTAGGTCCAGTTGTGGCCGATTCTGGGGTTGCGGTGCTCATCTCGCTTTATTGGCCGAGGGAGCCGGCATACAGCTTCCGGGTCATGTGGCCAGCATGACTAAGCCACTTCTGGCGAACCAGAACAGCGCACGGAAACGCTGTTTAGCTTCCCGCCGGAGCGGAACCTATTTATCTACTTGTACTTTGACGTGCTTTCGAACTGCTAGGTTGGCAGGAGCAGGGACCGAGCAACGCGAGCTCACCCTGTCGCAGGGATTCAAACCACCGACCTTCTGATCAGCAAGTCCTAGGCTCAGCATTAAAGCTACGTTTAATACTGAGGTAGCACTGTGATAGGACTTTTATGGTCTTAGATATATGGTAATGTTCATAAGTGTACCAACCAAGCACGTACATAGATCAGCACAGGAAGACCAACCTGGAACCATTTTGATTCCTAAACTGAGCAAATGTTTTCTCTGCAAGGTCTAAGTGGGAAACCTCCCCATTGTCTCTTTCCACACAAATCCTGTCTTAAGCGCACATTTCAGATATGAATAGGGTGTGAGCCTGTGACATGGCCCAGGAACTAAGTATTTTTCATTACAAAAGACTGGCCAGGCTACCCAGGCAATCCAATCAAGTAACCTGCCAGGCAGGAGATAAACAAGGACAGGAGAAAAACAACATTCAAATTTCTGTTTAAAGACGGCCTTTTCTGTGATGTAGGTATGATGTATCTGAGGGGTGGTCATAGGTTACACCCCTTCTGTGATGTATGTATGATGTTTCTGGGGGTGGTCTTGATCTACAGGGTGGCAATTTCAAAAGTCTTTATAAGGCCTTACGCACCATTTTTCTGGGTTCCTCCTCTCTCCTGCGGGTGAGGGGAGCACCCTGTTGCAACAGTTCAATAAAGATCAAGCTTACTAGCTGCTTTGCTTCTCAATATTCTCTGGTTGGCCTCTGTTATCTCTCCTACCAATAGGGAACCTATGTAAGGACTCTATATGGGCTCTTGGGTACCCCATAAGGGAAAAGGGCAATTTTTTGTTTAGAACAACTGTATACAGAAACACATAGCATTCTGGTTTCACCAAATCCACTGCTTTGTGCAAGCTGATCTAGGGGTGCCAACTTGAATACAATATGGGGGGGGGGAACTCCTTGGCCCCTAGGAGTTGGCTCCTATGACCTGATCCTAAGCATGTTTACTCAGAAGTAAACACCACTTAACTGGGGTGGGACTTACATCCAAAGAGCAAAGATATAACCTGATCTGAAGAATCAGGTGCATGCACACGAAGAAGTGTGCATGCACACGAAAGCTCATACCAAGAACTAACTTAGTTGGTCTTTAAGGTGCTACTGGAAGGAATATTTTTTTGTTTTGACTATGGCAGACCAACACGGCTACCTATCTGTAACTGATCTGAAGAATACACGCTGAGTTCAGGAGCACTTTCTCCCAGGTAAGCCAAATAACAGGGACGCAGCATCCTTCATTATTACTTTTTTGCTACTTTGTTTAGGTCAATTTTTGATGTTTTAGCATGTTTTTAATATTCTGTTGGGAGTCGCCCAGAGTGGAAAATGGGCGGGATAAGAAAAAGAAGAAGGCCAGTGAAAATCAAGGCTGCTACTGCAGCTACGAACTCTTGTCTTATTGTTTATTGTTGCAGAAATGCGTTTTGATCAACCGCTTCATCTCCACCCACCCCGCTGCAAATGGACAGATCCTGCACTGCTCTGATCCTGCGCCGCTCGCCGCTTACCTAAGAAGGGACGGCAACCTGGGCGCCGCTTGGCTCCTCGTGGGACCCGGGCAGGAAGTAGCGCTTCCCCGAGCCTGGGAGCCCGCCGGGAGGGCAGGAGGCGGCGCCGGATTTGGCCCGCGGAGCGAAGGAGGAGCCGAGCAGAGTCAGGCCTGGGCGGGCTCCGGTTCATCCTGATCCGCGTTCTGCACGTTCTGTGAGTACCAAGAAAAATGCATGCAAGAAAATGCATGCAGGGCTTGGGTTTTTTAAATTATTATCGTCTCTTTGCACAGAATAACATCCGTCTCCCTGCCCTCTTCCTGTTCAACTCTTTATTCGCTCCCCCACACTTTCACTTTTGGGGCGCTCATATTAAAGCATATTCTCTACCCCTGAAATACTTAATAGGAGGATTTTATAAATGACAAACACAGGATTCTTGTACTTCTTGTCCTTTCGATTTTTGACCCACTAGGTTATTCTAACTGGAATGGAAGTGGAGGTTTTTGGTAACGTGTGGGGCTATCATTGAACACTAGGGAGGCTACTTTTCTAGATTCACTTCTGTGAGAGTAGATCTCTTGCTTTATCTTGAGCTTTTGCCCTTTAGAGGGTTTTTTTCTTTTAAAAGAGTAGCCCAGATAATTTCCACTGTGATGAGCTTTTTACCTTTACCTATGAGTTTTTAAAACCAGCTGTTCAAAAAAAGTGTGGATTGAGAATAAATGGGGAGAACATTTATTTGCAGTGGAGGGGACATTTCTCTCCCCCGCCAAAAGAAGCTGGGGAGACTTCGGCTATTACCATATTGGTAGAGAAATGAAAGTTTGGATGAGGCCAGCAATTGTGTTGTTTGCAGCTACAGTGTATATTCCTTGGATGCAGAATTTCTTCAAAATCTAGTACACAGTAGTGCTCAAGCTCAGCTATAGCACTGCAAAGAGGTGCACACTTTTTTCATCCCCATGGTTAATCCTGTGAACAGTGGTTCTGAACCTTTTTGTCAAAACACTTTGGACAAAATTTTGGTGGAATCCTTGCTGCTAAAATCCTGTCCATGGTTAGGCAGTTTGCTCATGACAGATGTAACATTCCCAGAGAAGATGTTATGATTGGAAAATTTCCTGTGAATTTATTTGCCATTCATTTTCAGTTCTGCATTAAACAAGAGTTGTTTTCAATTCTTAAGGGGTGTATTTCTTTAATATTCTATTGCATCTTACCCTACCCAGATGTTTAGGAAGCTTGTAGGAGTTTTGTTTTAGTCTTATTCTACTGCAGGCTTAATCTCCTGCATGTTTTAGATTACCGTTGTACATTTTTAGTGATAATTTTATTGTTTTATCTTTTATTGTAAACCAGGGGTCAGCAAGGTTTACCTCGCCTGGGCCGGTTCACTACAGCAGAGATCACTCTGTGGGCCGGATTGTGCATGTGTGTGAGTGCGTGCACCCGCGATTTCCGGCATCTGTGTCTGTGCAGACATGATTTTGGCGCATGCGCATGGTGCTGCAGAAGCGAGTCCCCGCGCTGTGGGGACTTGACAAGCGGGCGACTCGGTTTGAGGGCGGCTCGTGGGCCAGTTAAACAACCCCCGGCCCATGGGCCTTAGGTTGCCTAAAGGTAAAGGTAAAGGGACCCCTGACCATTAGGTCCAACTGGGGTTGCAGCGCTCATCTTGCTTTATTGCCGAGGGAGCCGGCGTACAGCTTCCAGGTCATGTGGCTAGCATGACTAAGCCGCTTCTGGCGAACCAGAGCAGTGCATGGAAATGCCGTTTACCTTCCCACCAGAGCGGTACCTATTTATCTACTTGCACTTTGATGTGCTTTCGAACTGCTAGGTTGGCAGGAGCAGGGACTGAGCAACGGGAGCTCACCCTGTTGCGGGGATTCAAACCACCGACCTTCTGATCGGCAAGCCCTAGGCTCTGTGGTTTAGACCACAGCGCCACCTGCGTCCCTCTTTAGGTTGCCTACCCCTGTTGTAAACCTCTCTGAGGTTTTTCTACACCTGGTATATAAAGTTTATGAAAGAAAATAAATATTGGTCAACCTACTGATTTTTTTCTTCTTCCTCACCTTTCAGGTTCTTCAGGAACCTGTATGCAACTGAATCGGATTCCGAGGCAGTTCTTGCACATACGGTCTTTGTTCAATTTGACTGTGCGATCCTTCATGGATCTGAAAGTTCTCGTTTCTTCCCTTAATGATTTTGCTTCGCTCTCTCTGGCTGAAAGTTGGGACAATGTGGGGCTCCTGGTTGAGCCAAGCCCTCCCCACTCTGTCCGCACCCTCTTCTTGACCAATGACCTCACGGAGGAAGTGATGGAAGAAGCCCTGCAGAAGAAGGCAGATCTCATTCTCTCTTACCACCCGCCTATTTTCCAACCACTGAAACGCGTAACGTGGAAAACGTGGAAGGAACGTCTCGTGATCCGAGCCTTGGAGAACCGAATGGGCATTTATTCTCCACATACCGCGTATGACGCTGTACCTCACGGAGTCAACAACTGGCTTGCAAAAGGATTTGGTGAGACATTACTGTTTTTAAATATAAAATGAATGTCAAAATTTATATACAGTGGTACCTCAGGTTACATACGCTTCAGGTTACATACGCTTCAGGTTACAGACTCTGCTAACCCAGAAATAGTGCTTCAGGTTAAGAACTTTGCTTCAGGATGAGAACAGAAATCGTGCTCTGGCAGCGATTAGCTAAAGTGGTGCTTCAGGTTAAGAACAGTTTCAGGTTAAGTACGGACCTCCGGAACGAATTAAGTACTTAACCTGAGGTACCACTGTATTGGGATGGGCCATGCATGAAGAAAACCAACCATAACATATCAACATAAGGGAGGGATATAATTATAAATGAAGGGACACGGGTAGCACTGTGGCACAGAGCCTAGGACTTGCCGATCAGAAGGTCGGCGGTTCGAATCCCTGTGACGGGTGAGCTCCCGTTGCTCGGTCCCTGCTCCTGCCAACCTAGCAGTTCAAAAGCACGTCAAAGTGCAAGTAGATAAATAGGTACCGCTCCGGCGGGAAGGTAAACGGCGTTTCCGTGCGCTGCTCTGGTTCGCCAGAAGCGACTTAGTCATGCTGGCCACATGACCCGGGAGCTGTACGCCGGCTCCCTCAACCAATAAAGCGAGATGAGCGCCGCAACCCCAGAGTCGGTCACGACTGGACCTAATGGTCAGGGGTCCCTTTACCTTTTTATAATTATAATTAAACGGTGCCATGGAATCACTGCATGGTTATAGGAAGAGAGAGGTCTAACACGGACATAAATGGTGACTAGGGCTTTATGAAATGAACAGCCTTTCTAAAGCAGTGCAGAACATTGTCTTTCTGTACATCCAATTTGCTGAAAGATTTCCTAGAGAAGCCTTCCCAACCTGGTGCCCTCTAGATGTTGTTGGACTTGAGCTCCCGTCGTGTGTCCAGTGGCCATGCTGGCTGAAGCTGATGGGTGCTTGGAGACCTGGCTAAAATCTTATCATATCTGCTTTCATAAAATATTCCATCTGGTTGCAAGGAAGATAGAACTTTGCCATGTGTGTTGTACAAATCCTTTAACGTGGTACTTTTCTTTTTCCTCAGGTGCCTGCATCTCTGCTCCCTTGCAGCCTGCAACAGCTTCCAGTTACCCCACAGGGGGGTCTTTCCGCGTTGAGTTTACCGCTTGCCCGGATGACAACCTAGACACAATTTTGACCCGTTTGCGTGGGGTGCCAGAGGTGTCGCTTATCACAACTGTTCCTGCCAGGTAATGTTGAAGGCTAGCCAAGGTGTTTCACTCTTGCTGTCAAACAGAAACCAACAATTCTGGCAGGTGGCCTTGCTGGCCCAGTCAGAAATTGTGGTTTGCCAACCCCTTTTTCTGCAGACAAGCCGATTCCCTAGATAATCTAATCCAAAAGTGACTAGAGTATGAATAAGACCAGGCCCTGTTTTTCCAGGAAAGGGCTCAACTGGCATACAAGTGTAGGAGCAAATTGTGGAATGATGTGTTAAGAATCTTGGTTTGGTGTTAATGACTTTTAACGAATGTTTGGTATATTGGTTTACATTTAGAAAGTAACTTGCCCTGGGATTGCTGTGTGGTGAAAAGCAGGATAGAAAATTAATGTATGAATTAAATAAGATATTGGTGGTAGAAGCCATTTCTGGCTACTTTGAGCACCCAGGAGCAGGGCTTTCTTCAGAAAACCCCAAACCTTCATAGGGAAGGCAACTCTTTCCAGAACATGCAAAATACCTCCTAAGATCACTAGATCCTCTAGTTCCCAGTATGCCCATCTTAACTGGATAAAGCTTCCGTTTCTTCATCCTCATCCAATCCATAACTGCCACCAGACACTACAACAGAATTTCTACTATAACCCCCAATATCATATTATGGGAGATGGGTGAGCATTGTGGATATGGGTGATTCCCTGCCTTGAACATTTGAGTGACCTGACCCAACCTATTCAAAGAGAGGTTGGCATGGAAGAGGAGATGGATACTTGTAGTACACCTGTGGCCCTGCAGATGTTGTTGGACCCAAACTCTCATCAGTCCCATTTAGGAGCCAGTAATGAGGGATGACGGCAGAGAGTCCATCAACGTCTGGAGGGCCAAAGACCATGGATGGGGTAGAGAAGCAGCAAGAGCTTCTGAGCCTACTTTCAAGAGAGCATTGGAGTTAATGTTATTCACCCAAAGCATAATTAGTAGATCACAACTGATTTTTTTTAAAAAAGAATATTAAAAAGTTACAATTTCCTCAAGGGTTGAAGGGGAAGAGCAGACGCGAGTCGGCGTGAACTGCACCCAGCAAGCCTTGCTGCAAGTGGTGGCCTTGCTCTCCCAGAACAGTCTTCTCTATCAAAAGACTGAAATCGTATCATTACAGAAGGTAAGTCACACGTGTGCATGGAAACAGAGAATTCTAAGAATTGGGAGGCATCGCGAGGATCATCTAAAGGTAAAGGACCCCCAACAGTTAAGTCCAGTGGGCTCATCTCACTTTACTGGCCGAGGGAGCCGGCGTTTGTCCACAGTTTTCCCAGGTCATGTGGCCAGCATGACTTAGCTGCTTCTGGCGAAACCAGAGCAGCGCACGGAAACGCCGTTTACCTTCCCGCCGGTGTGGTACCTATTTATCTACTTGCACTTTGACATGCTTTCAAACTGCTAGGTGGGCAGGAGCAGGGACCGAACAACGGGAGCTCACCCCGTCATCACGGGGATTCGAACCGCTGACCTTCCGATCGGCAAGCCCTAGGCTCTGTGGTTTAGACCACAGTGCCACCCGCGTCCCCGAGGATCATCTAGCCCTGCAGAAATATGCAGCTGCCTCATGCAGGGATCGAGCTTGCAACCATGGCATTATCAGCACCATGCGCAACTGAGCCATCCAGGCTTGCTTTGAGGAAGGGGTCTGGCCTGAGGCTGCAAAATATACCGTGCTCTGATGGAAGAGTAGAAGACTTCTATCTTAGGAAGGAGGTGGAATGAATGGGCCAGCTACCTCAATGAGCTTAAAAGAGCCCCTCCCCTTCTCCATCAATAACCCTGTTGTGTACTTTGGCACCTTGAGCACAGCTTGTCTGCCCATATCTTTGTTGTTTAGTCGTGTCTGACTCTTCGTGACCCCATGGACCAGAGCATGCCAGGCACTCCTGTCTTCCACTGCCTCCCGCAGTTTGGTCAAACTCATGTTTGTATCTTAAAGAACACTGTCCAACCATCTCGTCCTCTGTCGTCCCCTTCTCCTTGTGCCCTCCATCTTTCCCAACATCAGGGTCTTTTCCAGGGAGTCTTCTTTTCTCGTGAGGTGGCCAAAGTATCGGAGCCTCAGCTTCAGGATCTGTCCTTCCAGTGAGCACTCAGGGCTGATTTCCTTCAGAATGGAGAGGTTTGATCTTCTTGCAGTCCATGGGACTCTCAAGAGTCTCCTCCAGCACCAGAATTCAAAAGCACTGCCTATATCTACTTAACATTATGTTGCAAGTGTGGGGAACTTTGGGACTGCTGAACTACAACTCTGAGCAGCCCCAGCAAGCATGGCCCGTGACCAGGAAGATGGGAACTGTAGTTCAGCAGCATCTGAAGCCCTGTTATATTGGATGTGTGTGTGTCTCACACACCTTTTTGAAGCCTCTGGGTAACTGTTTCCTTGCACTGTTAGCTTGATTCTGTTTGGAGGGTTGCCTTGTCCTGCCTCTAGGATAAGTATAAGCTTAAGAAGCCAAGAGAGGTCTTTCCTGGGTGTGAGAGAGAAGATTGGGAACTGACGGAGATGGGTAGAGGGCAAGATTTCAAACGCTTATTTTATGCAGCAAATGTTAATCGCTTTCCTCTGCCATGTAGTCTCATGGAGGCTATAATGTGCTGATCCAGATCGGGATGCAACTGCTGTTTCCTGGCAGTGCTTCCCACTAGGTTCGTTGCTGGTAGGGTAGGATGAGCCACTGCAATGACAGAAATGGTGACTAGGAAGTTGTGGCTGCATCCACTATTTGAAGACAGTTTGGGATCCATTTACGTCCTGAGACTCCAGTTACAGCCTGTTCCTGTGCATTTTTGCTGAAGTCCATGGGGCCTGCTCCCAGGTAGGAATGCAAAGGCTCTCAGTCTTTCTGTTGGCACATCAAAAATTAAAATAACTTATAACTTTTTCATATCGAAAAATCAGAACTCCTATTAGATTAAACAAGTTCCGTTTCAAATACTGAAATACTAAATAAGATGGATAACAATGTGTAATAGAAAAAGAAGTATGAAATTAGGTTAAAGGTATGTGAAAGAAAGTAATAGAAGTGGAAAGAAATTGCAATTGAGTAGATTGGAAGTCTAACACAAAGGTGGGGTGAGGGGTGGTGGATGGTGATGGGAAAATGAATTATCTATGGGATTGAGTGTAGGTATGTTTGAACACTTTTAAGGATTGTATGAAATGTATGTTTGTATATTTGTAATATATGTGTATTAATGCTGAATTATTTTAACAATAAAAACTTTTCCCAAAAAAATTAAAGTAACTTATTAGAAAGAATAACAAATTACGTGAAATAGTCCAGGGGTTCCCAAACTGGTCTCCTGCAGTGTTTCTGCGGATCTGTGGTTGAAGATGGGAGGTGGCACATCCACTGCATTACATACTCGTATTGTTGTAT
Source organism: Podarcis muralis (assembly GCF_964188315.1). Lineage (NCBI taxonomy): Eukaryota > Metazoa > Chordata > Lepidosauria > Squamata > Lacertidae > Podarcis > Podarcis muralis. The sequence continues at coordinate 124,093,059 of NC_135655.1, read as the reverse complement.
TGCTTATATTGCATTTGGTATTATTGCAATTTGCATTGTATGGCATTCCAAGTAATACGAAACGCAATGTATAAAAAAACGGAAAGGAGCAATAAAATTGCAATTATAAGTCCCACAAGTGCATTTACAATGGTTAAAACAGGCAGAAGAATCAGGAAGCAGCCTACCCAGACTTTCAGTGGCCCGTGAGGGGAAAACGTTTGGGAACAACTGATACAGTACAGTCCTTTAAGAGTATCACATGTCTTTGGAAACGTGCTTGTATTTAGGGAAACTGTCCCTTGTCGAAGTGGGCCGAGATGTGTGTAAGCCCTTCTAAAGGAACTCTTTGATTTTTGCTTCTCCTCAGCCTCTTCTTGAAGATACTGGAATGGGACGCTTGTGTGCACTGAAGGAACCAGCTTCTATTTCCGTCTTGGTTGAAAGAGTGAAAAGCCACTTAAGACTGTCTCATATTCGCCTAGCCCTTGGAGCTGGAAAATCATTGGGTATGGTACTTGTATTTCCTCATATGAAGAAACATTGGGCCACAGACATGCATTACCGTATTTTTCGCCTTATAGGACACACTTTTCCCCCTCTAAAAATGAAGGGGAAATCTGTGTGTGTTCTATGGGGCGAATGCAGGCTTTTGCTGAAGCCTGGAGAGTGAAAGGGGTCGGTGTGCACCGACTCCTATCGCTCTCCAGGCTTCAGGAAGCTATCAGCAAGCCTGGGGAGCCCGCAGCAGTTCCCGCAAGGCTCCCTAGGCTGCGGATAGCAGCCAGCTTGCCCGGAGCGCCCCGCACTTCGGGCAGACATCCACAGCCTGCTGCCCAGAGCGCGGGGCGCGCTGAAGCAGAGCGCCCCGCGCTTCGGGCAGATATCCGCAGCTGGGGGGGGGGGAATAAATCCCCCCCCTTTATTTCCCCCCCCCACCAAAAAAAACTAGGTGTGTCCTATGGGCCGGTGCGTCCTATAGGGCGAAAAATACGGTACTTACTTCTTATAAATGGTCTATTCTGTATACAACAGGAGAATGTCCACTCGCTGCAGCAAAGAGCTAGTTAATTCTGAAGTGACTGTTTTTCTTCCTAATGTTAAACGGGGGCAGCCCATGTATCCTGGCTATGTAAGCAGACTTCAGATCCTTGAAGGAAAGGCAGGTTATAAATATTATAAAACACTGCTTGAATGCCAGTCTTGGCCATCCTCAATCTTAATGGGGCTTACGTCCAAGTAAATGTCTTTGAGATCAGTGGGACTTCCTCTCTAGTAAGCGTGTTTAGAATTGCAGAAGTAAAAGTGACTAAAGCAAGTTCAAACAGTCTATAATTGGACCAGCTGGAACTTCTGGAAGTGGTTTAAAAACATGCACACAAAGAGAGAGCAGATTCAAACAAATGTCTTCTGAACAGAACCTCTTTCTGAGGGTAGGTACCGTATTTTTTGCTCTATAGGACCATAGGAGGGGGAGAAGAGGGGAATTTTTTTTTCTTGTTCTTCCCCTCAAAAACAAGGTGCATACAAGAGCAGGTTGGGGAACAGCGCAAAGGCTGCATGCAGCCTTGCCATTGCCCCCCGAGCTTGTGGGGCTGCTTTCCCCCACCGCCAACCTCAAAGATCCCTGAAGACTTTGGAGCGCAGCTTCGGGGACAGCCTTTCAAGCCTCCGCAGAGCGGCGAGGTGCCTTCACCCCGCCGCCCTGCGGAGGCTTTGTGCATCCATCCCGAAGCTAGAACAGCGAGATGGAGGGCTGCTCAGCGCCCCGTCTTGCTGTTTTGGCTTCGGGGACAGCCTTTCAAGCCTACGCAGGGCGGCGGGGTGCCTTCACCCCGCCGCCTTGGGGAGGCTTTGCACAGCCATCCCGAAGCTAGAACAGCTTCGGGCTGCAGGCCGCTATCCGCAAGCCTTCGGAGCCCGGTGGAAGTTCCCGCCGGGCTCTGAAGGCTTGCAGAGAGCTGCCCGAAGCCCGGGGTGCGCAGCGACGCGCTCCCTGGACTTCAGGCTGCAGGCAGCTGTCCACAAGCCTGCGGAGCCTGGCAGGAACTCCCGCCAGGCTCCACAGGCTTGCGGATAGCTGCCTGAAGCCTGGAGAGCGCGAGGGGTCAGTGCACACCGACCCCTCTTGCTCTCCAAGCTTCAGTGAAAGCCTGCATTCGCTCCATAGGACGCACACACTTTTCCCCTTCATTTTTGGAGGGGAAGTGCGTCCTATAGAGCGAAAAATACGGTAGTTCTGTCTCACAATGGGGAACATGGAACAATTGAAGTGGTGAAGCTCACTACGATTTGTGGAGGACTTAACTTGGTCTTATAGCATTATATGGATCTAGGATGCAGGCTTAGACCGCTTGCCCACCTGGGCTGAGTGGTATCTTCCGGGCAGCAGCTCCTTATGGTCTTCGGCTGCTGGAGGTTTTTCAGGGTATTGTGACCAGGGTTTACTTACACTGGAGTTTGGTTGTGGGAACTGAACGTGAGGCTTCCTGTAGGCAAAATGTGCTCTTCTGCCAAGTTATAGCCTCCTCCTGTAGAAAACTTTGGAAACTGCATAATGCTCCTTGGCACAGGGATGGGGAACCTGCTGCCCTCCGGACCAATGTTGTTGGACCTCAACTCTCATCAGACCCTTTGGGAGAGCCACAGGTTCCCCCGCCTCCCTGAGAGGACCGACGGTGTAACAATGCGGTTTTACCATTTTGTAGAATCCCAGGTGAAGGTGGTTGCCCTTTGCGCCGGCTCAGGAAGTAGTGTTCTGAAAGGCACAGAAAGTGATCTCTACCTTACAGGTAAGAACCTCTCATTAATAATGTAGTCGATTCAAAGAACCTGTTTGGTTGCTGTCAGGGAAGATCGGTGAGTGCTAGCAGAGATAAGAGTCCAGGAATCCAGCCATATTTACAGGATTTATAGGTTTCTTCTTGCTATTTACAAAGAGCTCTGAGAGTCAGCCTGCATCATGGTGAGTCAGTTGCAGAGACTGAAGAAGCTTTCGTTTTCTTTCAGCATATCCACTTCCTGAACCCACCCCCCTTCCTTCCTCTGTTACGAGAGTGGCTGGGCCCCGGAAGTGGCTCCTCCCTCTTTGATTCATTGCTTCCTGACAGCCCTTCGTCACCCTCCTCGTCCAAGGAAGTACAGGAGGCTTATCTCTATAAGTCCCCCTTCTCTGCCTCCAATTCCCTGACAGTTGCCTAGGAATCGAGGTAGCGAAGACACCGGGTTTAACGGTTAAACCAAAGGGGCAGAGTGAAGAGCAGCAAGTATAACACACATGGAAATCTCGTGTCGCAGCTTTAATTAAGTCTTGGGGAGAAGGAAAAGGTGAGATGCAGGAAACAGGCACAAAAGAAAGATGGCGGATTGGGTGGGGATGTGAGAGCCATGCACAGCTTTCAGTTTCCTGCAATGCATCCTCATGGTTCTATGGGAAATTGGAAAATGAAGCTTTTTGGTACCTATGAGGCCTCTTCCTCAGCAGTGAACTTGCCTGGATTGAGCCCAGATCAATCTTTCTTGAAACCTGTTCACATCACTACATTTTTTTAAAGTATGCATTGTACTCTGCTTTTCAGCCAATGCCTGTAAGATCACTAACCAACACGGCCGTTGGCTCTTTTCTGTCTTAATTACAAGTGCTCAAATCCTAATCAATAACCAGTATCTTAATTATATTGGTAGGAGAGATGTCCCACCATGACGTACTGGATGCTGTTTCCAAAGGGATAAGCGTGATCTTGTGCGAGCACAGCAACACTGAGCGAGGCTTTCTGCTGGAGCTGCAAAAAGAGCTGGCTGTGCACCTTCAGAACAAGATCTGTATTGTAGTTTCTGAGAGAGACAGAGACCCCCTTCAAGTGGTATAGCAAAAGTGTGAGGTCCAGAACATCAGACTGTATTTAACATACAAAAATATAAAACGGGAGAGGCTCTGGTTAAAAGCACAATACGGTTTTCAAAGTGCTAGGGATAACCTGCCTGGAAATAAATGGCTGATTGACAATCTGTTTGCAAAATGTGACTTTCTTTACTATGTGCCCTGCTATTTAATTTTTATTCCACATAATCAAATGCTTTGTATTTTTGGGCAGCTGATACTGTTATCTCATCTTACTGCATTTTACCTTGTGAGGTAGGCAGTTCTCAAGGGGAGCAGAGCTCTCTCTCTCTAAGGCGGGGTGCGATCAGTCAAGCAAAAGACTAAGCACTGGGAAGGTGAGAGAAGAATTTCAACAGCAGTTCCTCCTGGGTGATGTGAAGCTTCCCTCCATAGTAACATTTGCTTCCCAGAAGTGTAGAGAGGGGGGTACCTGACGGAGAACTGTAAGGGCACCAAAGCAAGGAGGCACTAGCAAAGTAACACCATTTGTGGGGCCCCAAAGAGGACTTCCAGGTAGGTTCACAGGGTTGCAGCTAAAATCACACTTTGATTGGTAGCCTTAGCACAAAAATTAATCCGGAATTTTAGGAAAAAACTATTTCTCAATTTCACTTTTGGAATTTTATGCTGTGCAAAGAATCTCCCCCCCCCCTCCCGCCCCAGAAAGCACTTCTACCTGACAGCTAGCTTTTTTTTATCCTGGAAAATGTAAGACAAAAAATAAGCTAAACCAATGATTTATGTAGTACATGAAGATGCACATCTCAGAACTTTTTCAAACAAACTTTCAATGGTCTAATGGTCGTTGAACTGTCAGGGGTTGATCACTTCGATGTCAGAACCAGCAATATCTAATTTAGGCTGCAATCCCATGAACATTTATTTTGGAATTTGAACTTCTGAGTAAGGGATCAGTCCAAACTCCAGCCGTTGATGGTATGGGCTTTATGCAGCAGTAGGGGGGTGATGAATTCTACCCTGATTGGGCCCTTACATTATCACATGTTGGAACTGGAAAGCGCTCGGGGACTAACAAATCCTGCCCCATTTCAGGATCTTCCACTGGCTCTACAGCAGCACTTCTGCCAGCTCACACAAGGACTGCATGAATGCAGTGACACCACTACCATCCCACTACCTGGCACAAGAAGGGACATTTGATCGCTCCACCCGCTCAACAGCACCTCTTCTGCCATTTCAGTTGATGTTTTTTCAAATACAAGTCTTCGCCAGGACCATAAACTGTATTTTATTTAGAACCATACAAAAAAAAAACTATTGCACAACTACACATTTTTATTCAGATTATTTTTTTAAAAACCCCAAATACTACCTCTCATTACTTCTGACGTTATCATTAAGAAAGTTGGTTTGAAAAATCAGCATAGCTGCCATTTTCTTTACATTGCAGAGACAGGTGCCAGCTTATTCTTAACTTTACAATGGCTTGTATACCAATGAAGGCTAAAACGTCAACAAACTTGTCCAAAATAACCTGGGTCTCTGGTGTTTGTATTTTGCTTTGCCCAAGTACAGGCACCTCTCTATCTCACAAAGCACATATTAGAAAACCAATAAGGTAGTCTGTAAATATGACATACTCATTCATTGTTGAAAAACCTAAGCTGCTAACAGCCAACAATGTGTATTTCCCAAGCACAAGTTACTTCATGAGCAGAAAGGCACATTCCTATGTCACATTTTCTTTGTAATGGAATACAAAGGAGGAAATCGTCATCCAAAGTGGAAAACCTAAGCAGTTTTAGATATATATATAAAAGTTGGCTTTGCACAAACAATGCTTTACTCAATTATTACAGGCAGATAAAAACTCCTGAGGTCTGAAAATTGACTACACTGTAGGCAGTATTCCAGCAGCTCTTGAGAGCAATTGCTATTGCACATTTCAGAGCCTTCAAATGTCATTATCTTTCTGTAAAAAGTCAGTCAAGGTCCCAGCGTCCACAGGAATGAATAAATATTCAACTCCATCAGCACCCTGAAAACAAGCACACTATTTTGATTAGTTCCGAGGCATAAGAATAACAAAGAATTTTTGTTCAATCCAACTAGCAGTCACACACTGATAGGGATATGCCCTCTCAAGTTATGCTGTGTGACTAGAACAAACTAAAGCACACTTCCTCCTCAAAAGGCACGATCCAATGTCCTACCAGAAATTTGTAGAAGACTGCTTCCACATTTTGGATGGCAACTTTCACAATAGTATAAGCAGCCTTTGGCTTGTTTCAATACCATGAACACACATGTGATTCTTCTGTCTATTAAAATACACTGCAAATATTTAATTGTAGTTCTATTGTCATTCACCCTGTACCCAGAATCATACACACTGATTTTTTCTACACATAGGCATTGTTAAACAAATAGTGACATTAGCATGTCTATAGCAGCTTCACTCACCCTCTTAGTCCTAATGAGCTTGTGATCCCTGAATTCTGTGAGCTGAGCCCTGAGAGTTAGGTCACTATTGACCAGGAAGGCTTCCCGACATTGCTGGTAGAAATCTTGGAAGGAAAGTCCTAGCAGGGGAAAAGAAGCAATGGAACGCCTAGCATTAAAAGCGAGGTCTTGCTCAAATGAAGATCAATGTTGCTAACGAGATCTGTATGATGCTTGAAGCAGGTTTTATTCAAAAGGTAGTATGAATATTTTTCTTTGAGAAAGCCATGCACTAGAAATGTCCCCTCACCCTTGCGTTCCCTCAAAATTTCAATTCGAAAAATGGGGGAAGGGGTTGATTTCCTCAAAACTTTTCCTTTCTGGATCTTTTCCTACCTGAGATAGCACTGAAAGCAAGGCTTCAGTTCCTAGTCTGGTCCTCTCATTCAGTTCAAAGCAATGCTACTTTTCAGCGGCCAGTTTCATGACAATTGGAAGAGCTTACAATCTCACCCACTCAAATGAATTGCTGCAGCAAGTGTCCACATGCCCAGTAGCAATTGATACTCACATAAAACAGAAGTTTCATCACATTTATATAGGCATTGTGCTCAGAATCCATGACTTAGGCTAAAGCTCATGTCCTAGTGCTACCCTAGTTTGACTTCCAGAAAGAATTAAGAATTTGTGTCTGTTCAGTTACCTGGGTATGAGGTGTTATCCTTATTTTCCAATTGATATTCTGCCAAAAGTCTGAAAATCCCCCTGGTAAGTAAAAGAAGTATCTTTAAATAAGACTACAACATAACTTACAATATGGGAGGGAACATGTTTTGAAAATAAAAAGGGCTTAATTGTGCACGCGACCACTTTTAACATCCTATTTCTGTTCTTGGCTTTGAACTTTCTGTTGTGATTCCATCCAGAACTGGAACAGCTCCCTCTGTTGTGTACCAAAGCATTTGCTCCCCCTCCCTTTACACCCTTGCTGAAAATCCACATTTATTCCCGACTACAGACTTCCTTGTTAGGAAAACCTTTTTTAAAAATCTGTCAGCTATACTAATTCTACTAATTATTTTGTGTGGGAAACATCATTTCTGTTGATACAGCACAACCCTTCTGTGAGAAAACAAAAGGGAAAATGAAGATAATCCGTAGGGCTATATTAGTCATAATCTACACTGTTGTAATAATAATAATAATAATAATAATAATAATAATAATAATAATAATAATTTATTTATACCCCGCCCAATGTTTAATAACCTATTAAACATTAAAAGCTTCCCTAAACAGGGCTGCCTTTAGATGTCTTCTATAAGTTTGGTAGTTATTTTTCTCTTTGACATCTGGTGGGAGGGCGTTCCACAGGGCGGGTGCCACTACCGAGAAGGCCCTCTGCCTGGTTCCCTGTAACTTGGCTTCTCGCAGCGAGGGAACTGCCAGAAGGCCCTCAGCACTGGACCTCAGTGTAGATTCTACAATAAAGCAGGGAAAGATCTGGAGTCTCCCACTGCTGTTTTTCTAGCAAATATTAGGCAACATGAACTTGAGGCACTAGGAAAATAGCATTCAGGTCTTGTTTCCCTATTTGTAATATGAAAAAGCAGCTTTCCATTTCCAACATTGAAGCTTTATGTAAAAACCACTTCCCCTCCCCGAGTACCCGAGAATTAGCCTCCTGGTCGCAGCGAAGGTCCCCAACACTTGAACATCACAGAAGAGTTCTTACCTTGCATTAGGAGTGAGACTGCGCAGAACATGAGTGAGAGAGCTCAAAGCCAAAGACCCGGACTGCTGTATCAAGAGGGAGTTCTCAAAGGATGTTTCTTCTACATAAGGACTGTAAGTGGTCGTTTCATACCACAACCAATTATACATGCTTTGCTTTGCTTGATCCCACACTACAAGAGCAGAAAAGAAAGAAAAAGTAAAAATTATGTAACTCCACTTTGTGGAGATTTTTGGAAGGGGTGGGAGGATGCTCCCCAAATCTCGGGCTCTGTGTGGGAAAACACAGTGGGAACAAGGAGGAGAGGCTGGCAGTTCCCCACCCTTCCTGTAAACAGTTCAAGTCGGAACACCAGTGTGCCCAACACTACAAACTCAATTGGTCTAAGATAATAATAATAATAATAATAATAATAATAATAATAATAATAATAATATTTTTTTATTTATACCCCGCCCTCCCCAGCCAAGGCCGGGCTCAGAGCAGCTTACAAGCAATAATAAAAACAAGTTGAATGATTACAACTTAAAAACAAAATTAAAATACAACATTAAAATATTGAAACATTAAAATATTAAAACGTAGCCTCCTCGCAGGAGGAGAAGGAAAAGAAAAAAGAGAGGGAGGGAATCAAATTGGCTCCAAGCCAAAGGCCAGGCGGAACAACTCTGTCTTACAGGCCCTGCGGAAAGAAATCAGATCCTGCAGGGCCCTGGTCTCATGAGGCAGAGAGTTCCACCAGGCCGGAGCCAGTGTTGAGAAGGCCCTGGCTCTGGTTGAAGCCAATCTAACTTCCTTAGGGCCCAGGACCACTAGGGTGTTGCTATTTATGGACCTTGAGGCTCTCCGTGGGGCATATCGGGAGAGGCGGTTCTGTAGGTACGAGGGTCCTGGGTCGTGAAGGGCTTTAAAGGTCAAAACCAGCACCTTAAATCTGACCCTGTACTCCACCGGGATCCAGTGGAGATGCCATGTGGACTCCATAACTATTAATGACTAACACCCGGGTACGTAATGCTAATACCTGGTTTGTAGGCAAGCTTGTGTTCAGCTATAATACCAAACCATGGTTAAGAAATGCATCTAAATACGGCCACAGAATGCATTACATATGTACCAAACAGATGTTCCCACTGACTAAGATGGATTTTTCAAGCTAGAGGGCTGAAAGGCCTAAGAACTCACTGAGTGGTGCATTAATGTGATCAATAGATGCTATGAGGTAGATATTAGAAAGAGATGACAATTGTGCTAGGATTTGTTGGTTTTTGTCTCCTCTCAATGTTGGACTGTCCAAGTTGTGGATGAGCAAGTAGAGCTCCAGCGAAGGATCTGGCAAATGAGAAGAAGTACAAGGGTTAAAAACAGGGTGTCAAGGAAGTAGGGAAGTCACCTAGCTGCAGCCAAATGCTGACAAGCTTTCTGTGGCTGCTCATCACCTCCAAAAATCACAGGACCAGTCATTCAGGTAAAAACCACCTATATTTATGTGTCCAGGAATCCAAGATCCATGGCTAGTAACGCAAACATGTATTCTGAATAAAAGAATTCCATTTTAACCCATGCTATAATATTTTGTAATCCAGATTCCCACCCAAAATTTTGTTTTAAAAACTTCTCTCAACACTTGCATTTTTTAGATTCAGTACCAGAGAGACGGGGAAATGAACTGAATGTGAAGAATTTTGCTTTTTAAAAAAAAACCTGAGGATGATGGTGAGATCATCTGGCAAGATGTCAGATTAACGTGTTTCTCCAACCTTCTGTTCCTCCTTTTAGTACTTCTAAGTACAGTGGTACCTTGGGGGTTAAGTACTTAATTCGTTCCGGAGATCCGTTCTTAACCTGAAACTGTTCTTAACCTGAAGCACCACTTTAGCTAATGGGGCCTCCCACTGCTGCTGCACCGCCGGAGCACGATTTCTGTTCTCATCCTGAAGCAACGTTCTTAACCCGAGGTACTATTTCTGGGTTAGCGGAGTCTGTAACCTGAAGCATATGTAACCCGAGGTACCACTGTATATATAATCAAAATAAAAACAACAACCCAATAACGCACGCCGCCCCCAAATTCTGCTATCCTTTTGCAAGTAAAGTACTGTAATGCATTTCCACAACTAGTTAGCTTCCAAGCTAGTTTTTTTAAAAAACAAAACTCGGATGGGGAAAACTCTTTTTAATTGTGTTTATTCACTGAAAATCAATAAAACTTCTTATTAAAAAAACTCCACTCATTTCATTTGATCACTGAGCAGCACCCCCACTCAAATCTAGAAGTCTAGATCTGTGCTGATAATTGCACATAAAATACTGTTGCACTATCAAGGTGGGACTGAACTGCCCAACTGTTTAGTTGAAACTAATGCCTAGTTATCAATCCCAGCTATAATGAATGTGTAGATCCACAGCAATAACTCAAAGCCTACTGGAGCAAGTCCCATGTTTTACAAATTGGTATTGCGTCCTAGATGAATTGCCAGAATAAGCACCTTTATAATCACTGTATTTGAACAGGCAATAAATATATGAGTAAACCAAATCATTAGTTTCATCCAATCTTTTTTTTTTTTTAACTTAGGAAGACTCCGAACTTCTAATATATTGGCCCATCTGTATTACCTTCTTTAAATCTTTTCACAATCAAGTCCAGCTGATCCTGGGGGCTGCGAAAAGTGCCCATGTGATCCAGCACCTCCTCTGTTACGGAATTAAGAATCTGGCACAGAAAAACAGCAGGTCACCATTTTCCTTTGGAACTGTGTTGTTGTTTTTTAAGCATGGTTTTTCAAAGAGAGCTTAACTCAAGTTAAAAACAGCTGTCTCGATATTAAGACTATTTCACAGAATTCCTATATTGAAAGCAACATGTAGCAAAAACATCCACACATACAATACACAGAAGAGCCTTCCATATACAAACTTCGCAATATCTGAAACAATCCCTAGCGGTTTGCAGGTTTCTTAAGTATAAATTTAAAACACACATTAGGCAGGTTTTTCTACGTTCCAACCAGTGCAACTTGCCCTTTCATATAGACAGCATTTGCAAATGAAGACCCATATAGGAAGTCAAAGCAAACCAAAACCATAGACTGCCTTTATGTACTGGAGCCTCTGTCTGCTAGAATTAAGCGATGAACCGAAAGTAAACCAACTTCATTTGAGCTGTGTTCTAAATAACGGTAACCTATTAATAAACCATGCCGTTTGTATTGAAGCTTTTGTTTACTTCCCTGAATGCATGCATTCATTTATGTCTCTTTTTTTCTTACCGATTTCACCGTGATGCTGGGGAAGAACCCATTCACAACAATATGAACAGAATCTTGCAGAAGAGAAATGCGAAAATTCTCCAATAGAGCTTTCTTTGAACCTAATCCATATAGCACAATATTGAATCCTAGGCTGCAAGAAAGAAAACATCTCTGAAATTTACAATATAGCGCATAACCTATTGAAAGTGTTCTTATTGAGAACAGTATTTTACTTTTTGTTATTCTGACAGAACTGTATTTGTTTTTTCTTTGTAAACACTTATTCCGTCTTCATTCCCGAATAATAACAACAATTGAAGTTTGTTTAAATTTAGTATCTTTGAAGAAATCTCCGATCCTTTTCCAGTTCTGAAAAGCAAAATTAAATGCTCAGCAGAGAGATTCCCACTGTCATGTTTGTTTGCTGCCTACTAGCAAAGCAGCAGAGGAAGAGGGAACAGAGACAATTCCAATTCTGAAGCAGAGTACAGTGGTACCTCGGGTTAAGAACTTAATTCGTTCCGGAGGTCCGTTCTTAACCTGAAACTGTTCTTAACTTGAAGCACCACTTTAGCTAATGGGGCCTCCTGCTGCCACTGCGCCGTTGCTGCACGATTTCTGTTCTCATCCTGAAGCAAAGTTCTTAACCCGAGGTAATATTTCTGGGTTGGCGGAGTCTGTAACCTGAAGCGTATGTAACCTGAAGCGTACTTAACCTGAAGCGTATGTAACCCGAGGTACCACTGTACAGTCATACCTCATGTTGCATCTGCTTCATGTTGCACCTTTTCGCGTTACGTCCCACGGCAACCTGGAAGTACCGGAACGGGTTACTTCCGGGTTTCGCTACTCACGCCTGCGCAGAAGCGCTAAATTGTGCTTCGTGCCTGCGCAGACGTGTCAAATCGTGCCGCGCGCCTGCGCAGACACAACGCTTCAAGTTATGGGCATTTTACGTTACGGATGGGCTTCCGGAACGGATCCCGTCCGTAACACGAGGTACCACTGTATGTAACAAAACTACTGTACAGTATGGGCCTCCTTTTTTTTAACCTGCTAGAGATAAACATTGAGAGTTGATGTGACATAGAGGTTACAGTGTCACACCGTAGAGATGCAGATACATATCCCTACCCACCCATTAAGTTCACTAGGACAAACCAACCTCACAGGGTTGTTGTGAAGATAAAATGGTGGTGGTGAGGAGAGCAAGGAGCAACTTGGAGAACAGAAATGAAATAAGGGCCCTACACTTACTCATTTGGCTTCAGTTCTGCATCATAAATGCTAAAAGCAGCATCTATGCCTATTATCTGTTTATTTTCCTGATGTCAACTTGCAGTGTCTTCAGTGGAATGGAAATAAGTGCAGCCATACTGTGAACAGCACCCAATCTGCACTTCTCTCCCATATATTCAATCTGGAAAGTGGCTATGACAATTAGCTAATAGACCTTTACAATCTAGGATCTATTTAAATCCCATGTACTTTTCTGTTATAGAAAACCAATAGCTATCACCCAGAAGATTTGTGACTGCTTTATATGAGATATGTAGTTTCCTATCTGTTAAAGAAACCAGGCTGAAAGCATTTCCATCCCTCAAACATCATCCACATGAGGTTCCTTTTATAAAGACCTCAACTCCAGAAAATACATTAACTGTACCATGGGAAGTGAATGTGGTTTTATTCAATGAAAACTATTTCCGAGCCTAAGAAACAATTAGGCTTAATTACAACTTCAATTTGTTTTAAGAGAACACTGTATATTGCATGTTCTTACAGAAGCCCACCAGATACTTACTGCAGCTGCAACATCCATTTGTAAAAGAGAGATTCATGTTGCTTGGTTAATGCCTCACATTCAGAAGCAAAAGAAACAGGTACTTTATTCAAGATGTTTTGCAGGGACTCCTAGACCAGGAAGGGAAAAATAAGGCATTAGAATAGGTGCAGGGCTGAAAGATATGAAGCAATATATTTCTAATTAAAACAGGGAGGGAGAAACTGCTGCAAAGGGTACCTGTTTTCAGCCAGGCCCCACTTTTCTGTCTCAGCAGGGAAAGAAGTGCCTGTTTCTTCAGCATTGCATGATGGAGCAGTATCTGCCAGAGCCAGTGTTAGAAACTGAGATATGAAGGCTAGAAGCTAAATGGCACCTTAAAGTTAAGTTATGGGCACAACAACGGAATGTCTAGGCACACTTTTTTACTAACAAGAATGCAAAGCTGAAAATGAACGAACTGCAGCTAAAATATTATATTCATTTTTCACATTCTTCCCCTGCCTACCCCCCCTAATGTTCTTAAGAGGGTCTCTTCTCCAGTTTTCAGAGAGTAGCTGGAAGTGTGGAGGCAGAAAAAGGTCCTCCTTTCCTTACACTCTGCAGTTTTAATCTGAAATCTTAGGTGTGGTACTGCGCCCAGAGCTCAGAAACTGCTTGCGCTAATGAAATTCCCTGTCGCAAAATGCGCCTAGAACAATGGGCGTTTCGAACACTGGTCAGAGCTGATTTCTAAAGCAGACATTGGTTTTGGCAGGGACTGCTCCATTACAAAGCGATGAAGAAAACCCCCCAGGTCTGCTTGCTTTTGCTGCAGATGCAACGAAAGCAGGCTAGAAAGCCTTCCCCATGCTGATCCTTTTTGGGAGTGGATGGGATCAATGTGGGATGGCTGGATGGGCTTTCCAAAAAGGTCCTGCCCACCAGCTGACATCAACAGCGATGCAAGCTGATTGGCAGGTGGGCATGGTTTGTGGGAAATGCCCTTGTGGGCCAAGGTGGCGAGGCAAGAATGGCCTGCAGGCCAGAAGTTCCACACCCCTCTTCTAGCTTAACCAAGCCCTTTTCACTGCAAAGTACCTATCTCTCACTGTTTTCAGCATTACAACTCAAACTGTGCTACTACCAATAAGGTAAAATAAACCAACCAACCAATCAATGAACCAACCACTGGGTCCATCCAAGAACAAGCACAGAGACAGCTGCTAGAAGTTTCTCTGAACAAAGACCTCAAAAGGAAATTCTAATACAAATAGTCCCTCATAGCACATACCTGATCCATTTTCTCTTTCTGTAGCTTCTGAAGTGTTCGGTCAGAAGTTAAAACCTTGGAACTGCTATGTGCTTCAAAATACTCTTCCACCAAATTACTCTGCAGGAAGAGAGAAACGCACAGCGGGAAGCTGCTTCAGTCATGGGGGAAGGGGAAAAGGGATAGCAGCAAATTGAGAAGAAAAGGAAAATTTCTAAGCGCACATGTTATTTCATGCATAACTATCTCGCAGTCATTATCCCTTAGTCAAGAAGCTGCCTTCTATAATAAGGCAAAAAGTATACAACAAAGTTTATCATAGACTAAGGATATAATCCTATGCAAACTTACTTGGGAGTAAATGCAAGACACTCAGTTAAGGCTTCCAAGTAGACATGCAATAGCACTGGACTGTTAGGCGGCAATCCTAGAAACCCCTACCTGTGAATAAATTCCATTGCACACACAGGGACTTAAATCTAAGTAAAGAGGCACATTGTCTTCATTGTCATATGCAATTCCAGAGGGTTCTTTAAACAAAACAAAACAATAAAAATCTGTATCAACCCATTCAAATCACTATTAATTACAGAATACTGAAACAATGGGCTCAAAAATTAATGTTGTGTCTTCATCAGGTACCTAACACACATGAGTCAGTGTTCACCATATTTCAGAGGGGAAGGAATGCTATAATTATGGCACCCCTCCCCCCAAAAAAGCCCTAATTCAGGGTACAGCATAAGCAACCTCCAATGAAATATGGGACCATCAGGAGGGCCTGCATCCCTGATCTCAACGCAATATGGAGGCCTGTATGGGAGAATGCGCTCCTTGGACAGTGCAGGTCCCAAGCTGTATAAAACCTCATATATAACACTTAGGGGTCTTTATATGTAAATCTGGGACAGCATCTCCTGCCTTGACAAGCCCAAGGAAATAGGCAGAAAGGCTCCGATCTGGTGGAACGCTCTGCCACAAGAGACTAGGGCCCTGCGGGACTTGACATCTTTCCGCAGGGCCTGCAAGACAGAGCTGTTCCACCAGGCCTTTGGTCAGGGCACAGCCTGACTCCCTCCTTTGGCAATCTTCACAGAACTCTAGCCCAATGGTTGCCATCAATTTGATTTGAATTAATTTTATAATGAAATGATTTTAGAATGTTGTATTATTTTATTGTTGTTAGCCACCCTGAGCCCGGCTTCGGCTGGGGAGGGACGGATATAAATAAAAATTTATTATTATTTATTATTATTTCCCGTGTACCTTCCAAAGTCATATGATGCGCCTTTCCGCAGAATTAAGCCTGTAAGATTCAAAACGAATTGGGATTAAACTGCCACTAAGCACATCCGCAATGTTTCCTGCCAGAGACGGGCCCACATTTAATTCAATGTTTGAAATGTTTTGAGAAGCCCTTATTTCTATGGCCAATAGCCAATGTGATTAACAAACTGAAGTGCATCCACACTCACAGGAACTTCTTTCTTCAGCTTCTTAGCTGGCGTTTCTTTGTTAGCTGGAGCAGATGATGTCTGGGGTCTGGCCAGCATTTTGGGATCGACAGCATAATCTGTAGTTTCTTTACAGCTGTCATCTTCCTCTTCTTCGGAACATGAAGTGGAATAATCACTTTCAGTATCAGAGCACATGTTTAAAGCTAAAAAGGAAACATTGGGCAAGAGACTTGTGAGTTTCCGTTCCTAACTCATCTTGTACACTGGAAATTTTGTACTTCAACTTTATATTGCATATACTGGATAGAAAAAAAGGCCACTTACAAGTGGTGCGTAATTGATAGAGCACATAACTGTTTCCTTACAGATAGTAAATGGAGTTCTCCCTTCACTTCACACACATACAGTGGTACCTTGGTTCTCGAACAGCTTAGTTGTCAAACAAATCAGCTGCCGAATGCCGCAAGCCCGGAAGTAAGTGTTCCGGTTTGCAAACGTTTTTCAGAAGCTGAACATCTGATGTGGCTTCCACTTGAGTGCAGGAAACTCCTGCAGCCAATCGGAAGCCGTGCCTTGGTTTTTGAACGGTTTCAGGAGTCAAATGGACTCCCAGAATGGATTAAGTTTGAGAACCAAGGTACCACTGTTTAAGCCACAGAGCCACCTTCTCAAATAACAGCAGAATCTCAACATAGTCTAGGTAGACGGAAACTGGGTAAAGAACACAGTATGTGGCAAGTATATAAGCCACTGCCTAACCCAGGGTTTCAGCAACCTTTTTCAGCCGTGGGCCAGTCAACTGTTCCTCAGACCATGTGGGGGGCCGGACTATTTTTTTTTGGGGGGGGGGGAGAGAATTAATTCCTATGCCCCACAAATAACCCAGAGATGCATTTTAAATAAAAGGACACATTCTATTCATGTAAAAACATGCTGATTCCCACACTGTCCGCGGGCTGGATTGAGAAGGCGATTGGGCCTCATCTGGCCCATGGGCCTTAGGTTGCCCACCCATGGCCTAACCCATGGGTTCCCATTATCCATGTAGACTTGAAAGACACAACTGAAATGCTGCTGTGGAGTCCAGGCACTTCATTTCCTCCCCTGCTCCCGATCAGCCAGAACTTAATGGTCACCAAACACACTCTGTCATCATTTGGTCTGCTTTGGGTTGACCCCAATTTTTTGCTTTGCTTTTTGACCAACAATCTTTCTGAACTTCTGCAAAGCTTGGATTCCCCTGAACCTGTCGAAACCTCTGTCTTCCGCAGAGGTGGTGTACTTTGTAGCACTTTGAACACTGGAAATACAGGGAACAATATCTACTGAACACCACACTTTGTATATGTCAATGTGGAAAAATGACTGCACAGATTTAAAAAAACCACAGAAATCTGCCATAATGTATTCAAACCCATCAGAATTGAAGCAGTTTCAAACTAAAAATAATGGGTGGACACTACAGAATTAAGACTACTTAATTGAAACCAACACATTAAAGAAAGCTTACATCCGGATCTCCCTACGATCTGGGCAACAGCTTTCGGAATTGGTATTCGGATAAATCTCTCTGTGTGTCACTGAAGCACACAGATGGAAGGAAGGCCCATACATTTCCTCCAAGTTTTGATGTGCTAATTCAAGTACGCTGTGTCAATGAACCTCACTGGTAATCTATACAATAGAGCCAGTGAGGGTTAACAGTTCACCTGAGGTATGAAACATAAAACCTCACGCAAAGTGGTACCTTCTTTAGGATACTGCTTTCCCACATATTGGGTGTTATTCAACTAAATTTTACTCACAGCAGACCCACTGAAATTAATGAACACATTTAAGTTAGGTCCATTAATTTCAATAGATCTAGTTTGAGTGAACCTTAAAGGTAAAGGTAAAGGGACCCCTGACCATCTCGCTTTATTGGCTGAGGGAGCCGGCGTACAGCTTCCGGGTCACGGGGCCAGCATGACTAAGCTGCTTCTGGCGAACCAGAGCAGCGCACAGAAATGCCGTTCACCTTCCTATTTATCTACTTACACTTTGACGTGCTTTCGAACTGCTAGGTTGGCAGGAGCTGGGACTGTGAAACGGGAGCTCACCCTGTTGCGGGGATTTGAACTGCCGACCTTATGATCGGCAAGTCTTAGGCTCTGTGGTTTAACCCACAGCGCAACCCGCGTCCCTCTTGAGTGAACCTTAGTTGAATACTAAAGCATAAGGGAGAGAGCAAAAAAAAAATTGAGGATGGAATTCAACATTACACCAAGGCGAACATTCTATTTGAGCAAGCATTTCATCTTGCCAGGCAAAACCATCTGCCCCATCCTCCTCCGAACCTGCTCTTGAGGTTCCCCTAACCCCCACAAGTCAATCTCAGGGGTTGAGCAGGGGGAGGGGGCTCCTGCTGATTCAGCTCCTTAGGTGAATACCATCCCAAAGCTTATGTGATGATAGTTTTATTCAACTCTAACGTGCTACCAAGATTAGTTGCCGCAATACAGCTACTCCTCTGGAAATTGTTATACCATGTCAGAACTGAAGAGGCAGAGCACAAGAATGAAATCTCATCTTATAAAACACCACTGAAGTATATCAGCTGGAATTTAATGCAAATGCTTACCTGTAATTCTTTTCCTGAGTCTGTAGGGTGTTTTTGACATGAATTCATTCTTTTTACTCTGCTAATAAA
Organism: Podarcis muralis; assembly: GCF_964188315.1. Lineage (NCBI taxonomy): Eukaryota > Metazoa > Chordata > Lepidosauria > Squamata > Lacertidae > Podarcis > Podarcis muralis. Next base: position 124,074,624 of record NC_135655.1, on the reverse strand, counting down.
ACAAGCATATGAAGTATCTTCTAAATAAAATCTCATCTGTTTAGATGGTTTAGAAAGCCTTAAACACAAAAACTGAACATGACCTGCAGAATCTAGTTCTGGAATCTCATTATTATTAGACCTAGAGACCAAGCAAAGTCAGTTAAAAACCCAGGTTGTACTTGTTTCTATTTCTGGGACAGTCTAGATTAGTTTCTCCCAAACCTACAGATTTACAGCTATCATGTACCCATTTCAGATCAATACATTAAGACTGAACTCATATTTGAAATAGACCTGGAAATGTCTTATGGATATTTGCAGAACACTAGGACCGCATGAAGCAGTCTTTTGTATTATTATTATTTATACCCCATGCATCTGGCTGAGTTTTCCCAGCCACTCTGGGCAGCTCCCAATCAAGTGTTAAAAACAATACAGCATTAAATATTAAAAACGTCCCTGAACAGGGCTGCCTTCAGATGTCTTTTAATATTAGGATAGCTACTTATTTCCTTCACGTCTGAAGGGAGGGTGTTCCACAGGGTGGGCGCCACTACTGAGAAGGCCCTCAATCTATTCTCAAAGTTACTTCACACCCAGGAAGCCACGAGTTGATCTTTCAAGGAAGATCCATAAGCTATATTTTCAAGTTACTTAAACCCAACTTTTCAAAGCAGATTACAACAACAATTTGAAGAATATATATGATTAAATTAAAACGTAACAGTCACACAATCGGTAAAAACAAACATAATCAATAATAAAATGTCTTCTAGAACTAAAAAAAGTGGTCAATACTGATTAAAAAATGGGTAGAGGGAGAACTTGTCAGATCTTTCCAGGGATACAGCAGTGCTGTTACCAAGGTGGATCTATTTGCGATACCCGCCAAGCCAGCATGTTCTAGCAACAGGCCAGAGAGTACATGCTGATCTTTACACTTGAGCAGTTGGGTCATGAAAAATCCATGTAGGTGGCCATTTATGCTATTTCCCTAAAACCTCCAGCTACTCAGTTCTCAACTAGTATGAAGGGCAAGCCCATTCTTCTGCTAGATGACTCGAATCTCTTGTCAACGGTACAATCCAGATAAAATGTTTATATATCACTCAGCTGACAGTAAGGTTCAATCAGCAGAATGGGGAGGGAAGCAATTTTCAGCTATATCCCTTCCTGCTGCAGCCCCACCCCTTAAATCTGTTCCGGGGGTTTGGGAGCTCTCCTAGTCACATTTAAGGTAAAGGTAAAGGTACCCCTGCCCGTACGGGCCAGTCTTGACAGACTCTGGGGTTGTGCGCTCATCTCACTCTAGAGGCCGGGAGCCAGCGCTGTCCGCACACACTTCCGGGTCACGTGGCGAGCGTGACGAAGCTACTCTGGCGAGCCAGAGCCACACAGGGAAACGCCGTTTACCTTCCCGCTAGTAAGCGGTCCCTATTTATCTACTTGCACCCGGGGGTGCTTTCGAACTGCTAGGTTGGCAGGCGCTGGGACCGAGCAGTGGGAGCGCACCCCGCCGCCGACCATGCAATCGGCAAGTCCTAGGCACTGAGGTTTTACCCACAGCGCCACCCGCGTCCCTGTCACATTTAGGGGAGGGGAAATTCCTGAAAATGTCTTCCCTCCAATGCCATGGACAGCTGAATACCACTGCTGGATAAAACTTAACAAAAAACACATAGCTAAGCAGTACAGTTTTACCTATTACCAGCTTGGGATCAGTCAAAGGAGGCAACACTGCATGTTGCTGCATGTAAATTCAAGCATTATACTGGATTACAAATGTTCAGAGCCACCTCAGATAGTCCTGTATTTGGCCAAACTACTGAAGACAACACTTGGAGATTCTAAACGTAATGGAGAAAGGTCATTCTCCATCAATGACTGATGTTTTTAACCACCAAAAATTGCCACTCACCTCCACCTTGCCTTTGCTTGAAGCAGAATACTCTGGAAATTAAACAAAGACTGTCACAAATTACCAAGAAACATTAGCTCTTTTGTACTTCCTTAACTAAGCATCTTCAGATGCTCATACCAGAAAATACTTCAGATTGCAAATAATGTTGAACTTTGGACAATGCCCTCATCTCCATGCAGAATTAACGCAGGTGACAAATTCATCCAGTGCCTTCCCATGTGAAAAGGATGAACTAAGTTATATTGACTATTTTGTATCTGTTTAATTCAGTGCCTAGCACTTGGAGTTTTCTGCAAAGGCTTCTCCACTTCCCAAGTCTCTCCTAAATAAACTATTTCATATTCCCCAAATGCTTATTGCATCTTAACTAAATTCTCCTCTCAGATAACACATGATCCCCAAGTACCAGCATATTTTTACCCTGGGACTCAACATACATATAAGATTTATGATTGTGTATGAGTAGCTGACAAGAAACTGCAAGCCAAGAAAACTGTAGAGCCTAACTGGCTTTCTTGAAGTCACTGCCAGGTAGTTTATCTAAGCCATTTGCTCAACAGTCACTGAATGATCATGCAGTCACAGAAACCGTGGCAGATTATGATCCTGCAATTTTAAAAGTGTGCTAGAATAGGAGTGAAATCCCTATAATCTGCATAGCAAAACGCATCCTATTAGTAGAAACTTGCATGCTAACTAGTTATGCATTCCTTAAACATTTTAGAATATGATTTAGGTATAATTTTTTATATGTAACTTGTTCTTAATGCTTGATTTTATCGCTATCTTAAATGAGTAGTTTAGATTGTCATTTGTAAACCACTTACAGGTCTTTTGTTTAAGCAGTAAAACAAATCTGTTAATCAATAAATAAGTATAGTAGAAAGCTACACATACAGGATTCCAAAATCCACCTTTCATTTTAAATAACTAGGTGTCTTGGCACATGGATGGCTATGATGAAAAGGTAAAAAGTGTGTTAAATATTTAGCAAAAATCGGCAATCTAGCTTGTCAGATTAAGGCTCACGTTAATCAACAGCACATATTCATCTGCCTTTATTGTCAAGACATTCATACTCTAATTCTCCTTCCCTAGCTAAGAACCATTGTGTTAATCCTAGACACTACAAAATATAACCCACAAAGGAAATACCGTATTTTTCGCTCCATAGGGCGCACCGGACCATAGGGTGCACCTAGTTTTTAAAGGGGGAAATCAAGAGTGGGGAAAAACTTAATTGCCCCCCCAGCCCCAAAGAGCAGCTGTTTTGGCTTCCTCTTTAGGTGCGCGCAACCTCTCCAGCCGAGAGAGGCTGCGCGGGGCTAAAGAAACCATAGCCCTGCGCAGCCTCTCCCTGCCAGAGAGGTTGCGCACGGGTATGTCACAAACCAAGACAGCACGCAACCTCTCCCTGCCGGAGGGGTTGCACGTGGCCATGGCACAAGCCAAGACAGCGAGCGGAGAAAAGGAGACCCTTCTGTTCCTCCTCTGGCTTCCAGGCAGGTGCCTGGCTGAAGGGGCGCTGCACAGTTGTCCCTCTCTGCGCAGCGCCTCTCCACAGGAGAGGCACTGCGCAGAGAGGGAGAACTGTACAGTGCCCCTTCAAGCGAAGCTGGAGGAGGAACAGAAGGAAACCCTTCTGTTCCTCCTCTAGCTTCGGACAGGCACCTTGCTGCGAAGCTGGAGAAGGAACAGAAGAAGACCCTTCTGTTCCTCCTCCAGCTTCCAGGCAGGTGCGTGGCTGAAGCCTTTGGAGCGCAGCGGGACCTTGCACTGCGATCCAAAGGCTTCGGGTTCCTTTGGCTGAAGCCAGGAGAGTCTTGCTTTCCTGGCTTCAGCTAAAGGAACCCGAAGCCTTCGGAGCGTAGCGCAAGGAGCCTGCATTCGCTCCATAGGATGCACACATATTTCCCCTTAATTTTTGGAGGGGAAAAAGTGCGTCCTATAGAGCAAACAATATGGTAGTAAGTGTAAAAGCTACACATGAATTCTCCCCAAAGCAAAACCTTTTAAAAGCAGCTTTTACCAAACACAGCTCTTACTAAAGCATTTGATAATTTAGTTTATTACTTCAATGGAACTTACTCTTGCTGCTTTGAGGAGTGCTTGCTCCCTTTTCAGGATCCTTCGGCTTCTCATGTTTTACATTGCTACCTGCTGTCTGAGCTAGCTCAGAGGCTTTGAACAAAGGAAAATGCCAGATTAAAGAAGCATGCACACAGCATATTAATACAATTTAAAACACTTTCCCCAACCTAGTGCCCTCCAGATGTTTTGAACTGGGGCTGATGGGAGCTGCAGTTCGAAACATATGGAGGGAGCTACATTGGGGAAGGTTAGTGTAGGCCATTGTTGAAACATGAGGTTAAAGAAATAAACTGCTCATTAGTCATTATCTATTACAGTGTTAAAGGTGAGACCAAAATATTGGTACACAGGTAATACAAGCAATATGATACAAATGCCCTGTGATCCTCGGATGAAAGGCGGTATTACCACAAGAGTGTGACCACCAGCATTTTTAAAAACAATAGTGTTGCAGGTGCTTCAGAGGCACCAAGGCTTGCATGGAGCAAATAGGATTTTTCTCTTGTAGACATTTGAACTTAAACAACTTCCATGCTGCTACGCAAACACTTTTTAAAACTCTCCCAGGTTCAGAAGCAAAAGATAAAGGCTGCTATTCTGAAATAGAAGCCAAAAGCCTCAACAAGAGCTACAAAGGTTACTCATGTGGTTCTCAGGAATGTGGCGAAAGTGAAGCTCATATACCAATATTTTGTTGCTCAGTAGCACTGACAAACACTAGATATATCAAAGCAGAGAGCATGGGCTTGCACTGTGAGGTGAGGAGGGAAGTGAAGCAGCTAAATTAATCTGCTCTGTGGCTGCCTCACAAAAACAGCCCTATACCCTATGTAGCTTACTGGCCATGTTCGCATATAATACCCAGCTATGGCTTGCTTTACCCATGGTTTGCTCCACAAGTTACCAGTTGGCCTGGTTCACATGACATACATGGTGAGGAGAGAGTTCAACCATCAGATCTGGCTCAGATGATGCATTAGATCAGGCATGGGCAAGCTCGGCCCTCCAGATGTTTTTGAGACTACAATTCCCATCATCCCTGACCACTGGTCCTGTTAGACAGGGATGATGGGAGTTGTAGTCCCAAAACATCTGGAGGGCCAAGTTTGCCTATGCTTGCATTAGATCAAACTGTGGGTTAGTTTAACACAAATTCAAAAGGACTTACAGCAACAAAGCAGCCCAGGTTTGCATGGTCTTGCTATGTCAACATTTGGCTTAGCCAGCCATACAAATAAATTTGTTATCTTACAGTTGACAACACAAGTCATAATTTGTTTCTCCCAAGCTTGGTTTGTTTTCCAGCTGCTCTTGCTTTGAGCCTTTGTAGCCTGTCAAGCTTAGGGGGAAGGGTTCAAATAAACTATGGTTAAGAAAGTCTATTTGGTTTGGAGATAGTATCAAACAACAGTTAAAAACAAGCCAACAAGCTCATAAGCCAACAACAAACCATACCTGCACATGGTTAGCCTGCTGGGCTGGGTTCATTCAGACAAGCCACAGTTAGGCTAAGCAAACCATGGTTTAGCATTAAGTGTGAACCAGGTCACTTACTGGTCCATCCAACTCACTGCTTTGGGTAGTGTGGTGAGGCAATTAGTTGAGGAAGAAAATCAAGGAATCAGAACAGAGTTAAACAATAAATTTCAATTTTACTAAAGGTTCTGAAAAGCAGCAGGTATACAGTCATAATAGTTACAGAGAAAACCCCATTTTAAAGGGCTTAACCGTAAGAACAATTACAGAAAGTAAGCATTCTGTAACTGAATGATTGAACAGTTTTATTCCTTCACAGTTTCATTTCTAAGACTAGGACCAAAGAGTTAATTTGCTGAACAAAACAGTCCATACCCATTTCTGCCATCTTGTTAGAGCGTTTTGGAGTTTGGAACGGAAAGACATCCCCACCACCTGCACTGGAGCCATTTTTCAGAGAGCCTAAAACACACCAAAACAAACAAAAACCCTCAGAAGCAAACTTGTGGGAGGTGGGAAGAGAAATTATAACAATTATCTGCCAAACAGCAAAGGACTTGCATGTTGTTAAATGAGCAAACATTGTTTACAGTGAAAATGGGCGGATCAACCCACATAACACTGTATTGATATCAATACTGAACACAGCCATTTCTTAGCCAACATTCACAAGGCTAATAGCTGGGTAAAGTTTTTCAAAGTGTTACCCTTTTCTCATAAATACCTTGGATGCCTAGGACAGAAACATATTCCTGTTCTTTAAAAGTTTCCTGAGACTCATTATCTGAGGTATCGTCTGTTTTCTTCACCCATCTTTTTGCATCAAGCGTTTGTGCAGCTTTGTTCTTTCGAACCTTATGACCTGGAAGAGCAGCAGTAAGGCTTTAATATCAAACAAACCAGAAACAGTTAGCTGTTCTCCTGCTTCTGCCAAATCTTTCTCTGCATACACACTTACAACACAATCCCATGTATGTTTCCTCAGAAGTAACAGCTACTGTATTCTAGTAAGTGTTAAGCACTACAGCCTTAGACCCTTTGCATGTAAACATATATTTATTTCCATTTAGAGTTCATTCAACTTAGACTGAGGAGCAGAACACTTTCTTACCAAAATACAAAGGGAGAAACATATTCTAGCAAACCAAATCCCTTAGCCAGTTTTTATTGAGAAAAGGCAAGCAAAAACAATTACTCCGCAAAAGATGGCAAGGAATCAACTGAAGGCAAGGCACCAAAACTATTCAGTCTGCTTATTGTGGATAAGTGTACAAAGGCCTAGTGATAGTAATACCCTTGCAGTTCTGAACATTATTAACTTGCAATCCTAAGATTTCTGAATGTGAATAAAAGGTCTGTCCTGATCTATAAGCAGATCATAATTGGTGGCCGGGGGCGGGGCGGGGACTGTGCAAAGAATAGTCACCTCTTTCAAGAAACAAGATGATGGATAAGAGTTTTGGTCTCTTAGAAAAACCTGGGTTTCCATTATGGCACACACTCAAAAGAAAATCTGTAAAAGCACCAGATATTCTCCTTTTTAAAAATATGTAACTTTAAAGGCGTTTAAAGATATCCAGAGTTTCTAATTACTTTTTTAAAAACCCAGCTGAGAAATGTAGTACCCTATTTTATAATTATGTAAATAAGTTGTCCTTGCACTAACAAGCAATTCATACCTGTATCTTCAGAAATGTGCTTTAGGACATCCTCATCTGCCACAAACTTGACCTCTATCACATTGCTTTTCTTTAACTTCGGATTACTCATAGCAAGAAACCTACAACTAAAAACAAAGTATGCGTCATGTTCCTATCCAGGCACAAGTACAATTAAACTATCCTTATTACCAATAGGAGATGTAACCAAGCCTGAAATGCATGGCATACAAGCAGAATCACAGAAATATTAGTAGCAATAATAATCCTTTCTACTTTCAGAGAATCAGAGAATTGTAGAGTTGGAAGAGACTGTGATGGTCACCTAGTCCAACCCACTGCAAAGCAGGAATCCTGCCCATAACTGTCCTAGGTAGACAAACTCGAACCAGCAACTTTCTGGTTAACAGCCAGATGCACCGACCCATTTATACAAGAAGTATTTAAACAAGGTATTGGATCATCTCCCCAATGAAGTCCCTGCTAGAATTTCTTAGGATTTAGCACCACCATGTTGGCAGCCATCTTCAATTTTGGACTGAACCCCCATTGTTAACCACATCTTAAGCAAAGCAAAATAAAGATTTCACACCTCAAAACACATAAAATCCAACCTTCAAAATGAATTTTACTCAAATGTACTTACAGAGATAAAAAAACCTTACATATCAGCATGAACAGGATTGGAGAGAATACACTTCCACACGGTCAGCCAGCTTAAGTGGATGAGCCTACATTGTCTAAGTTCCACACAGCATTTTCTTTAATCTGAAATGAAAGGAAGAGCCAGAAACACCTTAAAATGGTCAGAAGGGTAGATATGGCACCCTACTGAAATCCCCCAACATTTAAAAAACAATTTAAAAACAACAACTTGCAACCTATGGATAAGGAATCCAAGTATGTAATTTTTTACACAATGCCTCTGCTTTGTTTTATCTGAGTTTTCCAACCACTTTCTTCTTGCACAGATCTGTTGGTGATTTTAAAGTCCTCAATCTCCCCTCCTCCCTGGCCAGCTGGCCTAGCACAGGACCAACTGATGCTAACCGCCCTGTGGAATGAGAGGCAAGCAAAGAAAACATCAGGGACAGCTCCCGGTAGATTGTCTAAGGCGCTGCCCTGAGCCAACTGACACCAATTGCCCTTCAACAGGAAAGAAAAGAGTGAGGGAGGCAAGCAAAGGCAAATTCAGGGCCTCCTCCAGTAGGATTGTTCTCTCCCTGACTGTCAAAGAGCCAACTTATAGCAACCACCCTATGGGAAGGAGCATTTAATGCCTAGTGTGCCTGGTTGTTTCATTTTTGAACATGAGCTTCTCGGTGAATCTGTTGCGTTTTATAAGTGTAGTTGGTCACTTTGAGGACTCAAGTTTCAAAGTGGGATGTAGATTACCGCACAAAGGTTCACAAAATTGAGAAGGTGAAGATCAGTAAAGTACTGCAGAAACGAACAGTGCACAGTTAAACTACACTTTGCAACAAAATGGAGAGAGCCAATCAGAAGCACCAACCAAGAAGGAACCGTTCCTAAAATAAGTCTGCCATTAGAATTCTGGGAAGAATTCAACATAGAAGAAGAAGAGGAGTTTGGATTTGATATCCCGCTTTATCACTACCCGAAGGAGTCTCAAAGCGGCTAACATTCTCCTTTCCCTTCCTCCCCCACAACAAACACTCTGTGAGGTGAGTGGGGCTGAGAGACTTCAAAGAAGTGTGACTGGCCCAAGGTCACCCAGCAGCTGCATGTGGAGGAGCGGAGACGCGAACCCGGTTCCCCAGATTACGAGTCTACTGCTCTTAATGACTACACCACACTGGCTCTCCAGTGTGGTGTGGCTCTCCAGTGTGGTGTAGTGTTATGGCAACAGCATACCTCAGTTTACCAAACTCTCCTCTTCCCCCTGTGCTGTTCTGGGATTTCTCCTGACCACCACCCTGCAACCAATGTGAAGGTGTTGGTGTAAGGGGAGAAGAGCAGCATTGCACCAGCAGGCGTCCTTTGTGTATGAACTATCATGTTCAGTGTAATCCTAGCCACGTCTACTCGAAAATAAGTCCTACATTCCCCAGGTAAGTGGGGTTAAGATTGCAGCCTGACGTAGCCGGTGTTAGGACACAAGTGCCTGGATTCTTGTTCTAAGACGAACAGCCATGACCCTCGCAACCTGATTCATGCAGCTCAAGGCTACAATCCTATGTACTGTAGGCACATCTACCTGGACTGGGAGTAAAGGTAAAATGTAAAGGTAAATGACCCCTGGACGGTTAAGTCCAGTCGAAGGCGACTATGGGGTTGCCCACTCATTTCGCTTTCAGGCCCAGGGAGCCGCTGTTTGTACACCGGGTCATGTGGCCAGCATGGCTAAACCGCTTCTGGCTGGCGCAATGGAACACCATGATGGAAACCAAAGTGCACAGAAATGCCATTTACATTCCCGCCGCAGCGATACCAATTTATCTACTTGCACTGGTGTGCTTTCCAACTGCTAGGTTGGCTGGAGCTGGGACAGAGCAACTGGAGCTCTCCCAGTCGCAGGGATTTGAACCGCCGATCTTCTAATCGGCAAGCCCAAGAGGCTGAGTGGTTTAGACCACGGCGCTAGTAAATACTACTGACCTCTAGGAGTTATTCTGCTTAAACATGAATGGCGGGAGTTATTAACACCAGAAATTAAGGGTCACTTAACTCCACAGGAGGGATGCATGTGGCACTGTGGCTTAAACCACAGAGCCTAGGACTTGCCAATCAGAAGGTTGGCGGTTCGAATCCCTGCGACCGGATAAGCTCCTGTTGCTCGGTCCCAGCTCCTGCCAACCTAGCAGTTCGAAAGCACGTCAAAGTGCAAGTAGATAAATAGGTACCGCTCTGACGGGAAGCTAAACGGTGTTTCCATGCGCTGCTCTGGTTCGCCAGAAGCGGCTTAGTCATGTTGGCCACATGACCCGGAAGCTGAACACCGGCTTCCTTGGCCAATAAAGCGAGATGAGCGCGGCAACCCCAGAGTCGGTCACGACTGGACCTAATGGTCAGGGGTCCCCTTACCTTTAACTCCGCAGGATTTGTTTCCCAGCAGACATGTTTGCGATTACCTTGAACGTGTATAACCCCCCAACAAATATTTAAACCCAATATACTGTGAAATAAACCCACAGGAAATAATGTAACCACTAAAAAGCTGCAGTCCTGAGGCAATTCACGAGGCCAGCTAACTTCAGATGCGCTTTGTTACATCCCCCGCGCCGGTCAACCTGACGATTTCGGGAAGACAAACCCTTCATCGGCCCATTGAGAGTTTAACAAAGCAAAGCAAAACACTAGTCCTCATGAACTCGAGGCTGCCTTCCTGCCCTCCCTTTGAGATACACAGAGCCATTCTGCCCAGGTCTACTCTACTCGGAAGCAAGGCTCGTTGGAATTCAAAGGGGCCGGGGCTTACTCTCAGGTAAAGTACACCGGTAAAGTACACGCCAACCCCCTTCCACACGTGCTTTCTGTTGCCCCCTCAGAAGCCACGTGACCGAGCCCAACGCGCAGCGCATGCGGGGACTCGCCACCCACCGTTGGCCCCGCCCAGAGCCCCCCGTTAAAACTCACAGTGGCGAATGAAGAAGAACGGACCCGCGCGCAGCCGGAACTAGCGCTCTACTTCCCGCGACGTCCGCCGGGACAACGGACCCGCCCATGTCCGTTCTGATAGGCCGGGGCCGGGCTGGCCGCCGCCTTCCCATAGGGGGAAACCTAACGCTCGGCTTTGCGATTGGGTTCCCGTTCCTTAGAGCCGATTGGCTCCCCTTCCCTTCACTCCGCCCCGCGAGGAAAGGCGCTGTTGTGAGGCGAACGAAAGGCGCAGGGAGTCTGCGCGTACCGGCGGCGCTCTGACCAGGCCTCTGGCGGAGTTCAGCCTCCGTGGCAGCTCGGTTCCCCTTCCCAAGGCCTGCAGTGACAAACTGCGAAGCGGGTTCGGGTCTAGCAAGCCTCTGGGCCTTTTTTAAAAATATCAAATTCACAAGGCGGCTTACAGTATAAAAGCGCAAAAATACACAACGTAAAAATACACGCAAAAATGCACAACGTAATAACAAAACAAACAACCCCCCCACACCTCGCCCCAGTTTAAAAAGCCAAAAGCCTGATTATCAGGAAACGTTTTCGCCAGGCGCCTAAAATTGTGTCAGGAGGCTGCCAGGCGAGCCTCCCCCGGGGAGCATGTGAAAAATGGGGAGCCACTTTTCTTCTTCATCATCATTATCATATCAGCCCTTAGCACAATGAAAGATTCCCCTTTACCTTGCATAGCATCTAAAGAACTCGAGAGCTTGCCAGACACTTGTGGCATTTGGGATGGTTGTTGTTTAGTCTTTAGTCATGCCCAACTCTTCGTGACCCCATGGACCAGAGCACGCCAGGCACTTCTGTCTTCCATTGCCTCCCGCAGTTTGGTCAAACTCATGCTGGTAGCTTCAAGAACACTATCCAACCATCTCGTCCTCTGTCGTCCCCTTCTCTTTCCCAACATCAGGGTCTTTTCCAAGGAGTCTTCTCTTCTCATGAGGTGGCCAAAGTACAGTCATACCTCGGGTTGAATACGCTTCGAGTTGAGCGCGTTCGAGTTGCGCTCTACGGAGCGCGTTACTTCCAGGTTTTGCCGCTTGCGCATACACAGATGCTAAAAATGACGTCACACACATGCACAGAAGCGGTGAAAAGCGATGTGTGCATGCGCAGAGGTGACGTCACTAGTTACGTTTACCTCTAGATGCGAACGCGGCTCCAGAACGGATCCTGTTTGTATCTAGAGGTACCACTGTATTGGAGCCTCAGCTTCAGGATCTGTCCTTCCAGTGAGCACTCAGGGCTGATTTCCTTCAGAATGGACAGGTTTGATCCTCTTGCAGTCCATGGGACTCTCAAGAGTCTCCTCCAGCACCACAATTCAAAAGCATCAATTCTTCAGCGATCAGCCTTCTTTATGGTCCAGCTCTCACTTCCATACATCGCTACTGGGAAAACCATAGCTTTAACTATACGGACCGCTGTCGGCAAGGTGATGTCTCTGCTTTTGAAGATGCTGTCTAGGTTTGTCATTACTTTTCTCCCAAATGGATCACTGCCTTGCCGTGGCGAAGGGGCTTGAATAACTCAGAGAAGCTATGAGCTATGCCGTGCAGGGCCACCCAAGATGGACAGGTCATAGTGGAGAGTTCTGACCAAACGTGATCCACCTGGAGCAGGAACTGGCAAGCCACTCCAGTATCCCTGCCAAGAATACTCCATGGACAAAGACAACAGGCATACACAACGTAATAACAAAACAACCCCCCCCCCCCACACACACCTTGCTCCACTTTAAAAGGCCATCGGTTTAAATAGCCAAAGGCCTGGTTATCAGGAAACGTTTTCGCCTGGTGCCTAAAATTGTGTCAGGAGGCCGCCAGGCAAGCCTCCCTGGGGGAGCATGTGAAAAATGGGGAGCCAGTTTTCATCATCATCAGCAGCAGCAGCAGCACTTGAAGTGTTTAAAGCAAAATCCTTAGCACAATGAAAGATTCCCCTTTACCTTGCATAGCATCTAAAGAACTCAAGAGCTTGCCAGACATTTGTGGCATTTGGGGTTGAGGAATATAGGAACTTACCTTCTTTCTTAGCATTTCCAGCCAAGCAAGTAAGAACCTGGGGAACTACATCAGCATTATTGTTGGCTTCTTGTTCATTCAAAAGTGGCAATCTTTAAAGGAAGGTGCTAGTTTGTGTTTCAGCACAAGGTGGCAGTGCTTACCAAGAACTATTTAAAAACTCGCTTGAATGACAAATAAGCGTTTTTTAAAAAATATTGTTCGGTGTTCACAGCGCTTTGATTTTCTGCTGGCTGCAATTATAGCAAATACAAGGCTGTCCAAAAAATGCTATTTGGAGCAAATATCTAATCTGGACAAAATTCGGCTAGGAAGCTTGAAATGTGGACCCATTTCCAATGTCCTTAAGAGATGCTTTCCCCACAGCTGCAAACCAGCACATTTAAAAAAAAATTGTCCAGTAGCACCTTAGAGACCAACTAAGTTTGTTCTGGCTATAAGCTTTCATGTGCATGCACACTTCTTCAGATACCAAGGTACCTCAGATACTTCAGGTATCTGAAGAAGTGTGCATGCACATGAAAGCTTATACCCAGAACAAACTTAGTTGGTTCTAAGGTGTATATTGTCTCCCTGCTTATTTAACATATGCAGTATTCATCATGTGAAAGGCTGGGCTGGATGAATCCCTAGCTGGAATTAAGATTGCCGGAAGAAATATCAACAACCTCAGATATGCAGATGACACAACCTTGATGGCAGAAAGTGAGGAGGAATTAAAGAACCTTTTAATGAGGGTGAAAGAGGAGAGCGCAAAATATGGTTTGAAGCTCAACATCAAAAAAAAGAAGATCATGGCCACTGGTCCCATCACCTCCTGGCAAATAGAAGGGGAAGAAATGGAGGCAGTGAGAGAGGACAAGTTGGTTGGACAGTGTTCTCGAAGCTACGAACATGAGTTTGACCAAACTGTGGGAGGCACTGGAAGACAGGAGTCCCTGGCGTGCTCTGGTCAGGGGAGTCACAAAGAGTCGGGCACGACTAAGGGACTAAGCAACAACAAGGTGCTACTGGACAATTTTTTATTTTGACTGCATCAGACCAACACTGCTACCTACCTGAATCCACATTAAAAATAGTGAGCCTATTTATTAACTAGATGTTGCCTTCAAACTATGCAATTTTCACCATTTTATGATTCTGTTATATATATTAGATTATTCCCTGTGTAATTCCCTAAAGATAGGGGAATTCTTTTTTGAACAGCAGGGCAAAATCTACTAATTAGTGATAATGTAACTGACAAAAAATTATCACACAAAATGGGGTTAATGTGTCCCAGAAATCACCTATGTTGAAATCTATGTTTCAGGTGACCAATGGTTTTTAGCAGATAAAAATGTGACTGACAAGGGAAGCAATTTGTTATTTTCGGTTATGCAATCACCCCCTTAAGGCAGTAGACATCCTTACCTCACACCTCCAGGAAAAGTACCCAGATATTAGATATAGGCAATGACCGATTCACGTACATTCAATATGTGCATGACTGTGCACACACACATCATGGCGACCCAGAAATGGCCAGAAAAGGGGGCAGTACCGGCTTAGGCACGCTCTGCTGTCGCACAGAATGACCTAGAATGCAACCCCACACAAATCAAGGGTTGCCTGTACAGTGGTACCTCAGGTTACATACGCTTCAGGTTACATATGCTTCAGGTTACAGACTCCGCTAACCCAGAAATAGTACCTCGGGCTAAGAACTTTGCTTCAGGATGAGAACAGAAATTGCGCGGCGGCAGCGAGAGGCCCCATTAGCTAAAGTGGTGCTTCAGGTTAAGAACAGTTTCAGGTTAAGAACGGACCTCCGGAACGAATTAAGTTCTTAACCCGAGGTACCACTGTACTTGCTTTGCAACTGGGAACAGCTGTTGACTGAGCAACAGTAGATAAAGGTGGCAGGCTGGAAAATGTGGATATGGGTTAATAGTATAACACATGGGATGGATCTACACACAAGAAAAAAAACTATTAATAAGTCAGAAATTATATCGTTGTAACAAAGGAAAAAAATGCTATGTAAACATTGCTTAGAATATTATTATTATTATTATTATTATTATTATTATTATTAGCACCTATCTGGTGCCATCTCTGACAAAATTCCAGGGTTCTTGATAGCCCATACCTTTGGGACTCCCCCAGGAAGTACATATGGCCACAGAAATGATGACTTTTAAGCAAATTTTAATGCTACTTCTCCTAGCTTTTAAATTACGATTCTTGAGATTTAATTATTTTTAATTTACTGGCTTCTTATTGTTTGATATATAAGCCACTTTACGAAGATTATGCCACAAGAAGGCAGGATATACATATATTTACTTCATGCTGTAGAGGACAAAATTCTGAGTGAAAGCCCTCTTGAGCAGGATAGAAATATGATTAGGCTGAAATTATAATTTGACATCTGAATTGCTCCTGTTAAAAACGTTGCTCTGATAAAAAGTGCCTTCTGGATTATGCATCAGTGTTTTTAAGCTCCCCATCTTTCAGTGTGTCCGTTTTCATGATGGTTGAATGCAAATAGTCAAAATCCTCTAATCCTAAATGAAGGAAGGTGAGATACTAATACACTTATTTTTGACAGATTATCTGAATTTCTCTAACTTGGTTAATTTTGTTTTTAAACCACAGAGTTCACATATATTTGAATTAGTTAAAGGAACTGGAATAAAGCACATTGTGAGATGAAAGTTTTACATACATTGTATGTCTGACTGTTACAATCTTTCCCTCTGCACATTACCTTTCCATGGATCAGGGAATTCTGCAGCAAGAGATAAAAATATACTTCTGTCACTGTGTCCCACCAGTTTTGAGGGGTAGGCTTAAGAGCAAAAAGTATTTCTGAATGGCCAATGAAAGACCTGGAGTTGCCATATGTCCGGAATTTCCCGGACATAACCAGAATATCACAGTCAAAAGCAGTGTCTGCGGAAATCCGATGTCGGTAGTGTCATTTTTGCCGGTTTCCCTTAAAATAGCTAAAAAAATGTCCAATTTATTTGCGCTTTTGCAAAAAAAAAACAACCACAAGAGCTTGGGGCAATTTTTTTAAATTAAAAAAAAGCCCAACAAAAGAAAAGCTCTCTTTGCAGCAGCTTCTCTTCATTCTAAGGGATGTAAAGCAAAATTGGGGAAGAAATACAACAGTGCCACATTTTTCCAGAAACAGCACAATATTTATTTAAACATCTTTATATATTTATTTATATATATATATCTTTTCTGCATTGCAGATTTGTTTCAATTTTATACACCTCTATTTACAATGATTTAAAATATTCTCTCTCTGGCAGGTATTTACAAGATCAACATTTCACATTTTAACAACAGTCAACAGCATTAACCAGATTCAGTAAGACAGTTAAGATAATGGCTTACATGCACCAATATAATGATCTTAAAACATGTCATCTGAGTTCTGTTAATACAAGCTATTCACAGGTTCCAGTTTAGGGTCCCCAACACCGTAAAGACTGCATTTATTACATAACCCATTTTGATTAGCATTTCACCAGCACCAGATTCTGAACGTTTTGGGTGTTATACCAGCATGCATGTTCATGTTGGTGGAACATTAACATAATTCAAGTCTTTCTGCCAAATAGATTTTGTTTACAGAAAGCAGGGTAATTGCTGCCTATGCTCCTTTTGCGAACGAGGTAAAACAGGTTACATAATGCCGAAAAAGTAAAAATCCTTCAAAAATCTTAGTTCAGAAGTAAACCTTTGTATGAGAGAAAATAAAGGGTGGGGGGGGGTGCTTTCGATAGCTAAACATTATACAACAGCTTTAAAAATGATTGCAATTCCTGCAGGATAATAAGATTCAAACGGTTAATGGGAAATTGGGTGTTCCTATTACAAACATTAAAAATTCAGCGACAACTCCTTTCGCAACTTGCTAAATAGTAATAGAAGTCCCACCCCAATCGAGACTTCCGTGTAACTTATAGTTTGGAAACTGCTTTCCAAATAATAGCCAGAACAAAATTACTAATGCCCTTCCCACAAATTTCTACACTAATGGTGAGACACTGTAAAAAGTATTTTTTACAAGAGAACAGTTCTCTCCCTCCCTCCCTCTCACATACACACGTTCAAACACTCATGACTATTTTTCATGAACTCCCACCCCACCCCTGAATGATCCTTAAATCAGCAGGTTAAAAAAGATACACACTCACATTCATTATAAATAAAATTTCAAGTCAAAGAGAAAGTTGGGTAAACTCAGTGAAACACAGTATTTTTTTTACTTTCTCCAATTTCAAGTCCTGCTAAATTTTGTTTTATAAAGACTTGGAGTAATTGTTGAACTAGGAGGGCTGTTAACTATAGAAGTCCTTACTCAGGGCCAGAAAAGGAAGAATATTGGTCCCATCTGAATTAAAGCACCAGAGTGTTCTACTGTCATTTTATCTGGTACCAACATATAATTCAATGTATAATTATTTTAATTCTTCAACATCTAGCACATGAGATAACTGTTTTGAAGTCATCTTTTAAAACAAATGACAAAAGCAGAAATATACCAACATTCTACTGTGCTCACTAAAATATATCTACCTTGAAAATTAAGTTATGAAAATGAAACAGCTTATTAACGCAACTGACTTTGTTAAGAAATATGCAAAATGATAAACTATTCCTAAGCACTTTGTCTAACATTATTTTTGGAAAAGGCCAGTAGGCAGTTCTGAGAACTCTGCTATAAAAGTTAGTCTACTGAAGACTGGACACATTTTTAACACAAAGTCTTCAGGAATTTACAAAAATACACACAAAAAGTTATACCCCCCAGCCCTGCACCCATCCTAGATATTATATTTTCTACTTCTAAATATGACTACATAACCTATTGTGATTTATGCAATTCCAAGCCTCAGTCCTGATAACCACAAGGAATTTCAGTAAATATATATTTAAAATGGCTATTATCTACATAGTTTGCTCCTGCATTTTTAAAAATTGTGATTCTGGAGTTAGCTTGGAATTTACAAATGATGAAAATGGCTAAACATACATACACAAACACCATGCTCTCTGGAATTCTTCAAGTCTGATGAATACATTCTGTTCCACCAAACCTAGGCATTCCCCCCCCCCATTATTTTAGGGCAGAGCATTTATTACTCAATTTACTTGCTGCACATAAAGTTAAAATACTAAATAGAATTATAAACAGTGACTGCAATCCAACACTTGTAAAAATAATTCTGAGAGCTCAAGCAGAGTTTAGATTAGTTTGCTTCAAAACAGAACACGGTTGTAAAAGCTAAAGTTTCAAATGTGGCTTACTGGATGGCATCAGGTGGTGTCAGTTTTGAGTGTGGTATTTCTTAAGAGTTAAAAATTAAATTCGCAAGCACTTGAGTGATTCTAAATTATCTTTGGATCCCAAACAACAAAAAAGTAACAAGCTTCATATTAATAATCGCAGTAGGACAATCTAGACAATTTTCAAATCAGTAAGTGATCTAGTTCCATTGACTCAACAAGGTGTGAAGCACTGATCTTTCCTTGATGTCCATTAAATAAAAGAATGCTTTACTTTCTCTAGATTTATCTGTTTTAATATTTATCTGTATAAAACTAGGTAAGATTTGTTAAAACTGTTGGAATGAAGCAGATTAACTGGGAATTAACCCAAACAGAGGTTTGCAAAAATAAATTGAGCCTATGGGCTTTAGTTTATTTAATGTATTTAATACTAGATAACGCATCAACTCAACAGTATTTGGCATGGATTTAATTTTCCCAGCTTACACTTTGAGTACTAAAGACAGTTTATAATTGCCGCGTTTTCAATCTTCTTGTAAGATGTTAAGAAACAAAACATCTGAAATTTTTATCCAAATATTATTATTTTTAGGTTTTACAGTCTGTCTAATATCCTGAACTGTTTATTGTTGCTGTGTGTGAGTTCAGAAGGGGAAATCATCTTAGCTTAAAACCATGGCCAGAGGGGTAGCATTCCCATCCTAAAATGAGTACGTTCGAACCTAATTTTAATCAACCGTAAAAAAATCTTTTAACTTACAGGTAAACACTGATAAAAATGAAAAGGCAAACCTTAACTTTTTTTGGAGGCAAGAAAATATTACGGTTATATTTACATATTGCATACAAACAACTGAGGCAATCGATTGTCAACCCATCACAAATGTACCTATTTGCATACACTCATCCAATAAGAGGGTGACCAGTCCTTCAACCCTGCAATTCTACTGTTCACAAAATAGTGCAAATAAAATTGTTTGAAAACATTGTGATTTTCCTTACTTCGATGGCAAAATATATAAACTTGCCAAGCTTAAATCTAGGAAGAGAAACATGATAATTAGAGCATCTACTACATGTATCAGACACTGACTGAATTTGAAAAACCTATGCTAATACATATCCGCTGTGATACGAATTCATCACTTCCATATGGAACTTTAGTTTCATGCTGATAATCACTTTAAGAACTGAACCGAAGTCCTGCCCTTAAGTTGCACACTTCAGATGTACAATAATACACTTTCATTCTCAATATAGTGCTTAATGTTGTTTGATAGCTACCCACTACATCTCACACTGTTGCCTGCAGCATGAAACGATAGCTCCCTTACCCAATATCCAAACGTAACTAAAATAAGACCGCTTGCAATTGTATGTTCACCTTTCCTCATGTATAAATCCTGGGCAAAATTAAAAGCAGGATATTATTTAATTGTGGGACTGTTCAATTCCACCCTAGAGGTTTGCAAGTGAAAATTGTTGCATTGAACTGTGATCCTAACGTCTCCTGCTCACAGACTTTTTCTGCAACATCTATATTTTCAACTATCACATGTCCTGCTCATATTCCTCCACAAGGTACCTTCAGTTTAAACACAAGATGTGAAAGTGTAAAACCACACTCTAAAAAGCAGAAGCTGTGACAATAACAAGTAATTACGGGGAAAGGGCTTTAAATGTAAATACTGTTTTTGTCACGAGTTATCAGGAAGTGACTTAAAATACGCTGAAAACAGCTCGTAAGGCAAATGATCAATCAGAGTTCATTTGACAACTCTGGCCTTTCCACATCAATTCAATGCTGTATCATTTCAGTTCAATTCATTTCTTGAGAAAGCACAGTGGCTCAATGAAGACCTAGTATTTCTCTAGTTTCTTAAGATGATTAAAATATTGGGAGCTTCCTTGGGGGCACAAGCACTTGGCTCCTTCTCTGCGTCCTCCTTCCTTTTCAACATTTTGCTAGCATAGTTTCTGTGCCAAGTTGAATGCTCACCCCAAGTCAGGTTTTAAGCCAGCAACTAAAAGCTAGCGTTTGACTCCCTGTATACTTTTGGTATTGTATTAATATTTCTAAAATACATGATAGATACTCAAAACACTCCCGAGAACTAGTGTGCCACCAAATCCAGAAATAAACTAAAGTGGGTGGGGTTTTAGCAGAAAGGAGGAAGAGGAGAGCGTGCAAAAGTCAAGGTGCTAAGAGGAAAGGAACACACTTGGGCTAACTCCCAGTATCAAACATGGATTTTTTTAAAAAAATGAGTGGGGAGGGGAGAGATGTTACATCTATATTGAGCCAGTACTTAAAAGCACCAGGTTTTCAACAGAACTTTGGAACACCATAGCATGGAGCAGCAGATACACCAACAGACGCTCAAACAGCACCAACATGGACCCGTTAAAACGACTGCTTGATACCAGCAGGTGACACACAAACACACACCGTTAAAAAAAGGCGCTCAGCAGCATTTATCTGTTACAGAACATACTATAGAGATCCTCGGGGGACAAGGAAAGCATACCACTTGAACCCACAATATGGGGAAAGTGCATATTAAAAGAGGGATAGAATCTGAATTGCGTCAAAAGAGGACAATAAAGGGAATTTAAGAAGAAGAAGAGCAGCAAGCAAGTATTAGATTCATGCCAGAAGGCACTAAAAACAAAAGAACCAAGTACAATATGTTTCTACTGCACAACAAAATAAAAGAACTAATTTGGGTTTCAGCAGCCTTATCTGAGACAACCTCTATCCCACACACAAACATTATATATAATTTATTTATTTTTTTGTAATTTTAATGTGCTGAAGATACACAACATCTTTTGGTTTTCATTTTAATAAGCAATAAAGACTTATTGTTAAACACATTCAAACTTGATAGCAGGACTACCACCCATTGGGATGCATAATACGCATTTCTGCACTTTGTGTACATGCCATTACAAATCAGAAAAGGCTGGCACGTTCTTTCAAAACTCGTTTTAACATCTCACTTCCGTGTCTTTCAGAAAGAAAAAGTACAAACAACCGATTTGGTCCTCAGCACACGTCAGCCAAGGGAAGGGGACAGGACGCTTTTTGGAACTCCAATTCCCATCAGCCTCAGCCAACATAACCAATGATCAGGGACGATGGGAAAAATAGTCAAAAGCAGCTGAAAAAGCTCAGGTCCCCCAGCCCTGCTTTACAATAATATAAATTTCCTCTCTTTTGACTAAGATTCCCTTTTTTGGCTTCCTTTGTGTAGACTACATAGAGTGGGATCCTAAAAAGGTACTCAAGATGTGCCTATGAGCTTGGACATACCCAGTGGTTTTTATTTTTAAATTTCCAGTTTAATTGCAACCAGCGCTATCCCCACCATGGCCATGATCCACAATTTTCTTTTAAAAGCTCCCTCCATTTCAAACATGGTTTGACAGGTGGGATGGTGAGTTGTTGTTTACCAAACCCAAAGCCTAAGGAACTAGTCATGCAGCCTTTGGGGACCTGGCTATAGTTTCTGCTATTTTTTAAAAAGGAAGTGTTTCTATAGAACAATAATTGAGAGTGGATCCCACCAGTATGCTAGAAAATTAAGAGGTGTGATCAGGCCCCTTTCACCAGTCTATGGAACATAAGCACTTTCTGAAGTACTGTACTGACTTCAGAGCCAAAAGAAGTCTAGCCGACGCCTTACACACTGCTTAGTTATTACTTTGGATATTTATTAGTTGCATTTAATCACAAGTGAACCTTCCTGAGTTTCAATTATACGGGATTGGATTCAAACTAATTTAGTTGAACTCAGGTCTCATGGAAATCAAGGTAATAACTTTGTCATTAAAAGTCCCACTGCTTTGAATGGGAACGAAGTGTAAATAACTTTCTCTAGATCCATCCCTTAGTATGTAATGGTTCAACATTAGTTTAGCTTCAGTAAGAACCCTTTACAGAACTGCTATAACTCTTACAGCAATTGTACAAAACAACATTGCTATTAGGTAGGCTAGGTCCTTTTGAAAAAGTGGAATTTTAAAGTTATGAGTCCGGGAAGCAAGAGAGCAGCAGAACTGGAAGTTGTCAATTATATTTAAAAAATTGTTTTCATTATTATTTAGCAGAGTAATGGCACTTTGTAGTTCTAAATATCATAGTCTTTATTCTCTCTAAAAATAACCTATTGTTTCTACTCCTCCCAACCTTCCTCTCCAATGTAATGAACCCAAAATGCCAGAGTTGGGAGACAGAACTTAACAGCTTTTTCTTAGATTAATAACCTGCACATTTCCAGATCAATGTACAAGGGATAAAGGGGCAAAATTCCCCCCTTTGCTGTTGATGTATACACAAGACTGTCCAAAACATGATGAATACTTTTCTTTAGAATAAGAAATGCAATTTAAAGCAGTGATCTACAGCGTAAACGCCAAATATTGCCCACACACCAGTCACATGCATTCAAAATTAGTTTCAATTGTACGAGTTCCCAGATTATTAGAGGGAAGAGGATTCCACCTCACACCTTACATTAGCTAGATGAAATAGTCACAACTGCAATAGATTAATCAAAATATAGGCAGTGAGTTGTTACCCTTCTGGGAGATAGGACTGCCAAAAACGCCATTGTTTAGGCAAAGGTTTTAAGAGGATTCAGTCACCTATGTTTCCTGCAGCCGTTGGCTCTGTTCCTGGCATATCTTTCTGGAGAACATTCTGTATTTACCGCAGATTTCCGAGTCTATTCTGTGACTAAATTTAGTCACACCACAGCAAGCGGCCTCTCTTCATCTGCAGTTTCTTGTTCATTTCAAAGAATATCAACTTACAAAAATAGCTTCTCTTAAAAGGAGCAGTGCTGAAGAGCAATTTCTGGGTAAGCCTGTGTGCTCCTTTTCTACTTCTCACTTATTTTTGAACATAATTCATCTTTCAGGAAGTCCTGGCATATAGGCAAATCAACCCTGTGTCCTGGACGGGGAAGACATGTAACATGAAATATGGCTACAACGCCATTAAAAGTGCATTGTAACCTACACTGTCTACTTACAGCCCACTCTTTCGGAGGAGGCAACAACTTGGAAAACGTGCATGTCTCAATTGCTGAACGTGAAGTGTTTGGGGAGGAAGAATAGAGGGTGGTAGAGAGGGAGGACTGCTCTCGTTTTCATGACAAAGTGCATTCAGACAGCCACCAGGAGCAATGGCAGCGTTTCCCTCCCTCGGAATTGATTGCACTAACTCAGAGGTCCAAAGTCCTATTAGAATCTCTGAGGCACTCCTGGTTCTAAGAGACAAAAAGTCACAGTCCAGTAGTCTTTGCAGAACTGTAGATTGAGAAAGCTAACCCGTTTCTATTTCTCAAAAAAAAGCCAAAGCTTCATTTTCATAGGGATCACATTCACCATTTCCTCCGATCTTCTCAAAACTCACAGTGTTGAAATGGGACTGATCAGCCTACAATGGATTGCACATCACCCAAGGAGAAAGGAAGGCATGGAAAAGGCATAAAGTACATCTTATACTTGCTTCACAACAACATTTAGGGAGGGCAAGGGCGGGGGGGGGGGGGATTGGAACATGAGGTTTTATTGCTGTTTCAGTACAAAATATAGTATGACATCTAAAATGAATTGAACAAGATCACAAAAGCCAGGATTTTCACACTATAGGATGATGGTTGCTGTCGTTGCTCAACGAGGAATTGGGTAAAAGGGGAAAGTGGAGGAAGGACAACAAAGTTAAACCTGGGATATGAGTTGCATATTGAAACTTGGGGATCGGGACTGCTTGGTCAGAGGAGCTCCTGGCGAGATGACATCTTTGCCATTTCCAGCTTGGCCTAAGCGGTCCTCCTGTAGACTAATGGTCGAAAACCGATTGGTGTTGCCAGCTGCTAAGTTAGTAACACCCTCACCGCCAATACCAACTCCTGAACCCCCTTGACTGCCATTCACGTAGTCAAATGATTTACTGGAAGAAGCACTAGCAGTCCGAATCAGGCTCACGCTATTGGCTTTTGGCACCACCTGCCCAGCAGGCAGGCTCAGGTGTTTCTTTGTAGGAGTCATTTCAATTGCATCTGTACTGAGGTCAATAGACTGGTTCAGGTACTGCTTACGGGCAGATTCTCGAGGGCTCTCCATGGATTTAGTAGGTGTTGAAATCTCCTTATCCTTGGCTGAACGCCCAGTCACTCCTTTCCTTAAGCTGCCCCTTTGAGATGTGGATGAAAGTTTGGCTCCAACTGGCTGGCTGCTCAGGGACGCCCCAGATGAAAATCCTTCATCAGCATCATTAAGATTCACAGATTCTTCTCTTCCATTGACACCCTCACCATCTAAAAACCCAAAAGAAATCAGATTGAGAAACGAAACCATCATGGTACAAATTTTACAACATTTCTACGACTGCACCTAGAACATTTCTTCACAAATTTGTGTTTTATTCTGTGACCTAACTCTCCTAATAAACATGGTTAGGATTGAAAACACAATATATATTTTTTCTGTCAAAGCCCAGAAGATCCATATAAGGCTGAAGTCTTGAAACACACTTACTCAGAGGGATTACTTCTGAGTAAACGTTATTAGAATTGTTCTGGGTGGCTACAACTTCCAACAAATTACGTTCCATTGATAATACTCTGCATCCTACTTAAATTTTCAATGGTTATGGCAAACGAGACATTCAGTGGGCATAATTGCATTTAACATGTTTATTTTCCCTTCTAAACAACAGTTGTGATGAGCCAACTGAGATTCAAACCAAGGCACACAGGAAGAGGGGAGTTTAATCCTTCCCTTCGCCATAGTCACGATGAAAATCACCAGAGGAAGCATCAGCTTTCAGTGGGAAGGGAGTTTCTTAGAAGGACAAAATAGACACAAGAAATACAGTTACAGATGGGTAGCCGTGTTGGTCTGCCATAGTCAAAACAAAAAAAATTCCTTCCAGTAGCACCTTAAAGACCAACTAAGTTAGTTCTTGGTATGAGCTTTCGTGTGCATGCACACTTCTTCAGATACACTGAAACAGAAGTTGCCAGATCCTTCTATATAGTGAGAAGGTGGAGAGGGGTATTACTCAGAGGAGGGTGGGGATGGGTGATTGGCAGATAGCTGTGATGAGCCTGTTGACGACTATTAACGACTGCAGTAGGTCTTACAGGAAAAAGCAAGGGGTGAGAAGGTGAAAAATGGCTTTGTCATGTATAGTGAGATAAGAATCCAATGTCTTTATTCAGGCCAGGTGTCTCCATGGTTTTAAGTTTGGTAATGATTTGCAATTCAGCAGCTTCTCTTTCCAGTCTATTTCTGAAATTCCTTTGTAGTAAAACAGCTACTTTGAGATCTTGTATAGAATGTCCTGGGAGATTGAAGTGTTCTCCTACTGGTTTCTCTGTCTTGTGATTCTTGATGTCAGATTTATGTCCGTTTATTCTTTGGCGTAAGGTTTGGCCTGTTTGTCCAATATAGAGAGCTGAAGGACACTGTTGGCATTTGATGGCATACACAATGTTAGACGATGAGCAATTAAATAGTCCAGAGATGGTGTGTGTGATGTTGTTGGGGCCAGTAATGGTGTTGTCCGGGTGTATTTGCTGCCACATACACCCGGACAACACCATTACTGGCCCCAACAACATCACACACACCATCTCTGGACTATTTAATTGCTCATCGTCTAACATTGTGTATGCCATCAAATGCCAACAGTGTCCTTCAGCTCTCTATATTGGACAAACAGGCCAAACCTTACGCCAAAGAATAAACGGACATAAATCTGACATCAAGAATCACAAGACAGAGAAACCAGTAGGAGAACACTTCAATCTCCCAGGACATTCTATACAAGATCTCAAAGTAGCTATTTTACTACAAAGGAATTTCAGAAATAGACTGGAAAGAGAAGCTGCTGAATTGCAAATCATTACCAAACTTAAAACCATGGAGACACCTGGCCTGAATAAAGACATTGGATTCTTATCTCACTATACATGACAAAGCCATTTTTCACCTTCTCACCCCTTGCTTTTTCCTGTAAGACCTACTGCAGTCGTTAATAGTCGTCAACAGGCTCATCACAGCTATCTGCCAATCACCCATCCCCACCCTCCTCTGAGTAATACCCCTCTCCACCTTCTCACTATATAGAAGGATCTGGCAACTTCTGTTTCAGTGTATCTGAAGAAGTGTGCATGCACACGAAAGCTCATACCAAGAACTAACTTAGTTGGTCTTTAAGGTGCTACTGGAAGGAATTTTTTTTGTTTTGACAAGAAATACAATCACACATTTACCAGCACACCTAGTTAGGCCCTTAAAAGCTACTACCAATACAATAGAGCACTTTTACCCAAGTTACCAAAGTCCTTCATATAATATTCCTGAAATTTTCAGCCATGTTCCTGGTACAATCAGTTCTTATGAGGTGGTCCAAGAGCTGCCTTGGACATTTTCAAGGTAACAGCTGTTCCAAGCAACTAGTATTTTAATGTTGTATTTTAATCTTGTTTTTAAGTTGTATTCATTCAGCTTGTTTTTATCATTGCTTGTTAGCCGCCCTGAGCCCGGCCTTGGCTGGGGAGGGCGGGGTATAAATAAAAATAAAAATAATTATTATTATTAACGTAAACCTGGCTCCTGCCAGGACCCACAGCAACCCCACTGAAGATGAGGCAGCAAATGCCTCCAGGACTGGGAGGGCATACTGAAATACCATCTCTTCCAGAAAAGAGATTACGGGACAAGAGATTACTGTCCTTATAGGACTTATGTGTTGAAGGAATGTTTTGTTGCCATTAATATAAGAATGCATGCTATGTGTTTTGCTTTTGTGAATTTTAGTGAGGGTTTTTAAAATATATATATATATATATATATATATGCTTTCGTAGATTTTCACGGGTACAGGAATGCAGGTTTTGGTGTCCTCGGGTATCTTCCCGTGTAAAAGTTGGGGTGTCTAGGCGACGTTTCGACGAGGTCTCACTCGTCATCTTCAGGCTGGTGCTTTCGGCTTCTTGTTACTGGAACAGAGCAGGATCTCAGTGTTTGAGTTCCTATAAATACTGTTGAGGAGGTGTGGCCTCCTATGTTCTGGGCAGAGAGGAAGTTCCCAGGCTAGTGTGCCTTTTCTTCTTTTGTTCCTTAATTGCTTGAGGGATATCTTGAGTGATTTCTTGAGTGATATCCTGAGTACCACTTAGGTGGGTCATTAGGTGTGGATTAGTTGTTAAAGCCTTTGTGTCTTGACCTCTTGAACTTTGTGAAGAGTTTTTCTGAGAAGATGGGTGTACTACATTTAGTTGTGCTCTGGCTTGGCTTCGTGTATAGGGGCGAGCTGTGGTTTTGTGGCCTGTGCCAGCCAGATCTGTGTAGGGATTGCAGGGGGGTGCAGCATCCGGAGGTGCCACCATGGTTTGGCTACTGGATGGTGTCTGTAATTTATCTGTGGAGAGGGTCTGGGTTTGGGTCTGGTGTGGTTGATTGGTGATGGCGTTCTGTGTGCCTCTGGATCTGGTGTCAGTTTTTGTGGGGAGGGCTAATTTCCAGATGTCTGGCAAGCGGGATGTGTCGTCACGCTTGTTCATGTTGTGAGGGTGTTTCTCTATCTCGATGGCTTCCATGATTATTCTCT
This sequence comes from Podarcis muralis, assembly GCF_964188315.1. Taxonomy (NCBI): domain Eukaryota; kingdom Metazoa; phylum Chordata; class Lepidosauria; order Squamata; family Lacertidae; genus Podarcis; species Podarcis muralis. The sequence continues at coordinate 124,046,937 of NC_135655.1, read as the reverse complement.
TGTGGTGATGTTCCATGTTAGAGAGCAATTTGGAATCTGCAAAATTAATTTCGTGTCCTGTTTCTTTCATGTGTTGGAAGAGAGAGGAAGTTTTTTCTTCTTTTTTGACGGCATTCTTGTGTTCTGCGATACGTGCATTTATTCGTCTGTTTGTTTGTCCAATGTACGTGGCTGGGCAGACTTTGCAGGGTATTTCATAGACCCCTTGGTTTTCCAACTGGATTTTATCCTTGGGCTTGCCAGACATCTGGAAATTAGCCCTCCCCACAAAAACTGACACCAGATCCAGAGGCACACAGAACGCCATCACCAATCAACCACACCAGACCCAAACCCAGACCCTCTCCACAGATAAATTACAGACACCATCCAGTAGCCAAACCATGGTGGCACCTCCGGATGCTGCACCCGCCTGCAATCCCTACACAGATCTGGCTGGCACAGGCCACAAAACCACAGCTCGCCCCTATACACGAAGCCAAGCCAGAGCACAACTAAATGTAGTACACCCATCTTCTCAGAAAAACTCTTCACAAAGTTCAAGAGGTCAAGACACAAAGGCTTTAACAACTAATCCACACCTAATGACCCACCTAAGTGGTACTCAGGATATCACTCAAGAAATCACTCAAGATATCCCTCAAGCAATTAAGGAACAAAAGAAGAAAAGGCACACTAGCCTGGGAACTTCCTCTCTGCCCAGAACATAGGAGGCCACACCTCCTCAACAGTATTTATAGGAACTCAAACACTGAGATCCTGCTCTGTTCCAGTAACAAGAAGCCGAAAGCACCAGCCTGAAGATGACGAGTGAGACCTCGTCGAAACGTCGCCTAGACACCCCAACTTTTACACGGGAAGATACCCGAGGACACCAAAACCTGCATTCCTGTACCCGTGAAAATCTACGAAAGCATATATATATATATATATATATATATATATATATATATATATAGCAAACAGGAAAATGGAAAAGATTTAGGAAACAAAAGCAAAATGACACGGATTAGATGCTGACTGGCCAGTTTATCCCCTGTATTCATTCTTCCTGAAAGCAATATTATCGTTCCAGATGTGCGTGACTTAAGGTAGAATCTCACTATATTGTCATTTCTATGAAAGTGCCATTGTAAATACTTTTATGGGGCTACTGCTAAACCTTTTCAAAGCAACTTGACTCGCTACATGATTTGCCTGTTGTGCCAACACTAACTGCTGGAAACATGCAACACTGGCATGAAACCTCCATTTGAGGCAATCCACATGGTGAGCAGTTTTCAACTGTCAGTGCTATAAGTGTGGAATTAGTGCCATATGGAAGCATCTCCAGCCTCATCTCCATCTAGATGGGTAATAAGAAGAATTGCCACCTTTGGGAGCATTCCTGCATCATCCATACTGCAGTAGCCTTCTGTAGCTGTTGTAGCTTCCAACCCACTAGCTGGAAATCACTGCCCTAACTCAATTTTCATAATTATGCAACACTCCTCAGTTTTATCAAGTGGTTCCTAATATATCCTGTCTTTCATCTCTTCTCCTCGGCAAGATTACCATATTGGCAGATTTTTAAATCTAGTATTAAATTCGACTGTCAAGGAACACACAACATTTTACACTCTGAAGGGGTATTTTCTGTTCTTTTCTAAGCAGAATTTATTCAACTCATCTTTATAAATATTAACATAACATTGCCCTGCGAAACGCAACAAAATTAGAAAGCAGCCTGTCGCACATTTCCATACAGTGCTTCCCATATATCAAAGAGGACATTTAAAGAAAACGAGTCACTCTGCACATGGTATTATTTACACATACAAATACAAAAGCCATTTAATACATACCTAGAACAGAACATCCTGAAAACAAAAGCACCCCTTTATCAGACGCAACATTTATATTCTTTGAGATCATCATGCAAAGCCAGGTGACAGTGCATTTGGTTCAACAGCAGCAGCTGCCACCAACACCACCTCTCTCAAGCCTTTCTTATCCTAATGGATATTGTGAAAGTTGCATGGAGAAGCTCCAGAACTACATGGCCAAAGTTCTCCATAAGTGCAACTGAAGTCTCGTGATAATTTTGCAATGTACTCAAAATTAAATGGTTTGAACCTGCAAGATGGGAGACCTGCAACAATAATTGAGGAATTAAGACCATGAAGTATCCATTCCGCTGGGAGAAAAGAGTCAAGAGAGGCTCAGTGGCAGCTTTTGGGAGGCTACCACCATGCAGAGGCCCAAGCAGCTCAGCAGTGCTCAAGAGTGAAAAACAGACAAGACAACATGCAGGGTAGTACCTTTCAAGCCACAACCCAGACACTCCAGTGAGGTTTCTGAGCAATTTGCTTAACTAAGTTACTATTCAGTATCCACCCTCCTACTTCCTTTCTGGCCTCAATCAAAACAAGGAAGCACAGCTTTCTTCTCCCACAGAAAATGAAAAACAAAAGTTATTTAACAAAGCCTAGAGAGGCAGCAAAATGTTTGTCACAACAATAAAACAAAAAAATCAGAAGCATGTAGCGGGGGCCAGTTTTTGTCATACTGAAATATTTTTATTTTTGACTCTCCACACTATCACCTTCTGGCTTTTTTGTCCAATGGCCACAAACCACTAACCAAAACCTGCTGTCAATATCACACCTTTCCATACAGACATTACTATTCCACTTCTTGTTAACTTGCAGTACAGTGGTAGCTCGGCTTTCAAGCGTAATCTGTTCCAGAAGATCGTTTGAGTTCTGATACATTCAAAAAACGGAAACTCAATAGCTGACAGCTAGGCCTCAGGATCTTGTACTCAGCAAAAGCTGCATGGCATATTCAACTTCCGAGGCATGTTCGAAAACCGAAACATTTGCTTCCAGGTTTACGGCATTCGAAAACCGAAATATTCGTCAATGGAGACGTTTGAAAACCAAGGTACCACTGTATATGAAAACTGACATAGCTTCATTTCACAGAAACCCAAGTCTTCCACCTACCATTCTTCGTAATTAAAAATGTGGAATATCAGAAATTAGCATAGCCAAGAAACAGTATTTACTAGTTGTATTTTTTGCAAGATTAACATCACCAATAAAAACCACAAAAATGAAAACTCACATTACAAACAGGATTATTATTATTATTTTTACCCAAGCCCAAACCCGTTTCACCCCAGAACATCACTGAAAAACAGCTTTGCTCAGCCTGAACAAAAAGTCAACCTCAAGTTTTCTCTGCTTGGAGCCATGCTCCCATATTCTTCCCTCCATTTGCCATTAACCGTAATAGGGTGATGCACACTCCAAATAAAAAGTCACGTGGTACAACACTGAAGGTCTTTAAAAATAAGACGTGTTTTTAAAAATGTGAGTGCCACATACTTAGCGACCATTTTTCAAAAGAAGATACTCAGCATGTGAGGATTTCTCAGCATCCTTCTGGCCATGCACATGCAATGTTTTAGTTAGTACAACAAAAAACAGACTAGTTGGGACAAATGGAGAAAGGTTGAGGCTCTTATTTACTGAGCATGCTCAAACTCGTTCTGCACCACGAGCTAATTCTAAAATTGCTTAACACTTCCATAATTTTCTACTGATGCCTAAGGTCTTGCCTTTCCTTTACATTTGATGCAACAAAACATTAACTCTAGAAATATTTTGAATGTTAACCTTCCTTACGGCAACTGCAACGCATGTGCAGTACATAGCCTGCAAGTACAACGTCACAAAAGATATGACTTGAGTCATCAGCCATGCCAAAAAGGCTGCACCAAATATAGAAAGGGGTCTTCACACAAACAGGTTCAGATGACCTGAGGAATAGCAAAATATATTCATATAACTGTACAGCAAATTAAGCATCCCTCCATCAGGACCAAAGGGACTGTAGACTGATCATATCAACTACATAAAAAGAGAACCTCTTCCTTCAAGAGAACAAAATAATATCTTGTCTAAATAAAAAGGCACTAATGGCCTGAAGGATACCACTGTATTAGGCTATGTTTTTCACAAAGATTAGGCTGCACCTACCAGGACAACCTGGTATGAGACACAATCTCATAACTAGAATTTAATTCAACTTTAGGACATAGCTGGTCACTCACACAGTTCTCATGACCAGAAGATTAAAACAATCAAGCAAATTGGAAACACAGCAAGTGAAGTGTTATGCAAAAGATGCTTGACGAGGAAAAAAAAACCTTTAGAAATTTCTTTAATTAAATATTTTCTTAACTGAAATCGGGGTAAAATAAAAATTGCATACCCTAAATGGATTCGAGATTTACAAAATGATTTTGGCCTGTTTACTTGGTGCATTCACTTATTCTGATTATTCTGATTATTATTATTATTGAGTTAACATGCTCAGTAACAGGGTGTTTCCAAGCAATCCCAAAGTTATTGTGTGTGGCGCTTTGCCTTATTTTAGCCATGCCAAGCTAAGTGTCACAAAGAGGTTTGAGTTGCATAGTGCTGGAAAAGTTAGTTCCAAACCTGGTGCTAAGCATAAAAGGGATATGTGTGTTAGAAGCGGAAGAGAATACACCTTGGGATAGTGGAAACACACTCCAGAATGAAAAGGATTTCTGCTTGGGGATAAGGAGCAAGGATCCTCCTCCAGCAACTGCCTTACTGACTTCTGCCTCATCTCTGTCCTACCCTCTGTTGTGGCTGCTGCCAGGTTGGGCTCCGGTGAGCCATGCTCAGGGGTCCTGAGCACCAGCACGTCCCCCTCTTGCTTGCGTTTGATCCCTAGGTCTGTGGAGCCGTGTAGGATCGGAGATCCGGGAATGCTCAAGTCAGCATCGCTTGAGAAGTCAAAGCCATCTGGGATTCAACATATAATATTTTAGTGCTTTTCTACTCTTTCCCTAAACATTCCGCCCCAGGCAGGGAAACGAAGGTTTTGCATAGACATGGAACACAACAATAATGCTATCTGCACTTTACTAGGCAGAGAGCAGCAGGACACCATATAAATAGACGTGCTGTAGACAAAGAGACCAGCATACAACATATCAATGATAAGGACACACATGACCAATGATTTGCGAAATGGTAATACTGGTTTTAGGGTCAGGAAGCCAGAATAGAAAGAAACACCAGAGTATCAGCAGAAGGAAGCTTAATGGAGAGAAGAATTCCATTTTTAAAGTTTGCCTATTATGCTTTTCTACTCTAATATATGTGGCAATAAAAGCATTAAAAGTAATGTGATTCAAAAATAAACACAATTCTAAAATAAACATAATGCATGAAAAGTAATTATAATAGATATTTTTTAAATTTCAACTTTATGTTTGTTTTAGAACCAGTCTTAATTAGAAAGCTGCTCATCATTAAAAATAATGAGAAAAGTCCAAAATTGGCTCAACAAACAAACTGACATTCACCAATAAGGTTTTTTTTTTCTTTTTCAAATTTAGGGCCTGAAAATATAGTTCTAGGGACAGTACATATTATGTAAACTTGGTGAAAGTTCTATCTAAGCTTCTTAGTATTTCTTAAATGCCAGTCATAAATTTTGTCAATGAAACCCCTATTAGTTTTATAGTTATGAATCCTCTCACTCCAAGCTCTATTATTATTTTGACATTGCTTCCCCTTTTTCAAAGTTTTTTACATTCCAAAATTGCACTCCTGGAATGTGAAACATTCAAATTTCCAAATTTTCAGAGATACTATGTGGCTGCATACTACAAACTGCAAATGAGCATATTTTCAAGCCACAGGAGTATGTTTTAAGACTGTTTTAGAGATATGATCCAACTAACAAAATATGGAAAAGGATGTCAGAACTTCATTATGTTCTAGCCCTGCAAAAACAAACAAACTGTACCATAGGATACCACTTAAATCACTTAAACCCTTCTAGGTTCCCCAGAACATAAAGTAAGGATACTGACCTCCTTACAGGATATCATGATTATATGTTTACACATGCAGTGGACAGAAATTGATCACAACTATCTATATTGCAGAAACCAATGTTAACATTCACGCTCAGAGACCAGTTTGTAGCAATGGAGGTGAAGAATGCTATGCTACATTAATAGCTTAACCCGGAAAGAATTACCTTCTCTTCTCCAGCGATGTCGGCGGATTGAAGCTGTTGTAATGGCAGTCCGAGAAATCCTCGGCACAGTTGGAGTAACCTCCACCTTCAACACCTTCTGTCCTCCTTGCGATGCATCAGGAGCATCAAAGGGCAACGAATTCTTCATAGCATTTGCAACCTATGGCAACAGTAAAACGCTGTACAAATTTGCTCTTAACAAGTGGATTAACACCCCCCAAAAACAGAACAAACTGGAAAAGGAGCCAGGAGCATTACATAAATTTAACTGCAATCCCAGGACACTCAAATCTATTTCTTAAGTAAGAAAACCAGAGAAGGAAGACAGTTCTAAAAGAAAAGAAAATTCCGTAATAAAGTAGTTTAGGAGAAAAGTGACAAGTGTTTGAAATGAGGATGGCATTACTCCTATTAGTAGTAGTAGTGTTATTATTAAATGAGACAAATCAATTGAGTTACTTTTCTGTTGGGCTCATTGTTTAGTCAGAAACAAAAGCTGAATTCAAATATAAATCCACCTACAAGTTTTATAGCATAGCTGGTCTCAGAAACAGGCCAGCAGGAGGTTAAATTTTTCAGTTGAATTTTCAATCTAGTAGTGCATTTAGTCATCCCCTAAATGAAATCATGGTTCTAATAATTCACCAGGTAAGAGGCATTATGGTGTTCAGAAGCATGCAATTAAATGTTCCAGCCAATAACGTTTCATCAAATGAGCTATGTAATCAAATCTATTCAAAAGATGAAAATTGCATTTCTTTTCTGCCTATAAATGAACCCACAGTACTCCGCTGCAAAATGGCTAGTACTTAAATGCTATAAAACACACACGCACATTTATTTGAGTTAGTTTTCAGACTGCTGCATGAGTATCAGACTTCAATATTATTACGTTACCTTTTAGGAAGTACATCCTGAACTGGCTCTCTGCCTCTAATCTTTACAGAAATCAGCAACTAACAGCCCTGGCTCAAATCTGTTGCCCCATGGCCCAATTCTCTGTGAATGTCATCTGTCTGAAGGCAGCCCTGTATAGGGGAGTTTTTAATGTTGGGTGTCTTACTGTGTTTTAATTTGTCAGAAGCTGCCCAGAGTGGCTGGGGCAACCCAGTCAGATGGGTAGTATATAAAGAAATTGTTGCTGTTGTTACGTTCTTTTTCTACATTCACAGCCAAAGGTGCAGATCTCTTGTTTCGTTATCAATTTTATTTTTATTTATGTCTAGTTGAGGCCAAGTACTTCAGCAGTTTTTATCGTTCAATATTCATATGTCATCTGCCAAAGGGTATACGCAGAGAGACCATTCCTTAGTCCAATCAATTAATATACAGAGTCACATATATAAAAACCAGGAGGGGGAAAATAGAACTTTATAGCATGATTGGGAACTGAAGCAGAAATTACATCAAAAGGAGAAAACAAGACAAGGTGGACTCACGAAAGATATAAACTGTTGCTTACCATTCCAATATCTAATCTTTTGGAGCGCTATTTTTTCAGCTACTGCCAACACAAGTTAATATACTGTTAACCGACTAGAACAGTCTTCTCCAGCCTTTGCAGGTGCTTTGGACTATAACTCCCATGATTCCTATTCCGCATGGCCAATGCTCAAGGATGTTGGGAGTTATAGTCTAACAGGACATGGCGGGGACTAGGTTGGGGAGATCAAGGAGTCATCAAATTAACTACAGATCCACAGTTGTTTTAGTCTTGTTTTCCTTAAATAGCAGCCCCTTATGCTGCACGGCAAACTCATTTTGAAAACATGAGAGATAGGAGAAGTGGGAAAATACTATCTGTACTATGGCTGTACAAGAAACCCACTGGCACAAATCTCTTGGGTTGGAATAAACAGATTTCGGGAACGTTGAATTACAAAATGGAGACGGTGGGGAGACACTCACAAAATGGCAACGTGAAAGCATTGGGCTTTATTTCGTTTTACTAAGACATAGGTTCGAAATACAAACACAATGTGTGTGCAAGAACATTCATTCTAGGTCTCCCTCATATGAACCTCATGATACAAGATCATGGTTCTGCCCATCACAAACGTGTGATGTGACAACGAGACATAATACAGGGTGGTTAACCTCTGTCTGGCCAGGGGGATTGATCTGTCACCAGAAGATTTTTATTTTTTTATGGCCCCCAAGACTCTACCAGCAGGAAAAAAAGAAACAGAAATGTGAAGGAAAACAACGTTGGGGTGAACGGAAATATTTAAACATCTAGCTCAGAATCTGAGTGGAGATGGTTATCAGACTGATCACTTGATGAGCAGGGAGGGGATGCTAACCTCCAGATCAGCTGAGAAGGGGAGACTATGCTCCTGTGTGCATAATGCATGTACATTTGCGCATGGCATGCTGCCACCAGAGGCGCATGGCATGCTGCCACTCCTCAGGCCAAAAGAGGTTGCTATTCCTCCCCACCATGGCATAGCCAAAGTGCACATTTGCATGATTCACAAAGGAGTTATTTGGTCAAGCATGCTGGGAGAACACCAGTCACTGATCCACCTCCACTCTTCCCCCAGTCAACTAGCATTTTGCTGAATGCCGCCGTACATGAAGCCGAGCAACTCTTTGGTTCTCAGCCCTGCTTGGGAAGGCTTAATACATACAGCTCCATGGCACAGTCAGAACCCCAAAGCACCACTGTTTCTCATGAGACCACTACAAGTAAGGTAAGGTAAAGGATCCCTGGACGGTTAAGTCCAGTCAAAGGTATCTATGGGGTATGGCGCTCATTTCGCTTTTCAGGCCAAGGGAGCTAGTATTTGTCCACAGACAGCTTTCCGGGTCATGTGGCCAGCATGACTAAACCGCTTCTGGCACAACAGGACACCATGACGAGTGCTAAAGTGCACAGAAACGCCATTTACCTTCCTGCCACAGTGGTACCTATTTATCTACTTGCACTGGTATGCTTTCAAACTGCTAGGTTGGCAGAAGGTGGGACAAAGCAACAGGAGCTCACCCTGTCACGTGGATTCAAACCACTGACCTTCCAATTGGCAAGCCCAAGAGGCTCAGTGGTTTAGACCACAGCACCAACCGTGTCCCTACCACACAGACCACTAGAAAAAAGATTAAGCTAGGTCTGAAAGGGTTTGAGCATGTCACACATATGCACACACATATTAATGATATCAATGGATTGCAGTTACTTTTTCCTTACCAACAGTGGCTGAGAAAAAAGTTCAAGCTGGGCTCTGTAAATTATGTCATCTAGTGCTTCTTGGCCAACTTCCCACTGTCCATTATAACTACATATGGATAAAAAGGAAACAAGATGATTCATTATTTTTTCTGAATGTGAGCTTTTCCGCCTATCACTTACCTTCCAAATACAGCCCTCTTTTTGTGTTGCTGTAATTAATTTACTCCAGCAGCTAGCTTATTAAAAACTATACATATTATTGACAAATTCATTCTACCTGCACTTCCTCCAATCAGGAGAGTGTCATTAGCACTTCTAACAAAGTTGAAGTTTCCTATAGTTAAAAATACCTTTAAAACAAATGTTGAAAATAATCTAATTTATATCACTTCATAAAGAGCAATGGAAACCTGTGTATTAAGTACAGTGGTACCTCGGGTTAAGTACTTAATTCGTTCCGGAGGTTCGTTCTTAACCTGAAACTGTTCTTAACCTGAAGCACCACTTTAGCTAATGGGGCCTCCCACTGCCGCCGGAGCACGATTTCTGTTCTCATCCTGAAGCAAAGTTCTTAACCTGAAGCACTATTTCTGGGTTAGCAGAGTCTGTAACCTGAAGCGTATGTAACCCGAGGTACCACTGTACAGTAACGGAGGGTATTTAGGCAAACACATCTCCTTTCAATAGTTTTTACATATACAATTAAGCAAAGTGGCTAAAAAAACACAACTTTTTAAAAGTTATACTGCCACAATGCATCTAAAGCAAGCCAGAAGTGCTAAACCTCAGGGTCTAAAGCTGATAGCAATCCTATGCACACTTACCTGAAAGAAAATCCATTTGAATACTATGGGTCTGTCTTCTGAGTAGACATGCATATGATTGCTGTGCTAGGCTGATAAGGTATTTACAAGATGCTAACTAACTAAAATGGCCAGTCTTAGGAAAAAAATAGGTAATAAAGGAGTACTCAGTGCCCCAGCAGCTAGATGACAGGAAAAAGGTAAATATATTCTGATCCAGCTAAAAATAGAGAGCTCTTCCTTGTCCAGACTTTGAATACTTACACAGCATAATAGACACCAGTGAGCAGCTGCACCATGAAGTCAGGATCCAGTACCACTCGGCCACAATCTTCCTTCCAGCATTTCTCATGTTGCCGTGGAAACCCACTCACACAGAGTCTGGCAAAACATTAAGAGCATTTATGAAATCCTGATCTAACGAACATTTTGAGTAAACAAGTTTTCATACTGTCAATTACATATTGTAATCAATTCTAGTTCTAGCTCCCCCCCCCCCGCCGCCAAAAAAGCTACTTGACTAAAATGGAAGGGTGATGGGTGGAATCCTTCATTTCCTCCCTATCGCTGGGGAAGATTTTTTTTATGGGAATAAATCAAGAAAATGTAATACATAATGACACTTGGGAAGCTAGAGATCAGAAAAATACCTCTCTAATCATAACACAAGGTCAACCCAGTTTCTGTTCCTGGGAAACACCTGAATGAGGAACAAGGAAATTGCCAATCCCCTTCTAATTGACATTCTTACTTTATTGCTCTAAGTCAAGGGTGGGGAATCTATGACGCGCCAGATGTTTTTGGACCCCTGCACCCATCAGCCCTAGCCAGCATGACCAATAAAGGGAAATGGGAACTGGAGTCCAACATCTGGAGGCACTGCTCTAACTGTGGCTAACACACATGTAACAGCTAACTATGGGTAGGCCCAGCACTGGAAATTTGTCATCCCGTCAAATCCAAGACCTCGTATCAATCAAAATGATCAATTTTAACAGAAATGGAACCTAAAGGGATCTGATGGGAGACCATGGAATCCAAATCCATGCTCTCCTGTGAGGATCCTTTATGCAGCATGGGTGCCCCTTTCTCACTAAAAGGATCCTAAGAGGGATAGTGGGTGCCAATGACATCATTTCTCTAACCCATACAGTTCTTAAAGTAGCAACTTGTTTCATATATGCTATACCCTTAGGGGACAAATGCAGCCCTTCAGACATATCTAACAGTCATGGATTGGTTGGATGCAGTGTAATGATAGTGGTAGGAACCAGCTGGGGAACGCCCAAGGGAAGAAGGCTCAGAGCCTGGGAACTGCTGGAGGGAAACCGGGATGCTCCAAAATCTACTTTTGAATACCTAGTAAAAACAGGGTTCTCAAAGTATGTTTAGAAAAAAATGTGATCTCATCCCATTTCCAAGCCTCCCATAAAAAAAGAATACACCACCTTAAGTTATCAGGCACAAAATAGGGTCACAGATTGCTAATCCTTTAAGAAACAGATCTAGGTCTTTAAATTTTAAGTCAAATGTAATGGTAATAACATGTGAGACTTGAACCTTTTCTTTCTTTGCATAACAGTTTTTTTAAAAAAAAAAACCTGGGAGAAAACATTTTTCTCAACGATGTCAAGTGTATGATTCTCACCTGGAACCCATCCTGCAAAGTGACTGATAGGAAGAGGCAGGCATATAGACGATTGCAGAGTTGTAACACAGCATAAGAAAACTCAGCACCTCAAACCTAAACACAGAAAAGATGAACATGAGACTGAAAACGGCAGTCTCACCTCTTAAAAAATAGACCCATTAACAGAAATCTCTAACAGGAGAATATTGGCTGAGAGCACACCTCTTTGACTTCATTCTTTTGGGGTTTGGCATAGAAGTGTTGCAAGGCTTAAAAAGCTCAATAGAATAATCGGTTCTCATACAGCAAAAATGTTAAGCTAAGAGAGGCAACCAGATTCTTCAGTTCCTTTACAGAGCACCCAAAGTAAAACTAGAAGCCACAGATGTGCTAGAAAGTTTGCATTCAGGTCATGAATTACTAAGGTTTGCAAGGTCTAAAACGGAAAGAATGCTATTCATGAATGAGGATGCCTCACAAGTGGCCACAAATCAAATACAGTGGTACTTCGAGTTACAAATGCTCCGGGTTACAAACTCTCCTAACCCGGAAGTAGTTGCTCCGGGTTGTGAACTGTGCCCCAGGATGAGAATGGAAATCGCGCGCTGGTGGCGCAGCGGCAGCGGGAGGCCCCATTAGCGAAAGCGCGCCTTAGGTTAAGAACGGTTTCTGTTAAGAGCAGACCTCCGGAACGAATTCAGTTTGTAACCCAAGGTACTACTGTATATTAAAGTTTAACAATTTAATAATTACACAAACTTCTACAAAGGCATGGGGCACAGTCTAATATCAATTAAATAAAAGCATTCAGAAGAAATTGTATATTATAAGGCACCCATTAGAACAGGCAGGAAGAAATGGCAACCCATCTAATTTGGCCCACATGGATTTTTTCCCCAAACCACACCACCAGCTGCCAACACACCTATAAAGACGTCAAATGAACAACTGGGAAATTGAAGCGCACTTCTGATAGCTTCTGATTGGTGCTGACAGCAAGTCCCAACGGGACAGGCCAAACTAGAGAGTCCCACACCACAACTGACAGCGCACTTTCAAGGGCTTGCTACAAGCCCGCTTTGTCCATTTCAATCGATTTCAATTCAAACTGCACTGGGACAGTGAGCCCCTCTGAAGGCAAGCTATCAGTCCTAATCAGCTGATAGGCGTTTAAAGCACACCTTCAAAGGGACTTGCTTTCGGTACCAATCAGCGTTGGCCGCAAGCCCTTTTGAATTTGTCACCTGATGCCATGATGACTTCAGGGGATTGACAGGTGGGTGCACCACCACGTTGAAGTGGGTAGGTGACATTAGGATCCAGCCTGCCAGTCAGAAAAGGATCCCTCACCCCTGCAATAGAACATGCCCACTCTCCAGAGATATCGAACAGTTTCTGCTCTGCTTAACTATCTCAGACTCCAAAACCTGGAAGCAAACTTCTCTTCATATCTTACAAAGATGTTGACAGACTGGTAGTGAACCCTCTGGTGAATCAACTACTTACCTGTTCTGCGCAGTGAATGTTTCTCTTTGAGGGTGAAGGTCGCTATAAACCACTTTGATGAGGTCATGCTGACATAGGGCTCCCTCAGTCAAAGCCATGGATCCAATAGTAGATGGCTGCGGAGAAATGAAACATTAAACTTCAAGGCACCACAGATGTTCAGGAAGGAGAGGAAACATAGGATGGTGGCATTTAAAAGGATCATCCTATTACAATATACCAAGAAGTGTAGAAGGTGCTTTAAGATTTACTTTTTAGAGTTCTCTTAGAATGAAATGCCTAAACTTTTTAAAATTACAACTGCCTGGCAGCACAAGCACACCCTTACCTCATGGTAAATTGATGGCTTGGATAAGGAAGGGATGGTGAAAGATAAAACTTTATTGTTCCCATCTTTGTCAGCAATTTCCTGCAATGAAAAGAAAGATATCGGAAAACCAAGTTACCTTGAATCATAATGCCTTGTTAACAAATGTACATGTCATTAGCCAAGGTTGCTCTGTGGCAAGCAATGTGGCCTTTCAAGTGAAAAACCAGGCCTATATGGAGGCAACATATCCAGGCAAAAATTGTGGCAGCCTGTTTTCGACACTTTACTGTTAGTCAATGTAAGCCTTTGCTCAATAGTTCTGCAAGTCCTATGTTGTTTACTGGTTAATATTTATACCCCATGCGGGTGGGGTATAAACGGGTGGCAGTGTGGGTAAAACCTCAGTGCCTAGGGCTTGCCGATCACATGGTCGGCGGTTCGAATCCCCGCGGCGGGGTGAGCTCCCGTCTTTCGGTCCCAGCTCCTGCCCACCTAGCAGTTCAAAAGCACCCTTAAGTGCAAGTAGATAAATAGGTACCGCTTTATAGCGGGAAGGTAAACGGCATTTCCGTGTGCTGCGCTGGTGCCGGCTCGCCAGAGCAGCTTCGTCACGCTGGCCATGTGACCCGGAAGTGTCTCCGGACAGCGCTGGCCCCCGGCCTCTTAAGTGAGATGGACGCACAACCCTAGAGTCGGACACGACTGGCCTGTACGGGCAGGGGTACCTTTACCTTTACCTTTATTTATACCCCACCTTCCCATTTAGTCAGGGCAGCTTACAACAAATATTAAAAACATTAAAATGGGAGAACAAGCAATTAAACTTTTAAAAGCAGACAGCAGGGAACAATAGATAAAAGTACTCAAGGAGCAGCCCTGCCTTCTTGGCCCAGATACTGTCACCTGCTCTGCTCCCAGATCTAATGAACAGTGCTGGGTGGGGGGAGTTTTTCCAGGGAAGAGTTGCTCCACTAGAAAGACAAATTCTATGTAAAAAGAAATATATAGCGTGATTAAAAAACTAGCGGCTGGGCTTGCTTCTCCTCTCCTCCCTCCAACTCTTTTTTCCTTGTGTGTCACATCTGTTTAGATTGTAAGACTGTCCAATTGTAAGCTGCTCCGACAGGGTGTAATTTTTTTAGATTTAGTTTAATTTAGTTATCTAATCTATTTAAATATTGCTTAGTCACTGGAATGTCAAAGTGGTATACACGAAAAAAATTCAAAGCATACCATGGCTAAAATCAATTAAAGTTAATCACAAAACAGAGAACTTCCTGAAAAGGGCTGTTGGAATAGAAAAGTCTTTGTCAGGTCCCTGTCTAACCTCAGCTGGGAAGTCTTGTAAATCTATACAAGAACGCTGAACATTGTTGCATAGAACGTGGGCAGCCAGTACAAGTTTTCAAGCACTGGTACAAGCACTGGCGGTAGGTCTGTCCCCACCAAAATCTGGCCACAACATTCTGTACCAGGTGGAGCCTCCAAACCAGGCCCAAAGATAGCTCCACATCGAGCGCATTGCAAGTCTTGAAGTTACCAGTATATGAATTACTGTGGGTATGCTATCCTTCTCTAGATGTAGCTGGAAAAAGGAACTCCTAGCCACTGAAGCCCACTGAGCTTCAAGGGTCAGAGATGGATCCAAGCGCACTTCCAAACTACAAACTTGTACCTTCAGAGAGGGCAATCCCATCCAGAAGACGGAACTGGCCAATCTGTTAGACAAAGTCCTCTGGAAAGCCAATGAAAGCACCATCAGCTTGGCAAGCTAAATACGTGCCAGAAACGAATGTTACTCATGAGATGTTGATCAGTCAGAAAGGGGATGAGGCAGGACCCCAAAACTAGACATGAGCACCATGTTCCCATCACACCTCTGATATTGGTGAGGTGCAAAGGAAAGCCTCTGCAACTGATCCCATTGAGAAGGCAAGCTCATATATGAGATGAGATGATACCTTGGTACTAGGACATCTTAAGTATCTAAGGCTATAAAGCCAATGACTAGCAAATGGAACAGAAACAAGTGAGGCTGTTACAAAAATAATAGACTGTGGTGAAAACATTATTTGTCGGCTGAACTTTCCAAAAGCAGTTCCTTGCTTTCAAGGAATCATCCACCGTAGCTGTTTGCCCTGACAACTTTCAGAGAGGTTTCCATATAAAATCCCCATTAGAAAGATTACAATAAAATCCTTAAAATGCCTATTATTTGTTTAAGAATTCCTTACACTAACTGCTCTGATCCTTTCCATTTCTTTCAACTGGAGTTTCCTTGCAGCTAAAGCATACAGAGCTGCTTTAGAGGTTGTAAAAGGGTCAAAATAGTCTATTAAAAAATTCAAGGGAATGCAAGGAAATGAGAACTCCTTTTCCTACATCAGCAGTTGTACTAACCAGAATCACCCTGTCTAGGTCTGGACTAAACTTCAAAGACAGAAGGAGGATATGCACTCCTTTAGAGAATTACCCAAAAGGTTGGGGTGGGGGAAGTCACTCCCTAATTTTTAATAAGAGTTGATCTTGTAAAAATAGTCCAAGGTGTTTTGGAAACTTTATAGCCTGTTGTGAAAGTGTCTTGATTTTGTTTTACTCTATATTGATGGGAAAATTCAAAGCACTTTTCAAGCATTTTCTCATCAGTCTTACTTACCAAGTTGTAAATCCCCAAAAGCAGGGCTTCAATGCAACCGTTACTCTGTCTGTCTCTGCTGGCAGTAAGACGCAGATAAACCCAGATTAGTTCTGGCAAGAACTGCAGCGTAAACCGTTTGAGACGAACCTCAGAACTACGATAGAGTTCAAAGAGCTGGTGGCAGACAGGCTCCAGAAGCTAGAGGAGACAAAGAACCCCAGCACAGACACCCCAGAGATTAAATATATATATATATAAATCTTGTCTACCAAGGAACACTGTACAAATAATCAGTTCTAAAATGACAATTTGCCAATAATTAACTTATCAGTCAATAAAAATGGTGTAAGAAGAAACCATTATTTTACAGAACTCTTTTGTGGAATGCAGCAATGTCGAATACGATAAAATACTCTGAATTTGGTTGTGCTCAATTGGAGAACATTCTGTAACTGTCAAAGACCACTGAAGCAGACTAATGCAGGAAAGATGGAAACAGAGTTTTGCTCGTACTAGTTAGGTAATGGAACGGCAATTAGGAAGCTCTTAAAAACAACATTATTTGTATTAAGGGTAATTTGGCTGCCTCATACCTCGTTATTTGGATCTTGAATGACCTTATAAAGAGCTGGAACCAATGCTTTCTTCCGGTGAAGTGTTGCTGCATAACTGGATATTTGCATTTCAGGTAATGCCTAGGAGAAGAAATACAGCAGTGTCAAGAATGGGTGGCTTATAAACACTGGCCTCTCTGACTAGAAAGAAAGAAATGCACTGGCCCCAATCCTGTTAAGGCAATCCAGGCCTAGATCCTCCATGCACTCCACAGACCACTGGTCTTCAACTGGCAGGTCAGGACCCACTCCCTAGTGGGTCATGGTCTAATCCAAGGTGGGTTGCATTACCACCATGCAAATATATGGTAAGAGATTAGGAAATGGGTCCCCGAATATGTGTTTCAGTTAAAAGTAGGCCCTGTTTGTGACAATGTTGAAGAGGACTGCAACAGACTATTGAGGTGGTGGGGAGAAATGTTTTTTGGGGGCCCCAATTACATCCAGCAGCTACACTAGGAAGTTGCAACACATATCAACCTTCTTTATATAAAAAAGAAAGATCAATCAATCTTTATTGCGGTCCAGAGACCCAACAAATCATTACAAATCAATACAGAGTTCATACAGCCTGCCTCCAGGTTAATCAAGCATTTTGTTTAGAATATAGGGCTCATTTGTTCTTGCAACCACCGATAAAAACTTTGCCACTGCTAACGTTCTAGCATTTGTCCGGTCTTCCAGTAGGAACCTGACATAGTGAGCCTCTGATTTTCCCGGGAAAGGTACCAGCAAGGGTAGTGTCAGTTCAGCTCTGGCCTGCTCATATTTTGCACGATGCAACAAAATATGATTTATGGAATCGATGTCTTCAACACACGAGCAAAGTCTGTCCTGGTAGGGAACTCCTCTTAACCTACCATCCAACACTGTAGAGGGAAAGACATTTAGTCTGGCTTTGGTGAAAAGCCTTCGGTAGTTAGGTACTGTCAGCTTTTTAATATAAGATGTTAACTTAAAGACATACCCATATTGAACTCCTACTTTTTTAAAAAAAGAAAGAAACAAAAACACATTTGCTTACCTTGAATTCCGAAAGCCATTCTTCTACAACCCCACGTTCTGATCCAAGCATTTTCTTACAACTTTTACTCCTTTTCACCTTTGAAAGGGAAAGCAGCAATGAAGCACAGTGCACAGTATACAAAAAGAAAGATTTCTAATGTCCCATAGTGCAATTTTATCTCAAGCAAACTGCATGTTATTTTAAGCTTCACCTTCTTTCTAATGATTAATATGTGATTACGCTTTTAAGTGCCTGAAGAGTGGGGGTGGGGTGAGAAGAGAAAGAAAAGAAAAGAAAAGAAAAGAAAAGAAAAGAAAAGAAAAGAAAAGAAAAAAGAAAAGAAAAGGAGATACTTCTTCAAGACAACTTGTGCTTGTTCTCTTACCAAATAAGAGGACAAAGAAAAGAGAATCAGAACAAGCTGAACTGTATCATGGGACAATAGCATCCTCTAATGATAATCCTGGCCATGGAACAAACGAAAACAGTTTTCAAAAGCCTCTTGAAGTTTTTTTTTTTAAAAAAAGTTGTCATACCTATTTCCTCTATTTGTTGCTGAGAAGTTGTGAAACTTCTGTTCAGCAAATAACAGACATGAAATAAATGTTTCAAGTCTTAAAACCAGCTCTTCACATTCACAGTTTATTTTTGTAATAAGCCTGACACTCAGTACTATTACTAGTAATAAAACTAAAGTTTCCCATTTGTTGCTGTGTAGTTGTGATGATCCCCTGCAAGAGGCAAGCGCTGGGAGAAGCCTTTTTCAAAATGAGTCGAAAACAGCACTTTGAAGAATTATGCCACAAGGTCTGGGATGTGAAATCCCATGATAACTCAACTATTAAGTGACTGGGAAAAGAAATAATTGAGATCCTATATTAGAGTGATTATAATGGCAAATGCTGCTTTTACTGTTTTTTAAAAACAAACAAACAAGAATTTCCTTTATAAATTAATATATATGTAGGGGGGAAGGAGGATAGTAGAAGCAGAGGTCAAGAACTGTAGAGAATGCTGGTTCATAAGAAACCTCTGTGATTTATCTTGCCAAGGTGTTAATGTTATTGCTTCCTTGGTAGTATGCCACATTCACACTGGAAATTCAGCAAAATATATCTTTGTATTTACAGACCCTTTGGCTGAATAATGTACCGTATATCAAGGGGAAGGGAGGAGGGGGGAAGAGAACTAAACAGCAAGGGATAGACAGGATATCAAAACAATGCCAGTTTTAAGACAATAGGTTGAAAAGATAGCGAGTTTTGGCAAGATGGAACCAATTCCTTTCTGAACCCCTCACCCAGATAAATATTTACAAGCTTCTCAATTGGCCATGGCTGAAGAACTGCATAGGCTCTTCCTGTTACCTCACTGATTTAGAACCATCATATGTGGAGCCCACACAGCCTTTCCATTGTGTCCCTATTCTTCATGGGGTTTTGTTTCCCTGAATTTCTTCCCAAGGGTGACCTCTGTGGTCCTGTGAGCTTCCCATTCTTCTCTTATTCTCTCTTTTCTCTGCGTTCTTGGCAAGTATTAAGATTTCCACTAGCTGAGCTGCCCCTATTTCCTATGTTGCAAAGTGGTTCACATATGCATGTTCAACACTCGACTGCAGCATCAAGAGGCAACTTGCTTCTGTGTAGATTAAATTGTGTGAGCTGGATCTAGAGTTAAGTGTGCAAAATGGGTCTGGCAACTGACCTCTCTCACCTCCTTCCCAGAGCAGTCCCCACCCCCTGGGAATTATCTATGGGTTAAGTGACTTGGCTGTACCAGTTGGGCTGTGATGTGGTGAGAAAGGGTGTTCTGGATAATCACATAGAGGCAACTACCATGAACAGAGCTCATACCAGTCCCATTGTAAGTGCTGAACTCTGGACCCAACCCAATAGATAAAAATCACCTGCACATCAACTCAAACTCAGCAATTTCAATGAAATCAAGCTCACACATTCAACTGCAAGACAAATAATATGAGAAGAAATCAAGCCATATGTATGAACTGGTCCTTTGTAAACACTGGCAAAGTTAACCAGAAGAAAATTGGAGAATATCTATCACATAACACCACCAGAATAAACTACGGGTTACCAAGTCATCATTGTTTAACTTGTCCTTATTGACATGAAGCATTTAACAGCACATATGGTGTTCCACTTTACCTCTGTTTGGATAAGTTAATTCTCTAACGAAGTTGGTGGAATACTGCCATTTTCCACTTCGGAATACATTTGCCAGTCCTTCAAATAATCACCAGCTCTGCCAACAACATAACACAGTATACTTTTTAAAAAGAATGAATAAAATGCAGTGAAAACTATGTTAAAGCATGAATACATACATTATTGTATATCAAGCTATAAAGGTAAAGGGACCCCTGACCGTTTATTAGCCAAGGAAGCCAGCATACAGCTTCTGGGTCATGTGGCCAGCATGACTAAGATGCTTCTGGCAAACCAGAGCAGCACATGGAAACGCCGTTTACCTTCCCGCCGGAGCAGTACCTATTTATCTACTTGCACTTTGACGTGCTTTCGAACTGCTGTATCAAACTATATTCTCGGCTAAAAAAGGCCTAATGATGAGCATAACAAAGAGCTCTTGCACATATAATGCAAATATTAAAGGGGAGTTACTTTAATCTTCAAATGGCCTACAGCTATGCCCAGATTCTTGGATTCCATGCTGGTTAAGACATTATGACAAACAATACTTTATTATAATGGAACAAGCCACAGCAAACATCACACATGTGCATTCACTTCCTCCCTCAGGGTGAAAGACTAGAAGCTTTTGCTTCTGTTTTTGATTAAACTGCAGTTTAGCTTTACATCCAAAGCCTAAACTGTAGTTAAGATTAAATATGGCTGGTTGAACAAGCCAGCTACATAACTAACGGCTTGAAGTTGGCTTGTTTCAAACAAGCCATAGCAAAAATTAAACCACAGTCCATTGCATTCAGATGAAGCAAGTGCCTGTTTAATCAGAAACAGAAGTAAAAGATTCTTGTGGCCACAGTGCAAGAGGAGATGAGGACACGAGATTATGGCTCATTGCAGCTCATCTTCATCAAGATAAACCATGGTTTAGTTTGACATCAAGATGAGCCTTTTATGGTGTCTGAACATAGAAAACATATTGCAGTATAAAAATAGAACATTTGTACCAAGGACAGAATACTTTTAACAAAGCTGACAAGACAGGGAATTCCCCCCCCCCAAAAAAAATGTCCTCTGTGTCAGTTCTTTGCTTAATATCTAAAAATTTGCATCTAGAAATCTGAATATATCAAATCGTTTCAAGAACAAGTTTCCAATTCTATTTTTGGGGGGGTGGAGGGAGGTATCAGTACTCGAGCCAAAACGTTGAACATAAAATCATCTGTGAAATGGCAATCCCACACTCAAAAGAATTGATTGCCTTAATCATTTCATTTCATCTCATTTTGGTTTGCAGGAATATATGCATTCAGGATATATGTATGCAACTTAGGCTACATTGCTGTTCCCAACTGCCACACTTTCCACTGTATGACCAAGACCATCCCACTTATATTAGCAAGAATTAGATACTGAAATGCTATGTCAAACTTCAAAATTAAGAAAATATTGGCCTGTCATCTTGCACCATAAATTGAACTTCAGCTTCTTGTTGCAAATACACACAGAGAAATAAAGACATGTGTCATGATTAACTGATTTGTAGAAAGAGAGGTATAAATAATCTAAATAAATATAAATTATGCAAGAGATGTCTTTAACATACAACTTAACATTAGGAGGTTAATCTTGTGTAAGGTGTTCTTGTCTCAACCAAGATTTGCAAAAAGATTTGATACTTCAGTTTTCCATTTCCCATCAAACAAAGGAAAGACCAAGGAAAGACTTGGCTTCATCATGGCCTGAGCAGGTGCTCAGCCTCACTCACCTCAGAGAGTCTGAGCAAGTCTGCTGCCCCGTAACACAAGGCCAGAAGGCCTATCAAGATGAACAAGGAGGGGATAAATGTTGTCTGAATAAACTTGTCACCATTCTTCTCGCCATATGTGCAATTCGTTTTAAATTTGACAGCACTGGGCAAATCTTTTGCAGGCTGCTTTGAGAGTCTCCTGAGGCTATGGTGTATGGTGGTAATAAAAATAAGCAGACCAACAAACTGGACTCTGGAAGGAATTGGGGTGGTTTCTGGAGATTAGGGTCTGCCACAGTTGTCAGACCAAAACATGTGGCCCTGCAACAAAACACTGCAGTGCAGGGCTGGGGAACCTTTTATCTCTTCCCCCTTACACAGGCCAACTTTGACAGGCAAAGGCAGGTCACCCACCTGTCAATCATCTGATGTCACAATGGCACCGGGTGACTGAAAACGTGGGCAGTCATACCTACCTGGCAAGTTGACCCACAGGGGTAGGTGAAGAGTTCTGCTTTGCCAGTATGTTCTTCACATGGATTGACAGGTGGGCCCCGGCAGATCAAGACAGACATGTAGGCTACAAGTCCTCCACCCCTATTGCAGTGTATCCTGAGATGTGTATATGTGTGTTCTGTTGTGTGTTATTTGAGTATATGGCTGAGGGACAATAAATCACATATAGCAAAGAAACACAGAATTTCTATATAGCGCTCTGTGCCCCTGGCTAGAAATGCAGTGGACTGCTGGAGGAGGGGCCAAAATTCCCTTTGCCAGCCCACAGCAGACTAATAAACATTTTACAGGATAGTAACTTTTGTGGGCTTATTTATGAAGTTGGCATAAAACTTATCAGATGGTGCATTTATTGCTTACTAGCTTTACAGTTACAAAAATAGCAGATACCCTGTATCCACATTTGAAGTAAGCTGACTGCACAAAGCATGGACACTTTGCAGCACCTCAACCATTTGAGATTATCTCATACACAACACAGTTCATACCCTCAGCATGTAATTACTAGCTATGGAATAATTTTAGGAAATAGAACTGAACTGCCTAACTCTTTCGCTCCTCTGTTTAGCTAGTCACAGTCCAATCCTATCTAATGAACCAGTTAGTCTCACAGAGTTCTATGGGGTTTACAAGCAGGAAAGTGGAACGCAGGAGAAATGTTCTAATGGCACACACCATGGATCTTCAAAAAATTTCCCATCAGAGAAGTAGCTATGTTTGTGGCAGACATACATCATTCCTGCTTACTCTGACAGTGAGATAGGAAGAAAGAGCAATAATGCATAGTCCTGTGAAAGGGTCCAGTTAGAACAATAGTTGTTTGTCTTTCTACAAGGGCCCTCCCAGTCCCAAAAAGCTGCCACAAAACTGCTGCACAGACAGCAAAATAACACATGCTAAAACTACTTTAGCAATTATCATAAAAACTCAGCAAAGCTGTAATATTTTACTAAAACTGAAAGAATGTGCATCATAAGATATATCCTGTTGTCATCTAACAACTTTTTTTATTTACTTAAGAGACAAGAAATTCTAGCATAGCGGCTGAAATTACAACCACCTGTCAGATAGCTACCTGGACTAGAGATGAGCATGTTGCAACATGACTACAACTAAAAAAAAAAGATCTCATTGGTACATATACACCAAATCAAAAGGGCATCTTGTCACAGCACTCGAAGAGACTTGCAGCTAAGGTTCTGAACAAAGACACTGAACACTGCACCTAAGACCCATTCAGGCTTTTTAAAGCAAGCAAATAAACATTTGAGTAACTAAGGAGCAGCGGAAATCTAACCTTGACAAACAAAAACTGATTGGTACACCTAACCCAAGAATGGCTGCAATGTTCGGTTCATACTAAAACTCAACAATCAGAAAATTGAAAACTAATTTTATATTCCTATGCAAGTCATTTATTATTCAGAAGCTTAGGGGGACCTGGAGCCAATGATTTTTCCAGGCACATTCATTTAAATAGTTTATAATAATTATGTGTGTTGAGAAGTTCTCTGTGTTAATTGCTTATTCTTGAGATCTGCAAAGAGATGCTATGGGAGGTGAGTGGCTTTTGTTAAGTTCCATGTGTACTTATTCAGATTCAGCAACAAAAAATGCATGCTCACCAGCTGGTATAGTCCCAGAAAAGAATCCTGATGTGCAAAAAGTACAGGATCTTTCCCACTCTTTTCTCATAAACAAAAGCACAGTGCTGGCCATATAATCAAGCCTATTTGGAAACAAACCCAGAGCGTTTTACTAACTTAGCGCCTAAGCCTTTGCAGCACACTATCATAATTCAAGTTCTTCTATGCAATTAGGAAAGTTACCGACTTGTTGCAAACTTGTTGCAAACTGAGGATTCTCAGGAGCTTCAACAATGTATCACATTTCATACTGACCACAAGGCATATACTGTACTGTACAACCAATTCCTGATCTACAAAAATCAGTTATGTTATACTAAACAGATGTCCATCTATAAAATGTGACATTTCTTGTTCTACTTGCAACATAAAAGGTAACAGATAATACCAAAGAGAGAATGGGTTTCTGTAAAATATGAAATAAAGGAGTCAAATTTCACATAAGACCTGTACTTCCTTTTGTCTTTCCTAAACCTTCCAACATTCAGCTTTACTGGATGCCTCTGAGGGTGAAAAACCTATCCATCCACTTTCTCTACATCATGCATAATTCTATACAACTCTATCTTTTCTTTAAACTAAAAACGTTCTTTAACCTTTTTCCATAGGGAGTATCTCCAACCCCTTGACCATTTGGTTGTCCTTTCCAGCTCCACAATATCCTTTTCGAGATGAGGGGACCAGAACTGTACAGACTATTTCAAATGTGGTCCCCCCACAGATTTGTATAATACCATTATGATACCGGCAATTTTGAATCCCTTTCCTAATGATCTCTAGCATGGCACCTGCTTTTTCACAGCTGCTGCACACAGGGCTTGCACCTTCACTGATACTGTGACTCCAAGGTCTCATTCCTGGTCAGTCACGCCATTAGCATAAATGTGAAATTACGATTTATTTATTTTTGCCCTAATGTGCATCACTCTATATCTGCTAACCATGAATTCAACTTGCCATTTCACTGCCTATTCATCCAGTTTGGAGCAATCCTATCGGGAGTTCTCTGTAACCCCTTTTTTGTTTTAAAAACCCTGGGCAATTTGGTATAATCAGTAAACATGGCTACCACACAGTTCAGCCCCTAAATCTCTACCTCATAATATCTAGATATAAAGACATTCACTGAAGATGTTCTAAGAATACAGTTTTTATATATACAGTGTTCTGAAGAATGAAGTGCATCACCCAAAAGCTCTGGAGGCTGAAGAAACAGCTGAAAAGGCATAACAATAAATACAAAAAGCTCATAAGCCAACTCGTTTAAGCGTTTGTCCTGAGAACATATTTTCTTACCTTTTTACATGCTCCCACCACCAGTTTCCCTAGAAACAACATCATGCAGTCATCCTACACTAAACCTGAAACATTCGTCAGTTACTGTGTGATAGCTCAACCGACGCAAAGCGAGACAGATTTCCAATCCATCTTTCGTCAGCTCCTATATAACAGGTTTGGCTTCTCTTATGCTAAATCCAACACTGATGATTGCCTTGTTGAAATAAAAACCTGACTTTTCTCTGTTCTTAACACATGCGGTTTCCCATTCCAGGTCAGTTTTCATTTCCTGATAAAAGAATTTCTGTCCTTGTCAAGTTCATCTGCTAAGCTACATTAAGTGTAAAGACAAAATGCTTTTAAAATGTGGAAGACTTCCCTCCAGGTTTCCAGGTAAGAAGAAGAAGAAAGTCAGAGAGCCATTCTGTTTTGAGTAGCCTACTTCTTCCTGCTCCCATCAATTTATAAGCGGATGCAGCAGTAACAATGACAAAAATATCTCATTACTGAGCAAGACTCCTAAGACTGCTATGCACATGCCTATTTGTTCTCCAGTTCATGTGCACTTTGCACAGTTCCCCAAAAGCCACACAAGCAATTAAAAAAATAACAACATAAAACACTGGCCAACAATGTTATGATGAGTGTGTGTTGGAGTGTGTTCTACACCTAAGTGGTACACATTCTACATTACAATTTCTATTCTCTGGAGTGCTAGAACACCACTAACATGGAAAGAACTTATACGTGTCTCAACTTGTAGAGCAGTCTGGCACCGAGTTATCCCATGTGCACAGATACCTGTAAATATACAGTCCATGCCACAAGCACACAAAGACAGTAAGGTTCCTCTTCTGTGAGTAGAAATGCAGTGAAGCAGACGACTATTTCGCAAATCCTAGTTCAGAAAATAAATGCCTTTTGTTTTGACAATGCCAATCAAAATAGGCCTTGACCCAAGGAAGGGTTGGGCCAAATTAACAAGACCTATCAGAAAATTTCCTAATAGAAACATAGAAAGGGCAGAGTATATCTGCTGGATTTTCAGTCTACTGTCTTATTTTACTTGCTTTTCACTATATAAGCACTACTGTCCAGCTAAAACTATCATTGAGACCAGACTCTGAATAGGGTTAAGCTGGCAACTATAATGGCAACAACATTATGTTACCATGGAACAGCTCTGAAATGCTTCAAGGAAATACACATTTGTGTAGCTATTTTAGGAAAATAAAGATGCTCAGCTTTGGGTTCTCTTATACAAACGTATCTCGAACAATCTAGCTCGAGTCGATCATAGGTTTTGCACATTACCTAAGAGAAGTCACCATATGTGCATGAGTAATGTTAACAAGAAGGACTGTGCCAAAAATGATTATTCAGTAGTTAGTCAACATTAAAATATAAACGGAACAGATAGAAGATTAAAAAGAATGTTAAAGCAGAAAGTGACAGACAGGAACCTTTTTCTTAACCACGTTTATTGGGTCTTTCTCACAACTCACCTGCTCATTTCAGATTTAAGATGTAAATTACTCAGAAGTGAAGCAGTCCATTGTCCTATATAATGCTTAAGGATCCCAACATAAGCTAGGATCTGTTTAGGGAGAAAAGAAGCTCCCAAAACAGGCACCTCAACCAAATTTACCTTCCTTTGAGGCTGGTGTCATGGGTGTCTGATTCAGTCAAAAGGGAAAAGAGCATGAGCATCACAATACTTGCTCTTACTAGGAGTATGACCTGATCCTTCTCTTAATTTCCATCCATTTTCAGAGTTTTTGAGACAGAACCTGCAGAAATCTCTAGAAGTAAGAAATATAGAGCACCTTTTATTGAGAAATATAGTTTCCAGCTGCTGCAAGCAGTATAAATAGTATGTAAACAGCTGACAGCATTGCTAACTGCTGAAGGAAATTGCTAGCTTTTTAAAATTAAAGTTCAAATGCTTTAATTGAAGTGGGAATCACACCCAACATGTAAAAACAAGTATAGATGTACAACTAAAAGAGAAATCATAAACAGAGTTCACAAGAGAAATTTATGAAGAAACAAATGCTACAAATTATAATTTCCCAATAAGCTTTATGTCCCATGTTCTAGTGCCAAACCAATTCCTCTCAAATCATGGCAATTGCACTCTCAAAACTGCTTGACCAATTCAGAATCATTAACAAATCCATATACAATTTCAGATTCAAAACTGTATTATACAAATAACAGCAACATGAAATTTAAGCGAGATACGCAAGAATAATCCATTCTTATTCCTAGTATATCTGTTTGCTCCTAAAAGGCAATGCTAAAAGGCAATGGAGCCAACAGTAGTTGAAACTTGGTTGTTCTGGCCATATAAGACTTGTTGTGCCAACAACAAATAAAGCCCTGGCTAGGCTGCCACAGGGCAACGTCAAGAAGCATGACATCATATTAGAGAGATGTTCACTGGACAGTGATAGCAGATATGCGTTGAGAGCTGAGCTTCCAAGTGTCAAATCTGCCCACCAACTGAAATAATTTCTCTCAGGATGCCCTCCCAGTCTGTAGAATGCAGCTGGTTAGGACTAAGAATACAATCTTCCTGTTGTGGCTCCTGCCTTTGGAATGGGCTCCCTAGGGAGGTCACATGGGGTCTTCATTGCCATCATTTAGGTACCAGGCAAAAACTGTTGTTTTCCAAGGCTTTTGAGAATTGCTAATGTTAGCATTTTTAACTTGGATAACTTTAGTTTTACTATCTATATGATGCTGTCACTGTTCTCATTTGTTTATTTAATTGTTGTAAAATTGCACTTTATTTACTATTTTTTAGCAGGCCTGGGAACATGAAAAGAAATTAAAAGAATAAGCGGTATGGTTAAATCAACTGCTTCTGTGGCTTCCTACAACTATGTTTCCAGAATATACATTTTCCCCAGTTTTGTATCTACTTATCTATTCCATGAGCATATGCTTAGAATATGGTATGAGACATTCAATGGAAAGATTCTGAAATACTGACAAAACCAATTTAACAGTTTTAGGCCTACATCCACATACACAAGATGTTGCCCTTTCTTAAATAAAATGGAGAAACTGAATACACAAAGGGCCTCAGTGCATCATATATATGTGTGGCTGTTTCTGGCAACAGAAGACCTTACTACAGTTAGAGGGAGCTCTGCCAGAGCACAGACCAGCAAAGTGACAGGCAGAAACACACAAAAACTGTTACCTATGCTGTACAGACAAATGAATAATCTCACTAATTAATAAGATGCTTAGGTTACATATCTTATATCTTACATAATAAGATGCTTAGGTTATCATATGTTTATGGAGGGAGGGAAGAATTACTTATCTTACAAAAATAGGTGTTTTTAAAAGCTTGCATTAAAAAACTACCAAAAAAGCCCTATGACATTTTATGCCCTGCTAGTGGAAAATATTGCTGCAACAGGTACACAAGAAAAATAAAATGAACAAGATTCTCTGCCCTCTAATACTAGTTTAATAATTTACTATGCTACTGAATAGTTAAATACAATGCTGCCTATTGTTTACATGGCACAGTTATTCTTCAGATCTGAAGCCAACAATCCAACAATACAGAAACCAGCTACTCCTCAGGACTGAGAGATCATTAAGTGTTACATTTGGCAACCCCCCCCCCCCAATCCCTAAACTAAAAGCTGAGGAGGTAACAGACTGACTGGTGATTCCTGCCTCTCTGCAGCTTCAATCTTAGCAATAAGACTAGGGGGCTGTTTATTGCATGGTAGAGTTTCTCCACCATGAAGGAACAAAGTAACAAGCCCCTATTTCCTGCTCCCACACAGGAAAGGGAAGCAGAAGGCTGTGGAGAGACACTATGCAACTCTGAACAGCAGCCAAATCCCATGCACTCCATAGCACCCTTTCCTGCAGGCTACCCACAATCTTGTGGCCACAATTTTTGGCTGAGCTATCAAGGCCATCCAAGAATTATAGACCCTTGTATTTACACCTTGCTGAAATTAAACACTTAATTTGGGGGGCAAATGTATGGATGTGACCAACCAAGTAACGGTGCTGTATTATAAAATAATGAGGTTATGTATGAACTGCAGGAAGATTAATTAAAACCAAGGTGCTGAACTGACATTGTGTTTGCATGAAAACTTAAACACATACCTTAAAGATTAACTTTTGTTTCAACTGAAAGTGGAATTCAGTGAGAAAACCAATTTCATCAGGGTTATTTAGTTTTTACATCTTAAAAACAGTTTTTGTTCATTAATCTGTTGTGCCCTTTATTATCAGCCGCCAAAGAGAAAATACTTAATACTTCTCCATAGTTCTGCAACTTAGAGAACTCAAGACACTCAACCCAACTTCATGGAATAATATTCTCCTGGCAGGGAAGAGGTCAATATACTCCAGTACATTCCAGCTGGGATCCATGTGCAAGCCCTTCATGGTGGAATTTTCTTACTTTTAATTTTTACATCAGAACTTGCTGATTAAATTCCCGTTGGTTTTGAAAACAATTTAGTATGCATTACGTGAAGCTGCAGGTGAAGAGGGTATCAAACATTTATTTAAAATATTTCTCTCCTGCTCTACAGTGGTACCTCTGGTTACGTACTTAATTCGTTTCGGAGATCCGTTCTTAACCTGAAACTGTTCTTAACCTGAAGCACCACTTTAGCTAATGGGGCCTGCCGCTGCCGCTGCGCAATTTCTGTTCTCATCCTGAAGCAAAGTTCTTAACCCGAGGTACTATTTCTGGGTTAGCAGAGTCTGTAACCTGAAGTGTATGTAACCTGAAGCGTATGCAACCCGAGGTACCACTGTACTTTGTACAGTACAAGGCAGGTAATATGAGAATAATCAAATATAACTGAGAACCAACTCAATGGCAGCAACTTTCCATAATCAGGTAGTGGCATTTCCCAGCATCTATCAGATCCTTTTAGCTGGAGATGCCAGGGATTGAATCTGGGACCCTCTGAATGTAAAACATATGCTCCATCACTGAGCTATGGCTCCTCCTCTATCTCAGTTGCAGCGTGATAAGAGTAGCATTATAAAGTAATACAGCAGCTAGGATTAGGACAGAGAGAGGGAAATGGGAACTAGGAATATCAGATGCTAGCAAGTTGGTCTGAGAAGACTGTTTGGCTTGATATGCCCTACAAAACAATCTAAACCTCCATTTAATCTCTGATATAACCTGTACATCCCCCCCCCTCCCGGCAACCTCCCATCCAGGAAGTACGTAAAATAAGGTTCCCAGACGTCACCGTTTCCCGGGGACAGTCCCTGGATTTACAAACCATCCCCATAGAAAATCCATTGAAGTTGAAAA
Organism: Podarcis muralis; assembly: GCF_964188315.1. NCBI lineage: Eukaryota > Metazoa > Chordata > Lepidosauria > Squamata > Lacertidae > Podarcis > Podarcis muralis. The sequence continues at coordinate 124,016,511 of NC_135655.1, read as the reverse complement.
GTGTCCCCGGATTCATTGAAAAAAATCTGGTAACCTTAACCTAAAATACCGGTAACTCTTCTTTTGGGAGGTACTATACAAGTTTCCCTAGAACTTAGATGGGGATAGCAAAGCAACTACAACCATCACCTGATCAAGCAGCCTTTGCAACAAAACAAAACAAAACAAAAACAAAAACTTTTTGGCACCTCATGACCTCTCCACCTTCAATAGTTCATTCTAACCTGCCACACAATATTAAAACGAGTCTGAGAAAAGGCAATCTTTTAGTGACTCACTACAGCAATCTTTTTTTTAATCTTCCGTTTGCCATTGCTACCAACATTTACTAATACAGTCATGTGAAGTTACATTTCCGACTGCATTATAATGCCTTTGGCTTGGTTCCAGATATGTCTTGTGCTAGCAAAATGACCACTTCTGTTTAGGCAAATCAGATTAACTGAATTCCTCCAATTTTCCAGTTCTTCTGCTGTGCCCATCCAACACAGATCCAGAGGGTTCATCAACTCTTTGGGGGAGCACGGTGGACTGCAGTGGGAGAAGAGCCAGGAAAGTCCTGCGGCATGAGCAGAGTTCTGCCAAATCTTCTCTGGAGGCAAACCTTACCACTTAGATAAAGTGTGCATCATCTCTGAAGTTGTGTGCACATGTCACATATATGTGTTGTTACTGTCCGGCATTCATTGTCCTGTAGCACAAACGGAAGGAGTAAACAGATGCTTCTCTCATAATTAAAACAACTGATTTAACATTAAACTGCCTGACATGTGAGTAGCTCATTGCTCTTTAATGCAATTCCCCACAGACAGCGACATACTTTTGCTTATTGTTTTCACAAACTAAAGCTTTCTGAATGTTACATGAAAGCTTTCCAGGGGATCTGTGTTTATGTTAATTTGTTCCTTTGAAAACTGCTTTGGATTATTTTTTAAGATAAGCAACATAAAAAAAAAGATCACCATCATCTGAAAAGCCAGTGATCCCAGTTGATTTTAGCCCTAGTGTCTGAAGAGTACAATTTGTGAGGTTGCTCTGGGATCACATCCGACAGAAGGACAGACAGAAGAAAAGTGATGTGTGCCTAGTAAGAACCAGGAAGAGGAGGGGGAGGGAAACCCAGGAAGGAAAAGCAGGTGCAAGGCATGTAAACATTTTAGAAATATAAATTATATTTCAATTTGGTAAAAACAGTGTCCCCATTTTACCAATTATCTATAATAAAAGATAGTATGCAAATACTATTTTACACTAAACAAAATCTATTCAACTCCAAAATGCATATATGTACAGGAATACCAGCTGCATCCTTAGAAGATATGAAGATTTCAGGACGATATGTCAGGCAGTTTTCCAGAAGAATTCTAGTCATATTTACTCAGCAGATGCCTCACCAATTTATATGGTACTTCCTCTCAAACAAGTGTGCACAGGAATGCAACTTTAGTTTTAGAATTAGTCAAACTGTAATTATCAGTTATTCATTGCTGTTTATTTTTCTGGGAGGGCAAAATACATGCCCAATATTTCCGCAAAACATGCAAGTCAAGCATTACAACTAGAAGTGGGGAGGCATGTCAGCACATGACAAAGCAGAACAGATTAAGTGCCTGAAGTTTTCCCTTGTAAGAGATACACTTTGAGCTGAGGCTTATTGACTAGTGGGATCAATTCCAAAAACAAACTAGGAAAGGGAATCCCTGGAAGCACATTACATCATTGAGTAAGAAATCCAGTTAGAGAGCCTGTAGCTAACTGGAATTCTCTCAGCTCTTCATTTCGTCATCTGAATGAAGGATCACAAAATTATTAAACCACTGTAGTCTTTGAGCTATGTAGGATGTCAAATATCAGGTGTGCAAATATGGACATTCACTTCTGGAGGTAAGTGAATGCCTATACCACATGAAACAAATGTGGCATAATCCACTATAAACATCTACGTAAGAAAATGGAAAATGCCTGCTCAGTGAAGTGCTTTAGGAATTTCCCTTCATACTCCATTAAAGAAAATGCTTTCCTTGCATGTTTTTAGTGCAGCTGAGGCCATGTTCAACTACAAATGAAACTGACCACCTGTCTCCTGGACCCTTGCCCACCCTGGCTCCTAGGCAGGGCTAGGCAATGGGCTCCATGCGGTGGTGAATGCTTCCCTATGTGAGGTAGTCTTGCTGGATAACCACTTAAAGTAGTGGTTATTAAACTGCTTATTAAAAAACCGACCATTATGGCCAATTATCACCCAGTCTCAAATCTTCCATTCCTGGGCAAGGTGATTGAGCACACTCTAATCTGGAGGATGTCAACCATTTGGATCCCTTCCAAATGGGATTCAGGCTCCATCATGAGAATGAAGCCACCTTTGTCACACTGGTTGATGTCCTCTCCTCCATGCTTTATAACATCTATAGGAAGATGGTGGGAAAGATCATCAGGGGGTTTGGGCTGGGTGTTCACCAGTATGATACCCAGCTCTACCTCTCGTTTAAATCAGAACTGGTGAAGTCAGTGAATGTACTCTGTGTCTGGAGGTGGGTGGAGGATGGATGCAGTAAACAACTGAGGTTGAATCCAGACAAGACAGATGTACTGTTTCTGTGGGGGGAGGGGGGACTCCCTGATCCTAACTGGGGTAACTGTGCACAGCCTAGGGGGTGATTTTGGACTCACAGATGTCCATGGAGGCACAGGTAAATTCTGTGTTCAGAGTGGCTGTCTACCAGCTGCATCTGGTACCCCTGCTGAGACCCTAATTGCCTGCATACTGTCTCACCACAGTGGTACATGCTCTAGTTATCCCCTACTTGGAATAGAACAATGTGCTTTACGCAGGGCTACCTTGAAGGTGACTCAGAAACTACAACTAATTTAGAATGTGACAGCTAGATTGCGGAGTGACCGCCGGGACCACATAACACCGGTTCTGAGAGATCTGCATTGGCTCCCAGTACGTTTCCGAACACAATTCAAAGTGCTGGTGCTGACCTTTTAAAGCCCTAAACAGCCTCAGCCCTGCATATCTGAAGGAGTATCTCCACCCCTATAGTTCAGCTCAGCAATCAGGTCCAGCTCCAAGGGGCCTTCTGACTCTTCCCTCACAAGACGTGAAGTTACAGGGAACCAGACAAGGAGCCTTCTCAGTAGTGGTGCTTGCCTTGTAAAATGCCCTTCCATCAGATGTGAAAGGGATAAACAACTTTTAGAAGACATCTGAAGGCAGCCCTGTATAGGGAAAGTTTTAATGTTTAACGTTTTATTATGTTTTTATATTTTGCAGGAAGCAGCTCAAAGTGGCTGGGGCAACCCAGTCAGATGGGCGACGTACAAATAATAAAATTATTGTTATTATTACCTACAGGATATTTTTCTTTACCCCCATTTCCCTTTATGAACTAAAAGGTAACAAACAATCAAACAATATTAAAGAAGAGATAAACACATGGCCCTATTCCTTTGTCCATTTGGTCATGTGGGATTTAATTTTCAAACAATCACTTCAAAATTATCTAACATGCTGAATTTGTTACTGTGAGGTCTTTTTTGCTCTGGGAGAGTATAAATAAACATTGATATAGTTTATTTACTTCTCGAGGCAATGCAATAATTTTAAAAATAGTTTTACTAACACACACACACACACAGCTACAACTGCAGTGGGAAAAGAAGAACTATGAAAAGGTTCTTAGCAAATTTTTAGGCTACTGACATCAGGGCTTGCAAAAAGAACAGTAAGCCTGCTTTCTCTACAGTGTTCTTTCATTAGGATACCTTTGGAAACCAACAGACAACACTAATCTTCAAAGAGGCTCAGAGTTTTCATTTCATTGAACAGATTAAATCAATTACGTAAATATGTAGTGAAATGTTATTCACTAGCATTGTCTATCCTAAAAAAATGCTAGAAGGTGAACACATGGCAAATTAGCCCATAGTTTGCTTTGAAACATGATTCTACTGTGTACTGTACCAGAAACTGAATGGTACCTAATTCACATGAGCCTGAAGGGAATTTCACAGTTTGCCATGTGACATGGGCAGGCTGCTGTTTGAGGAAAAACAAGTCTAATGGCCCCTTTGGACTCTCAAAACTAGTTTCACTATTTTTTAGATCCTACTATCATTCACAATCCGGAGGAACACTTGCAATCAAATTCACGTCTTTCAATACTAATCTTCCATAAAACTCAGGGCTGTTTTCACAGTAAACAGGGGCTGGGGATGAAGAAAGACTCCGTATTTTCAGCTCTTAAAGTCCCCTCCTCCTTTTTTAAGCTGCTTGGTCCATGGGATGTGTTAAAAGCAAACCCAAGGGGAAAATATTATATTTGTAACAGTTGTAGTTTCCCTTCCAAGAGCTCATTTGTCAATCCCCAGTTGCTTTTGCCGTCTTAAGTCTAGGGGATAGGGTTTCTATGAGGTAGCTTCAAAATGGAAACAATGCAAAAACTGTAGGTGCCCAAATGGAACATTCTCTTTCATCCCTTTGTATCACAACCATCAGTTTCGACAAGGACCCGTAACACCTGCTGCAGAAGGCATTCCTTGTAGCATACAATATCAGGTTTCTATTTGGATAATATTTACCTAGCCCATGGACAGAACTGCTGAAAGGACAGATTAACTGTAAAGCAATGTCACCTCAAGACCATCAGGTCTCATTTGTCTCAAATCAAGCTTCCATGCAGTAAGGCTTTGTAATTTGGTATTGTAGGAGAATAGGGCAGGCTCAGTGGGGAGAAGAGGGTAGGACAGTTCCTCTTGAATGAGCATCCTTGTACAGTACAGGATGTACTCCAACGAAGTATAAGAAAACTAGGGATGAGACCATATTGATGAGATCTTTTATAATCAAAGCCCCCTGGCTTAGTTTTTGAAACCCTCTAGTCTTTTTACTACATTAAAAAAGAGAAAACACAGAACATTTCTCTGTGTTGTCCTACTAATAAAGAGAAGGCAAGGGGAAAAAACCCAAATGCAACAATGAACAGGAAGAAAATGTTTAGTCTACCGAGCTCAACAGTGCAGAACTGTAGCAACAGCAACAGGTTTGGTCAAACATTCCCATTGTCAAAGGCGGGGATGACATTCTTAAGCAAAACATTTCAAGATCCAAAAAGCAGTAGCTTTCTGCTGCTTTTCTCTGTCCAGGAGTATAGGTTGTTAGTCAAGGCTGCAGAAAGAAAGAGCTACTGGGTAAACACTGCATATACCTTGGCAGCAATGACCGAGGATGACCTCATATCACATCTACAACATGCATCTCATTACATTCATCTGCTTTCTGTTCTGAGAACTGTACAAATGAGAAGCCAGTTCCTAAGATCCACTGAGATGCAACCATTATGTTATTCCATGGATATCTCTGTAGGTCCATAGATACCATCTGCCAGACAGCGCAAGCCTCTACGCAAACCTGCCTTCAACCTTCCAAGAGACAGTCATGGGTCTTTATGGGTCAAATCCAGGCCTCACTGAAGCTTACAGCAAGTGAGACACACAGAAAACTCAAGTGCATTTCTGGACTATGCTAGGAGTAGAAGAAGTAATGATAAATTAGGTACGTTAAAATGTAAGATGCAAACTAGATTGTAGGGGTGCAAGTAATGGTTTGGGAGCAACCCTCAAACTGTACATTAATTCACAATTGCTATTTATAAGTCGCTTTGGGACACTTTTATGAAAAAATAATAATTGCATTTATTACTTGTTATTACGTATTTAGGAGCTACGTGGGTCTACACCTGCATTTACAGACTTTTACAAAAGTTTTGAGAAAGAAGATTTATGCATAATCTTCACATTTTGCTATTGTTATCACAGAAAAAATTAGAGCAAAGTTACAGAAAATAGGGTAATCGCATGTGTAGACCTATATAACCACCCATAGGAGTGCATTTACTATGCACATGAGGTGTGTGCGTAACAATTGTCAGAATTTTATGTTGTTTGAACAATCTTGCCCATTCTTCGTAACACTTTTGAAGAGTACCACCAATACCTTGTGTAATGTGCCTATGATGGCCTTTTGGGTATGTAAAAAGCGTGAAGGTCAAAATACCAATGACTATGTTCTTAAGTATCCTCTATCCCCCCACCTCCATCCACTGAAACAAAAATCAGTGGGATAAACCAAAACTACAACTAATCTTCCTGTACAAAGAAAAGTGACTCTCCCCATTCCCTTGGCATGCTATTGCTAACAATATAGTTTTGCTCAGCCCCACAAGGCTCCAGAGGCAAGTCACAGCTTATGCATCTTGAGCAGTCTACACATCCAGTTAAGACCAATGTAAACATCAGCCCCACCCCCCAACACATTAGCCTATTCTGCTACAACAGGCAAATTGTGTGTCCAGTGAAAAGTGTTATGGATAGAAAAAATAGGGTATCAAAAAAATTCCCTAAACAGTACCATTATAAGGCTGAGCATACTTAAATAACAGGAAGCAATATATACAGTTAACACGAACAGTTAACATAGAATGGACATCATAAACCAGTAAGCATATTTGCCTAAAGATATAGTACAATATTCTAATCAGTTTTACATCTTATGCAAAGCCAAGCCTGTAAAGACAACTTTACTTCCACCTAGTTTGTCATTGCATCCCAGGAACTAGAGAGGCTATCCATCTATCAGACCTTCTCTTGAAGAAGATATAAACTATGAAACCAAATAAAGACAGAAAACAGTAGTCCAAATGTTTTTTATCTGGGATGGCCAATTTAGTGCCCTCCAGATGTTTTGAATGACAAGTACTGTAAGACCTAGCCAACATAGACAATGTTCAGGAATAATGGGAGTTGTAGTCTACAACATCTGAAGAGCACCACAATGACTACTTCTTGTTTAGATGGGAAGCTTGTTCTTTCACAAGCTCTTTTCTCCAGTCTTTAATTATCTCATAACAGAAGTTAACAAATGTTCTAAGATAACTGATTAAACAAGACTATAGTTAATGGAAGCTTACTCTAAATAAGGCATTTTAAATGTCTGACACAAACATGCAAAAAAATTATCTCTCTCTTATAACTATTATTAGTTATCCTATTCTGCTTCTAGATGCAAGAAAATAAGCAAAACTTTGTAGAATTACAGTTTTATTTTGAACCATGAAACAGCTGCATACTCAGCCCTTTCAACACAGGAGAGATGGAACAGACTACACAGTTCAGGTGCATTAGCCAGCCAGCCTGCATAATGGCATCTGACTGACAAGTAAAAATCATCTCCAGGAGACACCTTAACATAGATCTTACTCACCCCTTTGAAATACCTACAAAGTCCCTAAAAGCAATTACTTGAGGGAACAAAGCTATAATCAATAGAATTAATATCCTTGTCTAAGGAAATACTGAACTTGCACTTACCTCCCACTGTAGATTATAAAACGCTGGTCTTTCGCTCTTCCTGGGGGAGAAAAACAAAACCAGTTGACTATCAGTAAACCCACCAACCCAATCTATTATCTTAAGGAAACTGTATTCAAAGTTGAATGTACAGATGCTAATATGGCAGCTTTTCTCACTCAACTTCAAAAGCCTACATGTTTACATGAACACAATGTGTGCCAATGTACGTCCACTATACAAGCTCTGTAGGTGGATGTCTGCATGTGCAATGTAGTCGAGAGGTTGCATAACCTGCAGATATCAATGTGTCCCTACTAAATTTGCCCAGTCACATTTCCCACACTGTATCATGAGTTAATGTGTTAAAAGGAGGGTTCCCAAGCACCAATTGAGAAAGGGATGGCAGCGCAGTGAGGGACTTTGCTTAGAAAGGAATCGCTTCGACATCTCGGAGATCAACGCAGCACAAACCAAAAGATGTATTGCCAACTAGAAAAGGGGTCTCCTCTCTTTATTCTGAAGGTGGGCAAAGCGTGCTGCCAATCCTTCAAGGAAGGAGTCAACCTCGAGGGTGCAAGGAGAGGCCTCAAGTACCTTGGGGGAAGAAATAAAAATAAAACACAAGTAGGTGCAAGCTTGAAGCCAGGGCATCATCAGATGTCTTGTAAGCAAAAGGCACTGTGAGGCGATGTTTTGTGGTGGTGTTGTTTTTTGATGAAAACAGCCCCGGTAACAACTCTGAGATTTTTGAAAGGGGGAGCTTAGCCTAAAAGCGAGCGGCTGGAGGAGTGAAATAAAGCTTTGCTTTGGGAGGAAAGGAAACCCGGGCTTGGAAGAAGAGGGAGGAGGGCAAAGAGAAGAAGGGGGGGCGGGAGAGAGAGAGAAATGGTCACGTCAGAGAGGCTCCACTTTGCCAAGGGTAAGGAAAGGGCTGCTGCTGCTGCTGCTGCTGCTGCTGCTACCTGTTTATACTGTGGCGGTGCTGAGAGGAGGCTCAGAGCCAGAGCAGCGGCGAAAGGAGGCCGAAGAAACACCTGCCTGCAACGGGGCGCAGGAGGAGGAAGGGGCAGCGGGGGTAGGAAGCTGTCACAGCCGAGAAGCGGCGCCTCAGCCGCTTCCGAAGCCCCCCGTCCAACCCCTTCCCCCCATCCTCCCTCACACCGAAAGCGGGGGACGAGAAGCGGGGAAGAGAGAGAGGCTCGCCTACCCACCTGCGGGAAGGACCGGCGTCAACCGCAGCAGCCTCTCGCCGCCTCAGCCGCCGCCACCATTACTGCTGGCGCTGTTGCTAATGCCTCGCTTTCTCCTTCTCCACAGCTTCCCCCTCCCCCCGCCGCCGACCTCCCCGCGCTCACTCCTCCTCCAGTCCCTGTCAGCGTCTCCGGCAACGTAACAAGGCGCCCGCCCATTGGCCCGCCCCCAGCAAGCGCGGCATTCATTGGCTTCCCTCCGAGGGGCGCGCGGGGAAGACCTTACAGCCAATGGGGAAGCGCGGCGCCGCTCACAGCCTGAAGGAAAAGGGGCGGAGCTTCCGAACCCGGAAAAGGCCGCCTCGCCTTCTTTCCTTAGGCGGAACCTCTTGAGCTGGGTTAGGTTTCCCTGACGAGCTTGGCAAGAGAGGACTGGCTTCCGCTTCCGGTTTGGCTCCCTGAAGTCCTGCTGAAAGGGGTCACCGAGCCTCCAGGTATGGGGTGGTTTACAGGTTCCTCCTGCGTTTGTCCCCCCCCCCCCGCGGCTCCCTTTTTATGTTCCATTCCGAGACTGGGAAGCCTTATTCCTTGCCCTAATTATCAGGGTCACCGATAAAAGACAGGCGGTGTTTGGCTGCAGTTCGACCTGTTCTGAACGGGGCTACTCAATACATCACGGTAGTTGATGCATCTTGAAATCAAAGGCATCTTGGTACTGTAGTCCGTTGAATAACTTTAGTAACGGTCGGTCGATTAAGCAGATCTACCTTGCAGGGTAGTTGGGGAAACCCAGCCAGATGGGCGGGGTATAAATAAATTATTATTATTAGGATAAGGTAAAGGACCCCTGTTGTTTTTGTCCACGGAGTTTTCTTGGCAGGGATACTGGAGTGGCTTGCCGGTTCCTGCTCCAGGTGGATCACGTTTGGTCAAAACTCTCCACTATGACCTGTCCATCTTGGGTGGCCCTTCACGGCATAGCTCATAGCTTCTCAAGTTATTCAAGCCCCTTCGCCACAGCAAAGCAGTGATCCATGAAGGGGTTTTCCCAGTAGTGCTGTATGGAAGTGAGAGCTGGACCATAAAGAAGGCTGATCGCCGAAGAATTGATGCTTTTGAATTATGGTGCTGGAGGAGACTCTTGAGAGTCCAATGGACTGCAAGAAGATCAAACCTATCCATTCTGAAGGAAATCAGCCCTGAGTGCTCACTGGAAGGACAGATCCTGAAGCTGAGGCTCCAATACTTTGGCCACCTCATGAGAAGAGAAGACTCCCTGGAAAAGACCCTGATGTTGAGAAAGATGGAGGGCACAAGGAGAAGGGGATCACAGAGGACGAGATGGTTGGATAGTGTTCTCGAAGTTACTAGCATGAGTTTGACCAAACTGCGGGAGGCAGTGGAAGACAGGAGTGCCTGGTGTGCTCTGGTCCATGGGGTCACGAAGAGTCGGACACGACTAAACGACTAAACAACAAAGGGCCCCTGGATGGCTAAGTTCAGTCAAAGGCGACTCTGGGGTTGAGGCACTCATCTCGCTTTTCAGGCTGAGGGAGCTGGTGTTTGTCCACAGACAGCTTTCCAGGTCATGTGGCCAGCATGACTAAACTGCTTCTGGCACAATGGGACACCATGACGGAAACAAGAGCACACGGAAACGCCGTTTACCTTCCCGCCGGAGCGGTGCCTATTTATCTACTTGCACTGGCATGCTTTCGAGCTGCTAGGTTGGCAGGAGCTGGGACAGAGCAACGAGAGCTCACCCTATCGTGGGGATTCAAACCGCTAACCTTCTGATCGGCAAGCCCAAGTAGCGCAGTGGTTTAGCTGTGGGGTAACCCTGTGTATGTTCCACAGAACAATGTGGTGTTGGGAGAGAGAAAGCAGAGAGAAAGAAAACCCCACACCTGTTGAGTTATATGCACCTGTGCAGGAGAACAAAAGAGAGTTTCTGGTGGTGTCAGAATCACCACAGTGGCTGCTCAGCTGAAGCTAATGTATACACAGACACACAAGGTAGAGCTGTCGGCGGGAAGCAAAGTAAGAACGTGCAGTTCACTGACAGTGGATAGTCCTGCTTTTGGACGTTTATGAATCACAAAATTGTGGAGATTGGGAATTGCATTGCTCATCATTTCACAGATACAGTGGTACCTCGGGTTAAGTACTTAATTCGTTCCGGAGGTCCATTCTTAACCTGAAACTGTTCTTAACCTGAAGCACCACTTTAGCTAATGGGGCCCCCTGCTGCCGCTGCGCGATTTCTGTTCTCATCCTGAAGCAAAGTTCTTAACCTGAGGTACTATTTCTGGGTTAGCGGAGTCTGTAACCTGAAGTGTATGTAACCTGAAGCATATGTAACCCGAGGTACCACTGTACTCATATCAGTAGCTCAACTGTTTTGTACATATGCAGTTATGTACTGATGCAGTTATTATATTGTAGAAAATTAGCTTTTTTGCTGCTGGGGTTTTTGGGGGGGGCAGACACATATTGGTTTGAATTGAATTGAATTGAAATGTATTGTTTTGAAACTGTATTATACAAACCTCGGAAGTACCAGCTCAGTTAAGCATGTCTGGATCCCTTGCAACAAAAGGGCATAACTATGTAGCTGATATAACTATCTAGAAAGGCTTTGAAAAATGTATATTCTGTGATGTTCTAAGTCCTTCAATCCTTATTTACATCATAGTCTCTGCTGATCAGAAAGTCTTATCAGTATGCCAGCCTGGCAATTAAGTTCACAAAAGTTCCTAGCCCATCTGCTTGCACATTACTTATGTTTGGTTTCCTGTGACAAGCAAGATTCTCCTCCAGCCACCAGACAAGTAGCTATATTTCTGGCTGCTGTATACCAGACTTTAGTTTTATTTATAGGTGAAGGAATTCTTTAATGTTGAAATTAGGGTTGCCGTGCTCATTAGTTTAGTAGTTTGATAATGTCGGCTGACCACCTATGCTGAGTGCAGTCAAGGGTTGTAAAATATTCTAAGATTGCTGCAGCATAGGTGGGTAACTTCTTAAATATCATTATGGTGTCCTTTGCTAGCAAGGGAAAGACTGGATGCTGCTTGGCTCTGCAGCAATCTGGAGAAACAAAGGAGCATATCTAAGTTGCTCCTGCTGCTGCCCTGCTGTAAATGAAAGCACCTCTAACGAGGAATAAGAGCAGTCATTAGTGGCAAAGGTTGCTTGACTGCTTCCAGCAATGCTGGTTATCTGGAAAACCTTAAACTGGAAAGTTTGCTATGCAAATTCTGGGAATTTGCATCATAAATCATTAAGCTTCCTTTGGAAAACTTCCTGATGCTGAGTGATCAAATTTTGCATGTTTGTTTTGCTTGCGTTTAGTAAACAAAGCTTACAGCTTCGAAATCATCACCCTTGCCTAAAATGCTATTTGCACTTGGCATGCACTCATTGTTCCTAATTAACTTATGAAACAAATTTTTCCATGGAAAAGTAAAGCACTGGGAGGGGGGGGATGTGTCCCTCATGTACTGGCTACTGCCTACGTAGTACAATTGCATTTAAAAACTGAATTTAAAAAAAGAAATGGTTGCTGTTTGCTTTCTTCCAGTTTTCTTTTCGTCCCTTTTTTAATGTTACTGCATCTAGTGTATGGGGATACAAGCTAAAGAAAAGAACTGCTATATTAATCATTTTATATTATTTTGACATTTTATAATAATTCATTACATAACTTGTCTGTTGTTGAGATATCACATTAACTCACTTGCTCTTTGTAATTGGCATAAGTATCACACTTGCTGATAATGAAAGCACCTTTCGCTGTTCAGCTGTGTGATCCTATATGTATCTACTCAGAAGTAAATCTTGGTGTTTTCAGTGGTGCTTACTTCCAAGTAAGTATTATAGGATTGCAAGCCTATTATAAGGCTTTCAAAACTTCTTCTTCCTCTTTGGTGATCACTCGTAGCCAAGTAAGATTGTCTTCCATAAACACGGTTTTAACAATGAGTCTGTAAGTGACCCTGGAGGCCAATTCTGGACCCACACGTCCTTCCACAGTGGGGACATTGGTTCCCTGGCGGGAGTTGATCACAGTGTGGATTTGCCTAGCGTGCCTTCCGCTTATCACGTTTCTCACTTGCGTCCTGAGTTCGAGTGTCTTCAAAGCCCATGACACCTTTGGTAAAAGCTGTTCTCCAACTGGAGCACTCGCAGGCCAGTGTTTCCCAGTTGTTGGTGTTTACACTACATTTTTTTATATTTGCCTTGAGACAGTCTTTAAACCTCTTTTGTTGACCATCAGCATTACGCTTTCCATTTTTAAGTTCGGAATAGAGTAGCTGCTACGGAAGACGATAGTCAGGCATCCACACAACATGACCAGTCCAACGAAATTGATGTTGAAGAATCATTGCTTCGAAACTGGTGATCTTTGCTTCTTCCAGTACGCTGACACTATTTGACCAATCAGATGCAAGTGGATTATTAGCATTAGGCAGGTGGAGGGGCAGCAGACTCGAAAACGACAACAGGGAATATTAGTTGCTACTCATATGCCAAAAGCTAAAATGTCACCCTTGGTTGTTGTCCTAAATAATTTATTCAAGGACTAAAAGCCTCGTCGGGGCACATCATGCCTTGAGAATATAAATGGTCATCTAAAATTTATTGAAGTACCCATTAAAGTATTTTTTCTTATCTGTCAAAAGAATGGGAAGACGCCAATTCATTCATTCCCTTTTAGTTTCATTATTCTGGGTCTGACTCTTGCAAAGTCTTTTCTATGTGCTTATCTAACTGCTGAGTCAAATGAGTACTTTCAAGAGCAGAATGATGATTATGTCTTATGTACAGATCTGGAGGATGACTAATGCAAGTCAGTACATCTTGTTCGCAAGCAATAGAAGCGCCATGATCTTGTACAGCCGTTCTTGGAATGCAAGCCGTTTAAAAACTAATTTTAGAAGGAATTGTAATTAATAAAGCTTATTAAAATGCAGTTTATTGCAGCTTTGAACTTCTAAACACAATTTGTCTCTTAAAAATGGGGAATTTCCTCATTTGACTGGAGATAATTTTGAAAGTTGCATTTTTGTACAGTTTCTTTATTTTCTTTCATATTTCTTACTGGGTTGTTATTTTAAAAGGAAGAAAGTTTTATTTGCATGGAAAAGTGAGTTCCCTGCGATCCATCTCTGTGTCACATTCTAGTACGTAGTATGACCAAGAAATTGAATTCAAAGCATTGCCAGATAGCAATGAGCTCAGGTGGCTTCCATTTAGTTTTATGAAAGAAAAATGATGCTGGTACCAGGACTACAGGCGGATGGACAAACCCCTCGCTCAGTAAACCAGGATCATGAATATATCACACTTCTTTCTTTCAAAAAAAAAAAAAAAAAAAGGTGGTTGACATTTGCTCCCATGGTAGGAAAAGTAAACCTCTGCATCTTGGAATAGTATATGAGTTATTACTTGCCCCCAGCCCTGGGTGGCCCAGTCTCTCTTAAAATATGGGATGGATGATATATATGATCCCCCTGCCTGCAACCACCCCTTCCTAATCACAGAGATAAATTTAGTACTGTCCTATAAACAAGTTAAGGCTAGTATTAATGCAATTCATGCGATGATTTTCAGCGAAGGAGGCAGTTGGCTCAGATGTTGTTGTATAGAAACAGTTTAGGGCAGTGGTTCCCGATTAAGGGTCTAGGGACCCCTGGGGGTCAATCCCTTACCTCCCCCCCACAACTATTCTTTTGCCGTTTTTGCATGGGAATATCACAACTTTTATGGTCTGTTTTTTAGTACAGTATACCCAAAATCAATTGCTTATTAGGAGCTACAGCACATTTTGTTAAAAAAAATTGCTTTGCAGTGGTGACTACCATAGAACATGGGTTTTTGTTGGGGGGCAGGCTTTTGGGGGGAGCAGAATCTCAGTTTTGTATTGATTTGGGGGACAACTGCCCCCCTCCCCCCTTGGCTACACCCGTGCCATAGAGTTATCAAACATTTTCAAAAGTAGGAGGGTCCGTCAATTGGCTTTTGAAAAATAGGGGGTTGTCAGTAATTAACTAATTGGGAACCACTGGTCTAGGGCCTTTCCAACCTTAAAAAGGTAAAGGACCCAGTCGCGGACGACTCTGGGATTGCAGCGCTCATCTTGTTTTACTGGCCGAGGGAGCCGGCGTACAGCTTCCAAGTTATGTGGCCAGCATGACCAAGCTGCTTCTGGCGAACCACAGCAGCATGCTGAAACGCCGTTTACCTTCCCGCCGGAGTGATACCTATTTATCTACTTGCAGTTTGATATGCTTTCAACCTGCTAGGTTGGCAGGAGCAGGGACCGAGCAACGGGAGCTCACCCCGTCACGGGGATTCAAACCTTTGACCTTCTGATCGGCAAGCCCTAGGCTCTGTGGTTTAACCCACAGCGCCACCTGTGACCTTACTGTCACTTAAAAGTAGGTGCCATTTTTTAAAGCTGCATTTAATCCAGATGTCTTGCCTCAGGGAAGCACTTCCATTGCAGGGGAATCATTTCCATAACAGTCAATGAGCCTTTTGTGAATTCAGTTCTTGCTATGTGAAGTGTGCGAAATATAGTTGTATTGAGTGTCATGTAAATACTGAATTGTACCTTCGACATAACCTCATGAGGAGCATGACCAATCCCTCTACTCCCACTTCCATGTAGTTTTTTTAATAGTACTTCTGCTTAACCTTGGCAATACTGTACTGCTGGAACATTCAAATAACTAGAGTTTTGACTCTGCACACATTCTGTGTGTGTCTCTGTGTTTGTCTGTCTGTCTTTCTCCTCCCTTAGCCGTAGCTTGTCATTTAATTGTCCTAAGTGAAATTGTCACAAGGAAGGCTTTCAGGGTACACCCCCCCCCTATTTATATGTGATTTCAGGAGACAGTTTTTCCAACTCGGTTTGCAAAAGAGAACGATGGGGGAGCAAAACCGTTCTTCCCACCCATTCCGCAGCAAATGCTAGAGGGTGCCAGATGCTAAGTCGTGCTTGTGCAAATAGAGCACTACTTAAATGTTCTACTCAAGTGCTGAGTGGGGGTGTTCCACCCAGTTCTTAAAGGGCCTTAGCCAATTAGAGTATTATGAACTGCTATTATGAATACCTGCAGTTTGCTAAGGAATATTTGACACATTTCTTATGTGGCCATTGTGCGGTGGGTGGTCAGTTTCCTATTATTTTATAAAGAGAAGCTCTGAATGCAGTTTTATAAATAACCTTGTAAGAGCTGCTTTTCTTTTCTTTTCAATCTTTCTCCAGAAGCATGGGGCATGGTCATGAGCATGGACCGGTCAAAGTGGAATACCCTGATCCAAAAGTATGGAAGGTAGAGGGGACTCCCTTACAGGATATCCAAGAAAGGTTGGCTCGGCGTGGTCTGAAGGATCCATGGCTTCGGTAAGAGCTGGCAAAAATATGGCCTTTCACTTGCTTTCATCAGCCACAGACTTATTGTATAGCAGACAATACCAAGATCCAAACCCCTCTAAATAGGTTCAGGTTGTTTTTTTTAATGTCCGTTCAGGAACACAATCCTCTGAAATACTTAGGATTGGTGTGGAGAACTGTCTTCAGCCCAGGGGTTACATTCCCTTCCATGGACCATATGCTAGTGATGGGGGAGATCAGAGGCAAAAGAGGGCAGAGGAAAGAATGTAATTTTTCCCTTTGTACAGTAAGGAAGTTTATACAGGTAGTACCAAGTGAGCCACATAAGGGACGTGGGTGGCGCTGTGGGTTAAACCACAGAGCCTAGGACTTGCCGATCAGAAGGTCGGCGGTTTGAATCCCCACGACGGGGTGAGCTCCCGTTGCTCGGTCCCTGCTCCTGCCAACCTAGCAGTTTGAAAGCACATCAAAGTGCAAGTAGATAAATAGGTACTGCTCTGGTGGGAAGGTAAAACGGCATTTCCGTGCGCTGCTCTGGTTCGCCAGAAGCAGCTTAGTCATGCTGGCCACATGACCCGGAAGCTGTTCGCTGGCTCCCTCGGCCAATAAAGCGAGATGAGCGCCGCAACCCCAGAGTCGGCCACGACTGGACCTAATGGTCAAGGGTCCCTTTACCTTTACCTTTACCTTTACCAAGTGAGCCACATAGGAGTTTTGCAAGGCAGGGTGCTGTAATATCTAGGGAAGGGATTGGATATTCATGGCAGTGTTTCTCAAACATGGGCGCCCAGCTGTTGTTGGACTACAGTTCTCATCACCCCTAGCTAGCAGTGGTCAGGGATGATGGGAGTTGTAGTCCAATAATAGCTGGAGACCCAAGTTTGAGAAACACTAGCCTAGCAAGTGTTCCCAGGATAGCATTCAAGCATGTTAAAGAGCTGTCCTTTCAAAGAATGCATCATTCTAAAGTGGCATCAGAAGCTCAATGATTGCAGTAGACCGGCGAGGAAAATTATATGGTTGCTTGTGAATTATAGCTGAATGGATTCTTATTAGAGACCACAAGCAATAAACACAACCTGTAAGCAAAATCGATAATTAAAAGCCACAGAGCTCACAGAAAAGTCTTAACTTAAGAGTGGGAAGGAGAGATGGGAAACTTTGTTTCTGTGGACTCTCTTTGTGGTCTTTACATCCAAGCCGTTTTGGGCATCCCCCGCCCCCCACTCCATCCCACATTATTTGAGGCGGGGTGGGACCATTCAGAGATACTTTGTGGGGGTTGCAGAGGGGAGAAGAAGACAAGAAGCTTTCTTTCTATGAATTTCCTTAGGTTAACTTCTGTAAAGGGACGCGGGTGGCACTGTGGGTTAAACCACGGAGCCTAGGGCTTGCCGATCAGAAGCTCAGCGGTTCGAATCCCCGCGACGGGGTGAGCTCCCGTTGCTCGGTCCCTGCTCCTGCCAACCTAGCAGTTCAAAAGCACGTCAAAGTGCAAGTAGATAAATAGGTACCGCTCCGGTGGGAAGGTAAACGGTGTTTCTGTGTGCTGCTCTGGTTTGCCAGAAGCAACTTAGTCATGCTGGCCACATGACCCGGAAGCTGTATGCCGGCTCCCTCGGCCAATAAAGCGAGATGAGTGCCGCAGCCCCAGAGTCGGTCACGACTGGACCTAATGGTCAGGGATCCCTTTACCTTTACGTTTTAACTTCTGTAAGGATACAAGCCTGAAAAACCACAACACTTTTCACTGTAATATTGCCTCAGGATACGTCATTAAATTTGTAGACCAACATAGGCAGTTGTACAACTTGACTTTCCGTTCATCTTTGCTGTTTTTGTCTTGCCTCTAGCAACGAAGCCTGGAGGTATATGGGCACCTTTGCAAAACCTGTCACTATCATGGACGTTCTCCGCAAAGGATTCAAATGGGGATTCACAGCCTTTGTGGTAGCTCTTGCGGTTGAGTATACGTTGTTCCCTCCAAAGAAGGATAAGGGCCAGCACTGAGGATCCTCTCTTCCAAGCTACAAATCAATTGCTGTGTTCTGACTTTGCATGAAAAGATGCATATTAAAATTCTTCAAAAAGGGCATTGTGCTGTCTTTTTCTCACCTCCCATGGGGAAGGAAGGGGTTAAAACGCATCACACACTGATTACTATGCGTATTGGATTGCCATGGCAAAGCAAGCTATGTCTGCCATTGGTTTATTTTTGTCCTAATAGCTTTCTCTTCCATTTGACTGGCCCAGAGGCTAGGAGAAGGAACTAAAAGGCCAACTTTTAGACTTGAGGACTCCTTTGTGTGCTGCCACCAGGAAGTCCTTGCCTATGAGCATACTAGATGGCTGCCGTAGCTACTATTATTTGCATTTATATCCCACACGATCCACCCTCCTCCTTTATCTTTACAACCGCCCTGTGAAGTGGATTGGGTTGAGGGAAGGTGACTAGCTCAAGAGAACCCAGGAGCTTTGGAGCCTGAGTCGAGGTTTGAAACCAGATCTCCCACCATTAACCACTACTCTACCCTGGCTTTCTTCATAAACAACAACACATGGATGTATGTTCCAGGCAGCATCTGGGCTTGTGTTTGGCTATTACTGTACGGCCAAAGATCTTCTTATACTACAACAGCTGAACAGAATGCTGCCCTAAGTAAGGACATTTCTACAAGCCTAAATCAACCCTGAATCTCGTCAAACTGTTTTCTCTTTGTTGTAGAGCGCAAGTTTCCATTTTTCACTCTTTGCTTGCAGGGTTTCTTTGCTTTTAAGCTCCAGAACTTGTCTACTGTTCCTCACTAGCCATCTTGTCCCCAGATTTTCAAAAGCACGAGGCAGTTAAAATTTTGGTAAACCTAGATATAGAGTCGGCTTATAATGCCTTGGCTGTCTTGTGAACATACGTTGCAAAATCTGAAATATTTGGAATATACACTTGGGAAGTAGAAGTAGCTTACAGGTGCACAGGGCATCCTACCTGCAGCTGTTTCAGTTAAAGGTTATCGTTCTCATTTTGTAGTGTTAACCATGGCAACAATTTCCTATACTAAACTGTCACAGCAGGCCTATAATCCAAGATGTCAAATTCTTTAGAGGCAGAATTATAAATTTAGCTCTGTAGAGAGAGAAAATGTAAGTGACATGAAGTACCCCTCCTTTTCTTAGTCAACGTTGGGAGAAAAATTTAGATCCGAATAATAGCCACTCCTGCGCAGTTATCTTAAAAATGATTTCCGTGCCAAAATGCACATAATTACATTGGCATCTACAGTGGTACCTCGGGTTAAGAACTTGATTTGTCCTGGAGGTCCGTTCTTAACCTGAAACTGTTCTTAACCTGAGGTACGACTTTAGATAATGAGGCCGCCACGCCGCGTCAGCACAATTTCTGTTTTCATCCTGAAGCAAAGTTCTTAACCCGAGGTACTATTTTTGGATTAGTGGAGTCTGTAACCCAAGGTACCACTGTATATGCAAGGTACCACTGTATACGAGATCCAGCGCTGAGGGCCTTCTGGCAGTTCCCTCATTGCGAGAAGTAAGGTTACAGGGAACCAGACAGAGTGCCTTCTCGGTAGTGGCGCCCACCCTGTGGAACACCCTCCCTTCAGATGTGAAGGAAATAAGCAATTATCCTATCTTTAAAAGGAATCTGAAGGCAGCCCTGTTCAGGGAAGTTTTTAATATTTAACCCTGTATTGTTTTTAATACTTGATTGGGAGCTGCCCTGAGTGGCTGGGGAGACTCGGCCAGATGGGCGGGGTATAAATAATTTATTATTATTATTATTATTATTATTATTATTATTATTATTATTATTGGGACTTCAAAGGCTTGGGAGTGTGTGAGCATCTGAACCAACACTCCAAAGGTGTCTGAGTCAGACGACTCAAGAGACATCCAGTGAAGTTGAATGCTGGAAGATTCAGGAGGCAACAGAAAACACTTAGTCACACAGCAAGTTGTCAAGCTGAAATTTGCTATCAAAAGGAGGCAGTGATGGGCACCAAGTTGGGATGCCTCTAAAAGAGGACTGGTCAGATGAATTGATGATCAGTAACAACTAGCTACTGGGATGCAGGTGGCGCTGTGGGTTAAACCACAGAGCCTAGGACTTGCTGATCAGAAGGTCGGCAGTTCGAATCCCCGCGATGGGGTGAGTTCCCGTTGCTCGGTCCCAGCTCCTGCCAGTTCGAAAGCATGTCAAAGTGCAAGTAGATAAATAGGTACCGCTCTGGCGTGAAGGTAAATGGCGTTTCTGTGTGCTGCTCTGGTTTGCCAGAAGCGGCTTAGTCATGCTGGCCAATAAAGCGAGATGAGCGCCGCAACCCCAGAGTCGGCCACGACTGGACCTAATGGTCAGGGGTCCCCTTTACCTTTAGCTACTAGCCATGATGGCAACCCTTGCCTTTACTATCTTGAGGCAGCATGTCTCTGAATACCAGTTGCTGGAAGTTACAGGTGGGAAGACCACTGTTGCACTCGGGTAACAGCTAATACTCTGTGCTTCCATCCTACTTGCTATGGATGGGTAAGGACAATACTGCCTCATCTCTACCATCAATTCATAACATCCCTTTGGAGATCCAGCAGAGAAGTGCAGACATACCCAAGGCAACACAAGTCACCTTCAAGGCCACCCTGGGATTTGAATGTGAGTTTCTCTAGTATCAAAACCAGGAAAGATGACTTGTCATTTTATTTTATTATTACGTTTATACATTGCCTCCAAGGTGGCGTACAAAATGTTCTTCCCTCCTCCCTTTCTTTTATCATCACAACCACCCTGTGAAGTTGTTTGGGCTGATGGAATGTATCTGGCCCAGTAACACACAATAGGCTTCATGGTTGACTGAATATTTGAATCCCGGTCTTTCAAGTCCTAGTCCAACTTTGTAACCACTGCACCATACTTTCGGCTGTACTTTTGTTGTGAAACTTTACCTCGCCTTACAACCCCATTCCAATCAGCTGCTACTTTCTTATTACAGGCCCTCTCCTGTATAAATGCATCCTCAGTCCCAGCATCTGCTGTTTGGAGAAGATATAATAATAATAATAATAATAATAATAATAATAATAATAATAATAATAATAAATTTTTATTTATATCCCACCCTCGCCAGCCAAAGCTGGGCTCAGGGTGGCTAACAACAATAAAATAATACAACATTCTAAAATCATTTCATTATGAAATTAATTCAAATCAAATTGATGGCAACCATTAGGCTAAAGTTCTGTGAAGATTGCCAAAGGAGGGAGTCAGGCTGTGCCCTGGCCAAAGGCTTGGTGGAACAGCTCTGTCTTGCAGTCCCTGCGGAAAGATGTCAAGTCCCCCAGAGCCCTAGTCTCTTGTGGCAGAGCGTTCCACCAGATCAGGGCCACAGCCGAAAAAGCCCTGGCTCTGGTTGAGGCCAGCCTAACCTCTCTGTGGCCTGGGACCTCCAAGATATGACCTGCCATATGCCTTTTCGGAAAGGATTCTGAGATAGCGTACATTTAAATACTTCCATTATTTGCAATATACTGCATTAACGCTATTCATATTCAGAGCACTTCCTTTAAGAAGAACGCATAGTTAAGCAAAGGCTGAAAAGCGTATGAAACGAGGCATACTAAATCGCTCACAACATTACAAAAATGCTAGCGTCCCTCCCAGCATACATACAATGCTCTATTACAGATTTTAAGTTTAAGGCTGGTTTTTTTTTTAATGTTGCTTTATTTTGAAGAACTTTCGATTCTTGAAGAAATTTAGCTGCCTGTATGTAGCCTATAAGCAGCGGTGACTGCCCTGCAAATTAAAACAGCTGTCACACAAGCAGGAACGTGATCACTGTACAGATCAGGGTTCACAAACACCGATAGCTACAGGGATCTAGAGATCTCACATGTTGGCAGCGGAGCACAACAACACGAGAGCTTGTGCCAGACACAAGGGTCTAAAAATAGAGTGGACGTCAGTCAGAACTGGCTGGCTGATCTAAGCAAAAGGCTGGGAAGATACACACACTGCTTACATTACATAGGTTATTTTAATCTTATCTCTGGCTAGTGGTATATCCAACTCAGGAAAATGGTGTGTGTGTGTATGTGTATATATATATATATATATATATATATATATATATATATATATATTTGCTTTCGTAGATTTTCACGGGTACAGGAATGCAGGTTTTGGTGTCCTCGGGTGTCTTCCCGTGTAAAAGTTGGGGTGTCTAGGCGACGTTTCGACGAGGTCTCACTCGTCATCTTCAGGCTGGTGCTTTCGGCTTCTTGTTACTGGAACAGAGCAGGATCTCAGTGTTTGAGTTCCTATAAATACTGTTGAGGAGGTGTGTTGTATAGCCTCCATTGTTCTGGGCAGAGAGGAAGTTCCCAGGCTAGTGTGCCTTTTCTTCTTTTGTTCCTTAATTGCTTGAGGGATATCTTGAGTGATTTCTTGAGTGATATCCTGAGTACCACTTAGGTGGGTCATTAGGTGTGGATTAGTTGCTAAAGCCTTTGTGTCTTGACCTCTTGAACTTTGTGAAGAGTTTTTCTGAGAAGATGGCTGTACTGCATTTAGTTGTGCTCTGGCTTCCCTTCCTTGACGTCCTAATCTACAAAAAACCTGATGGCTCCCTAGGACACACTATCTACCGGAAAAAAACACACACCAACCGCTACTTACATGCACAATCACACCACCACCCTGCACAAATAAACTCCGTAGCCAAGACTCTCATCTCCAGAACCAAACGCCTGGCTGACAAAGACCACTTGACAACTGAGTTACAGAATCTCTCAAATGTGTTAATTGCCAATGGATACCAGCAAAACAGGGTTACGAAGCTAATCCAAAAAGAAACACCCCCCAAAAACCAAGACACAGAAGAAAACAATGGCATGGCCCTCCTTCCTTATATCAAGGGCACTACAGATAAAATTAGCAAAATCCTCCATAAACACAATATCAAAACAGCCTTTTGCGCCAACCAAAAAATAGCCAATATCCTCAGAAACCCCAAGGATAAAATCCAGTTGGAAAACCAAGGGGTCTATGAAATACCCTGCAAAGTCTGCCCAGCCACGTACATTGGACAAACAAACAGACGAATAAATGCACGTATCGCAGAACACAAGAATGCCGTCAAAAAAGAAGAAAAAACTTCCTCTCTTTTCCAACACATGAAAGAAACAGGACACGAAATTAATTTTGCAGATTCCAAATTGCTCTCTAACATGGAACATCACCACAAGAGAATAATCATGGAAGCCATCGAGATAGAGAAACACCCTCACAACATGAACAAGCGTGACGACACATCCCGCTTGCCAGACATCTGGAAATTAGCCCTCCCCACAAAAACTGACACCAGATCCAGAGGCACACAGAACGCCATCACCAATCAACCACACCAGACCCAAACCCAGACCCTCTCCACAGATAAATTACAGACACCATCCAGTAGCCAAACCATGGTGGCACCTCCGGATGCTGCACCCCCCTGCAATCCCTACACAGATCTGGCTGGCACAGGCCACAAAACCACAGCTCGCCCCTATACACGAAGCCAAGCCAGAGCACAACTAAATGCAGTACAGCCATCTTCTCAGAAAAACTCTTCACAAAGTTCAAGAGGTCAAGACACAAAGGCTTTAGCAACTAATCCACACCTAATGACCCACCTAAGTGGTACTCAGGATATCACTCAAGAAATCACTCAAGATATCCCTCAAGCAATTAAGGAACAAAAGAAGAAAAGGCACACTAGCCTGGGAACTTCCTCTCTGCCCAGAACAATGGAGGCTATACAACACACCTCCTCAACAGTATTTATAGGAACTCAAACACTGAGATCCTGCTCTGTTCCAGTAACAAGAAGCCGAAAGCACCAGCCTGAAGATGACGAGTGAGACCTCGTCGAAACGTCGCCTAGACACCCCAACTTTTACACGGGAAGACACCCGAGGACACCAAAACCTGCATATATATATATATATATATATATATATATATATATATATATATATATATCCTGGTTCCAGACCATTTCGTTTTATTTGTACCTTTTCAATCATTTTCAGAATAGCCTTAAAGATTAAGGCCAGCATTTAGAACTGAACCCAGAAGCAGACAATGTCAGTACAGTGGTACCTCAGGTTAAGTACTTAATTTGTTCCGGAGGTCTGTTCTTAACCTGAAGCACCACTTTAGTTAATGGGGCCTCCTGCTGCCGCCGCGCCGCCGGAGCACAATTTCTGTTCTCATCTTGAAGCAAAGTTCTTAACCTGAAGCACTATTTCTGGGTTAGCGGAGTCTGTAACCTGAAGCGAATGTAACCTGAAGCGTATGTAACCCGAGGTACCACTGTATAGCTGGACAGGGTTGAGGGGGGGGGCCTTAGCAAGGCGACCCCCAACAACCCAGCTACCCCACAGGTAACACCCCACCACCACCATATTAAATTTCCCACAATGCCCTGGAGCACCTGACATAGTGAAGCCAGCAGATGGCAATTTAAGTTTCTGAAATGAACCAATAGTGTTTCTCTATTACGCAATTGTTCAATAGCACAATCCCAAACATTCCTCACTGAGTATATGCCCTGGAAATATACCCTATTTAGTTAAATGAGGCTAATAATAATAATAATTTATTATTTATACCCCACCCATCTGGCTGAGTTTCCTCAGCCACTCTGGGTGGCTTCCAATCAAGTGTTAAAAACAATACAGCATTAAATATTAAAAACTTCCCTAAACAGGGCTGCATTCAGATGTCCTTTAAAGAGAAGATAGCTGCTTATTTCCTTCACATCTGAAAGGAGGGCGTTCCACAGGGCGGGCACCACCACCGAGAAGGCCCTCTGTCTGGCTCCCTGTAACCTCACTTCTCGCAATGAGGGAACCGCCAGAAGGCCCTCGGTGCTGGATCTCAGAGTCCGGGCTGAACGATGGGGGTGGAGACGCTCCTTCAGGTATACAGGAGCGAGGCCTGTATATAATATAAATATAAATCAATACTTACTTATTCCTCAGTAAGTATACTATGGGCTGAGACAGCTGCATCTGAACAATGTGATGCATTCTTTGTACGCTTGCAAAGGAGGCATTAATGGTCGAGCATGGATCTTCTGTGAAACGTCATTCGCGTTTTTCATTAGACCACTTTGGCCCCTATCTCAAAGGCCTCCCCGTTTGATCCCTCTCGTGACTGTCCTTCAGCAGACGTTGTTTTCAACAAAATAGTTGGCATTAAGATTATGAGCAATGCAATATTTATAAACCCTGATCACTCTCATCCTGAAGATGTAGAGCCTGGAAAATGCAGTTTGGACAGAGGATGGTGGCTGAAATTGCAACACCTGTGGCACGTTAAAAGGCACTTCTTTGAGCATTTCTCTAGAGGAACAGTGAACGATACCTGATGATTTGAAGTGCCAATCTAGGTTGCCAGTAATGTGCTGTGTTATAATAATTTTTAGGTCATACATATGGACCTAATGGTCAGGGGTCCCTTTACATACATATATGTGACGCGGGTGGCACTGTGGGTTAAACCACAGAGCCTAGGACTTGCCGATCAGAAGGTCGGCGGTTCGAATCCCCGCGACGGGGTGAGCTCCCGTTCCTCGGTCCCTGCTCCTGCCAACCTAGCAGTTCGAAAGCACGTCAAAGTGCAAGTAGATAAATAGGTACCACTCCAGCGGGAAGGTAAACGGCGTTTCCGTGCACTGCTCTGGTTTGCCAGAAGCGGCTTAGTCATGCTGGCCACATGACCCGGAAGCTGTCTGTGGACAAACGGCGGCTCCCTCGGCCAATAAAGCGAGATGAGCACCGCAACGTCAGAGTCGGTCACGACTGGACCTAATGGTCAGGGGTCCCTTTACATATACATATACATATACATATACATACATTCATATACATATACATATACATATACATATACATATATATAATGTTCATAAATGTACCAAGCAAACACACACATATATAAATCACATGTTCAAAACCCACAGGAAAAGTCCTAAAGCCATTTTGACTCCTTCCCTCACCTCAAATCTTTCTCTACAAGGTCAAAGGAAATGCAGAAATCTCCCCATTATCTCTATCCTCACAAATCCTGCCTTAAGGGCACATTTAAGGTATGAATAGCATGAGCCTGTGACCTGGTTCAGGAATTAAGTATTATCATTACAAAAGAATGGCCAGGCTCCCCAGGTAATCCAGCCAAGTGACCATTAACAGGTAACCTGGCAGACAGGGTAAAAACAAGGCACTCAGATTTCTGTTGTAGACCGCCTTTTCTGTGATGTATGTATGATGTTTCTGGGGGTGGTCTTGGACTCCAGGGCGGGAAATTTAAAATGTCTATATAAGGGCTTGCACGCATGGCTCGGGGTCCTCCTCTCTCCTACGTGTGGGGAAACACCCTGTTGCAACAGTTAATAAAGATCAGGCTTACTAGCTGCTTTGCTTCTCAATATTCTCTGGTTGGTCTCTGTTATTTTCTCCTACCAATAGGGAACCTATGTAAGGACTCTGTATGGGCTCTTGGATACCCCATAAGGGAAAAAGGGCAGATTTTTGTTTACAACAGCTGCTATTTCTTGACTGGTGCCCCAGCACCCTCTCAAAATCTGAAATGTCCATAAAGGTTGGCGACACCTGCTATGGAGGGCCTACTCTCATATAACTCTTTCCAGAATTAATTTTTTTAAGGGAAATTTCTTCTTGGCTGCATTCACAAAAAGGGAAGCCGGCTTACAGCGACGGCAGGGAGCACTGAGGTGATGAAGGAGCACTTAAAGATTTGGCACGCTGCTCAGCTTGTCTTTCACTGGCCAGCCAGTTGCAGGATGAAGCGGGCTTCTCTGTGGACAGACATTGCTCCAGCTCACTAACAACGCTCCTCATGCAAAAAGAAGCTCGCTCCATAAACAGAGGCTCCCCACTTTTGCTTGCTTCTGTTTTCCTGGTCCTGTTTTCCTGTTTTCTGGCAGCATGAACGTTGGGAATTGGAAACAGATATTAAATTTGACCTCAGACAGGGGCTCTTGCGTGCTAGACTGCTTGCAACACAGTTCTGATTTTTTGATTATTTTTTTTTTGCAGGAGTATATTTTCCTTTGCCAGCAGTTTCATTATTGGTGAGGAAGCTTTTACAATAACCACTTTCCCTGGAGGCAGTTTTAATGCACGAGGCAGTAAATCATGACTGCTGCTTTGCCAATTTTAAGCCACTGCGTGGCAACTTAATGTAACGGTTTTTATGTTTTGTAAACTGCTGTTTTCTTGCTCCCTGAATTACGAGAGAAGGATATCATGTAGCTCCTACCTTGTTTCAAGGATCCTGTTTTATTTGCTTTAGTTCTAGTTACAGGTAGGTAGCTGTGTTGGTCTGCCGTAGTCAAAACAAAATAAAAAAATAAAAATCCTTCCAGTAGCACCTCAGAGACCAACTAAGGTTGTCATTGGTATGAGCTTTCGTGTGTATGCTGGAAGGATTTAAAAAAAAATTTTGTTTTATTTGCTTTAGGTTAGAACTGGAAGAAAGCCCTGAGACATGATCCAAATGAACTGTACAAACATAATAATTAGGGTGTGCCATTTTAAAGGGCAAAACTTAATTTTTGAAAATTTAATCAGTTGAGGGGTCTTAAAAATATGTTTTTGAGTGTGAGGAATTCAAACTTATTCATTTTGTGACTGGACAACACTTATCTTGGTAAATCTACGTTTGATTAAAAAGCACTGCTCCTGGAAAACCAACGAATTATAATTTTACATTCTGACAATGTAATGTTATTAAAAAAAAAAAGTTTCTCTGCGTAAAACCTATCCTATTGGGAATAAAACATTACCTTGTAAACATAAAACAACATTAGAAAGTTATGATATCAGTGAATGAGAAATATAAACAGCAGGTTGTCGTTCCTCGATATCAGCCACCGACTTGCTTCTTGGCCTCACATTTCTCATGTATACACCCTGCCTGCTGCCCCTTGTTTCGCGCATCGAGCATAACAGCGCCCGCGTACAACTTGCATGGGCTCATCAATTAACTTCTTTACTTCTGCTGTATCGCCGGCAGCCATTTTGTGTGAGGTTTCCATTCATGGCTCCCGCATGCCTTGGCAGAGAGCATGTAAGCTTGCCCTGACCCCATCCTGCCTTTTCCCGGGTCCAAATTTGACGCATTTGACAATTTGACGCATCTAAAATGGTCACTGCCTAAGTTTACACGTCAAAGGATGTCCAGAAACAGTGGTACCTCAGGTTAAGTACTTAATTCATTCCGGAGGTCCGTTCTTAAACTGAAACTGTTCTTAACCTGAAGCACCACTTTAGCTAATGGGGCCGCCACGCTGCCGGAGCACGATTTCTGTTCTCATCCTGAAGCAAAGTTCTTAACCTGAAGCACTATTTCTGGGTTAGTGGAGTCTGTAACCTGAAGCGTATGTAACCTGAAGCGTATGTAACCCGAGGTACCACTGTACCTGTCACATATATATGCCTACGGTGCAGCAGGACTGTGTTTGATGTAACAGGTGTTTATACAGAAGTATAACCATGATGAGCCAGTTCTCTCTTGTAACACCTGAAGGCAGCCCTGTTTAGAGAAGTTTTTAATGTTTGATGTTTTACTGTGTTTTTAATATCCTGTTGGAATCCACCCAGAGTGGCTGGGGAGGCCCAGCCAGATGGGCGGGGTATAAGTAATAAATTGTTGTTGTTGTTGTTGTTGTTGTACAATGCAGGGTCACCCAACAATACAGACAGAGAGTAAGTTTAGGACTGAGAAAAAGAAGTACTGTACTTCATCCAAAAAGCCACATTCTTATGAAATAAACTGATGCAAGATGGGGCAATCGCCATTACACAAAATGAATGGGGGCTAGGCTTGTTCCTTTTTTTTAAAAGAGCATTTTTGCCTCACTTTTCAAGTTACAAAAGACTCCCTGGGCTGCTTACAAAGGTCAGAAATAAAACAGTCCCCACCTTCACGTTTACAGTCTCAAAAGGCAGCACAAAAGGAAATGGATTGGGAAGGGGAAAAACCTCCATCAGCAGGTCAAGGAACAATGGAAAAGCTGCAACTTCCTCTCCCAGCAGACGGTGATGGCAGTTGATGGCTAGCAGGCAGGAGGCTATATCCAGGAATGATAATGTCTGACTTCTGCCTCCTCTCTCACTGATGGTCTGAACAGATACAAACCATAATTTCTAAATAGAAGCACCATATTCAGAGGTGTCATCATAATTTTAAGGTCTTCAATACATAATAAATGTTCATAAATGTACCAAGCAAACACATACATAAATATATAAACCACATGTCTGAAGCAGCACAGGAAGACAGTCCTGAAACCATTTTAACTCCCAATCTGACCAAATGTTTCTCTTCAAGGAGGGAGGAAATGAAAAAAAAACCCCTTCCCATTGTCTCAGGAATTAAGTAATCACCATCTCAAAGGAATGGCCAGACTACCAGAAAAGGCAATCTGATAAGGCATTACAGTGGTACCTCGGGTTACATATGCTTCAGGTTACATACGCTTCAGGTTACAGACTCTGCTAACCCATAAATAGTGCTTCAGGTTAAGAACTTTGCTTCAGGATGAGAACAGAAATCGTGCTCCAGCGGTGCGGCGGCAGCAGGAGGCCCCATTAGCTAAAGTGGTGCTTCAGGTTAAGAACAGATTCAGGTTAAGAACGGAACTCCGGAACGAATTAAGTACTTAACCTGAGGTACCACTGTATCAGATAACCTGGCAGGCAGGAAAAACAACAACACTCAAATTTCTGTTGTAGACCGCCTTTTCTGTGATGTATGATGTATGGAGGGGTGGTCTGGAGCTCCAGGGCAGGGAATTTCAAAATGGATATACAAGGCCTTGCGCGCCACTGTTCGAGGTCCTCCTCCTCTTCCCTGCGTGTGGGGGAGCACCCTGTTGCAACAGTTAATAAAGATCGGGCTTACTAGCTACTTTGCTTCTCAATAGTCTTTGGTTGTTCTCTGTTATTTTCTCCTACCGATAGAGAACCTACAAAAGGATTCTATATAGGCTCTTGGGTACCCCATAAGGGGAAAGGAGCAGTTTTTTACAGTGCAAGACCTAAGCAATCAACTTTAAGTCAATTTAAATTCAATCTTATAGCAGCTTACAGTATGTGGAAGTAAGCCCCTCTGAACTCAATGGGATTTACTTCTGAGTAGACTTGCTATAGCATTGCACTGTCAGTTATGTCAGTGCCGTTCTGCAGTAAAGTTGGAGGAAATCACCTTACATCTAAATTATTAGAGCAGTTCTATGCATGCATGCCCATGAGTAAGCTCTGTCAAATACAATGGTGCTTACTTCTGAGTACACATACTTCAGAGGACTGCATTGTTAAATACTGACTGGTAAATTTATCATTGAGACTGTAGAGTACTGAAATAGCTAATGATTGCTTATATATGTAAATATTTGCAAGTAGGGTTTGAATAAGGAACAAAGGAAACCAAACAACAGGTAGCAATTAAAGGTCACATTGAAATCCACGAGTAAAGTCCAAATTCACTTCTCACTGCAAGAAGTGAGGTCACAGGGAGCCAGGCAGAGGGTCCCATCAGATGTCAAGGAAATAAACAGCTATCTGACTTTTAGAAGACATGTGAAGGCAGCCCTGTTTAGTGAAGTTTTAATGATTGATGTTTTATCACATTATTATTATTATTATTATTATTATTATTATTATTATTATTGCTGCTGTTGTTGGGAGCCGTTCAGAGTAGCTGGGGAAACCCAGCCAGATGGGCACCGTATAAATAATAATTACTACTACTATTATTACTGTTTAAACTTTGTGAAACCAAAACCTGTTTTGCATTAATAGGGTGTGAAAAGTGATTAACAGATGGATTTGTCTAGAGGTTCCTTTAAAACAATTTTAAAATGGAGAATAAGAATCACACTAAAACTCTCCATTATGTACCTTGTTATTTTATTAGATGCTTATCCCACTTGTCAGACAAATATTGTCTCCCAATTTTATTCAATTTATACTTGAATAAATTAACTTGGAGTAGCAAAACTTTAAATTCTGCCGTATGAATTTTCTAGAATGGGAAAAGTCGTCCCACAATATATTTCTCAGCCTTTAAAGTAAAACATAGCTCTGTTGCTACAACAGACCGACGAAGCCCCAGTGTTGGAATGGAAACCAACATTACCTTACTAAAGTGGTAGAAAGTTGTGCTCGAAAAAAGCTCATCTCTCATCTCAGCCATGGATGGTCTCAGTGGCAAAGTCACTCTTTGAGTTTCAGTGTCCTATCTGTAAAATGGCAATAATAATAATAAAAGAATATTGTAAAACATTCTGCATTTTGCTAAACATGTATTTTTAAAGTTTAAGAAACGAGGGAGGGTCGCTAGAATAACCTGTGGCAATTAGTCCTGCAATTCTGTGGAGGCCAATCCTATAACATATTTACTCAACAACAAATGTGTTGACTGGAGAGCCAGTGTGGTGTAGTGGTTAAGAGTGGTAGACTCGTAATCTGGTGAACCGGGTTTGCGTCTCCGCTCCTCCACATGCAGCTGCTGGGTGACCTTGGGCCAGTCACACTTCTCTGAAGTCTCACAGCCCCACTTACCTCACAGAGTGGTTGTTGGGAGGGATAGATATAAAAACAGTGTGTCTAGAACTGCAGCCTAAGAATAATAATAATATTTCCCCTTGTAAAGTGCTTCAAGTCCATTGATGTTTTCGGTTCCTGGTTTGCATCCTCTCCTCCTCTTTTGCTTTAATTTGACTTCCGTTGTGGTTTGTGGGAGGAAAAAGCTCTTGCAAAGTAACAAATTTCAGGCGGCGAGGCGGAATCTATCTAAAACCGGCAAATAAAATTCTAATACCTCCCAAAGGAGGTTATATATACACACACACACACACACACACATATATATATACATACATATATACATTGTTGTTGTTGTTTAGTCATTTAGTCGTGTCCGACTCTTCGTGACCCCACACATACATATATACATACATACATGCATGCATACACACACACACATATATATATTCTCGCACATACATAAACGTTGCATCATAAACCTCACTGTCCCAAGCATAACCTTTCCCCAACCACAAACGTAACTACAAACTGTTAAGTTGTGGGTGAACATATCAGACCACACAGCGATTCTTCAAACAGCTCTTGTTTATTCACAGGCCAGAACAGAACTGAATGGTTCAGCCTGCCTGCTTATATAGAGCTCCACTACAACGCAACTGTAACACTTTCTGTATCTATCCAATCACTGAACGTCACTTTCAATCCCTTATTTGCATATGTGGACCTGAGTGAAAACTATCTACAGTATTTCCCCTGCTGGCCCAGGGTGAGAACTTCAGTACATAACACAAACCTTCCCACAGCCCACTAAGGGAAGATAGCAACACAGTCCATAATTAAACGCAAAATCGGAACTGCCCATTTGTTCCAAATCCAATTAAAACGTCAATTCAACAAAATGGCGTAAATTGACCCAAGGATATCAGCTTTGAAAAGTCAGTTATTTTTACTTTCTGCACCCCTCTAGGGAATCCCAGTGCCCGCCCCCAACCACTGCTTTTGAATGACTCTTCCATTCAGTATTGGCGCGGGAAAGAGGAAATCGTCCAGTTTTGTTCTAGAGGAAGCTCTGGAGCATTTGTTTCCCTTTTTAAAATTTTATTTGCTAAGCATTTGCGGTCCGATCCGGTTGCGCGCCGTCCGGGCTTCCTTGCGCGTGGGAAGGAAGCTGACTCGCTCTTCTGGTTTGCGCAGGAACTGCGAGCCGCTCAGCGCCACTCCCCAAAAAGGGAGCCTCGCCAACAAGGCTGTTGTTCGTCAGAACGGGTAATGGCGGACGCCGAAGTTTGGAGACTGCCATCTTGAGAAGGGGAAGCCACCGGGGAGCGCGGATCGGGAAGTGAGGTTGCGCGAGTAGGGCTTGCTCAGAGGTAAGGAGCGGTGTCGCCGGCATGGCGCGCTTTGTAAGGCGCGCGGTGAGAAAAAGGATCCGCAAGCCAAAACCGGGCTGCTTCTGAAAGTGCGGCTTGGAATAACTCCCAAGTCGTGTGAATGGGGTGGGAGGAGGAGGAGGGATTGGCGCCCGTTTCTCGCGAGCCCATGCGGGTTTACTCGGAAGTAAGCCCCGCCGAATCGCACGCTCGCAAGTTTCCGCACCGCGTCTCTCCTCTTTGGAGAGGTACCAGCTGCGGGTCCTCTGCTCTCGACCCCATGAAACGTTGGGGATATTTCTGAATAAAGATTTTTATTTTTATTTTAAGGAAGTCGGCTTGTAAGGAAAGGCTACTTCGAGGGTTAACGTCAGAGCTGCGACATAAACCGCTTTTTATATAAAAAAGAACAGCATCGGGTGATAACGAGATAAGCGCGTTGTGCGCCAAGGACGCCGTTTCGGTTTTGTTTCTGGCCAAAGTCCATACGCATTAGAAGGGCGTTACGCGTCGCCCTGTTTCCGCCAGCATTATTCTTATTTTAAGGGTTATTCTTTGATGAAAAGGGAACATCCGAGGCTGTGACGAGAATGGCTTAACCTTTCTATCTTTGTCTGCTTTCCCTAAGAGAAGAAAGTCGTAGGAGACGTTTTTTAAAAAAACTTTTTACATGAGCTCAGTGAGAGCCCTTTCCTGTTGATATCTCTCCCCCCCCCCAATAATATTTATTAAGTTCCATACAAATACAACACATACTGTAAAACCAATGAAACAAAAATAAAAGAAAAATAAAAAAGAAATAAAACAAATATAGCAAATAATAACCAAAAATATAACCACAAACACATAGACAATAAAAGTTAATTAATTAGTTAAACTTCCAACTTCATAATATATTGCTTGACTTCCTCTAATCTCTTCTATCTGAATTTCCTTGTAACTAAATGTAGCAGTTTTCCAATATTATTATTCAAAAAACAATATTCCGATTATAATCAAATTTCTTAACATTCCTATCCTGTTGATATCTTTACCCCAGTGGTTTTGTTGGAAGGTAACAGATCCCTTATAAGCGAGCGCATGATTTCAGTGTGAACAGTTGTTCTGGTCACTTTAATGGGTTTTCGGAAAACTCCCACGTAAATATGCCAAGAGCCAATTTCAACACAACAATAGCGATGCAATAGCAGGAATGCATAGCAAAGCAACATAACAGCCTGGAACCCTAATTCCAGATTCATTAACTTGAAGTGGTTTTTGAAAAGGCACAAAAATCCAGTTATTTACAATTAAGCCTGTTTCTGATAACATCCTTTATTGTATTAGCTTAGATTGCAGAAATGAATGATTGGAACAAGTGGGTAGGCAAAAAATCCCCCACCTGCATAATATTTAAAGGATTTCGGTATGGAGGTTTATTTTCTACCAGACAGGTGTCTATTTGGAGTTTCCTGTTTGAATCATAATTATATTCAAAAGCAAGCGTTTTCCCCCTCAAGAGAAATTCTCAATCACATGCTTGAAAGCGCATGTGATTACATACGTCATTTTGAAGTATTAGTTATTTCCCCTTTTGCCCGGAGTTCTTGTGAGTTTCCCAGAGGAAAGCCCCACATCCTAATTAGCAACAGAGGGGTTATATGTACATCACATAGCCTCCCCCCCCCCAAAAAAAAGATTCCTGGGAATTATAGAGGTGTTTGCTTTAAATCAGGCATGTCCAAAGTCCATAACAGGGACCTAATCCGGCCCACCGGTTGGTTTAATCTGGCCCCTGTGGGGTCGGCCCCCATGGCCCTTCACTTTATCAAAACTGGCCCTCTTTGAAAAAAGTTTGGACACCACTGCTTTAAATATATTATGTGTACATGACTGAGGAGGAAAAAATGCAGTTCAGGAATTGGCTGATTTGCAGTAGATCACCAACAAGGGTGTCTGACTCCCAGTTGTCTAGAAACAACAAAACTGTCAAAGGTGTGACTTGGTTCCAATATTGACCACCAATTTCTGGCCTGAGCATGTGGTTCCTGAATTCCTAACATATGTCCCCTCACTGAACCACTATTTTACACAAAGTACGTCTCACAAGCCTGAAATCTGCCCATCCCCGAACTGTTTCTCCCAGCAACTTGGGTGTAGCCAGACCTCTTCACTGGTCAAAAGATGGATTGGAGCAGCTGTGGAAATTACATACTCATTTGTTTCCATACGAAATCCAGGAAATGGAAGAGTCAACCCATTCCTTTTCCAGGATCATATCCTTCTTCTTCTTTGGGGATTACTCATAGTCGAGTAAGATTGTCTTCCATGAATACGGTCTTAACAGTGAGTCTGTAAGTGACTGTGGAGGCCAATTCTGGACCCACACGTCCTTCCACAGTGGGGACATCGGTTTCCAGGCGGGAGTTGATCACGTTGAGGGTTTGCCAAGCGTGCCTTCCTCTTAGCACGTTTCTCCCTTGCGTCCTGAGTTTGAGCATCTTCAAAGCCCATGACACCTTTGGTAAAGGCAGTTCTCCAGTTGGAGCGCTTGCAGGCCAGTGTTTCCCAGTTGTCTGTTTTTATACTACATTTTTAAAGATTTGCCCTGAGAGAGTCTTTAAACCTCTTTTGTTGACCACCAGCATCATGTTTTCCATTTTTAAGTTCGGAATAGAGTAGTTGCTTTGGAAGACGATAATCAGGCATCTGAAAAACATGACCAGGATCATATTCTTGTTGTTGTTTAGTCATTTAGTTGTGTCTGATTCTTCGTGACCCCATGGACCAGAGCAGGCACTCCTGTCTTCCACTGCCTCCCGCAGTTTGGTCAAACTCATGCCGGTAGCTTCGAGAACACTATCCAACCATCTCATCCTCTGTCGTCACCTTCTCCTTGTGCCCTCCATCTTTCCCAACATCAGGGTCTTTTCCAGGGAGTCTTCTCTTCTCATGAGGTGACCAAAGTACTGGAGCCTCAGCTTCACGATCTGTCCTTCCAGTGAGCAGGATCATATTACTTTAAATTAAAGTAGGAGGAGGTCGAGGAGAGAGAAACCAGGAAGTTTCAATAGGACATCCTGGCTCCTAATCTGGAATTATTATTACTCGTTAATTGTTTATGCTTTTATTCCGAGAGTGTGTGACCCTGCTATGCACGACACAGCAAGCCAAACGATGGTTTTCAAGCCTGCATGAACATGTAGGCTCCCAGAGAGGACTTTAATCCTTCGCAGTCCTTTTTACTTCCTCCCTGAGATAATTTTGTAGCTAGTAAGGGAGGCGCTTAACCATGAATCCCACTTCACACAACACACTAAGCCAAACTTTGTGTTAGCTCCATGCACCACAGCAGTCTCATCATGCCATAGATTGGTTTATCCTGTCAGGTGAACTAGTCCCGCGACTGTTTAATGTTTTAAACTTCCTCTTATCTTTTGAAGTCTAGACTCAGCGAGGAACCCGGAGCTACCCAGTTGTGGAAGAATTGGTTATGGATGTCTTAAAACAAATTGTCACGCAGCAGGAATACTATAATTGTCACCAAATAAGACAGGAATTCCCCAACTTGGCATCTGTGGGCACTATGCATTTTTTGTTTCATTTTTTAAAAGGGGGGATTTAGAAATTTAAGCATTGTTGTTTTTTAATGGCAGGCGCTTTCTTCATGGATAGAGGGGCTTTTCTGAATGGTGGGGGTGGTCAGGTATGCTGGGTGCGTTTGTGTGAGAAAAGGAGAAATGTATATGCTCTTCAGTGCTTCAAATTAACTCGGCCCCTTGGCTTCCTTATTTGTTTTGCAAGAAAATACATCAAGGGGGGTGACTGATTTTTAAAAGTATGCATGTGATGTGTGGAATGTCGTTGACATGACTTTCTTCTTCGCTGAGTGTGAAGAGTGGTATTTCCTGCGGGATTTCAAGGATGAAGAATGTTTCTGATCAGATAATGGAGAGCCCACTTCCTCTGTCATTCTTGGTCCCCCAGGAGCTAATTTCAGGATTGAAAACATTATCTGGACAGCCGATACAGAAGGCTTTAATTTCTCAGGACTTTTGCCCATGAGCAGAAGGATCCAGCCGGTTTATGAACAGGCAGTTTTAATTTCTAGGTAGGTTTGATTTGTCATGTCTTTGCTGAAATTTCGAAGAATATTCTTTTGGTCATTTGTATCCTATTATTGGGCTTAACCTGGTTTTTGGATCTTCATAGGTCATTATTGGGAAAGAGGCTGGGTGTCTCTTAAAATGCAGTTAGGTCCTTTTCTTCAATTTGGATCAATGCTGGTTTGGGGGGAAATGCCGTATTTTGTAATAAATGGCAAGATAGTTCTGGACTGCAGATTTTATGCTAGTGGGAGCGCACATTTAATGGGAGAGCCAATGGTTCTCTGATCAAAACCTCTGTAGCCTGCATAAACCCTATTCAGTACTTTATTCAGAAATGTATTCGGTTGGGTTTCCTCCCACATAAAGATGCATAATATTGCAACCTTAGGCTCATGGTTGCTTTATTTGAAATTTTCTGAAATTCTCTTTCAGAGTAGTTCTTCACTGTACTCCATTTCAGCGTGGGAAGAGCATACTTTTTATTTCATTTCATTTTGATCCTGCCCTTCCTTTAAGGAATTTAAGGCAGAGTATCTCACCCCCCTTTTCCCCTCACGGAGAATGCGGATTTGAACCTGCCGAACTAGTGCAGACCCAAAGTCTTATTTGTTGATATTATCTGGGGAAAAGAGAGTCTGTCCCTTTAAGACTCCCATCATATCCCTCTCAAACCCTTCCTATCTGTTCTCTTGTGTATCAGGCAGTCATTCCAGGTATAAGTATTTTGATCCTTGGCATTCTTCTTCATTGTCTCTTTGAATTCTTTCTGCATCAAACCTAGGAAAATGTCGTAAGTGCACAAGCAGGAAAATCCTCCCTTCTTTTGTGATGGATTTGCAGAGAATGGGTTTAAGCCAGGCACAGGCAAACTCCGGCCATCCAGATGTTTTGAGACTACAGTTCCCACCATCCCTGACCACTGGTCCTGTTAGCTAGGGATGGTGGGAATTGTACTTCCAAAACAACTGGAGGGCCGGAGTTTGCCTATGCCTGGTTTAAGCTATAGTAGCTGCCACTGAATTCAACATGTCCTGTTGTACTACTGTAATTGCCTCCACCCTCCATAATTTTTATATGCTTTCAGTTGGAAGGCACTGCAATTATTATTATTATTATTATTATTATTATTATTATTATTATTATTATTTATTAATACCCCGCCCATCTGTCTGGGTTTCCCCAGCCACTCTGGGCGGCTCCCAACAGAATATAAAAACACGATAAATACGTCAAACATTAAAAACTTCCCTAAACAGGGCTGCCTTCAGATGTCTTCTAAAAGTCAGATAGTTGTTTATTTCCTTTACATCAGCTGGGAGGGCGTTCCACAGGGTGGACACCATTACTGAGAAGGCCCTCTGCCTGGTTCCCTGTAATCTTACTTCTCGCAGGGAGGGAACCGCCAGAAGGCCCTTGGCACTGGACCTCTGTGCCTGGGCTGGACGATGCAATTAGGGTTATTTGGAGTTCCTAGTGATAGCATGAAAAGCTTTTAAAATAATATTTCCATATTGCTGATGGTTTAGTGTTCACTGGCACAAGTAAAAGCAGAATGAAAACTATTTTTCCCTCCAGAAGACATGGCAAAATGTAAATAGCAATCTTATGCTTATGCTCCAAAGTAAGTCTCATCGTGTTTAATAGGGTTTCCTCTCCAGCAAGTTCTTTTTATTGCAATCCTTTAACCACTTTATACTTTACCTGGGAATAATAATAATAATTTATTATTTATACCCCGCCCATCTGGCTGGGTTTCCCCAGCCACTCTGGGCGGCTTCCAACAAAGTACAGTGGTACCTTGGGTTACATACGCTTCAGGTTACATACGCTTCAGGTTACACACTCCGCTAACCCAGAAATATTACCTCGGGTTAAGAACTTTGTTTCAGGATGAGAACAGAAATCGTGCAGCGGCAGCAGGAGGCCCCATTAGCTGAAGTGGTGCTTCAGGTTAAGAACAGTTTCAGGTTAAGAACAGACCTCCAGAACGAATTAAGTTCTTAACCCAAGGTACCACTGTATTAAAATACAGTGGTCTGTTAAACATTAAAAGCTTCCCTCAACAGGGCTTCCTCTGGGGATCTGTATAGGATTACTCTGTAAAAGACTGAGCTGCCATTGCCTCACTAACCAGCCTTAAGGAAGTCACGTTCTCTCATCCTTAGCCCTCCCCCCCCCCTTAGAATAATAAAAAAAAAAGACTTCAACTGTGTGGGAGTAGTTTATCAGAATATGACTTCTCTGTTTCAGCATGTATTTTTCGTCTCGTTTGCTTCCTCTTGGGCATTCCTATCCGTGGGATTGTTAAATTTTTTGGTGTGAACTGGGCATTCCATTTTTACATTCAGTCTGAGTCTTGTGCAATCAAGAAAAAAGCAGGTTTTTACAGAACTTCAGCAGTTCAAGGGCCAAGCTTGACCTGAGGATTGCAGCAGATGAGACAACAAACTTAAGTGCGTCTTGGGTACAGTTCTGTACATTGTATATCTCTTGGTCTTTTTCTCTCTCTTCTTCTTCATACAGCTTTTATTTTTCACATTAAAGACCCGAAAGCGAAGCCCGGCTGCTGGAGACCAAGGGGGAAGGAGGCTATTGTGTTCAGAAGAAAAAGGCTCATGACTTGGCTTTCCTGTTTAGGAAACACGCACGGCTTTTTAAAGGGACAGGGGCTTGTGATGACAGTTCCCCAAGTGCCCGCTGTCCTCCTTCACCGAATTGAACAGGAACTGGACGCGGAGGAAAGGGAAACCATGCAGTATTTGTGCCGAGATCTTGTTCCTGACGTTCCCGCGGCAGAGACCCGGAAACTCTTCGTAGCTTTGAACGAGAGGGAGATACTGACGCTCAGCACTTTGTCTGAACTGCTGTACAGACTGAAGAGATTTGACTTGCTGCGGAAAGTCCTGGGGACTGGGAGGGCAGCTGTGGAAGCCAGTTTGTCTCAGTTTCCCCCGTTGATACCAAAGTACAGGTGAGTTCAGTGCATCGGTTTCCTCCATGGCTAGTGATTTAAGGTAGCCACATTCACTTGGCTGTTTCATATATTTTTTTAATAATAATTTTTATTAATTTTAACATATGAATTAGGATACATACCACAAAA
Source organism: Podarcis muralis (assembly GCF_964188315.1). Taxonomy (NCBI): domain Eukaryota; kingdom Metazoa; phylum Chordata; class Lepidosauria; order Squamata; family Lacertidae; genus Podarcis; species Podarcis muralis. The sequence goes on along the minus strand of NC_135655.1, from coordinate 123,976,375 downwards.
CCTCACCACTTATACAATCTTTTTATGGACTCCCATCCATGATCCCCCGTTTTAACCACTTCTTATGCATTTCTTAAATTCATATTGCCTTTAATTATCTTAACTAATCATCCTCCCCTTTATCCATTTTTGCAATAGTTCCAATAATTCACCTCACAAAACTTCTTGCAAACCTACAAACGTAGTTTGATCATCACTATTACTTTTCAAATAGTCTGTAAATTTACACCAGTCTTCTGTGAATCTCTGGTCCCGCAGATTTCGAATCCTTCCTGTTAGTTTGTCTAATTTTGCATAGTCCATTAATTTCATCCTCCATTCTTCTTTCGTCGGTAATTCTTCTTGCTTCCGTTTTTGTGCTAATAATATTCTTGCTGCCATCGTTGCATATAAAAACAGCTTACATTTTTTTCTATTTATATCACTTCCTACCATGCCCAGTAAAAATGCTTCTGGTTTCTTTATAAATGTATATTTCAACATTTTTTTCATCTCATTATATATCATTTCCTAGAAGCTTTTCACTTTTTTACATTCCCACCACATGTGATAAAATGTCCTTCTTTTTCTTTACATTTCCAACATTTGTTGCTAACTTTATACATTTTAGCTAATTTAACAGGTGTAATATACCATCTATACATCATTTTCATCACATTTTCTTTTGGCTGTTTCATACTTAAACATCAAGACAGATCAGATGGCAGTATTTTGGTAGGGCTTCAGCATATATTTTGCAGTGCCGTATTCTTTCCTCTTCTCTCCCCAGAGGAAAACATCCAAATTAAATCAAGTTAGTAAATCAGATCAACTCCATGCTTTCCAACTCCCATGTGGGCATGAAATGCGAAGAAGGGGCAAGTGGGTTCTGTCCCCGTGTCCAGTGTCATCCACCACAACCCCCGCCCAGTGCATGCCAGGAAACAAACCACAAAACAGGATTCAGATATCCTGACTCGCCAGACTCTGGCTTATGTCAGCAGCGCTGCAGCAGGAGCAATTGAGGAGCTTTTGAGCAATGTGCCTTAGTTTGTTTCAAACTATAGTTTTAATGTGTTGTGTAAACCAGCCCGCTGAGAGGGGGAAAGAATGCCTTCTGCTGAGTCAAGAGCATTATTATTATTATTATTATTATTATTATTATTATTATTTATACCCTGCTCATCTGGCTGGGTTTCCCCAGCCACTCTGGGCGGCTTCCAGCAAAATATTAAAATACAGTACAGTGGTACCTCGGGTTAAGTACTTAATTCGTTCCGGAGGTCCGTTCTTAACCTGAAACCGTTCTTAACCTGAAGCACCACTTTAGCTAATGGGGCCTCCTGCTGCCGCTGCGCCGCCGGAGCACAATTTCTGTTCTCATCCTGAAGCAAAGTTCTTAACCTGAAGCACCATTTTTGGGTTAGCGGAATCTGTAACCTGAAGCGTATGTAACCTGAAGCGTGTGTAACCTGAGGTACTACTGTAGTCTGTTAAACATTAAAAACTTCCCTAAACAGGGCTACCTTCAGATGTCTTCTAAAAGTCTGGTAGTTGTTTTTCTCTTTGACATCTGGTGGGAGGGCGTTCCACAGGGCGGGTGCCACTACCGAGAAGGCCCTCTGCCTGGTTCCCTGTAAGTTGGCTTCTCGCAGCGAGGGAACCCCCAGAAGGCCCTCGGCGCTGGACCTCCGTGTCCGGGCAGAACAATGGGGGTGGAGACGCTCCTTCAGGTATACTGGAGGCATTAAAGGGCTTTAAAGGTCAGCACCAACACTTTGAATTGTGCTCAGAAACGTACTGGGAGCCAATGCAGGCTCTGTATTGTGTACACGAGCCCTCGTCAGACTTCCATCAGCCCCAGCCATCATGGCTACTAGAGATGATGGGATATGGAGTTTTAAAACAACCAACTTGGGGAACGCTGGTCCATGCCGACCAGAAGTGGCTTTTCAGATAGAAGCCTGTTCCAGCTCTAGCTGGAGATGCCAGGGACTGGACTTGTACATGCAGGTATATGACTTCTTTCTCAGTCCCACCTTTCAGCTTCTCTCTCGGTGTCTCCCATGCAGCATGAAATGAGCAGCACATTGTGCTCCTTCATTATTTCTTTTTTGAAACTGCAAGGCTGAGAAGGACTCAGTTTTTCAGGAGCTCACCTGCCTGAATCGCTGACCCGGACTTTGCCATGCCTCCTGTTTCATGTCACAGTAGCTTCTTATGCAGATACAGGATAGGGCAACTTCCTTCAGAGGCGAGGGATTCTTCTACAAGTCTGCATTGGCAGTGATGGAATGCTTCTGTCATATTCAGTGCATGAATACAGCAGAAATCCACTCTCAGAATGGGTACCCTGGACTGACTACAGCCTATATTCATTCATTCCTTGCAATTCACAGTGCAGTCCTGTGCATTTTTTCCTTCGGAGATAAGTCCAGTTGTGTCCTTCTACTCCCAGAAGGATGTTTCCTCCAGCTGAGCTTTCCATGAACAGAAAGGGGAAGACAGGTGATTTTTAGTAATATTCCCCTTTTTCCTGCAACTTCCTACACTGTTTCAAAGGATCAAGAGTAGCTCAGGAGAGAAGCGAGAACCAACCAAACCACTCTCCTCCAATTCTACTCACTGCATCCAAGAGACTTCCATGAGTGAAGGATCATAACCCATTGTGTTTAATTCCCCTAGTTAAATGTTTTTGGGACAGCAGGTGGAGAATGATTGTTCCAGTCCATGAGCATAAATACTGTACAGTGGTACCTCAGGTTACATATGCTTCAGGTTACAGACTCCGCTACCCCGGAAATAGTGCTTCAGATTAAGAACTTTGCTTCAGGATGAGAAGAAAAATCGTGCTCCGGCGGTGCGGCAGCAGCAGGAGGCCCCATTAGCTAAAGTGGTGCTTCAGGTTAAGAACAGTTTCAGGTTAAGAACGGACCTCCGGAACGAATTAAGTACTTAACCAGAGGTACCGCTGTAGTGTAAAAAAGCTTTGTGTGTGCTTAAAAAATTGGTTTGGTTCAGGAAGGAATTGTGTGTGGTGTGGGAAGTACTGACTGACCAAATCATCAAGAGAAATAGGATTATGAATTAATTTCAAATGGCAACTCTCTGTGTTTTCGCAGAGTGCTAATGGCAGAAATCAGCAAGGAACTGGATGAAGAAGATCTGCATTCCTTTATGTTCCTCATGATGAACGATACATCCTATGGGAAGACAGCAAAAGAGAAGGTTTGTTACCTCTTTCTGAAATCCTGGAGCTTCACAAAACTGTGAAGCTGTTAAGCTTAAAGGCCTCCTTTGTGTGAAAAGCCGCGTGCTTCCTTTTAATGGAAAGAGAACAGATACTCGGAAGGAAGTTTGAGGGGGGAAAACCTTGAGCGGTGTTTCCCAAACTTGAGTCTCCATCTGTTTTTGGACTACAGTTACCATCACCCCTGACCACTGGTCCTGCTAGCTAGGGATGATGGAAATTGTAGTCCACAAACAGCTGGTTTGGGAAACCCTGAACCAGAGGATAGCTCAGTGTGGCCCTCCAGGCCTCTCCCTGGCCCTTGGCACTGTCATCAGTCCTGCTGCACATTGCCCTCAAGTGGTTTTGCCGGTGTGCGATGCTGGGTTGCAATTCCTCTTGCTTGGCTGATGAAGAGACGTAGCTGTGTCAAAAACCTTCTGAATTTTGCACAGCTGGAATGTAGAGTTCTTTGCCAACGTAAAAGTTCCAATTTCCAATTAAACTTTTTATTTGTGAATGGCATCATTCAGAAGGAGAACAAAAAGGAAAACAACAGGAAAACAACAATAACCATAAAAATCATCGGGCACAGAAATACAATAAAACCACGGTCACGGCTACTAAAATTATTTGTTGCAATAAATAGAATAGCAGAAGATTCTCAGGTAAGATGTGCCAAATTAAATATCCGAATCCCCTTTGCAGTTGACTTCTATTTTGTCTAGTTCCTTCCTCCTGATCTTCTTAGCTGCCAAGTGCATAGAGTGCTACTTTATAAGTAACAAAGTCGTCGGTGTCGCTCAGCAGCCATTTCACCCTTTCCACTCTATTCAAATGTGTTCCATTCGTAAACAGAGGTTTTATAATTCAGTCTCTTGGGTCTATATATAACAGGCATTGCAATAAATAATGGCACAGGTCCTCGATGCAGGGTTGTCCAAACAGAGTCTCTCTCCGTAATGTACTTTGCCGTACCGTCCATCCAACATTGCCGAGGGCATCAATTGGAATCGTAGTTCTGTAAAAGCAGTTCTTAGTGCGGCAAGTGGGAGCTTTGTCAGGTATCTTGCCAGGGCATGCTCCGTTTTGATAAGTGGGAACCATGGTGAGCTCTTGCCTACGTAAGAGTTGCAGCTGTTGCTCTGCCTAGTCCCATCCACCATTGGCAATGTGGCCCTTGGATGAATAAGTTTTTCTACTTTGGTGATCAGGGCAGAATGAATAAATGCAGTGGAACAGAATGATCAGGATAGAAAGCAATGGGGCTAGTATTATAATGCCCTTTCAAATGTGTGGGTGGAAGAATCATCATCGATCTTTATTACGGTCCACAGACCCAACAAATCGTTACAAAGCAATACACAATTCATACAGCCTACCTCCAGGTTAAACAAGCATTTTGTTCAGAATTTAGGGATCATTGGTTCTTGCAACCACCGATAAAAACTTGGCCACTGCTAATGTTCTAGCATTTGTCCGGTCTTCCAATAGGAACCTGACATAGTGAGCCTCTGATTTTCCCGGGAAAGGTACCAGCAAGGGTAGTATCAGTTCAGCCCTGGCTTGCTCATATTTTGCACAGTGCAACAAAATATGTTTTATGGAATCGATGTCTTGAGCACACGAGCAAAGTCTGTCCTGGTAGGGAACTCCTCTCAACCTGCCATCCAACACTGCAGAAGGAAAGACATTTAGTTTGGCTTTGGTGAAAAGCCTTTGATAGTTTGGTACTGTCAGGTTTTTAATGTAATATGTTAACTTAAAGACATGCCCATATTGTACTCCTACTGCCAGAGGACTACAGACCGCGTGTGATCGATCTCAAGTCACTGTGTGCATTATCCCATAATCTTTGCTTTAACGTCTTTAGGGCGCCTTCATAACCCAGGTAATACAGTTGGGGGGGGGGGTGACAGACCAATAGAGGTGGCTTTTTTAGCCATGGTGGAAGAATCTGTTCCCACGAAAGTCAAATACATTAACGGGTTTGATCGGACGTTGCTATAAACAGCTTTTGGCTTGGCGTGTCCCAAAGGCAGCAAAGCCCATCATGTTAAATTCAGCAGAGAGCATCGTTCTATCATTCCAACCGGGTACCAAATCCAGGCAGCAAAGGGCAATGTGGAAAGGCATTGGGTGGTTGCCTAGTCAACTCATGGGTTTTTTTGCCTTCCTGGAATTCCACAAAAATGTAAGCACCTTTTCATAGGCATTCTATGTAATAACACACTTCTAAAAAAACACCCCTGATTTGCTTGTTTCTAAAGCTGGTTTTCATTTGGATCTTTTCTCTGCTACATGCTCTGAGGAATTGGAGCAGAGCAAATTCAAACTCTAAATGACTGAGTAGAGAAAAGAAAGAAGTTGTCTGTTCCTCTTTCTCTTTCTCTTTTCATCCGCCCCCAAACCAAGGGTGCTGTTAATAGTGCAGTTGTTCCTGCACTAGAATTTTGAAAGGATTGATCTGTGTCTCACAAGGGGAATATCAGTATTTATAATAGTTAGAATTATGTCTCGTATGTATATGAGACATGTCTTAGATATGAGTCAAGAGTTCTGTAGCTGACTGAGCAGGGGAGAGAAATGCAAATCATTCATCTGAGAACTTATTTTGGTGGGTCTTGCAAGAACTTCAGGCTCTCTTTCAGCTCTCGATGTGATAGCTAACAACACTTCTGCAATCCGTTCTCCCACCCGAAAGTTTCTTCGATGAGGGCCCTTTTTGATCCAGTAGATTAAGGGAACCTTGGGCCCAGGGCTGAATGTGGCCCTCTAAGCTTCCATATCTGGTCCTTGAGCACTTTTGCTGGGCTGGAATATGTCATTTAACACTTATAATGCCTCTTGTTTGCCTGGGTGGTGTGAATTTTTGTAGAAACTTTGTTTAGTCATTTAGTCATGTCTACTCTTCGTGACCTCATGGACCAGAGCACACCAGGCACTCCTGTCTTCCACTGCCTCCCACAGTTTGGTCAAACTCACGCTGGTAGCTTCGAGAACACTGTCCAACCACCTCGTCCTCTGTCGTCCCTTTCTCCTTGTGCCCTCCATCTTTCCCAACATCAGGGTCATTTCCAGGGAATCTTCTCTTCTCATGAGGTGGCCAAAGTCTTGGAACCTCAGCTTCAGGATCTGTCCTTCCAGTGAGCACTCAGGGCTGATGTCCTTAAGAATGGAGAGGTTTGATCTTCTTGCAGTCCATGGGATTCTCAAGAGTCTCCTCCAGCACCATAATTCAAAAGCATCAATTCTTCGGCAATCAGCCTTCTTTATGGTCCAGCTCTCACCTCCATACATCACTACTGGGAAAACCATGGCTTTAACTATACGGACCTTTGTTGGCAAGGACCTTCGTTGTAGAAACTAGCTTACTGTAAATACTGAACTGTGCTAGCTTACTGAACAAATGAATGTGGCCCCTGGAAAGCTGTCCAGAAAGCCAGTAGCCTTTGAACTGAAAATGTTTCCCCACCCCTGCTGTAAATAAAAGTCTAGGGCTTTCCATACAAGATGCAGGCTCAAACTCTGCTCAGCAGTAAACTCACAGTGTTGGCAGCTTTGCGCTCATGCCACCATGTCTTGGACTCAGTTCCTCATCTGTAAAATGGGAAAAATCTACTTTGCAGTGTTTTCAGGTGGGCGGAGTAATATTTTGCGCTTACTCGCAAGGTAGCCTATGTAGGAAACGCTACATTATATTTACGGCCTCTGAAATATTAAAATAAAACATTGTTTCCCGTTTTGTTTCTCTGGCCTACTTGCAAGTTGGATGCATACTGCTTGGTCTGCTGTTTTATACATTTGTTCTAATTCTCTTACAGACTTTTCTGACAATTATAACTGACCTTGAGAACCTAGACCTGGTGTCTCCTAGCCGCCTAGATTTTCTGGAAGATTGCTTCTTGCACATGCGCAGGAGAGATTTGGTGAAGAGGATACAGAAGTTCAAGCAGGAAGGTAAGACTGTGAAATAATATTAACGTTGAATAGAATATTAAAGAGAAATTGAACATGACGTTCTTGGTAGGAGCTGTAGCTCAGTGGTTGAGCACTTGCTCTGTGTGGAAAAGCGTCTCACTTGGGTATTCCCAAGCAGGCATTCCAACAACAACAATCCCTTGCAAAGAATCCTGGGTAGTTTAGTGCACAGAGCTACACTCTGCACCTGCCAAGGCTGTTTCTCAGCCAATGGAATGACCATGGCAGAGAGTTAACTCTTTAGTAGTAGTAGTAGTAGTAGTAGTAGTAGTAGTAATACACCGCCCATCGGGCTTGGTTTCCCCAGACACTTTGGACGGCTTCCAACAAAATATTAAAAATACAATAAAACACCAGGCATTAAAAACTTCCCTAAACAGGGTTGCCTTCATATGTCTTCTAAAAGTCAGATACTTGTTTATTTCCTTGACATCTGATGGGAGGGCGTTCCACAGGGCGGGTGCCACTACCGAGAAGGCCCTCTGCCTGGTTCCCTGTAACCTCACTTCTCACAGTGAGGGAACCACCAGATGGCCCTCAGAGCTGGACCTCAGTGTCCAGGCTGAATGATGAGTGTTACTATTGTCAATGAGTAACACAGTCGCCTCTACAGCTCTGGATACCTAAGCACGCCAATGTAGCATCGCGGCAGCTACTCCCAGGCCTGCAACTGGGAACCACTCCCCCTTCACCAGTTTATGTACCTTCCGACGGGCTGTGTGCACGTTTCCGAAGACTACACCTGCATAGAATCTGCCACTGCTCTCCTCACTTCACGTCTCTCCTGGGTCTGGGAGACAATGGTGCAGGAGAGGGTGGGAAAGCACCCAACCCTTCTCTTGCCTAGCCTGCCTCTTCCTCCTCTGCCTCCAGCTCTGAAGCTTCCCCTGCCCCTGATTCTTGCCTCCTGGCTCATACAGGTCGCCACAAATCACTGCCACTCTCTTCCAAGTCAGACTCTAGCTTCCTATCCCCTGGTGTACACTTGTTCTGCCAGTCCCTGACACCACGACTTTTAACAGCTCCCAGGATTATTGAGGAGAGAGGTTCTGTTTAAATGTAAGGCCTACTGATTTTCTCAGTTACTGCCCTCCAAATCTACCACCAGAGGAGGCACTCATATGGTTAACACAGGGTTCAATTTGGGAGAGGCATTCTGAGTCCAGCATAGTGACGTTTACCAGTTCAGAAGTGGGGAAGCAATGAAGGGCACTTTGTTGTTTGTTGTTTAGTTCATGACCTCATGGACCAGAGCACACCAGGCACTCCTGTCTTCCACGGCCTCCCGCAGTTTGGTCAAACTCAGGCTGGCAGCTTCGAGAACACTATCCAACCATCTCGTCCTCTGTCATTCCCTTCTCCTTGGGCCCTCCATCTTTCCCAACATCAGGGTCTTTTCCCAGGGAGTCTTCTCTTCTCATGAGGTGGCCAAAGTATTGGAGCCTCAGCTTCAAGATCTGTCCTTCCAGTGAGTACTCAGGGCTGATTTCCTTAAGAATGGTTAGGTTTGATCTTCTTGCAGTCCATGGGACTCTCAAGAGTCTCCTCCAGCACCAGAATTCAAAAGCATCAATTCTTTGGCGATCAGCCATCTTTATGGTCCAGCTATCACTTCCAGACATCACTACTGGGAAAACCATGGCTTTAACTATATGGACCTTTGTCAGCAAGGTGATGTCTCTGCTGTCTAGGTTTGGAAGGGCACTTTATTTATTCCTGTAACGCAAGGTCTTCCCTGATTGTGCCAAATCTGAGCATTTTACATTTTCTGGAAAGGGTGCAAGTACCCCCGGTTCTGTAAAGGAAGACGGGTGTTTTTTCCTCCTCTCCTTCTGGGAAGAGGGTGGGGGCACAGTTTTAGCAGCATGGGCCAGTATGCTGTTTGTTCACGATAGGCCATGGCCCAGGACCATGAATGACCCAGTCTTAAAATGTGTTTACTCAGAATTAAGTCCCAATGAGTTTTAAGTTCCACGCTTAAAAGCGTTAAGAGACAAAGCACAACTGGATGAGGAGATTTCACCCCTCCCATATCCAAGAATCTGCTGGTGTTCTCTACTGATTCTCCAGAGAGGAGGGGGCGTTTTCTGCTCTCTACTTATTCAGCTTCAGCCTCACATCAAAGAGAGAGAGAGACTGAGTGTTAGAGAGAGATCATGTGTATAGTTAAGATTGCTGCTAAGAGCAGCTGCAGACACTCAGTGCAGTTCAGCTTCCCCATTTAGCTCTGTACATAGTTGTGTATTATAGTTGTAGATAGAATAAAAGAAGATATTCTACAGAGCTGTTCTCCGAGTCGTCTATGCTCTGCTGTGCGACGACTGTCTTCTTGTTGGAGTGAATCCGGTGCTCACAACTCTAAGCTGTGAGTCCACAGCACTTTGACCTGTTGCTGTGCAGAAGGTGGTCTCTGGAAGTGCTACCCAGCTCGCCTAGCCCAGTCGGGGCTGAAGTGGATGAGTCCAGTTGGTGGCACTGGCTCAAGGGCGATGCTGACACTGGATTATAGGGAACCATTGCAATTAGACTGCAGATTCAGTACTAATCATTTGATGATTATGGAGTGAAATAGAAATTAACTGCAAGGACGTACCACGAAGGATGTGTGCTTCGTTACAGTAAACAGTAAAGAAATTAAATCAAGCAATGGACGGGGCTGGAGTAGAAAGTTATGTTGCTAGGGAATTATGACTGTTTATATCATTTGTGAGAGCCTGTGTTCCATTTTCATCTCCAGAGCACCCCATTGGCACTTCGTCTGTATGTGCTAACAGACTTCAGGCATCATTTCCTGAGCTGTCTATTGCTGATCCTCCGGCGGTAAGTCTGAACGAACCCAATGCACCAGTAATGCTTTTAGGAGAAAGGATGGTGCAATACCAAGAGAACATAAGAAAGCATGGTTTAGTGACTGAATCGACAAGTTTGCTGCTTTAGGTCCTTTTAAAAATTGGATTTGGCACAACGTAGCACTTTTAACAGGGACGCAGGTGGCGCTGTGGGTTAATCCACAGAGCCTAGGACTTGCCGATTAGAAGGTCGGCAGTTTTTACATGAGTGGAATGTGCCCTTTTATTTAAAATGCATCTCTGGGTTATCTGTGGGGCCTGCCTGGTGTTTTTACATGAGTGGAATGTGTGCTTTTATTTAAAGTGCATCTCTGGGTTATTTGTGGGGCATAGAAATTCGTTCACCCACCCCCCCAATATAGTCCGGCCCCTCACAAGGTCTGAGGGACAGTGGACCGGACCCCTGCTGAAAAAGTTTGCTGACCCCTAAGCTCTAAAATAGGAAGGGGAACCTGATGAACTTTCCCCAGGTATTGTCATAATACTTGCCTTCTTATATTGTCTCTCCCTTTCCTAACAATTTCCATTCTGGAATTTTCAACAAGAAGTGAAATGTGATTAGTTGCTGGTTTCATTCACAGGTTGGGAACCAAGGCAGGCTGTCAAATGGAGAATGCGCCTTTCAGGGTAAGTAAGGCCTGTTAATCTTTAGTAGCCTTGTGCTGCAATCCTATACCCCCTGACTTGGAAGTGAGCCCCATTGAGCTCAGTGAGCCTTATTTCTGAGTAAACATGTATAGGGCAGAACTGTTCGGACTGTCAATCCAGAAGTGTAGTTTTGTTAATAAAACATCCAACATTCTTTGGAGTGCTGTGAAAGACAGAGCAAAGGTTTTGAACTGAGATCTTCCATCCCCAAACCCGACGCTCTAACCACTGTACTTCGGTGCCTGTCTTATGCTCGGGCACTGATCTCTTTATGCAGGAATATGCACCAAAATCCCCCCATTTGTTTTAATATATTTTTAACAGTCATATTTCAACAGCCACAGATCTTGAACACACTTCTGGATCCCATATGCTTACCTGAGGATGTTCTTTGTTTGATCAAATTGGCATTAAATAGCTTTGTGAGTTTCCCTGTATCGGGAAATTTTTTTATGTCTGATGTTTTACAATTTTTAATATGTGCTGTAAGCAGCCCAGAGCGGCTGGAGAAACCCAGCCAGATGGGTGGGGTATAATAATAATAATAATTTGACCAGGTGAAAAGTTATAATGCTGGGATAGATGATGGTGAAATATACCATCAGGGTTCGGCAACACAAGTGTCCTTGAGGTCTTGGTAGACTCCAGCTCCCATCATCCCCCGCTAGCATAGCCAATGTTCAGGGATGATGGGAATTGTAACTCAACCAGTGTGGTGAGAGCCAGTGTGGGTGTAGAAGAAGAAGAAGAAGAGTTTGGATTTGATATCCCGCCTTTCACTCCCTTTAAGGAGTCTCAAAGCGGCTAACATTCTCCTTTCCCTTCCTCCCCCACAACAAACACTCTGTGAGGTGAGTGGGGCTGAGAGACTGGGGCTGAGAAAGGTCACCCAGCAGCTGCATGTGGAGGAGCGGAGACGCGAACCCGGTTCCTCAGATTACGAGACTACCACTCTTAACCACTACACCACTCTGTTCCAGGAGGGAGACTACCTGCTCCAGGTAGTCATTCTTCAGCCCTAGTTGGCCTTCCCAAAGTGTGGCAGCCTAGGTGTGCCAGCCCTGGAGGTATTTCTCAAGTGACTGGCTGGTTGCCGTGTGTGTGTTTTAAAATGGTGCTAAATATATCTAGCATCTGGATTCAATTTAAGAGTAGTAGACTTGTAATTTGGGGAACCGGGTTTGTGTCTCCGCTCCTCCACATGCGGCTGCTGGGTGACCTTGGGCCAATCACACTTCTTTGAAGTCTCTCAGCCCCACTCACCTCACAGAGTGTTTGTTGTGGGGGAGGAAGGGAAGGGAGATTGTTAGCCGCTTTGAAACTCCTTCGGGTAGTGATAAAGCGGGATATCAAATCCAAACTCCACTTCTTCTTCTTCTGGAGGTCACCCATTTTCCTATCCCTACTATAATGTCACAGCTTTTTATTCGTGTATGTGTCTTTATGTGTTGTTGTTCTTTTAAAAAAATGAACATGACTTTGTGGGAAAATACAGATCTTCCATAAATACAGTGGTACCTCTGGATGCGAACGGGATCCGTTCCAGAGTCCCATTCACATCCTGAAGCAAACGTAAGACGCAACTGCGCGGGTCACATTTCGCCGCTTCCGCTCATGTGCATAACATCATTTTGAGCATCTGCGCATGCGCGAGCAGCGAGACCCGGAAGTAACGCGCTCCGTTACTTCTGGGTCGCCGTAGAGCGCAACCCGAAAATGTTTAAGCTGAAGCGTATTCCTCCCGAGGTATGACTGTAACAATATTGAATTTTGTATTTGCAGCAGCAAAGGTTAACATATCAATACCAGAAACGGGAGGAGCTGAAGCACAGGTATTGTACAATATGTGGGCCCTTGTGTCTTTCCTAGTTACCGTTCGGATCCATTTATTTCAGTGCAGAAAGTGATGTAATTTTAGAAAGTACAGTGGTACCTGGGTTAAGTACTTACCGTATTTTTCGCTCTATAGGATGCACTTTTCCCCTCCAAAAATTAAGGGGAAATGTGTGTGCGTCCTATGGAGCGAATGCAGGCTCCTTGGCTTCAGTGATAGCAACGCGAAGCCTCTGAAGCGCAGAGGGAGTGCTCCCCCCGCACTCCAGAGGCTTCACACTGCTTTCGCTGAAGCCTGGAGAGCGAGAGGGGTCAGTGTGCACCGATCCCTCTCACTCTCCAGGCTTCAGGGATGGCCGCCTGAAGCCTTCGGGGTGCAGCCGAGTTTCCGCTGCGCTCCGGAGGCTTCGGGTTCCTTTTGATGAAGCCGGGAGAGCAAGACTCCTGGCTTCAGCAGAGAGGGAGAGCTGCGCAGCGCCCCCTCAGCCAAGCGGGAGGAGAAATGGAAGGGGCTCCGTTTCTCCTGCCGCTTGGCTGAAGGGGCGCTGAGCAGAGAGGGGGAGGTTTTTTTTCCTTGTTCTCCCCTTCTAAAACAAGGTGCGTCCTATGGTCGGGTTCATCCTATAGAGCGAAAAATACGGTAATTCATTCCGGAGGTCCGTTCTTAACCTGAAACTGTTCTTAACCTGAAGGACCACTTTAGCTAATGGGACCTCCTGCTGCCGCCGTGCCGCTAGAGCACGATTTCTGTTCTCATCCTGAAGCAAAGTTCTTAACTCGAGCTAATATTTCTGAGTTAGCGGAGTCTGTAACCTGAAGCGTCTGTAACCCGAGGTACCACTGTAATGAATTAATTAAGTAATGGACCTGGCTGTTCTTTCTCCTGTGCCTTTCTTAGAGCTGTCGAACGCATTGCACTCTGGAAGGCAAGCGAGGGGTGACAAGTTCCTCCCTCTTTAAATTATTCTGCTTTGCCTGCTGCTATATTTTCATGGCTGTGAGATTTTCATGGCCCTGGGCCAAACACACACGAAAATCACAACACGGATCTGTCCTTTAGAACGCTACAGATAAAGGAAATTGTGCATGAGGACTCAAGTACTGGAGCTTTAAACAAAAGCTGAGGGCTAATTGACTCTTGGGACGCGGGTGGCACTGTGGGTTAAACCACAGAGCCTAGGACTTGCTGATCAGAAGGTCGGCGGTTCGAATCCCCGCGACAGGGGGAGCTCCCGTTGCTCGGTCCCTGCTCCTGCCAACCTAGCAGTTCGAAAGCACGTCAAAGTGCAAGTAGATAAATAGGTACCGCTCCGGCAGGAAGGTAAACGGCGTTTCCCTGCACTGCTCTGGTTTGCCAGAAGCGGCTTAGTCATGATGGTCACATGACCCGGAAGCTGTACGCCGGCTCCTTCGGCCAATAAAGCGAGATGAGCGCCGCAACCCCAGAGTCGGCCACGACTGGACCTAATGGTCAGGGGTCCCTTTTCTTTATACGTCATTTTGCTTTATTAGATGTTCCCCAACATTATTGCCATCCTGCTGGGAAAGGGCACTCTTGCACGAGGCTACAACAAAATAGTGTGTCAGGCGGGGAGTGTGTTGAATAAACTGGAACATTTGTAGTAAATAAAAAAAGAAGTCGCTGGATTTTAGCAGGAAGTTACGGGGCAGGCACCAAAGGATGATGTCTGCCCTGAGATTTTTGCAGGCACAAACTGTACAGGAAGTGGGATTATTCATAACTGCTTCCGATACCCTAATGAGCACTAATCATCATGAATGCATAGTAAGAAGGGCATCTGGAGTTATCCGTAGAACTACACTAGGCTCGGCAAAAAATACCTTGGAAAAGGGAATGAGGCGAAGGTCCATGTATTGGAGATAGGATCTAAATAATTACATTTTGTCATTCAATGCAGGTCCTTAACAAATACAGAATGCGGAGCAAGCCACTGGGAGTATGCTTGATTATAGACTGCATTGGCAACGATACAAGTAAGTGCTAGGAAAAAATGAATTCCTCCTTAACTGCTGGAGTCTGCAACTCGCGTAATCTTTTAACAGCTCAGATTTGATGAGATGGGCTCAGGCTCCCAGTTTTTCTTTGCTTGTAAAACAACGGTGGCTGAAAGCTCAAGTTGATAATTAGGTATAGGGCCCTGAAGTAGTTGAATTTCTGTACAAACCGTATCTTGTAGGTCTGTCACAAAAAAAGTCTTCCAGGAAGGGGAGGGGAGGCGGTCCCTAGATTAACAGATCACACAAAGTTTTAATTTCCCCTAGATTGTGTGATAGGTTTAAATAATAATAATAATAATAATAATAATAATAATAATAATAATAATAATAATTTATTTATTTATTTATACCCCGCCCATCTGGCTGGGCTTCCCCAGCCACTCTGGGCGGCTTCCAACCAAATATTAAAATACAGTAATACATCAAACATTAAAAGCTTCCCTAAACAGGGCTGCCTTCAGATGTCTTCTAAAAGTCTGATAGTTGTTGTTCTCTTTGACATGTGGTGGGAGGGCGTTCCACAGGGTGGGCGCCACTACCAAGAAGGCCCTCTGCCTGGTTCCCTGTAATTTGGCTTCTCGCAGTGAGGAACCGCCAGAAGGCCCTCCATGCTGGAGTTCAGTGTCTGGGTAAAACGATGGGGGTGGAGACGCTCCTTCAGATATACTTTGCTAAGACTTTGCTAAGACTGTGTATATACACTATACCTTTAAAGCACATTCCCTGCTCCCTACAGAATTCTGGGTACTGTAGTTTAAGAATTGCTGGGAATGGTTACCCTATGAGGAGTAAACTACAGGGCCCAGAATTCTTTGAGGCAAAGAATGTATTCTGAGTGTACTTTAAAGGTATAGCCTGTACGAAGTCTGAAAGTGCTGTTTCCCACTTACCACTACATTGTACAAACTAGTCCCTTCCAATTTGTTGCCGTTTTATAATAAAACAAAGCAAAAGGGAAGCTTTTGATTTAGTAATGCCCAGTGTTATGTACTGAAGTTCTCACCCTGCGCCAGCAGGGGGATACTAGTTAGCTTTCACTCAGGTCCACATATGCAAATAAGGGATTGAAAGTGACGTTCAGTGATTGGATAGTTACAGAAAATGGTTACTGTTGCATTCTAGTGGAGCTCTATATAAGCAGGCTGGCTGAACCCTTCAGTTCAGTTCTGTTCTGGCCTGTGAATAAATAAGAGCTGTTTGAAGAATCGCTGTGTCATCTGATATGTTCACCCACAACTTAACACTGGCAACGAGGATGGGATCGATGGACAACAGAGCACAGCCAGATGCAGCCACCCTCTGAGTGGAGCGGAATCACTGAGCTGAAACACCGAGCGAAATCACTGAACAGAACCAATTCAGAGCTGACCGTTCTGGCTAGAGCACGGTGTTCCATCCATCGCTTCCACATCGGCATCGGAACCATGGCTTCACTTGTGCCTCTACTGCCGTTTGCGCCAGCCTCTGAATCATGGGACTCCTCCCTCGCTCGGTTTGACTGCTACCTCCAAGCCAACGAGCTGACGGAAGTATCATAGGAGCGTAAGCGAGGCCTATTCCTCAGCCTCTGTGGGCCTGATGTGTTCGAGATGGCCCGAGCATTGGTTGCGCCTGTAGCAGTCCAGGCAACACAATGGGACACAATTCAAGAGAAGCTCCGCAACCACTACGCCCCAAAGCCGTCCAAGATTGCTGCCTGCCATGCATTCTACCACCGGAACCAGGCAGAGGGGGAGTCAATTAACAACTACACCGCCGCCCTCCGACAGGCTGCAATGCACTGCGAGTTCCGAGACTTAGACGATGCCCTGATGGATCGAATTGTCTGTGGGGTCCGGGACATCCATCTGCAACGGTGTCTCCTCGCCAAGCCAGACCTCACGTTGCAGAAGCCATTGAGGAAGCCGTGGCCTCAGAAGCTGCTGAGAGATCCGCAAGTCCAGCAGCCCGCGTCTTGCTAGGAAGCCAGTTCCAGTGCATCATGAAGAGGCCAGCAGTGATGAGGCATCCTCCAGTGAAGACAATGACATGCACCAGACAAAGTGGGAGCGCAGGAAGTTCCAACAGAAGTCCAAGGGCCAATTGGAATGTGCCGGCTGCGGAGGCAACCATTCCCATGCCAAGTGTCAATTCAGAGACGCCATCTGTCGGAACTGTTCCAGAAGGGACCACATCGCTAAGGTCTGCCAATTGGCTCCGTCTGACACCCCGCCTTCACCGACTCGCAAGTCCAAGTCTTCACTCCAGTCCGCCAACGAAAGGTGTTTTGCTCTCACCAACTGCCACTGCCCATCTGGAACCACGATTGGCCAAACCGACTCGCCTACGCAACGCAAGTTGAACGTCACTGTGCTCATTGAAGGAGCTCCATGTGACATGGAGATTGACACCGGGTCTGCCCTGTCCATCGTGTCTTGGAGCACCATCAAAAGACTGGTACCCAGAGTGTCCAAAAGGCAACTCGACTCTCACCGCGTACACCTGAGAGACTACCAGGGAAACAACACTCCTGTGGTAGGCATTGGCCGGTTCCGGATCGCCTTCAAGGATTTTTCAGGCCTGCTCCGACTGGTGGTGGTCGAAGGTCAGCGGCCAAGCCTCCTAGGGCTAGACTGGTTTGATGCCCTCGGCCTGGAAGTCACCGGCGTCAACTGCATCTCTAACGCAGAGACTGAGGGTCTGGTCAAAGACTTTGCTGAGGTTTTTAACGGCACTTTGGGTCAATATACAGGTACGCCCATCTCCTTTAGCCTTGATCCACACCGGGTTCCCTTTGCTCTCAAGGCTAAGGTAGACAAACAACTGGACAAACTGATCACCCAAGGAGTTTTGGAGCTGGTTGACCATGCCAAGTGGGAAACCTCCATTGTCACGCCTGTTAAGCCGGACGGGTCGGTGAGAATCTGCACCGACTACAAGTGCACAATCAACAAGGCACTTCAGCAGCATGCTTACCTGGTTCCTGTTGTCCAACACCTGCTGCATTCCCTGGGTGAGGGCAAGGTCTTCGCTAAGCTGGACCTTGCCCAAGCCTATCAACAACTGCCCGTTGATGATGCCACCGCTGAAGCCCAGACGATCGTCACCCACCAAGGGGCATTCTGTTGCCGCCGTTTGCAGTTCGGGGTGAGTGTGGCTCCTGGCTCTTCCAAGCCTTATGGAGCGTCTCCTGCAAGGGCTTCCGGGCATGGTGCCGTATTTCGACGATGTCTTGGTGTCCGCAGATTCATACCAGCAGCTCTTCGAGCTCCTCCGCGCCATGCTGACCAGGTTCCAGGAGGCCGGGCTCAAGGTAAAGAGGGAGAAGTGCCAGATCGCCATTCCACAGGTGGAGTTCCTGGGCTATCTTGTCGACGCCTCCGGCCTTCACCTGACGACATCCAAGATCCACGCTATCCAGCAGGCCCCCATCCCAAAGAACAAGACGGAGTAGCAGGCATTCCTGGGACTGCTGAACTTTTATAACATTTTCCCTCCCTCACAAAGCTCCTCAGCACGAAGACACCTTGGTCCTGGGGTCATCGGGAGACGGCCGCCTTCAATGCAGTCAAGGCTCTCCTTTCATCGGACAGCTAGTGAGAGCTAGTGTGGTGTAGTGGTTAAGAGCGGTAGTCTCGTAATCTGGGGAACCGAGTTCGCGTCTCCGCTCCTCCACATGCAGCTGCTGGGTGACCTTGGGCTAGTCGCACTTCTTTGAAGTCTCTCAGCCCCACTCACCTCACAGAGTGTTTGTTGTGGGGGAGGAAGGGAAAGGAGAATGTTAGCCGCTTTGAGAATCCTTAAAGGGAGTGAAAGGCGGGATATCAAATCCAAACTCTTCTTCTTCTTCTTCTTCAGTGTGCTGGTACAGTACAGTGAAGCCAGGCCGCTGGTCCTTGCCTACGACACCTCACCTTTTGGCATTGGCACTGTTCTTAGTCATCGTTTTCCAGACGGAAGAGAAGCACCACTCGCCTACTTTTCCAGGATGCTATCTCCAACTGAATGGAATTGCAGCCAGCTCGACAAGGAGGCACTGGCACTTGTGGCTGGAGTGAAGAGGTTCCATGAATACCTCTACGGCAGGACTTTCCACCTCATCACCGACCACAAGCCACTCCTGGGCCTCCTCGCTGGTGATCGACCAACTCCACCGGTCCTCTCGCCGCGCATGCTGCGATGGACTGTTTCCCTGGCTGCCTACCACTACCGGCTCGTCCATCGCCCGGGGAAATTGATGGGCCATGCCGACGCCCTCAGCCATTGTCCTCTTCCAGCGTTTGTGGAAGACCCGGCTCCTGCTTCATCGCTCCTCCTGATTGAGGATCTTCCGGCAGTGCCTGTATCGGCTGCCACTGTGGCCTCCGCATCTGCCCAGGATCACACCATCAGCCATGTGCTCAACTGGGTGTGGAGGGGGTGGCCACAAGGGCCTTTTGCATCGGAGTTCCAGCCGTTCACAACCGGACAACACAAACTCTCGGCTCATCGCGGCTGTCTGCTGTGGGGAGACCGCGTCGTGATTCCCCAAAGACTCGATCAACGCGTCCTTGAGGCTCTGCACGTTGGCCACCTGGGAATCGTCAAAATGAAGGCGTTGGCTCGGTGTTACGTCTGGTGGCCTAACATGGACGATGCCATCACTGCCTGGGTTTCTGCCTGTCAAGCGTGCCAAGAATCTAGGCTGCACCACCGGCAGCTAAGGGACGCACCTGGGAGACGCCAAAGACACCCTAGTCGAGGGTGCACATCCATCTGGCCGGCCCCTTTCATGGCCGGACCTTTATCGTAGTGGTGGACGCCTATTCCAAATGGCTGGAGGTGGCCCTGATGCCCTCCACCACTACCGAGGCAGTCCTCCGGGTGCTGCGAGGCCTCTTTGCGATGCATGGGTGTCCTGATGTCCTCGTCTCCAACAACGGACAGCAGTTCACCTCATGCACTTTTGAGCGGTATCTTTTGGGACTGGGCATCCGCCATGCCCTAATGGCACCATTTCATCCATCCAGCAACGGGCAAGCAGAGAGAATGGTGCGCTCGGCAAAAGAGGCACTGGCGCGCCCGGACCGGGGAGACTGGCACGAGCGGGTCGCTGAATACTTGTTCGTGCAACACATCACCCCTCATGCGGCCACAGGGCGGAGTCCTGCTGAACTGCTTATGGGCCGCCGCCTCAGATCGCTCGACCGGCTGCACCCGGACTTTGCCGTGGCCAAACCCCCAGGCTGTGCCAACGCGCCACGGTCCTTTGTTCCAGGAAACCAGGTCTTTGCCCGGAACTTTGTGGGGGACATTCCTTGGGTGCCAGCCACAGTAGTGGGAGTCACTGGACCTCACTCGTACCAGGTGGCACTCGAAAACGGACGTTTGTGGCGCCGGCACATAGACCACCTTAGGTGCAGGGTTGGGGACTTGGACACTACCGCAGTGCCCCCAACTGCGCTTGTGGCTCCGGAACAGACACTTACAGATGGCGAGGCTCGACCTACACCTCTCTCACAAACTGCAGGTGTGGAGCCGAACCAAGCCGCTTCAGAGGGTCTGCTGGACTTCCCAGAGACTCAGACCACTGCCGTGCCTGACATTCCGCCAACTCCACTTGCGGATGTTCCGCCCACAGCAGCGGATCCAGGGGACTTGGTTTCAACGCCACCTAGGGTTGCGCCACAGCCTCAGCAAGAATCGGGCGGCCCCCCGGACCTGGGTACCGGTCCCCGGTGGTCTGGCAGAGTTTCCAAGCACCCAACTTATTTAAAGGACTATGTTGTTGGACATGTAATACTGTTGGTCTAATGGAAGTAGGTGAAATGTACCCGATATGTTTTTGTGCCTAATTGAACCATTACGTGTAGTGCTGTATATAAGGAAACCATTACGATTGTAACTAACGCCTTATCTTGGTGGGGAGGGGTGTTATGTACTGAAGTTCTCACCCTGGGCCAGCAGGGGGATACTGTAGATAGTTTCCACTCAGGTCCACATATGCAAATAAGGGATTGAAAGTGACGTTCAGTGATTGGATAGTTACAGAAAATGGTTACTGTTGCGTTGTAGTGGAGCTCTATATACCGTATTTTTCGCACCATAGGACGCACTTTTTCCCTCCTAAAAAGCAAGGGAAAATGTGTGTGCGTCCTATGGAGCGAATGCAGGGGGGAGGCAGGCGGGAAAAGCCCTCAAGAGCCGCACACAAGCTTCGTGCGCTCTTGCGGGCTTTTCTCCAGGAGGGAGAAGGGACTGACTGGCTGCAGCAGTCCCTTCTCCCTCCTGGGGGAAAAGCCCCCAAGAGCGGCACCCTTTTTAAAGGCTGCGCGGCTCCTGCGGGCTTTTCTACGAGGTGGGGGAATCCCCCCACCTCCCAGAAAAGCCAGGAGAAGCCGCACAGCCCCTTTAAAGAGCGTTCGGCTTCTGCGGGAGGTGGGGGAAGCTGCAGCAGATTCCCTCCTCCCGGGCTCCCTTTGAAGCGGCAATGTGGGAGGGTAAGCTGCTCCCCTCCCACTTTCCTGCTTCAAAGCAATCACGGAGGGGGGAATCTGCTGAATCCTCCAGCAGCGGAGGATCCATGGTCCTCTTCCTTCCCTCCTCCATAGTTGCTTTGAAGGAGGAAAGTGGGAGAGGAGCTGCTTGCACGAGTGTAAGCTGCTCCCCTCCCACTTTGCTGCTTCAAAGGGAGCCCGGGACGAGGGAATCTGCTGCAGCCTCGAGCAGCGAAGAGGATCCATGGGTCCCCTCCTTCCCCCCTCCGTGGTTGCTTTGAAGCAGGAAAGTGGGAGAGGAACTGCTTACACGAGTGTAAACTGCCCCCCTCCCACTTTCCTGCTTCAAAGCAATTACGGAGGAGGAATCTGCTGCAGCCTCGAGCAGCGGAGGATCCATGGTCCTCTTCCTTCCCTCCTCCGTAGTTGCTTTGAAGGAGGAAAGTGGGAGGGGAGCAGCTTACACTCGTGTAAGCAGCTCCTCTCCCACTTTCCTGCTTCAAAGCAACCACGGAGGGGGGAAGGAGGGGACCCATGGATCCTCTTCGCTGCTCGAGGCTGCAGCAGATTCCCTCGTCCCGGGCTCCCTTTGAAGCAGCAAAGTGGGAGGGGAGCAGCTTACACTCGTGCAAGCAGCTCCTCTCCCACTTTCCTCCTTCAAAGCAACTATGGAGGAGGGAAGGAAGAGGACCATGGATCCTCCGCTGCTGGAGGATTCAGCAGATTCCCCCCTCCGTGATTGCTTTGAAGCAGGAAAGTGGGAGGGGAGCAGCTTACACTCGTGTAAGCAGCTCCTCTCCCACTTTCCTGCTTCAAAGCAACTACGGAGGAGGGAAGGAAGAGGACCATGGATCCTCCGCTGCTGGAGGCTTCAGCAGATTTCCCCCTCCGTGATTGCTTTGAAGCAGGAAAGTGGGAGGGGGGCAGCTTACACTCGTGTAAGCAGCTCCTCTCCCACTTTCCTCCTTCAAAGCAACTACGGAGGAGGGAAGGAAGAGGACCATGGATCCTCCTCTGCTCGAGGCTGCAGCGGATTCCCCCCTCCGTGATTGCTTTGAAGCAGGAAAGTGGGAGGGGGGCAGTTTACACTCATGTAAGCAGCTCCTCTCCCACTTTCCTGCTTCAAAGCAACCACGGAGGAGAGAAGGAAGGGGACCATGGATCCTCTGCTGCTCACGGCTGCAGCGGATTCCTCCTCCGTGATTGCTGGGAGCTTCTCTGGGCAGGAATTCCCTCAGCTTAAGTGGGGTGGGGGAAGTGTGGCAGGTAGGGGGGTACCTACCTAGACACTGAAGCCACATGTCTCTTAGATGAAAATTGGGAGTGAGCATTGTGTGAAGTGGCTGTGGATCTCCTGCCGCAGAACTGTAGGACTGTATAGAGTTGGGAGGGCCACCCAAGGGTCATCTAGCCCAGCCCCCTCACAATGTAGGAATCACAGCTAAAGAACGCCAGGCAGATGGTCCCCCAACCGCTGCTTAAAAGCCTCCAGTGGTGGAGACCCCAAACACCTTCCGAGGTCATAGAATTGCAGGGTTGGAAGGGAACCCCAGGAGTCATCTAGTCCAGCCCCGGTGGACAGCGGGCGCAATCCATCCCATTGCGCAAGACTAAAGATGCTGCGCAAGGCTAAAGAAGAAGCCAAGGCAGTGAGCGGGATGGATCGCGCTTGCTGCCTTGTCTTCTTCTTTAGCTGCACTGGAGAGGTTTAGCTCCTGGCTGGAGAAGTTGCGCGGCTATGGATCCCGCACACTGTCTTGGCTTCTTTGCTCTTTGGGGCTGGGGGGGGGACCCGGGCTTCCCCCGCAGCCCCGAGAAGCTCTGGGAGAAGTTGCTCTTTGGGGCTGGGGGGGGATAATATTTTTTTCCTTGATTTCCCCCTCTAAAAACTAGGTGCGTCCTGTGGTCCGGTGCGTCCAATAGAGCGAAAAATACGGTAAGCAGGCTGGCTGAACCCTTCAGTTCAGTTCTGTTCTGGCCTGTGAATAAACAAGAGCTGTTTGAAGAATCGCTGTGTCGTCTGATATGTTCACCCACAACTTAACACCCAGAACAATCCAAATAAGACAATATGGATGATATGTGTTTAAAAAGAAATGGAAAAAGTACAGTCAAGATAGCATGCAGTTGGGGAGGCATAATCAAAGGCATAATCTATAGTTTCCTGCAACGCTCATTCCACTCAGTAGTAAAAGGGCAGTCGGGGGTGGGGAAACTTATATTTTATAAGCATTTTCTTTCCTGTTTGTTGTGTGGAAATTTTGCCTGGATACGGCCTTGCATGTATCACTTTGCGTTTCCTTTTTGCCTTGAACCCCACATCCACTTTTGATCGGAGAAGGAAAATTTACGCTTTTCCCTCCACGTCCTTCCGACTTCAAGGGCTAGTCCCGGTCTATATTTTCAGCACAATGAGATGGTAGCCAGCACAGCACAGCACAGCGGTTAACGTATTAGACTAAAAGCTAGGGGATCCAGATTCAGATCCTCAGACAACCCCCTTATAATGAAGGCTCGCTGTGTGGCAATGAGCCAATCTGCTCATCTAATCCATTATTTCATAGGGTGGCTGTGCAAATAAAATTGGCTAGGGAGAAAAAGCCTGAAATCCCGCTATGAGCTGCTTGGAAAAAGTTAGGATGTAGCTGTGAGAAAACCAAATGAATAAAAATGCTGCAGTGGTTTTGTTGCTTGTTGTCGTTTAGTCGTGTCCGACTCTTCGTGACCCCCTGGACCAGACCACTCCAGGCACTCCTCTCTTCCACTGCCTCCCGCAGTTTGGTCAAACTCATGTTCGTAGCTTCAAGAACACTGTCCCACCATCTCGTCCTTTGTCGTCCCCTTCTCCTTGTGCCCTCCATCTTTCCCAACATCAGGGTCTTTTCCAGGGAGTCTTCTCTTCTCATGAGGTGGCCAAAGTATTGGAGTCTCAGCTTCAGGATCTGTCCTTCCAGTGAGCACTCAGAGCTGATTTCCTTAAGAATGGATCGGTTTGATCTTCTTGCAGTCCGTGGGACTCTCAAGAGTCTCATTTCAGATTGCATGGGGCGGCTTCATTTTTAATTTTCTCCTGTTCAACAAAATCTCCTTGCCAATAAACAGCAGGAACAAGCTAGCAATTGTAAGATTCTCGCTTGGCCCACTCCCCAATGTGCTATTTCTCTGCCCACTGGGATTTTGGTTTTGGTTTTTTAATCTATAAGGAGGTTCAGAAGTGGTATCTCCCTCCCCATTCTTAATGCATGTGTGTAGGCCAGGCAAGATCCTTTATCTGATCATTGCTGAAATCTGCAAGGTGCTGAATGGGCTTCTGGGATCTGATCAGAGCTTGGCTTGGTGCCAATTGTTTGCAGAATCTGCCTTCCCTTCTCTGAAAGATTGTAGATTTCCTATTGTGGAAGTAATCAGCCAGAATCGAGCCCAAAGTGGTGGGGAATGAGAAACATTGTGAAATCAGATCTGCTTACAAACCTGGATGGGAAACTCATCTTAGATAAGTTTACCTGAACTCTCTGAATGGGATCAATTGCTCCTTCACACCTCTAATCCCCCTCTTCTGTACTCAAAATTGGGTCCATTAATGAATTTTGGGGTGTATCTAACCAGGCCTAGGAAGACATTCTCGTGAGAAAAAGCAGAGGTGCCTAATTGATGCTTGCAAAACAGTATTCCGCTTTAGTTTTATAGTTAGAATGTAATCTATCCTCATTATAAAACTATTGTCTATTCTGTCCATAACCGTCTTTTTCTACAAGCTTTAAAGCATTTTTGTGTGTTGCTTCCCCCCCCCCCCATGAAACTGCACAAAAATATATTTTTTTGTTTCCTTTGGGTTTTTTTTTATGTGATTGCAACATTTTTTAAAAGGGGTGTCCAGTCTACATGCCCCTGCTTCACCTCCAGCATTTATTTATTTTGTGGAAAAATTCCCCACGCGTCTCTTACATAAGCAAAAATAAAAATCTCTTGGGGGCTTGATGCATGCTACTGGAACACACAAGTGGCTAAAAATAGCACAAATGAGTGCAGTCAAGGCCGGTTTTTGCCTTTAGGGGGGGATGAGAACAGAGGAAGAAAAGGAACAGTAACCTTTTCTCTTCTATTTCTCATCAGCAACCATCTCGGGAGAGGAGGCAGTTTTATGCACAGCCTAACACGTCTCGCCAAAATTAAATGTATGCAGGTTAATTATTGTAAGGATGTGGTAGAACTACAGCCAAAATCTCTGTATCTGGATAGGTGGGAGAAAACTAGAATTACTGGGCAAGAAGGTAGAGTGGTACCTCAGGTTAAATACTTAATTCGTTTGGGGATCTCCCCAATGTTTGGGGATCTCCCCGACCACCACCCCTGCAAAAAAAAACAAAACAAAAAACCATGTTGGGTTGGGGATTTTTTGTGCGAAGGTTGCCTGTTTTTTAATATATATATTCCCTGTTTAGGTAAGTTTTTAATATTTAATGCTGTATTGTTTTTAACACTCGATTGGAAGCCGCCCAGAGTGGCTGGGGAAACTCAGCCAGATGGGCGGGGTATAAATAATAAATTATTATGAATAATTATTGTTATATTGGAGGAAGTTTCTACGCCCGTCTTGCTTCCTGCTGATAATCCTCTGGGGTAAAATTGTTCCGTGGAAATTTTCGTGAATTAGAGAGAGGTATAAAGATGCAATCCTGCCCTCTGATGGCTAGACTGTATATTAGTGTTTATGAAGGACTGAATCGAATCACTTCCTCTAAAACAGCTTAGGGAGGTCTGAGCGTGCTCAGTAGTTGTAGAAAGGTGGCTGTTTGCTTGCTGAGTGAAAAAGAAGAAGAAAATGGAAGAGGGTAGTGGGATGAATGATTTCCTGGTGTGGGAGGGCATGGTTGGTGGAATCCCTGAACTCACGGCTCAGGGCTTTAAAGGTAAATATCAGCACCTTAAATTGGGCCTTGAAATATATAGGCAGCCTGTGTGGTTAATGTAAAGTCTCAATAACATGCTCAGATCTTTGAGCATTCAGCAGTGTTCTGGCAGCCCTGTGCTGTATCAGTTGCTGTTTCCAAACCGCCTTCAAAGGCTACCTGATCTAGAAATCATTGTCGTAATCCCACCTGGATGCGGGTAAGCCAGGTGTGGGGAATCTTGGTCCCATGCGGCAGTGCGGTCAGGGATGGAGTTGGGACTCTACCAACATCCAGAGGGCTGCGAGTTCTGCATCCCTACCTGCCCGCGGACTGTCTCGCCAGAATGGTGCATGCTCTAGTTATCTCTCGCTTGGACTACTGCAATGCGCTCTACGTGGTGCTACCTTTGAAGGTGACCCGGAAACTAGAACTAATCCAGAATGTGGCAGCTAGACTGGTGACTGGGAGCGGCCGCCGAGACCATATAACACCGGTCTTGAAAGACCTACATTGGCTTCCAGTACGTTTCCAAGCACAACTCAAAGTGATGGTGCTGACCTTTAAAGCCCTAAATGGCCTCGGTCCTGTATACCTGAAGGAGCGTCTCCATCTCCATCGTTCTGCCAGGACACTGAGATCCAGCGCCGAGGGCCTTCTGGTGGTTCCCTCATTGTGAGAAGCCAAGCTACAGGGAACCAGGCAGAAGGCCTTCTCGGTAGTGGCGCCCGCCTGTGGAACGCCCTCCCACCAGATGTCAAAGAGAACAACAGCTACCAAACTTTTAGAAGACATCTGAAGGCAGCCCTGTTTAGGGAAGCTTTTAATTTTTAATACGTTATTGTATTTTAGTGTTTTGTTGGAAGCTGCCCAGAGTGGCTGGGGAAATCCAGCCAGATGGGCGGGGTACAAATAATAATAATAATAATAATAATAATAATAATAATAATAATTATTATTATTATTATTATTAGTGGCAGATTGAACTGCTTGCTTGGCAATGTATCTATGGCTTTCTGTTTAGAATAAAATCTTAAATCTTCTCACTCTCTTGTGCTTTGTATTGCCTCTGAATCTCGTTTTAAAAGAACCACCTTGCATTTGGCAAGACCCTTCCATAATTTCTTTTTTCCGGACACTTTTCTTTCTCCAGGTATGCTGACAGAAGCCTTCAGAGCCCTGTCCTTTGAAGTCCGCTGTTCCCTGTTCCTGAGTGTGGACTCCTTGGTGCGCGAGCTGTTCGAAGTCGCGAGGCTGAAGCAGCACAAGGACTACGACTGCTTCGTTTGCGTCCTCATTAGTCGAGGGAACGAACAAGGCATCTTCTGCACAGACCAGGGCGCTCCTGCGTTCTCCCTGGAGAGGTTGAAGAATTTCTTTACCGGCGATGCGTGTGTTTATCTCTCGGGGAAACCCAAGCTGTTCTTCGTCCAGAACTATGTTGAGCGCAGAAGCAGGCAGGAAAATACTAGCTTAATAGAGACAGACGGAGATCTGTATACCATCCCGCAAGGAGCAGACATTCTCTGGAGCCAATGTATGCTGGATGCATCACACCTGGAGAGATCGCAGAGTACATCCTCTTACTACCTGTCTGCTCTAGCTGACCTTCTGACTGAGCCGCACAAAAGGTAGAAAGTTAGAGGGGGGAGGGAGAAGGCTTTTTCCTCAACGTGAACAACAGCAAAGCACCGTATTTTTCGCTCTATAAGACCCACCCGACCACAAGACGCACCTAGTTTTTAGAGGAGGAAAACAAGGGGAAAAAATATTCTGAATCAAATGTTGTACTAAACTATTTAATAAACAACCGAAGGGTTTCATCAGGATACCCTGGACCTTGAAGATACTTATATCACCCCCCCCCCCCACCCCACACACATCCAAGGAAGATGCTAGGTAGGAGATCAGGACAGACAAAAGGAAGAACTTTGCACAGTGTATGGTTAAAAGACAGAACTTGTTACAAGACTGAGCGACAGCTACTAGCTTGGGTGACTTCAAAAGCGGATTAGACAAGGAGCGCTGCGCAGCTCTCCCTCTTGCTGTTCTGGCTTCTGGGATAGCTGCGCAGCCTGCATTCGCTTCATAAGACGCACACACATTTCCCCTTACTTTTTAAGAGGGAAAAAGTGCGTCTTATAAAGCGAAAAATACGGCAATTCCACTTTTTCCTATGGGTGGTTCCTGTGTTGCATTTTTGTATGAGCGCAGAAAATGGACGGAAATATGGGAATGGTTGCAGAACTTAACCCTCTGAGGAACTGCTTTCACTATCTATCTCTATCTATCATAGATGATAGATAGATGATAGATAGATGATAGATAGATGATAGATAGATAGATGATAGATAGATATATGCATCGTATTTTTCGCTCTATAAGATGCACCAGACCACAAGATGCACCTAGTTTTTGGAGGAGGAAAACAAGAAAAAAATATTCTGAATCTCAGAAGCCAGAAGAGCAAGAGGGATCGCTGCGCAGTGAAAGCAGCAATCCCTCTTGCTGTTTTGCCTTCTGGGATAGCTGCGCAGCCTGCATTCGCTCCATAAGACGCACACACATTTCCCCTTACTTTTTAGGAGGGAAAAAGTAGTCTTATAGAGCAAAAAATACAGTATATATATATATATATATATAAAAAAAATTTTATTTAGTTCTTCAGAATTTAGAAATTTACAATCGATTATCCAACAACCAACATAAAAAGAGATTTTCAAAGTATCTCCTGAATTTCCCTCCTCCCCTTTGTGGGTCCTTGTATTAACTTTTTCCTCCTGCGTCTTTTCTATTAATCCAAATCTTTTAAATTATTATTACTATTATTAGTTTCATTGCTATACCGCCTTATATTTTTTAAAAAAATCTCAAAGCGGTTTACAGCATATTAAACACCAGTAAAAACAATCCATAATCAAATATTTCTGAAGAAAGTCCAATATAAAGTATACAGTCAAAGCAACATAATGAACAGGAAACGAAAGGTTTCAAAATAAAACATTACAAAGGAGGTCAACTACAGAATACATATTTAACACAAACAAAGTTAATGGAAAAAAAGAATCTTCAACATTTTGAAAGAAAACATTGCTAAGTGAAGTCAAATATAAAATGCACATTTAAAACAGCACAGTGTATACCCAAAATTCAACACTGAACTACAAGTGTTATTCCAATCCTGCTAGTGGTTTTAATTGTTTACAATGGTTTTTAAGGTAAATTATGTATTTCCCCCATTCCTTATTAAAATTTTGCTCTTCCTGATTTCTGATTCTCCCGGTCATTTTTGCCCATTTGGCATAGTCCATCAACTTAATTTGCCATTCTTCTCTGTCTTCTTTCCATCTCTGGGCAAGTAACATCCGAGCAGCTGTTGTCGCATAGGCTGTTGTTGCATACATAAATAGTCTTTTCTGATCCGTTGGAATTTCGGCACCTAAGGAACTGCTTTCACTTAAAAAGCCAATGTTCTGGCCCAGGGGTTGGCAAACTTTTTCAGCGGGGGGCCGGTCCATTATCCCTCAGACCTTGTGGGGGGCCGGACTATTTTTTTTTTTTTTAAGAACCAATTCCTGTGCCCCACAAATAACCCAGAGATGCATTTTAAATAAAAGGACACATTCTACTCATGTAAAAACACGCTGATTCCCGGACCGTCCGCAGGCCGGATTTAGAAGGCGATTGGGCCGGATCCAGCCCCCGGGCCTTAGTTTGCCTACCCATGTTCTAGCCATTACAAATAATAAATTATTATTATTCAAAGAGATAAACAACTACCTGACATTCAAAAGACATCTTAAGGCAGCCCTGTTCAGGGAAGTTTTTAATGTATGATATATTAGTGTATTTTTGGTCTTTGTGGAAGCCGCCCAGAGTGGCTGGGGAAAACCCAGCCAGATGGGCAGGGTACAAATAATAAATTATTATTATTCAAAGAGATAAATTTTTATTATTATAGCACTGGAGAGAGGAACCAGGAGCATTGTAAAGGGGTGGTCTAAAGGAGCTCTTACGGCAAAGTCAAGAGCTGTTCATCTGGAAATTACCATATTTTTTGCTCTATAACACTCACTTTTTTCCTCCTAAAAAGTTTGGGGAACTGTGTGTGCGTTTTATGGAGCAAATGCAGGCTGCGCAGCTATCCCAGAAGCCAGAACAGCAAGAGGGATTGCTGCTTTCACTGCGCAGCGATCCCTCTTGCTGTTCTGGCTTCTGAGATTCAGAATATTTTTTTTCTTGTTTTCCTCCTCCAAAAACTAGGTGCGCCTTGTGGTCTGGTGCGTCTTACAGAGCAAAAAATACGGTACTTTTTACAGATTGCTATGTGGCTATTGACAACTGTCACTCTTTTCCTCCCCCTTCTTCCCTTACAGGAAGTTGCATCTACTGGATATCCTGGTGGAACTGAACAACAGAGTTTATTCGCGAAACAGGACTCACCCCACGGAACAGTATTTTGTCATGTTGAAGCATACCCTAAGGAAAAAGCTGTTCCTCTCTGACACCTAAATACGCCAAGCCTAACTCGCAGCAGGTGTGCCCTAGGGAGATCTCCCTTTGAATGCCATCCATTGGTTCCCCCTGTAAGGTCAAGAACCACCAGCTATGGTAGGATTTTGTCCCTTCTTTGAGCCAGCAGGCTCCCAAAGTTCAGATAGATAGATGCTGGGTTCAAGGACAATATAATCTAACGCAACATAGAAGACTAATAGACCTCATTGATCACACCTCTTCATTTTAAAACTTCTTTCTCACAACCCTTTTGAGAGTTCGCTTCTGCCCTTTTTTCCACTTGGGGGTGGGTGCAAGGTCAATGGAAAGGAGAGGTGCAGGCCTCAGGCACCATAGATCTGTCTGAACTCACAGGTGGAGAGTTATGGGGCAGCGACAATAAACTGAGGATGTGGCTCAGTTGAGCCACGTAAATGGAAGGGAGCACTATTTCTAGGTCAAAAGAAACTGGTGTAAAGGCTACGGGGGGAAAGAAACTTAGCAGAACAAGGGCCTTGTTTTTGTGCTCTTTCTGTTGTTCTTGAAGATCTAAAAACAGGTGCTGGGGACTTCCATCAAACCCCAGCAAGCATGGTCAGTGGCCAAGGATTGGGGGTACAGCAACATCTGCAGGGCCAAAGTTCTGAAACCTACATGCTGGAATTGTGTGTGTGCAGAATTTTCGGCTTTTGGGCGATATTTAGCATCTTCCTTGTGTGTACCCCAAAATATCCCACATCTCTAGAACTTCAAAGTAACAAAACCAGCTTTCTACCAAGTACAGACAGCCCACAGCTCTGTTGTCGCATAGAACTGGGACGGCACAATTCTTACTGGGGCTTCATCTCTTTGTGTTAATGGCTGATTAAATAAACTCTCACGTGGGTGGTAAACTGCCCTTCATCTTTGTGTCCCCAGATTGTTGTTGGACTACAACTCTCATTATCCCTGACCATTAGCTGGGCTGGCTGGGGATTATGGGAATTGTAGTCCCTTTTTTATTTTATTTTATTTTATTTTATTGTAAAAAAGGAGACTAAAAGTTGAACATTCTGGTGGTGTGACAGGAAAATAGGAAGAGTTCTGTTTGTTCCTGGTTGGGGGAAGATTGATCTGCTATCCTTGATGTTGAATTGAATTGGAAGGTGTTTTCTGCTGTTGATTGTTGCTTGACTGTTAATTAGAAGCAAGGTTTTGAGGCTCGGACATGTACTATTAATATATTTATTTATATTGGTTATTTTGTTCAGATATGTGTATTTCACCTACACGTTTGATTGTTGCTGTTTTTTAAAGATTCTTTTCGATCATTATTCCCTGTTAATTTGTTTCTGTTTGAAAAGTTCTTTCTAATGGGATCTAAAGAAGCCCAGTTTTTCTAAATGACTGCTTGAATGCTCTTTTACATGGATTTATTTAAGTTTATTTAATATGTGCATTCTACTTTTCTACTAAGATAACAATCAAATTGGTTTCTAATATTGTAGCTTTCAAAATGAATTTTAGTATAATTCAGTATCTTATCATTTATTTATTTCTCTCAAGCAATTCTCTTTAAAAAAAATGAGACTGTGCAATGTAGGAAGTCGAGCAAAACCAATGATCAGGTTTTTTGGTCCTCTTTTCATCTCACACTTAAGCATGATCTAAGACTAAAATAGTACATGCCCTTACTTGGGAATAAGTTTTGCTGAACTCAGTAGAATTTGCTACTCAATAAGCATGGGCAGACTAGGGCTGAGAAGACTGGAACCTTTTAATTATTTTTAAATGGCTCTTGCATTACCCATTCTTAATTTAGAAAACCTGTAGCCTTCCAGATGTTGCTGGTACTACAACTCCCATCATCCCTGAACGTAGACTGTGTTGGCTGGGGCTGATGGGAATTGAAGTCCCAACATCTGGGGGTCCACATCCTTGATATGGAAACGACTCCATTTATGGACAAAAGAGGCTCCAGGCGTACATCCTTTGCAGAGTTAGTGCCTTTTTCAGTCCCATTGATTTCGAGGGATTTAAGTATACCTTAATTCTGCATAACTTGGGCAGTGTCTTAATAACACATACTTGGGGCAGGGGCTAAGCCCCATTGAATCCAGTGTTTTTGAGTAGGCATTCTGTGACGCAGCACAAAACTGTTTGTGGATTAGTTGCCAAATGATGGTTCATGGGGGAACATGGCAAAGACCAAATGGGAAATGCAACTAGATGTTAGGGGTGTGCAAATGTCATACTTTATTGTATTCCGCTTGTATGACTTCCTTGACTGAAGTTTGGGGATTTCTAATAGATATTTGCAGATATTCTGAAAATTATGTTCTGTTATGAGTGATACCCAGCTGGGAATATCTACCAGCCCATCAGACTTCTGCTGGTACAATGGGACACACACACCCCGCCCCAATTCCTAGATCTTTCATACATTCTCAAGTTCTGCTCTGGAGGGCTGGAGAATCCTCTAGAGCAGTTTTGGGGAGAGAGCAAGGACTGGGGTGGGAGGAGCAGGGGGCTGGAGAGGAACAGGGAGTCAATGTCGACTATTCTCCTATAACCAATATTAAACTATTATATTTCAGGTATTATATTAGTATTTCAGATATTAAATTGAATCTTGCCTTAAGAGACTCATTGTTAAATAATAAACTGCTCTCTTAACATGCCTTAAAAGGCTAGAATTTTTCCTGTTTTGGTCACTTGACAGTACTTCAGTGTTACAGGATCTCTGGGGTGCCTCTTCTGGTAATAGGCTCGCTCCTTAATTTTTATGCGGAATTAGGGAGCTTGAGTCTTAAGCATGCTGAACTCTCTATAAAGAGCTAAGATTGTTGTGCCACCTTAAAGACTAAAATAATAAAGACATTCATCTGTAGGGTGCCACAAGACTTTCTGTTCCTTTTGTTGCAGCAGGCAATATTACAGCTGCCTTTGGAAATAACTCATGTGGGATCCGACTGTAAGGTTGCAAACCTGTCCAGATACCTAGAAGTAATCCCACTGAAATTAGTGGGAATTTCTTATGAATGTACATAATACTGGGTTGAATGATTATTCATATTAAGGCAACAACATCTGCAAACCTATCCTTTTCCTTATTCATTTCCTTGTTGATTTTTAACAACGAGGGGGAGAATCTCCCCACTACCACCATATGCACACAAGGGCTGCAGTAAAAAAAAGATAAAAGGTAAAGGACTCCTGGGCAGTTAAGTCCAGTCAAAGACAACAATGGGGTTGCAGCGCTCATATCGCTTTCAGGCCGAGGCAGCCGGTGTTTGTGGCGCAAAGGGACACTGTGATGGAAACCAGAGCACACAAAAACGCCTGCCGGAGCGGTACCTGTTTATCTACTTGCACTGGTGTGCTTTCAAACTGCTAGGTTGGCAGGAGCTGGGACAGAGCAACGGGAGCTCACTCCGTCACGGGGATTCGAACCACCGACCTTCTGATTGGCAAGTCCTAGGCTCTGTGGTTTAACTCACAGCGCCACCCGCATCCCAAACTGCAACTTGCGCAGAGGTTAAGTTCCGGGGATTGTACCTAAAGCCAAAATTGTATATAATCAACAAATACTGGATGCAATGGTAGGTGGGACTGCCAAAGACATCCCCCCCAACCCTCCTTTTTCTATTATTATTATTATTATTATTATTATTATTATTATTATTATTATTATTATTATTTTGCCATGCACATAAAGCTAAATGTGAAAGGTTGTGGGCTTACTGCATAAACAAACAAAGATAAAAGGTAAAGGTACCCCTGCCCGTATGGGCCAGTCTTGACAGACTCTAGGGTTGTGCGCCCATCTCACTCAAGAGGCCGGGGGCCAGCGCTGTCCGGAGACACTTCCGGGTCACGTGGCCAGCGTGACATCGCTGCTCTGGTGAGCCAGAGCCGCACACGGAAACACCGTTTACCTTCCCGCTAGTAAGCGGTCCCTATTTATCTACTTGCACCCGGGAGTGCTTTCGAACTGCTAGGTTGGCAGGCGCTGGGACTGAACAACGGGAGCGCACCCCGCCGCAGGGATTCGAACCGCCGACCTTTCGATCGGCAAGCCCTAGGCGCTGAAGCTTTTACCCACAGCGCCACCCACGTCCCTGTGCTCAAATAGCAGTGCTCAAATGACAATAACAACAACAATATTTGTATCCCATCTGACTGGGTTGCCCCAGCCACTCAGGATGGCTTCCAACATATATAAAAACATGATAAAACATTGAACCTTGTAATAGTTTTAGAAGTATTGGCACAAAGATTAAGATGTAATCAAGATATTAAAGGCATAAGAGTGGGACAGAGACAATATAAATTAAAAGCATTTGCAGACGACATGGTGATATCCGTAGAAGAACCAATAGAGTCAATCCCAAAAGCATTACAAGAGATAACATTTTTTGGTAAGGTAGCAGGTCTTAAGATTAATAAATATAAAACCAAACCCTTGGTTAAAATGTGAATGATGAGAGTAAAAAACAAATTGCAAGATGTATCTGGTTTAAAGATGGAAAGAAAGGTTAAGTATTTAGGTGTATGGGTAACAGCAAACAATATAAATTTTAATAAAGATATTTATCTAAAAACCTGAGAAAGAATTTAAAAGAATTTTGGAAATTTGGAACAGAATGAATCTTTTGCTGTTAGGTAGAGTGTGGACCATAAAGATGAATGTATTACCAAGAATGTTATTTCTGTTTCAATTGATTCTGGTGACTGGCAAGACAGACAGTTTCAACGCATGGCAAAAAAGATATTTCTAAATAAATTTGCAAGGGGAAAAACTGAGAATAAAATATCAAATATTGATAGATGCAAAAGAAAGAGTTGGTTGTCCCCTGCCAGATATGAGACTATACTATGAGGCATCCTGTCTTTATTGGTTGAAGGAATGGGTGACATTAGAGAATTCACATATTCTAGACTTAGAAGGTCATGACAGTATTTTTGCTTATTTATTGTATGAAAAGGTGAAGTTCATAAAGGACTTACAAATCATAATTAGGAAAAAATTGTAGCGAGTATGGGATAAATACAAGCATTTATTAGAAGTAAAACACTACATTGGCTCTCATTGTTGGAAGAAAGCGGTAAAGAAAAAGAATATGATAGAAGGGTGGACAACTTATAGAAATTTATTAAAACAAGAGGGAGGAGAGTATAAATTAAAAGAATTTAAGGAATTATTAGGGAAATTAACCACATGGATACAATATAATCATTTGAATGACATATTTAAGAAAGATAGGATACAAGGGTTTGGGGAACAGATATCACAATTTGAGAGAGACCTATTGGAATGTAACGTAAACCAGAAGCTTTTCTTTTGGGAATTATAGGGATAGAACTACCGAAACTGTATAGAAACTTATTCATATACGCTACTACAGCAGCAAGTATTTTACTTGCCCAAAAATGGAAAGAAGCAGAAGTCCCAGCAAAAGGAAGAATGGATACAAAAACTTATGGAATATGCAGAAATGGCGAAACTTACCGGAAGAAATCAAGATAATGAACTTTTTATAAAAGAATGGAACTGGTTTATTGAATATTTACAGAAAAATTGTAAACAGATAAGAACATTGGGAGGGTTATTGTAACAACCTGCAGTTGTGGAGTATATATTTAAAGTAGATGAATAAATAAGCAAATTAAGTTAATTTGGATATACAGAAGATATTAAAAATAAATTTAATGAACTGCAGAAAGAGGGGGAAGGAAGTGAAGCTTTGAAATGTTAAAATGATTGTAAAACTAGTGAAACGTATAAATCTGAAAAGCGGAAATAAAAAATAAAACTCAAAACATTAAAGCTTTAAAATCTTCCCTATACAGGGCTGCCTTCAGATAATATATAATAACAATAATAATAATTTATTATTTATACCCCGCCCATCTGGCTGGGCATCCCCAGCCACTCTGGGCGGCTTCCAAAAGAATATTAAAATACTATAATACATCAAACATTAAAAGCTTCCCGAAACAGGGCTGCCTTCAGATGTCTTCTAAAAGCCTGGTAGTTGTTGTTCTCTTTGGCATCTGGTGGGAGGGTGTTCCACAGGGAAGGCGCCACTACCGAGAAGGCCCTCTGCCTGGTTCCCTGTAACTTGGCTTCTCGCAGTGAGGGAACCGCCAGAAGGCCCATGGCGCTGGATCTCAGGGCTGAATGATGGGGGTGGAGACGCTCCTTCAGATATACTGGACTGAGGCCGTTTAGGGCTTTAAAGATCAGCACCAACACTTTGAATTGTGCTCGGAAACGTACTGGGAGCCAATGTAGGTCTTTCAAGACCGGTGTTATGTGGTCTCTGCGGCCGCTCCCAGTCACCAGTCTAGCTGCCGCGTTCTGGATTAGTTGTAGTTTCCGGGTCACCTTCAAAGGTAGCCCCACGTAGAGCGCATTGCAGTAATCCAAGCGGGAGATAACGAGAGATGTCTTCTAAAGGTTATATACTTATCTCCTTGACATCTGATGGGAGGGCGTTCCGCAGGGCGGGCACCACTACTGAGAAGGTCCCCTCTGCCTGGTCCCCTGTAGCTTCGCTTCTCTCAGTGGGGGAACTGCCAGAAGAAGGCACTTGGTGCTGGATTTCAGTGTCTGGGCTGAAGAATGGGGGTGTAGATGGTCGGAGAAGAGGGGAAACTTGCACCCCCCAGAGGGCACTGGGCTCCACCCACCTCAATGCGCCCAATCTGCTTATTTATTTATTTTCCTTGTTTTCTTTTTGAGAGTGGGGGAAGAGTAGGAAAAAATGCTTAGGAGATCAGATCGGGTGTCTGTACCGGGGGTTCGCAACTCCACAGCTTTAAGATATAAATATTTTTTATTTAAAAAACCCCGTCCCCCAAAACAACCCAGTTGGCCTGATATATGAACCCACTCTGATCCATTCGCAACAGAAAGAGGCACACCTGTGAAACACCTGACATAGGTGAATGATGGTTAAGATGCAAGTGTGAACTATTGCCAGACATCCTTGTATCGCTTCAAATGCAGTGCTTTCAAATGGCAGCAGAACACACAGAGTTAGATTCAGGGTCATCGCTGATAAGCAGTCAGGTAACTAACCAACTACAAAGAACACGCCAAGGTGTGGCCAAGGGTGGGGAGCCAGGACTATGCGAAAATGTTCTCAAGGTACGTTTCCAGGATCCATGAGCTTGGAGAAACAACTGTGAATTGAGGTTGTTTACATACAGAGACATCACCTTGCCAACAAAGGTCCATATAGTTAAAGCTATGGTTTCCCAGTAGTGATGTATGGAAGTGAGAGCTGGACCATAAAGAAGGCTGATCACCGAAGAATTGATGCTTTTGAATTCTGGTCTGGAGGAGACTCTTGAGAGTGCCATGGACTGCAAGAAGATCAAACCGATCCATTCTGAAGGAAATCAGCCCTGAGTGCTCACTGGAAGGACAGATCGTGAAGCTGAGACTCCAATACTTTGGTCACCTCATGAGAGGAGAAGACTCCCTGGAAAAGACCATGATGTTGGGAAAGATGGAGGGCACAAGGAGAAGGGGACGATAGAGGATGAGATGGTTGGATAGTGTTCTCGAAGCTACCAGCATGAGTTTGACCAAACTGCGGGAGGCAGTGGAAGACAGGAGTGCCTGGCGTGCTCTGGTCCATGGGGTCACGAAGAGTCGGACACGAATAAACAACAACAGGCCCTAAATCCGCCAGATCCATTTTTACTGTTCTGGCAGTGGAAGGAAACCAATGTGATGTGCAGGGCCTGATTTAGTTTTGATGAGGCCCTAAGCTACTGAAGATAATGGGGCACTTTATATGCCCAGCTGTCCTTTGTCAACAACAAATTGTTACTGATTTTTGTGTTGAATGCATGCTATTTTTATAAGAATAAAAACTGCTCCTTTTCCCTTATGGGGTACCCAAGAGTCCATATAGAGTCCTTTGTTAGGTTCTCTATTGGTAGGAGAAAATAACAAGAGGCAAACCAGAGAATATTGAGAAGCAAAGCAACTAGTAAGCCTTATCTTTATTAAAGGGTGCTCCCCCCCACAGGCAGGGGGGGGGGGGAAGAGACCATAGACATTTGAAATTGCCCACCGTGGAGAAGACCACCCCCAGAAACATACATATATACATACATCACAGAAGGGGTGTAGCCCAAGACCACCCCCTAGATACATCATACCTACATCACAGGAAAGGCAGAAATCTGAGTGCGTTGTTTTTATCATGTCTGCCAGGTTACCTGTTAATTGTCACTTGACTGGATAACCCCGGGAGCCTGGCCATTCTTTTGTTATGATAACTACTGGGCTCACACCCTATTCATACCCTAAACGTGCCCTGAAGACAGGATTTGTGAGCAAAGAGACAATGGGGAGATTGCCCATTTCGACCTTGCAGAGAAATATTTGAGGTCATTTTGGGAGAGAGAAAATGGTTTCAGGAGTTTTCTGTGGGTTTCTGACATGTGGTTTACATATTTGATTGATACATTTATGAACATCACACACACACACACACACACACACACACACACACACACACACACACACTATATATATATATATATATGTGTGACCCTAAAATTATTATAACACTATATATGGTGATTTATGGACCTAATGGATATCTAAAGCCATTTGCACATGCAAATGTTGGCACCCTATATAGAGAAACCAGTGATATTTTAGGGAGCAAGCTAGCAGGCATTACTTACATCATAGGAACCTACACAACACAAAACACTGTTGCTGCGTGTAGGTTTTATTTCATTTTTTATCTTATATTTTGGAAATGTACATCCAGGTTTTTTTTCCTTTAAATTTTTTGGGTGCCCCCAAGAGAGTGGGGCCCTAAGCTATAGCTTGTTTAGTTAATACGTAAATCCGGCATTGATGTGTGATTTGATGAGACGTTTAGGTCACCACTGTAGGAATCGTGCGAATTCAAGGACATCTGCTGTCGATGGGATGGATTTGACTTCTTACCTTTATCTCAGAAGGATCTGGCTTGGAGGGGGGGGGGAAGGGTGGTTTGGGAAACTTGCCTGGGCATGTTTGGTTTTAGGGGAAAGGGAAATTGCACCCGCGAGAGTTCCCTAACTTATCAAGCATGTGTCGTCGTCGTCCCCCGCCCGAAAGGCTGGCGACTCCCTAGCAATGTTTAAAAAGTTTAGCAAAGTTTAGCAAGCTTCAAAGTGGCCAGCTCTTAAACATACGCCATTTCAACAAATCTCACAACCTAAGAACAACAAAGAATGCTTTACGTTTCCAGTACTGAGCGCATTTTAAATGCACGTTTTGCAAAAAAAACCCCAAAAACCTCCCAGGACCTAGGAAGCAATCACAAGGGGCTCCTTCCCATCCTTCCGTGTCTTATTACAAAATTAAGAGAAGGCGGCGATTTCTTTAAAGGGAAACGCAAACTAGCAGCAAAGCCCCCGCTGCCCTTCTGTGCGGGGAATGTCCCTGATATATTGCAACATCCAGCGGCCGCTTTCTCAGGGAACTCCCGTCAAGCAGGCGGAAATAATTTTATTTTTAGGGCCGTAAGAGTTGAGTGGGTGGCGCTTCCCTGTCTACGTGCAGCCGCGCAAGGCAAGACGAAGCAAGGGAGAGATGACCGGACCAGGAAATTCAAAAAAATTGCAGGAGGCAGCGTGGAGCGGCGGCTGCGCGATTCCTCTTTGCTAAACTCCGTGGGAATCGGGGCGAAGTTGGGCGAAGTTTCCTCCGCCGCTCCGATCCTGCGCCTTGTTTTGTTTTCCTTTCTCCGGCATCTGAACTTTATAAGATCTCAAAGCCCAGAAACTCATGTTGAAAGATCGGGAGGCCTGGCTGGGTGTCTTCTTTAGAAACAAAAAGTAAGTTGTGTTTTTTTTTGGGGGGGGGGGAGGTTTGCGCTGCCAACTGCCCGGAGATCTGCGGGTGAAAAGTGTGTGTGTGTGTGTGTGTGTGTGTGTTCAAATCTAACAATTAATTATAATCGCAATTAAGCTGCTTGCACCCCACCTTCGAACGGCGAGCCGCCCCTTTTCCAGGAAATCAGGTTATCTTATTTCCCCATGCGCCAGGCACCGCTGAGTCAATATCAATAGCAAAGCGAAACTAGGATAGCCTGGCTGTGACTTCTCAGAAGTAAGTCCTCTTGACTTCAGGGGACTTACTCCCAGGTAAGGGGTTAGAAGGCAACCAGTGAAGATCTACAGTGCTACACCAAGTTGTGCCCTGTGGGCCAGGATCTTTCCTCCCTCCGTTACCACCTAAGAAGAAGAAGAAGCTTAGTTCATCAAAATCTGCCTAAATTTGCATCTACATAAAACATAGGTTGGGTGTTGTTGTTTTTTGAGGGGGGGGGGCACATTATTTTTATAATCAGGTGGCACTTTAGACACCATCTTAGAAGACGCTTTCCCCCCTCAGACGGCTTAAGATGGCAACTCCCCTCTTCCGGTTTTTCTTCATACAGAAAATTATTAATCAACTGATCAAAATGTGCTGCCTGGCTTATCAGGAGCGGCCTTTATTTTGTTTTTATTTTTAGTTGGCCGGAAGTGTTATTTGCTAAAGACAGGGGTTGTCGCTGTCACATTTCCTCTTGTCTCCAAAAAAAAATATGTTCACCCACACAAGCCCACTCAGGCAAAAGATCTCTTAAAAGCAAAAAACCGAACCCGGCCCCAAACTTGAACAGGAAACATTTCAAACCCTCCTTCCCAAACAAGTACATACAGCCCTTCAAAATAATCACACATGCAGGCCTCCTAAATACTTTCCCCAAACACTTAACACGTGCTTCCCTGCTTTTTTAAAAACACACACTCACACACAAATACTGTCCTTTGGCTTTCGGGAAGAAGAAAGTAAGATAGGAAGCTAGAGCTTGCATCTGAAAAGTGAAATAAACCAAACTTTTAAAATTTGCAAAAACCAGGAGGCTTAAGGGGCCTTGGGAGATGCCAAGGGACTGTTTTGGGGTGTCGACATTGAGCACACCCCAAGAGCGAAAGTTTGTGGCCCTAGCATTTTCTGAGCCCATTCATAGGCAGTGACAGGTGCCCCTCATCCTGGAGCCCAACCCTCTCTTATAAGTTCAAAGGGACGTTTGAGAGTCGGATTGCAGCATTAGAATAGAATTGTATAGTTAGAAGTGATGCCCCCCCCCAAGAGTCCTTTAGTTCAAACCCTGCAATTCATGGACCTGGAAAGCCAAGCCCAAGTCGGGCTGCCATATGCGCAGGGATGAAGGGACGTGGGTGGCGCTGTGGGTTAAACCACAGAACCTAGGACTTGCCAATCAAAAGGTCGGCGGTTCGAATCCCTGCAATGGGGTGAGCTCCCATTGCTCGGTCCCTGCTCCTGCCAACCTAGCAGTTCGAAAGCACGTCAAAGTGCAAGTAGATAAATAGATACCGCTCCGGCGGGAAGGGAAACGGCGTTTCCGTGCGCTGCTCTGGTTCGCCAGAAGCGGCTTAGTCATGCTGGCCACATGACCTGGAAGTTGTACGCCGGCTCCCTCGGCTAATAAAGCGAGATGAACACCGCAACCCCAGAGTCGGTCACGACTGGACCTAATGGTCAGGGGTCCCTTTACCTTTTTAACCTGCAGGGAGATTGGCACAGAGCAAACATTGGTCACCCATATTAATATTAAGACCTTCAAAAAGTTATAGTAGGCTGTGTACTGCAATGGTACAACAGTTCCACACAATACCTGAAGGGTCATTGAAGACTAGAGTATATTCATTGCTCAGGGCTATCTCACCTAAAGTAAGTTGACAGAGTACGTGCACTGGGATTTACTAGAGCCTATTTAGTGCCACATGACCCGGAAGCTGTACGCCGGCTCCCTTGGCCAATAAAGCGAGATGAGCGCCGCAACCCCAGAGTCGGTCACAACTGGACCTAATGTCAGGGGTCCCTTTACCTTTACCTATGCACAGGGATGTGAGAGCACATCCCATGAAACTTTCAGGTAAGCTTGTTGAGGACTGTGTTGTTGTTGTTGTTGTTGGGCTGCCAGATATTTTCTCTGGCCTGGTTCCTTCTTTCGGGCCTTGATTCTGCTGCATTAGAGAACTGGGGAATTTCTTAATCAGACTTTTATCTCCAGACTGAAAACCAACAGTTGGTTCTTATTCATGCCTTACAACTTAATTCTTTGTTAGTTTCTTTCTTTTTTTACTTATTGTTGTGCATTATTTTCTATTTAAAAGACCCAATGTTTTTGGTGTGGCGGATTACATGCCCAAATTAACTTGATACATTGAGTCATTGTCACAAGAATTCTGGGCTTGAGGTCTTCAAGCAGGTGTCTCTTTCTTGCATTTTAACAGAATTTGTTTCGGGCATCCTA
The DNA here is from genome assembly GCF_964188315.1 of Podarcis muralis. NCBI lineage: Eukaryota > Metazoa > Chordata > Lepidosauria > Squamata > Lacertidae > Podarcis > Podarcis muralis. The sequence goes on along the minus strand of NC_135655.1, from coordinate 123,933,667 downwards.
TCAAAAAATTACTTGACATCCCTATTGATGTAGAATTTGTTGACATAGCATTAATAATAATAATAATAATAATTTATTTATTCCCCAGCCACTCTGGGCGGCTTCCAAAAAAATATTAAAATACTGTAATACATCAAACATTAAAAGCTTCCCTAAACAGGGCTGCCTTCAGATGTCTTCTAAAAGTCTGGTAGTTGTCGTTCTCTTTGACATCTGGTGGGAGGGCATTCCACAGGGAGGGCGCCACTACCAAGAAGGCCCTCTGCCTGGTTCCCTGTAACTTTGCTTCTCACAATGAGGGAACCGCCAGAAGGCCCTCTGCGCTGGACCTCAGCGTCCGGGCAGAATGATGGGGGTGGAGACGCTCCTTCAGATATACTGAATAAGTTATTCACAGGGTGTGTGTGTGTGTGTGAATTTAAGAACAGGATATTTCTTCAAAAGACTGCACGATATTGCTTCATAAGCTATAAGCATTTACTCTAAAAAACAACAACATACAAGTACACAAGAAGTGTTTGTTATATCTAACTGAAGTAGCTGCTGCAATTTCTGTTGGCATGGTTTAGATCCCTGCTTTTACTTAATTCCCAATACTTCTTCTTCTTGTTGTTGTTGTTTGATTGTGGATTGGTGGCTGCCGAGTGGTTTCTCCTTCAACACCAACTCCTTGCTTGCTTTTCTCTCCCTTCTTAGAAATCTTAGTGCCTGACAAAAGCCGCCATCATGATTAACAGCGACAGTCAAAATCTGACCAGCAATCTTCTGGACATTGATAACAACATGGGAAGCGAAGATTTGGAGGCTTTTAAGTTTTTCTGCCGTGATTTCATCCCCTGGAAGAAGTTGGAAACTGTGGAGTCGGCACACAATCTTTTCCATTATCTCATGAACGAAGACATACTAAACGAGGAGGACAACTTTATAGTAGCAGAACTTCTTTATAGAATTAAGAATATCAGCCTGCTGGCGAAGCTTGACTATACCAAAGATGCAGTTGAAAAAGATCTGCCTCGAAGAGGGAGAGTATCTGAATATCGGTGAGTCTTCCATTTCTGAAGATGCCGTTCTGCTTGAAAAACATTGGCTGATATGTTCCCTTCCTTCTGATGGGCATAAAAACATCTTTATTTATTTATTTGCTAGCTGTTTGGTGGGGAGACCTTGAACCTGGACAGCTGCCACCAGAGACTTCTGGTTCTGTGGATGTTTGGATTGGGTGGTGGTGGTTGGGAAGCCAGGTTTCTAAGACTTAGATCAGGGGGTTGTCAACCTGATCCCTAACGCCCACTAGTGGGCGTTTCAGGATTCTAGGTGGGCGGTAGAGGGTTCTATGGCACAAGCTGAATCCTCCTTCCATCGAGCACTGGTGGGCGGTAAGGACATTTTACCATCAGGAAAGATGCATTAGTGGGCGGTAGGTATAAAAAGGTTGACTATCCCTGGCTTAGATAGGTAAAGGTAAAGGGACCCCTGACCATTAGGTCCAGTCGCGAACGACTCTGGGGTTGCGGCGCTCATCTCGCTTTACTGGCCAAGGGAGCCAGCGTACAGCTTCTGGGTCATGTGGCCAGCATGACTAAGCCACTTCTGGCGAACCAGAGCAGCACATGGAAATGCCGTTTACCTTCCCGCTGGAGCGTTACCTATTTATCTACTTGCATTTTGATGTGCTTTCGAAGTGCTAGGTTGGCAGGAGCAGTGACCAAGCAACGGGAGCTCACCCCGTAGCGGGGATTTGAACCACCGACCTTTTGATCGGCAAGCCCTAGGCTCTGGTTTAACCCACAGCGCCACCCGCGTCCCCCTGGCTTAGATAGTAATCACAAAATTGCCTCACCAAACTCTTGTCACACAGGCAGATGCTGTATGATTTGTCAGAAGGGTTCACTAAGGAATATGTGAAGACGGCTGTGTTCTTTCTGAGGGACCATATCCCAAAGAAGCAATCCACTGATGTAAGTAAAGAGTAAGGGCTTTTAAAAATAGTTCCATTCTAGTGGGCTGGGGGAAATGCCCAGAAAGATTGTGACTGTACAGCCTTCCTCAACTTGGTGCCCTCCAGATGTCCTGATGGGGCTGCTGGGAGCTGTAGTCTGTGACTTCTGCATTCGGGTAAACTTTGGATCATGTCACCAAGTAAAGAGAAAGAAGAAGCCCATGTGTGTTGCTTCTCTGTCACGGAGAACTTGCAACATACACATGCATGTTCATTATGGGATAAACTCACTGTGTGAAAACATGGCAACTGCTTCTGGTGAACCAGAGCAGCTCATGGAAACGCTGTTTACCTTCCTATCCCGTCACAGGGATTCGAACCACCGACCTTCTGATCAGCAAGTCCTAGGCTCTGTGGTTTAACCCACAGCGCCACCTGCGTCCCTCTTACGTTTATATAGTTACTCCATAATGGAAGTTATCTGGGCGGCTCACAAAGCAATAAATAAATGAAACATTAAAATATTGCATAGAATATTGTATAAAATTCTCTCTCTTCCATCTGGCTGGGTTTCTCCACTCTGGGTGGCTCCCAACAGAATATAAAAAAACACGATAAAACATCAAAATTTAAAAACGTCCCTAAACAGGGCTGCCTTCAGATGTCTTCTGAAAGTCAGATAGTTGTTTATTTCCTTGACATCTGATGGGAGGGCGTTCCACAGGGCGGGCACCGTTACCGAGAAGTCCCTCTGCCTGGTTCCCTGCAACCTCGCTTCTCGCAGGGAGGGAACCGCCAAAAGGCCTTCGGCGCTGGACCTCGGTGTCCAGGCTGAACGATGGGGGTGGAGATGCTCCTTCAGGTATACTTGGCCAATAACAAATATTACAAATGCGACTGGGAATGACCCTGGAGAGGAGGAACGTTAGAGAGTATTGAGAAGGTTGGGATCTTCACTCCTCACAACTGCGCCATTGGATCAATAGGCCTGCACTGGTTTGGTTTCATTGACTAAAGAGTTACCGTAACTTGTACGGACCCTTTTTTAAAAAAAAATTGCTGACCTACACTTGACTCTGGCTGCTCCTGATACCATCTGAGATGCTCAGTGTTTAAAAAAAGGACTAGGTCTGTAAAGTTGCAGGGATTTATTTGGCCTGTTCTGTGTTGGCTTTCAGAATAATTTCGTCACTTTGGTTGGGGAGCACAGGAAACACATTGGAGTTTGTTGTTGCTGAGAAACACTTCTCTTAAAATGTAGAAAGACTTGGTGTTTCTGGGCTGGGGCGTGAGATATAATCAAGGACGCAGCTATTGTGTTTACTTTTTTCGCCTAGTCTGCTCTAGAACTGTTGACTTGCCTGGAGAAGCAATGCCTTATATCGGAGACCAATATCTCTCTGCTGGAAGAAGCCTGTCAGAAGATATCGCCCGAACTCCTGAAAATACTGGCAGCATATAAAGAAAGACAAGGTGTCTAATTTTGAGTAGATCATCTCCTTACAAATTGACCAAAATGAACTTAGTTGTTCCTCTTATCTTATCAGACAGTAGCTACTGGCGTTGTCTCGTGTAGGTTGATAATGGCAATGCAACTAAGGCCCAATTTAAAAATGGGTATGTGTTAGATTTGGCCTTGCCAGGTTCGCTGTAAAGTGGGGTAGAAGAGGGCTAAGTTTTTATAACAAAAAGAGGGATCACAAAAAGAGCACAACACACTTTCCTCCCTTTTAGAAGGGGGGAAGTTAACCCCCTTATAAAAAAACCTCTATACCTGGATCGGCAAATTCATTGGTTACTTTTCACCTGTGTTTTAAATCTATGAATCAGTGTTTTATCATTCACTTTTTCTGATCCCAATTTGTTTCTTTTGTTTTGTTTTTTTTAAATCATGGGATACATTTCCTTTTTGTTTAATCTGCCTTAAGAAATCTTAAACTCGTTTCTAACTCGCTCCTGGTTCCCCCGCTGACTTTCTAACATGAGAGCTTCTCATCCATGTGAGATGTGAATGTTGAAACGGAAATGGGGTTGTGGAGATGAATGCCCTGTAGTTTGGGCGACTTGCTCAAGACCACTCGGCTATCTGTCTCTCTTCTTTGTATGTAAACAGGAATAATAATCCTCTGTGTTCAGGGTAAATCAAATACCTATCATCAGCGCTATGGCTGGGGGCAGGGATGGCGAGAAATGTGTGGTTGTGGCGATCACACAGGGTCCCCGGACGTTTGACGGTCTATTGATCCCTGTGCCGCCACTATGATTGCTTCCCCACTGCCACCAACCCGTTTCTCTTGGGTACGCACGGAGTCCAGACAGTTTTTAACATTAAAACACACTGACCAGATGTCTGGAAGCTGTGGCTGGATGGTTACGTGGGAGCCGGTTGAAGTTAAATCCTTCGAAGACAGAGGTCCTCTGGCTGGGGCGGGACGATATGGGATCGAGGGGGCAACTCCCATCTCTTGCGGGGGTGCAATTAGTGCCAGCACCGTCCGTTAAGAGTTTGGGTGTAATCTTCGATACCTCCCTCTCTATGGAGGCGCTGATTACAGCTATAACAAAGGCGGCATTTTTTCATCTCCACCAAGCTAAGCAGTTGGCCCCTTATCTCTCTCGCCCTGACCTAGCCACTGTGATCCATGCGACGGTCACCTCCAGACTGGATTATTGTAACTCGCTCTACATGGGGCTGCCCTTGAGACTGACCCAGAAACTCCAGCGGGTGCAGAATGCCGCGGCGAGACTCCTTATGGGGTCTTCGCTGCGAGACCACATTCACCCGGTGCTATACCAGCTGCACTGGCTCCCGGTGGAGTACAGGATCAGGTTTAAGGTGCTGGTTTTAACCTTTAAAGCCCTATATGGCCTAGGACCCTCGTACCTACGGGACCGCCTCTCCTGGTATGCCCCACAGAGAAACCTACGGTCTGCAAATAATAACATCCTCAAGGTCCCAGGCCTCAGAGAGGTTAGGCTGGCCTCAACTAGAGCCAGGGCCTTCTCGGCTGCGGCTCCAATCTGGTGGAATGCTCTGTCACAAGAGACTAGGGCCCTGCGGGACCTGACATCTTTCCGCAGGGCCTGCAAGACAGAGCTGTTCCACCAGGCCTTTGGTCAGGGCGCAGCCTGACTCCCTCCTCTGGCAACCTGCACAGAACTTTGCCTAATCGGTTGCCATCAATTTGAATTTAATTAATTTTTATAATGAAATATTTTTAGAATGTGTGATTATTTGACTGTTTGATTATTTGATTGTTGTTAGCCGCCCTGAGCCCGGCTTCGGCTGGGGAGGGCGGGATATAAATAAAATTTATTATTATTATTATTATTATTATTATTATTATTATTATTATTATTATTAAACCAAATAAACAAGTTTATTTTATAAGCCTAAATAAGTTTATGTTTTCTCAGATAGTTTTTCTTGTCAGTTTCTTAATACTAGTTTCCTTACCGGCCTATACCTTCCTAATAACTTCTAACTACCTAATTATCCCAACTGTCTATCTGACTCCTCATAACAGATTCTCTCACTCTCTCACATCAACCTATCCCAACCCACAGACATATCCTCACTCTCCCTTCTCTAACACCCGACTGACCCTCAACAACACTAACTCTAACTCTTAACTCCTCCCCTTGGGTTCCCACTTGTCAATCACTTCACACTCATTTAACCCTTTCCTTATGACCCAGCATGATGTCACCTAGGAGGGCAAACGCCACAGTGGTCCTTCACAAGTTTTGGTCTTGAGCTTCCATAAGCCCCAGCCGTAATGCTAGCGATCATAGGGATTGTAGAGGTGGAAGGGGACCCTGAAAGTCATCTAGTCCAACCCCCTGCAGTACAGGAATCTCAACTAAACTAGTAGTGTTTGGAGTTGCAGACTGGCAACATTGGCCATGCTGGCTAGGTCTGGTGCAAGTTGGGAGACCAACAACATCTGAATAATAATAATAATAATAATAATAATAATAATAATAATAATATAATATAATAAATTTTATTTATATCCCGCCCTCCCCAGCCGAAGCTGGGCTCAGGGCGGCTAACAACAATAAAATAATACAACATTCTAAAATAATTTCATTAAAATTAATTCAACTCAAATTGATGGCAACCATTGGGGTAGAGTTCTGTGAAGATTGCCAAAGGAGGGAGTCAGGCTGTGCCCTGACCAAAGGCCTGGTGGAACAGCTCTGTCTTGCAGGCCCTGCCGAAAGATATCAAGTCCTGCAGAGCCCTAGTCTCTTGTGACAGAGTGTTCCACCAGATTGGAGCCACAGCCAAAAAAGCCCTGGCTCTAGTTGAGGCCAGCCTAACCTCTCTGTCGCCTGATGTTTTTGTTTGAAGACCGTAAGGTCCTTTGTGGGACATACCAGGAGAGGCGGCCAAATGGAGACAGGCTGCGCAAAAGCCTTCCGTCCTGTTCTGTTTGTTGATAGTTGACTACCTGGAGCTCCCTCAGCTTAATCCTTATAGCAGACTTCTAGGACCAGTCATCTGTACCGATTATTCCTGTTACGTAGTTTAGTTCTTGCTAGGCAAAGGAAGGCATGGCTCTCAACCTTTTTTGTTCTCTCATCCCTTGTAACCGGCAGAGTCTAAAGAACAAAGCATGGAAACTCTGCCCTCTCCTGGTGCTGGTGGATTTTATTTACTCAAGGTATGCTGCAATAAAATATTTCCTTCTAGCTATCATTTTGTTATACAGTGGTACCTCTGGATGCAAACAGGATCCGTTCCGGAGCCCCGTTTGCATCCTGAAGCGAATGCAACCCGCGTCTGCGCATGTGCGAGCGGCGAAACCCGGAAGTAACATTCTCCGTTACTTCCGGGTCGCCGTGGAGCGTAACCTGAAAATGCTCAACCCCAAGCTACTTCAACCCGAGGTATAAACTGTACACCATTTGATTCCCCACCCCCAACTTTGTGTAAGTTGGTTGCTGCTTTCAGGGGTAGTCCATGATGTTTTTGGACCTGGTTCCCACTTAACTCGCCATCAAGCAATACGCGATCCTTATTTGTTTGTTTATGGGGGAAAGGGTGGGGTGGGGTGTATCTGTGTATCCACACACAAAAACTTTTTTATATATTATAAAATGCACACACACATCCTGTCAGTGGAGTGACAGGTCAGTGTTGCTCACTTGGCTCTTTTAAAAAATAGATCTTGCTACTGATTGGTAGCTATTTTTTAAAATTCACACAAAGTGGAAATAGTTCAACCATATTGCATTTTGTTGCATGGTCAGTTTTTATGCTTCACTTCTTAGGTGTACTTGGGTAGATGCCTTCATTCATTGTGACACACACACACACGCACACACACACATATATATTACAACTCCATTCACATTTATAATCACAAATAATAGAAATAACACAAGATTCTTCCGAATCTCAAGACTTCCCTCCTCCCCTCCATGGGTACTCTAAGTAACTTTTTAAACTAAATATTATAAGTCCATCTAATTTACCCTCCTCCATTGTATCCAAAGCCTGTGTAACATTGCAAGAGTTATTTAAAACCTGCCAAAGAGTTCAGGTGTTTACAGCGATCTTTCCAATATAATGAAAATTTGTCCCATTCTTTATTGAAGTTTTGATTCTCCTGGTTTCTGATTTTCCCAGTTAGCCTTGCCATCTCTGCATAGTCCCATAATGTTGGTGTTACTGATCTGGATAGAAACCTGTCTTGTGTGTTCTCCTTTGTTGCCTCTTTGAGCGCAACGATTCCCCTTTGTAGTTAATTGTCTTTGCTGCATCTAAGCACCATTCCGTTGTAGCAGAAGCTACTGCTAAAACCCCAACTTTCCTTTTCAGAAGGCTGCAATTAGTTTATCAGGATGTGGGAAGGTGCATGGATGTTATTAAGCACGTTTAGCGTATAGAAATTATTTCAAACTTTGAGCTCTCATGTATGCACAGAAGAGGCACACAGATTAACACTGTGACACATCAGTGGTGGCACATCAGCCAGGGCCGAACGATGGCTTAGCCACAAGGGCACAGGCTCGGAGAGAGGAAATTGCAACCTCTTTTCTCTGATCATTCTGCTGCTATGCTGAGCTAGAATCAAAAGTAAACCTTGGTTACTGCTTGTGTTAGTCTGGTGAGGGCTAAACCATGAACCTATGTTCGGGCAACATGGTAATACAAACTGTGGTATAAGTTAGCAACAGAATAATAATAATAATTAATTTATTATTTATACCCCGCCCATCTGGCTGAGTTTCCCCAGCCACTCTGGGCGGCTCCCAATCAGTGTTAAAAACAGTACAGCGTTACATATTAAAAACTTCCCTGAACAGGGCTGCCTTAAGATGTCTTCTGAATATCAGGTAATTATTTATCTCTTTGACATCTGATGGGAGGGCGCTCCACAGGGCGGGCACCACTACCGAGAAGGCCCTCTGTCTGGTTCCCTGTAACCTCACTTCTCGCAATGAGGGAACCGCCAGAAGGCCCTCGGCGCTGGATCTCAGTGTCCAGGCTGAACGATGGGGGTGGAGACGCTCCTTCAGGTATACTCCCAGTACGAACACCTTGGCAGGAGCAAAGCAGCCACAATTTCCTTTATGGAAATATGTGCATTCATATTAAGCCACAGTTTGGCTTGGTGTGATGTGCAAACCCAGCTGGTGATGAAGATGTAATTTAAAAAGGAAGGATCAGAGCAGTTTAATGCGTCCTGGCTGGTAAATATCTTGTGATCAAATGCTTTTGGTCATGATCTTGTTGCTTTTCTCTTCTCTGCATGGCATATTTGCAAGTGAAATCTTTCTTTTGTTTCCCATACAGGGACTCTCTGTCAATGACCCACCAAGAAATCATTGTAAGTGTTGAAAGTTCTTGCCTTCCTAATACGCATATTTAGATCTAAGGGTTGTCTTCAACTAAGTTTTACTCAGAGTAAACCCACTGAAATAAATGGACATGGCTAAGTCATTGTTTTATAAATGGCACCATTTTATTCTTTTTTTTTTAAATATGATTTTCAATTTATACATTTCAGTAATTTTATAATCATTTTAACATTTCAAAACTTGACTTCCATCCCCCTATTTCTGCGGTTCCTTAAATTTATTTTTTATATTTTCTGCATATCCAAATTAACTTAGTTTGCTCATTTATTTGTCTACTTTAAATATATACTCTTATAAATCCAGCACCCTTCTATTCTTGATAATTCTGCTGACAAGAGGGCATGGGGGTTAGGGGTGGCAGAGTTGAGTACTTTTGTAGGGAGAAATGAACCGCCAGAAGGCCCTCGGAGCTGGACCTCAGTGTCTGGGCTGAACGATGGGGGTGGAGACGCTCCTTCAGATATACTGGACCGAGGCCGTTTAGGGCTTTCAAGGTCAGCACCAACACTTTGAATTGCGCTCAGAAACGTACTGGGAGCCAATGAAGATCTTTCAGGACCGGTGTTCTATGGTCTCAGCGGCCACTCCCAGTCACCAGTCTAGCTGCCGCATTCTGGATTAATTAATTTCTTATTTATACCACCTTTATAACACCTTTTCCTTTTCCTTCCAAACAGATCCCCACACTGAAGAATCTGGGAGCATGAGAGAGCATGCTGGAAGTCTGCACTCCTTTGCTGCAAGTCAAGGTGAGATGGCTCGTAGGTTCTTGCTTTTTTTGTTATTCTCAGCTGTTGTCTGTGAGGTGTCTTTGATTGAATGTGCACAAAGGAAAAGAGAGACGATTGTCTGAAAGCAGCCCGTATATCAGCTTAGCAAGCCTCAATACTAAGCAGCTTTGTGCCCTCAACGCCATGAGCCACTTCATTCCACACTTTGTTTGAGTTACAAACAAGCCGGGAAGTCTTTGATTAGCTTCCCATTGAGATCTGAACAGGGAAAACTGATATGCAACTGAAGAAACCATCTTTAAACCATAGCTTCTCATACTGTCGTGTTCAGAAGCCATGAACCGTGATTTCTCTGTTTGAATGCTGCGGGAAACTATAGTTCGCCTGTGCAAAGCAGGGGATGAAGCAGGTACGCCTGGGAGCACGAGGCTCATTCACGTCTTGGCTTGTTAATAATAATAATAATAATAATAATAATAATAATAATAATAATAATAATAATAATAATAATAATTTATTATTTATACCCCGCCCATCTGGCTGGGTTTCCCCAGCCACTCTGGGCGGCTTCCAGCAAACACTAAAACACAGTAACGTATTAAACATTAAAAGCCTCCCTAAACAGGGCTGCCTTTAGATGTCTTCTAAAAGTTTGGTAGGTATTTTTCTCTTTGACATCTGGTGGGAGGGCGTTCCACAGGGCGGGCGCCACTACCGAGAAGGCCCTCTGCCTGGTTCCCTGTAACTTGGCTTCTCGCATCGAGGGAACCGTCAGAAGGCCCTCGGCGCTGGACCTCAGTGTCCGGGCAGAATGATGGAGGTGGAGATGCTCCTTCAGGTATACTGGACCGAGGCTGTTAAGTGGAGAATCGGTTGTCTAAATGCAGGCATAGAGAAAATGATTTTGCATTTTTTTAAGGGGTTATTTTTGTCACACTTTTTTTTAATTTTTTAGGCAGTGTTCTAACCAAAATCTGAACCCAAGTGCATCCCTGTATTTGCCTTGCAGATTTAAAAGCTGGAAATGTGCAAGAGCCGAGTTTGCAACAGCCTGCAGGACAGGATAAACTGAAACCAGCAGAGGTTTGGCATGTTTTGAAGCTTTTATTGAATACAACAGGCCCTTCCTTAAGTCTGTAAATAACCCGTTACAGCCTCATTCTGTTCATGTGCTTAATAGTGGTAGCAGTAGAGCTTGAGACCAAAAACCTTGAACTCGGGTCCATCTGTCCCCAATCAGTCACCTTTATTGGCGTATTGAGAATACAAAAACACATGAGTCAAAATATAAAATTGGCATCTGTTCATAAAGAGAGATACCTTAAGATAGAAAGAGGTAATACCTTTTGTAGCAATTCTGGCACACGCCCTCCAAGTCCGGCAAGACCCGGCTGAGAGAGAGGGGTGTGTGCCAAAGCTGGTTTTTCAGAACAAAACACAACAGAAACAGTAGTTGCTGCCACCACTTCCTTATCTTAGGACAGTCCAGAAGAATAACTTAAGGAAGCAGATTACTCTTCAATGGGCTGTCCCACCCTGTATTTCTTTACCACATTTCAGGCAGAAATTCAACAGGTCTGGTAGGGTGACCAAGTGGCTAGGCGTTGGACTTGGACTTCCCCAGCAGAAGGCACAAAAGACGGAACAGGAAAATCCTTTCCCCAAAATTTATTTAAAAAACAAAATCATTCAAACTTAAACGTTGGCACATCTCTTACAAGTTTCAAACAGCGAAATAAAAACATTGTTTGACATCACTAACAAACCATACTCACAAACGAGAACAAAGAAGGCTTCGGATAGTTCTTAAGGTTGATTCCGCATTTCTAAGACATCAGGCAGATACTCTACATCACAAAGAACGGGCATATGAAAAATAATTAGGGACTATTGGTAAACTATATATAATGAATTTTAAAAGATACTTTAAAAAACTTTCCCCCAAACACCTGAGATTTTCCTCTTGGGAATGGTAACAATGGAGATCCAAAAAAAACAAAAGTTTATTACTATATGCCCCCACCGCAGCTAGAACCATATTGGCACAAAGGTGGAGAATAAGTATAGTACCCACTTAAGTAAGAATAGCAGTGTAAACTGTTCGAATACGCTGAACTGGCTGGTTTGTTGAACCAGATAAGAGAAAACGAATATGAGGACCACAAGGAGGAATGGACAATGTTTATTGAATATTTTAAGAACCGGTATAGACAAATACATAGCTTGGCAGGTCTCGAGCAAATCCTCAGAGATGTGGATTATGCGGAGTAGAAGAAAAGCAAAGGAACCAGGAAAAGATTGGAAGGCAAGTCATATGGTAAAGGTAAAGGGACCCCTGACCATTAGGTCCAGTCGTGGCCAACTCTGGGGTTGCGGCGCTCATCTTGCTTTATTGGCTGAGGGAGCCGGCGTACAGCTTCCAGGTCATGTGACCAGCATGACTAAGCCGCTTCTTGTGAACCAGAGCAGCGCACGGAAACGCCATTTACCTTCCCGCTGGAGTGGTACCTATTTATCTACATGCACTTTGACGTGCTTTCAAGCAACGGGAGCTCACCCCATCGCGGGGATTCAAACCGCCGACCTTTTTTTTCTTCCCGAACCGCCGACCTTCTGATCGGCAAGCCCTAGGCTCTGTGGTTTAACCCACAGCACCACCCGCGCTCCAAGTCTTACGGTACACATGCTGTATTTGGTACAAAGTTGTAAGTGGGACAGGGGGAGGGGCGTTAAATATGCTCTCTGTTCCTGTTTTTGAAAATGCAAATTAAAGAAAGAAAAGCATAATGGCGGCACCATATGACTTCCAGCACAACAGTTGCGCCGGCAAAAGCTTGTGCAACAGGAAATAGCGGCTTTGCAGCGATGTGTTGTGCAACCATAAGGACCATTCTGTAGTTAGAGAGTGGTACACAGGAAATTAGGGAGAAGTTAGTGAATATATTTTTTTATCGTACCAAATAGGCAATGGTGGCAGAATATTTAAAATCCCTCATTAAGAAATATTGAGATATGGGTGAAATATAAAGGAAAATTGAGACCAACAAATTCCCCACTAACCCTGCTGGTGGTGATAGAAGACTTCCCAGTAAGTTTTTAAGAAGGAAAGTGAAAGTGAAGAAAATACTTAGAATAAAGGGTTGGGTGGAGAAAATGAGAAGCAAAGAACAAATAAGAGAAGTTCTAACGGGAAGTAAAATAACTTGGTTTAACTGTATACAACTGGTGCAATGGACAAAGAAGTGGTTAAGGGAAAACAAGAACTGCAGAGAATATACAAAATTTGAAAAAATGGTTATAAAAGGGGGAGATAAAGAAGACAATACAGTTATAAAAGGGGAAACCAGTGAAATTTATAAAATACTAGTAGAAATGGAAGATCAAGAATACAAATTAAAAGAGGTATGGCAGATAGTCAAAGCTGGGGGGAAATATGGGAGAATAGTACGTTGAAAATGTTTTCTATACGAAGAAAATTATTATAAATTAATTTGGAGATGGTATTTGACACCAGTCAGATTAAATCAAATGAACAAGGAATATTCGGTATTATGTTGGAGGGGATGCCAGGAGACAGGGAGTTATATTCACATGTGGTGGGGCTGTAAATATGTAAAAATAAATAAATGGCAAAGGGTGTTTAAGGAGATAACAGAATTCACTGGGTTAAAGTTGACCAAAAGTCCAGAGGTAGAATTATTATCAATTTACAATGGGGTGGAAGGTTTGCAGGCTGTGAAGCACTTGCTCACAAATTTATTGACAGCTGCACGAATTATTATAGCTAGGAAGTGGAAGGGGCAAGCAGAGTATAAAATGGAAGAATGGTATAAAGAGGTGTGGGATATAGCTATTAACAATAAATTAACATGTGCCGTTAAGACAGGGAATATTTAGGAGAAATGATTTTCAGGACATAAGGTGCTTGTAGAATTTGCACTGAAAGGGGTCAGACCATCGCAAGAGGTGTTGAAATTTTGGAAGGTTAGATAGTTACAATGGAATGGTCTCGGGGGTGGGGTGCATATTTTTATTCTTATTTATTTATGATTATTACTTTTTAAATAATTGTATAAAATATAAATAAAAGAATGAATTAAAAAAAGAAAAATAAAACCATTCAGGCTAGCTGCCCTTCTCTTGCGCATACCATCCTGCTAGCACTAATATAATATACAGTGGTACCCTGGTTCTCAAACGCCTTGGTACTCAAACAACTTGGAACCCTGAACACTGCAAACCCGGAAGTAAGTGTTCCGGTTTGCGAACTTTTTTCGGAAGCCGAACATGCTCCGTTTTGAGTGTTATGCTTCTGATCTGAGTGCAACACTTCCGATTTGTGTGTTACACTGAGGTCTGTTTTTGCTATTTGCGTTTTTGTGGCTCTTTTTTGTGACTTTGTGGGACCCAGTTCAGCTACTGACTGATTGTGTGACTGCAGTACATTGTTTATTGCTTTCATTCTATGGATCAGTGGTCTCGTTAGATAGTACAATTCATGTTAAATTGCTGTTTTAGGGGTTGTTTTTAAAAGTCTGGAACAGATTAATCCGTTTTGCATTACTTTCTATGGGAAAGCGCGCTTTGGTTTTGGAACGGACTTCCGGAACAGATTAAGCTTGAGAACCAAGGTGCCACTGTACTGCTAAGGGACTTCAACAGCACAGTGTTGACTTCCTCCCCAAGGAATTTGGTGTGAAGTAAGCAACCTTGCGATGGGACATGGGTGGCGCTGTGGGTTAAACCACAGAGCCTAGGACTTGCCGATCAGAAGGTTGGCGGTACGAATCCCCGCAACAGGGTGAGCTCCCGTTGCTCAGTCCCTGCTCCTGCCAACCTAGCAGTTCAAAAGCACGTCAAAGTGCAAGTAGATAAATAGGTACCACTCCGGCGGGAAGGTAAACAGTATTTTCGTGCGCTGCTCTGGTTTGCCAGAAGCAGCTTAGTCATCCTGGCCACATGACCCGGAAGCTGTATGCTGCCTCCCTTGGCCAATAAAGCGAGATGAGCGCCGCAACCCCAGAATCGGTCACGACTGGACCTAATGGTCAGGGGTCCCTTTACCTTTAAGCCACCCTTGCTAAGGAGCCGTACCTATCCTAGCATTGCCCATACTTGTGCATAAACAGCTGGGTGTTGTTATTTTTTGCAGAAAGTCTTGTTTTCTTGAGGAATCCCACAGGTATATAAACTCACCTCCAGCCTTCAGTCTTCAGTGGTGCTGTGTTGGAGCAGAGATCCAGAGCACAGTTTGCCATAACGAGCAGTGTTTATTTAAGTAAGCATCGTAAGGCACGTTACCGTATAAAGAGGGTTTCTATAAATCCAAAGTCTCCCTAACAGTATCACTGCCTAAGATGATGTGAGATAGATAAAAGGGATTGGATAAGATGATGATGTCTGACTTCCCCTTATTCCACAGGAGTCTGCTCTCTATAAAATGAACAGGCCTCGCAGAGGATATTGCCTTATTTTTAATAATGTCTATTTCAAGGGATTGAGACCCAGAACAGGATCTCAGAAAGATGCCAGTAAGTCACTTGAAAGGAAAAGCATGTGTCTTGTCTCTTTAATACCTTTCAAAATAAGTGTTTGCATATCCATAGCAAGGAAGTTATTGTTGGTTTGCAAGTTTTATGTGGTTTCAGGGTACATAGACCTTACTGCGTTTATTCAAGTGTCCAGAAAAGGTCCTTAGATTTTTGTACTCTTAAGATTTTTGTACTCTTATGGGGTCTGAGAGCTTGGAGAAAACTCCTAAAACAACCGCAACTTGTTTACTGAAAGCTGTATGCCAGGAGATGGGTGGCTTGGTGAAGATGTTTGGCATAGAAATGGGGCACATTTGGGTTAATCCTGTAGAAATGAGCAGGCTTTCATTGCTTTTTACAAACCTCTCCACAATGCAGTTTTCCTCATTCTGCACCTTACTGGAATGTGCTAGCCTTGGGATAGTCAATGTAGTTGTGATTATTGATGGAAAGCAAATACCGTATTTTTTGCTCTATAAGACTCACTTTTTCCCTCCTAAAAAGTAAGGGGAAATGTGTGTGCATCTTATGGAGCGAATGCAGGCTGTGCAGCTATCACAGAAGCCAGAATAGCAAGAGGGATTGCTGCTTTCACTGCGCAGTGATCCCTCTTGCTCTTCTGGCTTCTGAGATTCAGAATATTTTTTTTCTTGTTTTCCTCCACCAAAAACTAGGTGCGTCTTGTGGTCTGGTGCGTCTTATAGACGTACCGAAAAATACGGTAATTTCTATATTAAACACTTTTATCAGTGATTGTATCAAATCTGTTTTACCCTAATGACAGTATAGAAATCCTGAAGGTATAACTGGAAGCTGCCTTTATGGGATCAGGGTTTAAATTGATGCATCAAACTTTTTCCTGTTAAATTGGCACACCTGTTTCGTTGGTGTTTACTGCCATCTCTTTGCGCTAACCTCTGCCCCCCCCCCCCTTTTCTCTCTGACAGTGGAATTGGAAAGTGTGTTTAAATGGCTTGGGTTTGAAGTGAAAAAATATGATGACAAGACATCAGACGAACTTCTCAAACTTCTAAAGGACTGGCAATCTTCTGAATACTGGAAAGACAGTGATTGTCTTGTGTGCTGCATTCTCTCTCACGGCGAATCTGGGAAAATTTATGCGACGGACGGCTGTCTCATCTCCATCAATAAAATCACATCTTTCTTCACAGCCAAACAATGTGCTTTACTGGCTAAGAAGCCCAAACTGTTTTTCATCCAGGCGTGCCAAGGTAGCAAGCTGCACCAACCTGTTTACCTTGAAGCAGACAATCACGAGACGTGCTCCCCTGGAGCAGATGCCCAAACTTCAGGATTTATTCCTACACAACAGCAGATGACCTCAAGCATCCCCGAAGAGGCAGACTTCCTCCTTGGCATGGCCACAGTGGATGGTTATTATTCTTACCGGGATGTGCAGCGTGGCACATGGTTCATTCAGGTCCTCTGCGAGAAGCTTCGGGAGCTGGTACCAAGGTGATACTTTTACTTATTATGTGTGACAGTCTTTCCTCGGCATTAACCTGGCATTTTGGATAAAATACCTTGGATTGTACGTAACTAAGTCATGCTCTTAGCAGACCCATTGAAAGCAGCAGAGTTAAGTTAGCTCATTCCAGTGGGTCAATTTTGGTTGACTTTATATAAGGCTTCACATTGGCTAATCCACTGAACGTTTTGAAATACAGTCGTACCTTGGTTGCCGAACGCCTTGGAACTCTTACGTTTCGGTTCCAAACGTGTTCCAGTTTCCGAACGGTTTTTGGAAGCTGAACGTCCGGCGCGGCTTCCGATTGGCTACAGGACTTTCCTCCTGCAGCCAATCGGAAGCTGCGCCTTGGTTTTCTCCCGGAACACTATCTGTTCGAGAACCAAGATACGACTGTGTTTAGACATTAGTTAATGTTGCATGGTGCTGTTAAAGAGAGATGTTGCAGTTTCTTTGCGAAAAGCTAATTTCTCCTTTGTGTACAGCATAGAGGGAGGGCGTGCCCAGGTGGCAAGCTACAGGGCTTATGCCAGCCAGGTTAAAAGTGACTGGTCAGACTGGTGCACCTCTACAAACATCGACTTAGGAAATCGTGCCTTCTGGGTCAGCCTACCAGCTTGGCCAATGTCTTTCATGATTCAAAACCAGAGATGTTTGTGGTGCCGCCTTTGTTTTCCACAAGTTGGAAACTGACACCCTGCACGACATGAGACAAGCATCTTTTTGGACACTACTAACTGCTGTTTGAGCTGCTGACTCATCCGATGGCAGACTATCCTCAGCCAAGGTGAGGCAGCAGGGTAGGATCCAGACCCCAAGCTATCCCTGATCTAGTAGGATAAGGCACCTTGAAGGGTGCTGCATTGTGTCTGCTCCTCAGTTAAAGGCTGATTCTTACACTAGGAGCTGTATTGAATATGCATGTGCACTCCTCTTGGTTTTGCCTTTTAAAGTTCGATAGGTTGAGTAGGAAAAAGTGGTGAGGACCACTAACTTTCTTCCTTTAAGGTAAAGGGACCCCTGACCATTAGGTCCAGTCGTGGCCAACTCTGGGGTTGCGGCGCTCATCTCGCTTTATTGGCCGAGGGAGCCGGCATACAGCTTCCGGGTCCTGTGGCCGGCATGACTAAGCCGCTTCTGGTGAACCAGAGCAGCACACGGAAATGCTGTTTACCTTCCCACTGGAACGGTACCTATTTATCTACTTGCACTTTGACGTGCTTTTGAAATGCTAGGTTGGCAGGAGCAGGGACCGAGCAACGGGAGCAACAGCGCCACCTGTGTCCCTAACTTTTTCCTTTAGGACTAGACAAATGCAGCTAACAAATTCTTGTTAGGCTTAAGGGATTTCAGAGTATCCTAAAGAAAAGTCCAGGACTGCAACAGGTTTTTTGCTTTTCTTCTTTAATGGTAACAATACTGCATCCTAATATATTTGCCTTCTCATTCTCTCTGCAGGAGAGAAGATATCTTGTCCATTCTTACGGCAGTCAATGATGACGTGAGCAAACTTTCAGACAAAAATGGACTAAAGAAGCAGATGCCACAACCAGCTTACACTCTCAGGAAGAAATTAATATTCCCAGTGCCTAGCAACTCTCCTCCTGTGTCAAAACAGCTGTAGGGTTTTTTTGTGCTATTGTTTTTCTGTAGGGTTTTTGCTGTGGGTCGCTGACTGCTTGACAAGCACTCTTGGTTTTTGAAAGAGTAAATAAAGCACACTCCTGCCTTTCAAATAATCTTCCCCATGCTTTGAGCATCCCAAAGAATTCATCTGACGCCTGGAATGTACGTAGGAACAGTGAACAAGAAGTCATCTCGTGTTCTCTTCAATGGAAGTGCAGAATGTACAGCTGCCCATGTACCATATTCACGCATTTCTAGATAAGTGTGTGCAAATGGCATACTCATCGCGTATCCACGCCCCCGCCCTCAAAGAACCGTGCAGGTTTCGGCAACTCTGAACTAAAGAGATCTTTGTTTGCTTCTACAACTGCCGCCACAGAAGGGTCCTCTTGGCTGGTGTGGCCTCAATCCTGCCTTAATGCCTGATAAAATAGTTAGCTTTTTCTTATGAGTAACAGGAAAATGGCTGTGTCTGTGTGTGCTTTTCTTTTGGGGAAACAACCTTAAGGGACAGAGACATGGAACCGGTGAAAACCCAGCATATCCGTGTACAAGATTGAAAGCTGTGATAATAGGAACAGCTTTCAGTTACACATCCACCCACTGCTACTAAGCAGAAATGAAAGCTAGTTCAGAAAGGATCAGCGAGTTGAATCTCTGTTCTATGGCAGGGCATGCAATATGCAAATATGACTTAATTATTATGTAGATAGCACATAACTCTGGACATGACCTTGTGCTCAAGGCTGCAGTATTATTATTATTTTTTAAAATCCCATTAATGCTAAAATTTCTGCTTAGCTCTCCCAAATTTAAATCAAAGGAGCTTGGATCATTGCACCTAGTTCAGTCATCTTGGGTTCCTTTTATATATGCTCCGCCAATCCACCTGATTAATTAATTGGGATGAGATCACATACAGTGGTACCTTGATTTATGAACTTAATCCATTCCGGAAGTCTGTACTTAAACCAAAGCGTTCTTAAACCAAGGCGTGCTTTCCCATAGCAGCGGGGGACTCAATTTACAAATGGAACAAACACTCAACAGGAAGCGGAACATGTTCTGCTTCCAAGGCAAAGTTCACAAACCAAAACACCTACTTCTGGGTTTGCAGCGTTCTTAATCCTAGTTGTTCATAAACTAAGCTGTTCTTAAACCAAGGTACCACTGTACTGAGAATGTGTGCATTATCTACCTGTGGCTTTTAGCTCAAGTTCTGTTACGGTGCCTTCCTTCATTAAAAGGAACAGTTCAAATGTGAGATCACATGTACTCGAGTACTGGAAAGTTCCAGCCAGAAGAGCTTCTGATTGGCTGGTAAATTCTGATTAGGTTTGATTTCCTAGAAAGTGGGTTTTTCCTTTGTTGAGTATCCCCCCCCCCCAATGTCTGTGCACGTGTCTGCTAGTTGTTCCTGGGTTATGTGTGGCAGGTATCCCTTAGCTTTGTGTTAGAATCAAAGAAAGGCAACGTAGTCTATTATTTTCCCCATTTCCAACTTTATACAAGTATTCTATTTGTACTGAGTACTTGATCTTTCAAGCTACTATTTTTATATAACTGCAACTAACTACCTCACATGTTTTAATGGACACTGGTGGTGCTGTGGTCTAAACCACTGAGCATTGGGCTTGCCGATCAGAAGGTCGGCTGTTTGAATCCCCGCAACGGGGTGAGCTCTCGTTGCTCAGTCGCTGCTCCTGCCCACCTAGCAGTTCAAAAGCACATCCATGTGCAAGTAGATAAATAGGTACCACTCCAGCAGGAATGTAAATGGTGTTTCCATGCACTGCTCTGGTTCGCCAGAAGCGGCTTAGTCATGCTGGATACATGACCCGGAAGCTGTACGCCGGCTCCCTCGGCCTATAGAGTGAGATGAGCGCCGCAACCCCAGAGTCGTCTGCGACGACCTAACGGTCAGGGGTCCCTTTACCTTTACCTCACATGTTTTAGGTGGGCTTCATGGCATAACACCTGATTCCAGTTTTCTTGGCCTACCGGCCAGTGTGCTCCTGATTCAGAAATCGGAGTGTGCTTTTTCGCTCTTGCCTTTCTGAATCTCAAGGGACATCCAATAAGGTCTGGGGACCTCCTGACCCAGACTGGTGGGACAATAAGGAGTTGTGGATGCTTACTATCTCTTGCGACTGGCTTAGGCCACAAGGTTCCTGACTGCCTGGAGGGAGGGAACGATTATCGGTTTGCATCTTCTGTTCTCATTTTTATTTTCATGTTGTGAACCACTCTGTGATCTTCAGCTGAAGAGCAGCGTGCAAATATAAACAAACACGATACAAGATTGAAGTAAACAACAAATAATCTTCCTTTCTGACTACAGAATTGCATATGTGGCTTTAAATTCAGGCTTCTGGCAGCATGTCATAGTCAAACCTTTGTTGCTTTTTCACTGAACAGCCCTAGTCATATGCTTCATAGCTGCCCGATCGCTGGGCCCGTTGATTATAGATCTCTTCATTCTTTTCAATGAGCTTGCGCCTGGGGAGGAGATTAGTAGCATTAGACAATATTTCTGCACTTATATACAGTGGTACCTCTGGTTACGTACTTAATTCGTTCTGGAGGTCCGTTCTTAACCTGAAATTGTTCTTAACCTGAAGCACCACTTTAGCTAATGGGGCCTGCTGCGCCGCCGCTGCGCAATTTCTGTTCTCATCCTGAAGCAAAGTTCTTAACCCGAGGTACTATTTCTGGGTTAGTGGAGTCTGTAACCTGCAGCGTATGTAACCTGAAGCGTATGTAACCCGAGGTACCACTGTATATGCAACTACATACAGCAGGGATAGCCAATATGGTGTCTTTTATATATGTTGTGTACTTCCACCATCTTGGCTGTTGATCTTACCAGTTGGGGCTGATGCAAAGGTGTAGTCCAATGATATCTGGAGGATATCATGTTGGCTATGTCTGTTTTAGCTCCTCAGGTCCTAGTGGGCAGTAGCTACTCATGACTAAGTCCCACTGAAAACCATGGAATCTGATCCAATAAGACTAAGTCACTGGCTTGTATCCACAAGCAACTTTCCACTTGCACCATGGGACTTCCTCTCTTCTCTGCATGCATACCCAGAATCTGCTCCAAAGGGAAGGAAGGAAGGAAGGAAGGAAGGGGAAGAGAAAAGCAAGCTCTCCTAGAATGTTCTTACTGCTTCTTTCCTTCTCCTTGTCATGCCATAACTTAACCAACACAAAGTTAATTAAAATCAGTTCAAACATAACAAATTAGGTGACATAAGTAAATCTAAATTTTGAGAACATGTCTCTTAGAGTTAATGAATATTCAAAGGGGTGTGGTAGAATCATAGATTGTGAATCATGGAGTTGGAAGGGACCCTGAGGATCATCTAGTCCAACCCCCTGCAATGCAGGAATATGCAGCTATTCCTTATGGGGATCGAACCTGCAACCTTGGCATTATCAGCACCCACCCAGCTGTGGTGACAGGTGAACAATATGTCTAGTACAGACAAAGCCAAATTATTTTTTCCTGAGGAATGTGCGAATATAAATCAAGAATTTGCTTCACAAGGAATTCTGTAGTAAATTGCTTTAAAAAGCTCAAAGGTAAATATTAGGCTGGCTTTCTGGACTTGGGAGAGATTTTAGCCCCTTACCTGAGCATGGCATTTTCTTCTACCAAAGTAGTGGCGTTAATTCGATATCTCTCTTCAATGGATGTAATTTTTTGCTGGATACTTTTCTCCATTTCCACCAAGGCGGCTTTCTGTAAAGTGGAAGGAAAGGAATGAATGGGGGAGCAGAAAGAAGACGAAACATATGGAGTTGACCAATATCATCTATGTCAGGTGTTAAGTCAAATCTAGCCCTGTATTGTTCTCTGCTTCCTGATAATTAGGAGGCGGCTTTGACGGCACAGCTGCCTGTGATCCCTTTAAAAGGGAAATGATTAGTGTTAAACCTGGGAATTGGTATGGGGAAGACAGGATTTGAACCAATCTCTTCATAGGGCTAATCTGAGCTAAATTATTGCACTAAATTATTGCACTAAACTCCAGCCATTGCAAGATTACCTATAGATCAAAGAGTTCAGTTTCCCATCACCCCTCACTTGAGACCTGGGCATTAGTATATTATTAAATATTTACTTCTAAGCCGCCTCTTTCCCTGACAGGGACTTGTTGACAATTTTACAATTGCTTGATCGTGTACTTCAATGTGTTTGTGTACTCCAAATCCCATCAGCCCCATCCGGCATGGCAAATAGTCACGGATGATGGGAGTTGTAGTCCAATATCTGGAGGTCACAGAAACTGGGGAAGATAAATACTATCAGTCCTTCACGAATATACCTGTTTCAGTCTATCAGAGCACAGGTTGCAATATTCCATCATAGATCGGATGTGGAAAGCACAAGTTAAATGTTGAAAACCACACACATGCCACAAAACCCGTTTCCAATCACCGCTGGGGTGAGACTCTGGTATCGGTGATTTTAAAATGCTTGGTAATCTATTCCCCAGTTCTCACCTCATTCCGGAGTTCAGTCTCTGTCTTGTGAAGTGTGGCTGCAATAGCATCCAAAGTCTCATTCTTCTCCTTAATTTCCATATCCAAACCCTTTTATCGGATGGAACACATTATTTTAAGATGCTTATATTCTAAACATCCACCACGGCGCAGAGGAACACAACGACAATTTAAGAACTGTACAATGAAACAAACTAAAAACAGTACCGTAAGCCATACCTAAAACACCTCTGGAGCCAAAGCACATTCCTAAACAAAGGCCTTCTGGGATACTGGTACTTTTTACATGGCACCAAAGGATCACTGCTGAACGCCTGGAAAAGTTCACTCCAGAAAACCCAGGCGCTGTAAAAGCCCTGCTGGATATTTTCTAAATGTAATTTTATAGGTGTTTCAAATTGGTGTAGCAACAGCAAAATAATAACCTTGGCTGCATTGTTTTGTTTTCCATTTTTAGTACCTAAGTTCATAGACTTCTAGAGCTTTTCACTGACAAATTACCGTATTTTTTGCTCTATAAGACTCACTTTTTCCCTCCCAAAAAGGGAAAATGTGTGTGCGTCTTATGGAGCGAATACAGGCTGCGCAGCTATCCCAGAAGCCAGAACAGCAAGAGGGATCACTGTGCAGCGATCCCTCTTGCTGTTCTGGCTTCTGAGATTCAGAATATTATTTTTTCTTGTTTTCCTCCTCCAAAAACTAGGTGCGTCTTATGATCTGGTGCGTCTTATAGAGCAAAAAATACGGTAACCTTTTAGGGCAGGGGGTGGAGAACTTGAGGCCAAGGGGCCAAATGCGGCCCTCCACGCTTCTCGTCTAGTCCCCAGGACTCTTGCCAGACCACACCCCCTTTCTGTGAGTTCTGCCTGTCATGGGCCTTGCTTCACACCCTCCTTGAATGTTTTTGCCTGGCTGGAATGTGCCATTGAACTCTGATAAGGCCTCTTACTTGTCTGGATGGAGAACACAGGGTGGCGTCCTATCCCCACTACACCTACTCACTATGGGCCCCACTAAAGCAAACAGTCTAATTGGTCAACCTCCAAAAGATACCGAGCATCAGAAAAACCTGGACACTAGAAGGAAATTCTGCCCTTGGTATGTTCACTTTCCCCCTCTCCATTTTGATTCTCTTGCCCCATATCTGCACAAACTTCTAATCCCAAAATACAGACGTGCTTTTACACTTGCAAGACTGGATGTTTTGCCATCTGAGGTACTTGAGGGTCGATTGCAAAAGATCCCGCCTGAGAAACGTCTTTGCCCCTGTGGAGACGGCAGCACCGAAACAGCGGCACACGTCCTGTCTTGCACTCTCTACAAAGACCTGAGGAACGAGATCATCACCCCACTCGTACTAACCCCAGGGCGCTCAACCACTGCCACAATGTCCTTTCTTCTATCAGATCAAAATGACCAGATAACAGCAAAGGTTGCTAGGTTCATAGCAGGGGCAATCAGAATAAGGGCCACTAACTGACGGCTGATTCAGGACTTTAAATTGTGCTCTTTTATCAAATTTCCTTTTCTGTGTATACTGTAATGGTTTACTGTTGCTATGGCCATTGGCTAATGCGAATAAAGTTTTATCTATCTTTCACAGGGTGGTGTGAGTATACTGTATGTAGAAACTAGCCTACTTGTTACAGAAATTACCGGGGGGGGGCACATCTTTAAAGTTAAATATTACAAATATTATGCCTGAATGTATCCTTTCAACTTGACAGCTCAGGGAAGTTACCTAGCTTTAAAAATAATATAAAATCATCTCCTTTCCCAGTTTCCTCCATTCGAAAGCTATTTTCCCCTTGAAAAAGGACTCCAGGAAGTTCCCAGAGGTGACAATTGCTGGGCTCATTGTTAGCCAAGGGAAGCCAAATTTCATCACCTGACTCGCCTCAGGCTCCAGACATGCAAAGGAACTTCTATTGTACTTTTGGGTGGTGGGTACTTAAGACATATTTGTCTATGCTAATCTTATACCTGCCATGTCTGCTTATGCTAATCTTGTACCAAGGACTTGTCTGGACATTTTTGCCAAGGTTAACCCTTCCCCTTTTGTGACATGTCAGTGATGTAGCAATGATGCTGTACAAACTGTATTCTGGGATATGGCGGGAAAGTTTTAAAAGTCTTTGTCACCCCATCCTCAGGGTTCAAATTTGCTCTTTGAACCTATTGCGCAATAAACTTTGGTCTACAGCTATTTACTCCGGCTGGCTGGACTCCTTCCTTTATTCCGCAGGGACCCGCGGGCTCTGCCCGACGAGCTGGGTGACTGAACAGCCTCACACCTAGATTTTTCCGTAACACTACTGAACAAAGATAGGGTGTGTGTGCCTTCGTTGCTCTGTTCCCTTTCCCATCTGGTTCCACCCACCATTGCCTAGGGCTGCCTAAAGGGGAATAAGGACTAAGCATGCTCAGTGGTGACAGAATGTGTTGTGTCTGGGAAAGTGGGATGGGGAGGTAATGGACTGGAGTATCCTGAAATAGGGCATAACCGGCTGGCAGGATCACTGAACAGGAGCACTTCAAACGAAAACATTTCTGCATATCCTCTTAATATAGTTGTACCTCAGAAGTCAAACGCCTTGCGGTCAAACGTTTTGGCTCCCGAACGCCGCAAACCCAGAAGTGAGTGTTCCGGTTTGTGAACGTCCTTTGGAACCCAAACGTCTGATTGGTTTCCGAATGTTTTGGAAGTTGAACGGACTTCCAGAACATATTCCATTCGACTTCCGAGGTACAACTGTGCTGTTAACATCCCACACTTTCCCCAAACAGTTTCATTATGCCCCACACATTTTATCCTCAAAGCAACCTTGCAAGGTTAGGCTGATAGCTAATTACTCCCAAATTCATGCAGTTTGCTTCATGACTGAACAGGGATTTCAAACCCAGGTCTCTCTGGTCCTAGTCCAAAGCTTAACCACTTCACTATGCTGGTTCCTGAATGTCTTGCCTGTTTGTTTTTTTACATAAGATTCGGTTACATTCTGTTCAAAAGGGTTTACCATACCTGCCTCAATAGGTAAAGGTAAAGGGACCCCTGACCATTAGGTCCAGTCGTGGCCGACTCTGGGGTTGCGGCGCTCATCTCGCTTTATTGGCCGAGGGAGTCGGTGTACAGCTTCCGGGTCATGTGGCCAGCATGACTAAGCCGCTTCGGCGAACCAGAGCAGCGCACGGAAATGCCGTTTACCTTCCCGCTGGAGTGGTACCTATTTATCTACTTGCACTTTGACGTGCTTTCAAACTGCTAGCTGGGACCGAGCAATGGGAGCTCACTCCATCACGGGGATTCAAACTGCCAACCTTCTGATCGGCAAGTCCTAGGCTCTGTGGTTTAACCCAAGGCGCCACCCACATCCCTTACTTGCCTCAATATGTTTTTTTAATTCAGCAATTTGATCCATGGCTTCCTGTTGCTGCTTTTGGAACTCCTGGAAAAGAAAAAAGTGATAAAAGTTACAGTAAGGAATAGTGTAGAGTAAAGCGCATCTTCAAACAACATTTACTTCTAAGTAGACTCATTATGAAACCTTGGGGTGCCTATACAAATACAAATACAGATGAAATCAGTCCCTGGCAAGCCTGACACAGAAGCAGCCTTCAGCTGACGTGACAAAACTGAGGGGGAGAAATGTTTTTTGGGATCTAGAATCGATAAAGCAGATCTATTTAATTTATGGCAGGTTTCATATACGTACTCTTTTTTTTTTTTGCAATGGCTTGATGATACTAAGGATTTTCGTTAGCACTTAATATTAGGGGAGCTCGTTATTTCTAAGGCTCTCCTCACTCTGAACTAATCTGCATGCGGATCAGCACTTCACATGCCTGTGCATACAAACTTCTCCTTAAACGGTACTTGTATGATAAATCGAAATGAAAACTAAGGAGAACTGCTCAAATCCTGGAAAGATTTTCCCTTCCAAGAAAACTGAATGTCAGAGAAAGTGTGCTAGCCTGTAACAACTACCATTTCTCTACACCTCTGGCTAAGGTTGCTTCTACACCAAAATAATAATAATAATAATAATAATAATAATAATAATAATAATAATAATAATCATGCACACGAAAGCTCATACCAAGAACTAACTTAGTTGGTCTTTAAGGTGCTACTGGAAGGAATTTTTTTGTTTTGACTATGGCAGACCAACACGGCTACCCATCTGTAATAATAATAATAATAATAATAATCCCACTTTATTGAAATTCATTAATATCATTACAAATTTAATTTCACACATATACATACAAAGAAAAAAATCCTTAAGTTGAATTGCTATAAGATGTATATTTAAACTTCAAATTCCACTTAGATTTCCACTAAGCTAAGATCAAATACTATTACATAAAATGATAAAATAATTGTTGACTTCCCATCATTTCCCAATATAGTTGACATTAATGATTTTGAATGTACTTATAATTATTACCTTACTTTTAACTCACTTTCTAATACTTTCCTTCAACATATTGTACCAATTTTTCTTTCTTTCTTAATATTTTACTTTTTACTTCTGCCAAGGCACTGATTATTCACAATCAGCTGGAAGCAGAATGAACATGGCACTATATTGTCTCGCATTGCCCTTCTGCACAGCAAGATCTGGGTGTAATATTTACTCAGAACTAGGCTCCATTTAACAAAGGACCCTTGCAACATTAATTGAAAGCTTCCATTTCAGGTTTTGCCCCATTTAATGTCCAGTACAACATTTTCATTTTTATGTTCAGCCCCTTAATGGTAAAGGGACCCCTGACCATTAGGTCCAGTCGTGACCAACTCTGGGGTTGCGGCGCTCATCTCACTTTATTGGCCGAGGGAGCCGGCGTACAGCTTCCGGGTCATGTGGCCAGCATGTCTAAGCCGCTTCTGGCGAACCAGAGCAGCGCACGGAAATGCCGTTTACCTTCCCACCGGAGCGGTACCTATTTATCTACTTGCACTGGTGTGATTTCGAACTGCTAGGTTGGCAGGAGCAGGGACCGAGCAACGGGAGCTCACCCCGTCGCGGGGATTCGAACCGCCAACCTTCTGATCGGCAAGTCCTAGGCTCTGTGGTTTAACCCACAGCGCCGCCTGCGTCCCATTGTTTTTTTTTTTTATATAATATTTTATTAAGGATTTTCTTGTTTTACAGAAGTGTAGTGCCTCGTATCTTTTTTTTTTTTTCATGTAACATTTTTACAAATCCATTTCATTTGTTGAGGCATTAGGGGGAGAAGAAAAAAGAAAGAGAGAAGAAAAGGGGGGGTGGAGAGAGGGAAGATGGATGGGGGTGGGGTCGGGTGGCGGTGTTTCTATTATGTTTAGTGTGTGTAGAGTTTGGTGTCAGCGTTGTTTGTGTTGTTCACTTGTGTTCCTTTGGTGGTGAGAGAGGTTGGGGTTGGCCTAGGGTGTGATTGTTTGCTTGTGATTGGCTGTGGTGATCTTTGTTTTTGTGTGTGGGTGAGGTGGGTGGGTGGGTGTTTTGGATCAGGTTAGCCATATTGATTTGTATGCTGTTGGTGGATTATTGTCATTGTCCTGTTGGACTGTGTGTGTGATAAAGGGGAGCCATACCGGGGTGAAGGTGTCTTCTTCTGTTTGTCCCCGTGTCAGTTTCAATTTATTAGTTAATTTTTCTAGTAGGGCTGTTTCCCATACTATTTGGTACCATTGGTCCATGCTTACTCCTGACAGGTCTCTCCAGTGTCTGGTTATGGTATTTCTGGCTGCTGAAAGCAGGTGGGTTATGAGTTCTTTGTGGTGTAAATGGGCATTGTTGTCTTGGAAGATGTTTAGTAGGGCCAATTCTGGGGTGATGTCTATTACTTGCTTAGTTATTGTACATATTTCTTGTACGGCTGTTGTCCAGAATAGTTGGATTTTGGGACACTCCCACCACATGTGGAGGTATGTGCCTGTGGAGGTGCACCCTCTCCAGCATTTTGGTGAGGTTCCTGGGTGTATTAGCGCTAGTTTCCTTGGTGTTAGGTACCACCTGTAGGTGAGTTTCAGTGTGAGTTCTTTTCTTTTCGTTGATATGGATTTAAAGGGGGGTTTAGACCACATTCTGGTCCATTGAGTGGGGTTAATCTCATAGCCTATGTCATTCTCCCATTGTTTTTTGATTGCGTCTAGCGGATTTGCGGGATTTTGGAGCAGTATTTTGTATATTGCGGATACCGTCCCTTTACCGTTTCCCTTTGTTGTTAGGAGGAGGTTTTCGAAGGTTGTCAGGGGCCTAGTTGCTGCTGATTTTACTGTTGGGTTGTTTAAGAGGGCATGTAGTTGGTGTTGTGTTAACCAGGGCATTTGGGTGTCTTCTAGTTTGTCTTGTATTTCTTGTGTTGACAGGGGTTTGTCATTTTTATAAAAGTCTATTAGGCGATATAAGCCTTTGGCTCGCCAGGTTTTTATCTGGAGGTTTTGTGCTGCATGGTGGGTTAATGGGTGGTACGCCAGGGGGGTTAGTGGGGATGGGGTTGGGGATAGTTTGCCTATTTGTGTTTTCCATGCTTTGAGCATGGTCTGTGTGTACCTGTTAAGTGTTGTGGGAATTTTCTTTAGTTTGTTTGGGAGGAGTGGGTATGTTGTGGTGCAGGTGTTTTCAATTGTGTCCCTCTCTAGGTGTACCCATTGTTTTGTCTCATCTTCTAGTATATATGGGATTATATGGCGTATTTGGTTGGCAATGTAATATGCTTCTATGTTGGGGATTCCCCATCCTCCTTCTGAGGTGGGGAGGTGCAGGTATTTGGGGCTTATTCTTGGTTTTTTATGTGAGAAGATGAAAGAGTGTAGTTTTCTCTGCCAACTGCGAAGTTGGGTTGAGGGGATCCAGATTGGGAGAGTTTGGAATAGGTAGGTTAGTTTTGGGAGTGTGGTCATTTTGATCATGGCTATTTTGTCTGAGAGAGTGAAATTCATGTTATTCCATCTCTTTAGGTCTTTGTTAATTTGTCGCCACAGGGGCTTGTAGTTGTGGAGGTACAATTTATTGAGGTTTCTGGTTATTTGTACCCCTAGGTATCTGAACTTGGTGTGGCAAAGTTTTATTTTGGTGACCTTCGTGAGTTCTTTTTGGGTGTGAGGAGGGGTGTTGAAGCACATAGCTTCTGACTTTGTGAAATTTACCTGTAGGCCCGACACCATTGCAAATGTGTTGAGTTCTCTGATTAGGGA
The DNA here is from genome assembly GCF_964188315.1 of Podarcis muralis. Taxonomy (NCBI): domain Eukaryota; kingdom Metazoa; phylum Chordata; class Lepidosauria; order Squamata; family Lacertidae; genus Podarcis; species Podarcis muralis. Next base: position 123,903,786 of record NC_135655.1, on the reverse strand, counting down.
GGTTGCTGTGCTTATGGGGTCTGGTGTTGTGACCATTAGGTCATCTGCAAAGAGCCCTAATTTATAGATTCTGCCTTTTATTTCCACTCCCTTGATGTCTGTGGCCGCTCGGATGCGGATTGCTAAGGGTTCCAGAGCCAGGATAAATAAGAAGGGAGACAGTGGGCATCCTTGTTTCGTGCCTCTTTGGATAGCTATAGTATTAGAATCCATATTGTTGGTTCTGCATTTTGCTGAGGCTTGGGAGTATATTTGTTTGAGGATTTGTAGGAAGTTGGGGCCAAATTTCATGTTGGTTAGTACTGCTAATATGTATTTCCACTCCAAGCAATCAAAGGCTTTGAGTATGTCTAGGGACATAATTGTCAATGGGAGTTTGGTTGCCTTGCTGTGTTCGATCAGGTTCAGTAGTTTCCTGATGGGGTCTGTTATATTGCGGCCAGGGACAAAGCCAGTCTGGTCTGGGGCTATTAACTTGTGTAGGAAGATTTTTAGGCGGTTGGCCAAGATTGATGTGAATATCTTGTAGTCTTGGTTTATTAATGAGATTGGGCGGTATGATTCTACTTTGAGGCTGTCTTTTAGTGGTTTTGGGATGGAGACTATTTTGGAGTGGGTCCAGGTTTTGGGGATGGGGCCCCCTTTTATGATGTCGTTGAATAGGCGGGTCATGTAGGGCATCAAGGGTTCTTTGAATTTCCTATAGAATTCTGCTGTGAAGCCGTCTGGGCCTGGGGCTTTATGTGGTTTCAGTTTTTTGAGGACCGCATCTATTTCCTCTGGGGTGATAGGGCTGTCCATGAGTTCCTGTTCCTCATCAGTTAGGGTAGGCATGGTCAGTCCTGCTAGGAATTTTCTGATTTCCTTCTCTGGTGGGTTGTGGGAGGTGTATAGGTTGGAGTAGAATTCTGCAAATTCTGAGATTATTTCTTTGGGGGAGAATGTTATGTTGCCGTCTTTTTTGGTGATGCAGTGTATTCTTGTTTTGAGTGCTTTTTTCCTACATCTATTTGCTAGTAATCTGGAGTTTTTTCCTCCATATTCATAGAAACGTTGTTTAGAGTATAGAATGTTGACCATTGTTTTGTTAATTTCTAAGGAGTCTAGTTCTCTCCTTTTCTGTTCTATAAGTTTGAGGAGTTTTTTAGATCCTGTTTGTTTGTAGCGTGATGAGAGGGCTGTGATGTCTTGTTCTATTTTGCTAATTTTTGAGGAGGTTTGTTTTTTAAGGAATGTTTTCTCTTTTATGCAGGCTCCTCTGGTGACCGCTTTCATTGCGTCCCATAGGAGGGGGGTTGTTATATTGTTTACATCATTTTCCTTGAAGTAGTTTTGGAGGGTTTTTGTGAGACTTTCTCTAATTTGTTTGTTTGTAGTTAGGATGGGGCTGAAGGACCATGATGGGGTGGTTTGTGTTCCTTCTCCTATTTTAATGATGACTTCTACTGGGGCGTGATCTGTGATTTTAATGTTACCTATGTTTGTTGATTCTACTGAGGGGATCAGACCCTGTGTGAGTAGAATGCTGTCTAGTCTGGACACTGTATCATGGCGTCCCGATTGGAATGTATGGCTGATGTCTCCCGGGTTTTGCTCACCCCAAATGTCGTAGAGACCCCTGCTTTTTAGCATTTTTAGTAACTTGTAAGAGTTCCTAGTTGTTGGGGGTTTCCTTCGGAGGAAGGTTGCCCATGGGGTTGTGGGGTGGATATCTTTCAGGGATAAACCTTTCATATTTAGATTGAGGTCCCCTCCTAGGATTGCTTCCCCTTCAGAGAAGGAGAGGAATTTGTTTAGTGTCTTCTGGAAGAATTCTAATTGTTTCGTGTTTGGGGCATATATGGAGCCGATTGTCAGTTTGATTTTGCCATCAAGTGTCCCTTTAGCGAAAATGAATCTGCCTTTTTTGTCCTTGAGGACTGTTGTGGCAGTGAAGTTCAGGTCTCTACTGAGTATTATGGCTACACCGCGGGCTTTCCCTGAGCCTTGTGCGACCCACTGTTGACTGAAGCGGGGGTCGCTCAGGAGTTTGCTGCCTTTGGGTGGGTTGTGTATTTATTGTAGGAAGGTGATGTGTGGTTTCATGGTGTTTATGTATGAGGTGATGCGTTTTCTTTTGATGGGGTTTCCCAGCCCCCTCACATTTAATGTGATTGCTTTTAGGTTAGCCATCTTGCTTATCTATTATGTGGGGCAATTCCCTGCCAACCCATTCGGGTTGTCTTGTGTCTCTCTCTTCGTGTTGTTTAAAGAACCAGTGGGGTTGCGCTGACCTAGGGTGTGGTGGGTGGGGGGCTAATGGGATTAGAGTAAGATTTGGGTTAAAGAGTAGGGGGTAAGTTGTAGAGAGTTTCCTATATGTAGTCATATAGGTGTTTGTTTGGGGTATTTTAGGCCATCTGGCATTTAGCCAGTTGGTCCTAGGTCTCAGCTGGTGTGGAAGGCCGTGTTCAAGGACAGGCCTTCCCCCCTGTTGTTTGCGATAGGGGGTGATCAGCGAGACAGTGTGAAGTGACTTTGTAGCGTCGCTGTCAGGTATAAGGTTCATAAGCAATGTTGCCAGTGTTATGGGCAACATTGTTGGTGTGTTGGGGTGGGGATGTGAGTGCTGGTACGCTCTGGTGCCACCATAGTGCTGGTTGGGTATCAGATTTTAGCCTGATTGTGGGTTGTGTTATTAAGGTTGGAGGATTTGTTTTTCCCTAGTATGGAGTATGGGGGTGTTGAAGGTGTGGGTGGTGGGGAATGTGGTTGAGGTCGTCTGGACTGGTGTTGGGGTGGGGATTTCTGTGGGGGTGCGGGGTTGGGGGGGATGCTGATGGTGTTAACTAAATCTATGTTTTGTGGGGGGGGGAGGGGGGGGAAATCACCAGTACTTCAGTTTGTGGTTTTTTCCTGGTTTCTTCATTCAGCTGCGGTTGTTGTTGTTGTAGGGTTGTCCATCTGCGATGAATTGGTTTGGTTAATCTTGGTCTGGTTTCTTGTGTCGTATGGCCGGCGGGACGGTTCTGAGCATGATGCTTGCCTGTATTGGTTTGCGTTGTTGTGCCGCTTCTGTTGTTTCTTATTCTTCTGTACCGTTGTCCAGTTGTTCAGTTGTTTCCTCGTGGTTGGGGCTGTCACTTGGTGGGTTTGTCGGTTGCCATTCCGGCGGGAGGTCGAGTTCAAGGTTCTTTAGTAGTTGCAGGGCCTCGGGTATGTTGGTAGCCATGTGTTGTGTTGTGTTGGTTGTTACAATGAGGCGGAAGGGGAAGCCCCATCGGTATTTGATCCCTGCTTGTTGGAGACGCTGGGTGCATGGGCGCAGGCTTTTCCTCCAGTTTAGGGTATCCTGGGATAAGTCCTGTAAGGGTTAAAAAAAAGAAAAAGGGGGAAATGGTAGTTTCTTCCTGTGATCTCCTTTGTCATGCAGCTTTTCGCTGTTTTCCTTGCCGCTGGAGCTCAGGTCGGGCTCAGCCACGTGTTTTTTCGGAGCCTCTTTTCCTTCCCGGTGCTCACCTACCTCTCCTCTTTTTTCCCCGTCGGCAGAGATGGGGGCAGCAGCGGTAAATTTGGGGCTCCTTTTTCTGTCTTTCTTTTTCTTCCTCTCTCCCTCTTTGCTTTAGCTCCACTGTTCTCCTGGTTTTGGAGCTCCTCTGGGCTGTTGGGGGGGGGTCGGGTGCCTTTCCGGCTCAATCTCAGTCCTGGGGGGTGTGTGTTTTGGCTCCTTTGATAGACTCCCGGGCACCCCCGATTCCTCTCCGCCGGCGGTGCTGGCGGCAGCAGTCTTGGGAGCTGGGGAAACGGCCAGACAGCCTTTTACTCTGGCTGGCTTCAGGAGCTCTTTTCTGCTGTTGCAGCCGCCATGCTGCCTCGCCGGAAGTCCCGCGTCCCATTGTTCAGCCCCTTACATAGCGATTAATCAATGAATGGGATTACTGAATGAATGGGATTAGTCCCTGTTCCCCAGAGGCGCAGGCTTTAATTATTGCTGTCCTTTCATTGAAGATCAACAACAATAACTTCCTTTTTACAGCAAAATAATACTATTGCAATATAACAGGAGTAAAGGAAGAGCATGGCAGCAACCAGTAGTTTCAGCCAGCCGCTGAAGAGAATACGAATAATTAAGGGACAAGATATCACTAATTTCCAGGCCATGTCAATAGGGAGCATTAGAAGGGGCTGGATTTGTAAGGGGAGAGTTTTCTGTTAAAGGAACAGTAGCCCCACAGTACTTAATAATAAACACCACTTACCTCTCTTTCTTTTTCATAAACTTTGCCTATTAAAAAACTGTTATTCTGAATGAGAAGCTTCTGTTCTTCTATCGCCTGCTCAAACTTTTTTGTCAACGATTGCTCTGTGGATAAGATTAGATTTTTAGGTCTGCATTAGTGTGTCACCAAAACTTTATATTTCTTAGTAATAAAGTCAATGTGCTTGAAACATTGGGCGCCATTTGCTAGCTGTGGGAGATTTACACAGGGGTGTCCTCTTAACAGAAGAGAGAAGGTTGGCTGCTTTTACATTAGGGATCTTTAGTGCCACAACCACCTAGAAGCAGAATTAAAATCATGGTTCCATATGGCACTTAATATAGAGCAGTCTTTGCCATAGAGATCCAGCAGTGCCCATTTAGATGGAAAATGTATATTTCTGCAGAAATGTCCCATTCATAAAAGGTTCCGCTTTTCCCTACAGCTGACCTGTTGTCTCCTCCTTGCCTCTTTATTTTAATGCGGCTTCTGCTACTCGGCTTTCACCTCTACAATGAGTTGCTTCCTGTTATAAGAAAAAACTTGCTCCTTTTCCCTTATGGGGAACCCAAGAGCCCATATAGAGTCCTTAAGTAGGTTCTTAATCGGTAGGAGAAAATTGTTGTTGTTGTTTAGTCGTTTAGTTGTTTAGTCGTGTCCGACTCTTCGTGACCCCATGGACCAGAGCACTCCAGGCCCTCCTTCAGAATGGATAGGTTTGATCTTCTTGCAGTCCATGGGACTCTCAAGAGTCTCCTCCAACACCATAATTCAAAAGCATCAATTCTTCGGCGATCAGCCTTCTTTATGGTCCAGCTCTCACTTCCATACATCACTACTGGGAAAACCATAGCTTTAACTATACGGGCCTTTGTTGGCAAGGTGGTGTCTCTGCTTTTTAAGATGCTCTCTAGGTTTGTCATTGCTTTTCTCCCAAGAAGCAGGCGTCTTTTAATTTTGTGACTGCTGTCACCATCTGCAGTGATCATGGAGCCCCAGAAAGTAAAATCTTTCACTGCCTCCACTTCTTCCCCTTCTATTTGCCAGGAGGTGATGGGCTCAGAGGCCAATCAGACCATCTTGAGAAGCAAGGCAGCTAGTAAGCCTGATCTGTATTAAATTGTTGCAACAGGGTGCTCACACACACACACACACACACACACCGCGCATGCAGGAGGGAGGAAGAACCCAGAACATTGGTGTGCAAGCTCTTATATAGACTTTTGAAATGGCCACCCTGTAGCTCAAGGCCACCCCCCCCATACATCATACATACATCACTGAAGGGACAGTCTACAGCAGAAAACCTGTATGCCAGGATACCTGATAATGGTCACTGATTGCTTTTACCTGGGCATCCTGGCCATTCTTTTGGGATGGTAAATACTCAGTTCCTGAATCCAGGTCACAGGCTCACCCTATTCATACACAGATACACCCTTAAGACAGGATTTGTGAGCAAAGAGACAATGGGGAGCTTTTCCCATTTCCTTCCTCCTTGCAGAGAAACATTTGAGGTCAATTTGGGATAGTCAAAATGGTTTCACGACTGTTTTCCTATACTGTTTCCGACATGTGGTTTTTATATTTTTGTATGTGTTTGCCTGGTGCGTTTACGAACATTTATTTTATATCTTAGACCTTATCATTCTCTTAACACTTCCTATCCATTAACATGGACCTTCCTGAATTGGCCCTTCATTGCAATTCCTTTTCTGTTTGCAAGATGGGAGCATAGGTGGGCCCTTAATCATCCCTTTCCTCTTCGCAGCCAAAGCAAACTCTCGTTAATTGAGATCTTGCAAAGGAAAAAAAGAGAGTTAATGAGCAATTTGCTCTGGTTGCAGAGAGGATATCAGTAATTAAAGGCTCACCCACCAATCTGACTCCACAGGGAAGAGGAACATTTATCAGAATGAGCCAAGCCAAGCCAAAAAAACATGGAACTTCGTAAATTCAGATGAATGAGAACAGAGTTCAAACTGGACTCAGGTCAAAAGTAGGTGCAAATAACTGAGGTTCAAATTGTTGCACACATGCAGAGATATAAGGAGGTGTCGTTTTCCGTTCTGCCCTCGCATTTTTCGTTTGCAGCAGCGTTTCAATGCTGCTGCGGTTTGTCTTCTGGCAAAAGCTACATTATCTGTCTTGCTGTCTGCGGTGGTGAAAGAATGTAATGCCGTCATGTTTTTCCACCCGATTCATTTCAGTGCAAAGGAAACACAATGTCAATGGTGGGGGTGGGGAGTAATCAGTTACGTATCATCTGCAGACTGAAAGCAATAATGGCAGCAAATACCGTATTCACCAGATTGATTTGCATGGGCAAACGCCATTTCCCTTTCAACCCAAATACTCTGGCACTGCTATATACAATAAAGGTAAAGGGACCCCTGACCATTAGGTCCAGTCATGGCCGACTCTGGGGTTGCGGCGCTCATCTCGCTTTATTGGCCGAAGGAGCCGGTGTACAGCTTCTGGGTCATGTGGCCAGCATGACTAAGCCGCTTCTGGCAAACCAGAGCAGCGCACGGAAACGCCGTTTACCTTCCCGCCGGAGTGGTACCTATTTATCTACTTGCACTTTGACGTGCTTTCGAACTGCTAGGTTGGCAGGAGCAGGGACTGAGCAATGGGAGCTCACCCCGTTGTGGGGATTTGAACCGCCGACCTTCTGATCAGCAAGTCCTAGGCTCTGTGGTTTAACCCACAGCACCACCCGCGTCCCGCACACAATACAAATAAGATGCAAACCCTCTCTTGTACTCACTTTGTTGTAACAAGGCCTTCTCCCGTTCAGTCCTCTCACTCTTTTTCCATTCCGCTTGCCTTCTCAGCCACTTCTCCTCCATTTCATCAGAAATACTATCCTAAAGAGAGAGAAAATTATTATTTTTTAAAAAATGTAGGTGCCAATTTAAAGGGGAGTCCTGACCTCTGGACAGCCCAGATCCTCCAAAAACACTGCTGAGGCTTGCGTGCCGGAGAGGTCACTTTGGTGGTGCTAACGCAGCGGTTTGACTTCACCCCTGGAAGCGTACTGTTGGGAAACTGTGTATGTGCAGCTACTCACACAGAGTCAATTAAGGTTTGGCAGACAGCCAGAAGGCAATCTGAAGGAATAAGTCTGCCTGGTGATAACAGAGACATGGAGACAGCTCCCTGATTGGTCAAGCTCTCTCAAGGGAATGATAATTAATGACCTACTAACTGGAGTGTGTTAGTTCAGTGTTCAGGGGTTCAGATTTCAGTGTGTCAGTGAGTGTAGGAGTTGTGAGTTGTGTCAGAGCTAGCAAAAGATCCGTGTTCTGTTCCTGTAAATAGTCCACTGTATATAATAAACACCTAACTACAAGTTCCTGGTTCCTGCTTCGTCTATCCTGTCTGCAGCCAAGTTGCCAGCTGCTTCCGTGGATTCTGTGTTTACTCTGCTAGGTCTGGCTAAGGTCCTGCAACTAGTCGGAAAGTTGCGAAACACCAGTAGGTTTTGCCAGTACGTACTGCATTGTCTCTCGGGACAGACGGATGCCAACAACCAGATGGCAATTTTATACCCTCTTTTCCCTGCAAGTCTTCAAAGTACTTCAGGGGAACACTGGTTATGAATCAGAAAACGGGGAAGGGGTGGCGACTTTGCAAGAGCATCTGAGGCAGCCTGATCATCCTTCCTTTTGTGTACGGGGTTCAGAAGACTCCAGGCATTGCAGATTAATTTTGCCACTTCTGGTTTCCCTGTCATTGCTGAGGTATCCAGTCAGTTGGGCTGGGACTGCAGCAACACTGGCTCTGGCCGTAGACCAAGCAGCCATGAAATGCAAGATGTCTGTGAAAACTGGACTGCAGTCTTTCATGAGCACCGCAAAATCTTAGGCAACAAACTAACTGTTGGTCTTTAAGGCTCGTAGGAGACTCGTAGGAGTTTGGGATTACCTCAGACGGGTGGTATAATTTAAATCTTACCTGGTACACACGGAACGCATTCTTCAGATACTTGTATTCCTTCTGCATCCCAGCTAAGGGGGGGAAGGGGAAAATAAAATGCTCCACACATGGAACTACCGAAATCAAACAGTTGCGTCTCAGTTCTCTTCATGAAGGGAAATGAATTGGCTGCTCGGCCAACAACATGCCTTCCCCAGAAATTAACAGCAAATTAGAAATACAATGGTCATGTCTGGCTGCTCACAGTCAAAGGCTTCTTCCCACCACACTCTTTGAAGAGAAGAGCAAGACCCCCAGAGGGACCAGTGATGTTCTGCCACCCTCAGAGGGAATTGCACAGCAAAAACATGGCTGCCCCCAGTGTTCACTTCTAACTGTGGGGACATTATAACTTGCCGCTTTGAGGCTTCTAGCATTAACAGACAAGGACCTGTATGTCTTGTCCCTTGTTTTTTTAATTGGGTTTTATAAACAAGAATAATGTTATACAAAAAAGTATACCAAGTTTTCTCATGTCATTTGTATATCACAAAAATAGCATAATAAATGTGGAAAAATAGGTACAACGTGTTTCATTATTAGTGGTCAATGTATGAGTACTTGGTTTATGAATTGGTTTAACCATTTGGAGGAGGAGGAGGAGGAGGAGGAGGAAGAAGAAGAGGAAGAAGAAGAAGAAGGAGGAGGAGGAGGAGGAGGAGGAGGAGGGAAGGGGGGAGTGTGGGTGGGGTGGGGTGGTTATGCTTCTGTTATTCTACTTAGTGTGTGTGAGGGGTTGTGTCAGTGTTACTTGTATGGGTTCTCTTACTATTCACTTGTTGTATTTCCTGGGTGGTGAGAGAGGTTGGGGGTGGCTTAGGGTGTGGTTGGTTGTCTTTGGTTGGCTGTAGTGAGAATTGTTCTTCTGTGTGAGCGGGGTGTGAGTGTGTATTTTTGAATCAGGTTTGCCAGATTGATTCATATGCTGTAGGGGATCTTGTCCCTTGTTATAGATCTTGTTGGCCCACAATTTTTATCATAATACCTTTGATTGGTTCTGCATGCTTATTATCAACTCCTATCCTATCCTCTGTTTGAAGGCACAGAACATTCAGAACCTTCCTGCTTAACAGATAGATGATCCCAAATCAGATGTTCCTCAGCTCCTGAGATCAGACATATCCAAAGTCCGTTTTGGGGGCCTAATCCAGCCCACCGGTCAATTTAATCTGGCCCCCTGTGGCAGTATATGTCCTGGGGTAAAATCCTAAAAAAGCTCAACAACTTTGGAGTAAAATTGTAAAAAAAACACCTCAACAATTTAGCTTAACAGCTTCAATCCTAACAACTTTGCTCGCCTCTCACGTATGGCCACTTCATCAAATCTGGCCCTCTTTGAAAAAAATTTGGGCACTCCTGGCTGAGATGTTTTAAAAAGCTGCTCTGTGGCCTTCTTGATTTTACAAAGGCAGGGAAGAAGAAGAGGTTTTGTTGTCATTGTCAGGCAGCCAAGGGTCTCCTTATTGGGCTCCCTGCAGGCCTGGAACTGCCACTCATCCCAGTCATTGTGAGGCTGCCACCCTGAGGCAATTGCCTCAGTGAGCCTCATAGATGGGCCGGTCTTGACTGGTTGTAAATAAGAAGGGAGGTAGCTGCGGGGCTGGCTGAGGACTAGCTAAGGCTGAGGACTAGCTAAGGTTGGACCAGCCTCCACTGCAACTAGGACTGCCGGAAAAACTACTGTACAGTGTAACAGGTAGTTTGGCCCCCAAGTCCTACCCAGCTTCTCCTGGGCGTGCGCCCTCTCGTTTCGCAACTCTTTCTTGTACTGCTCTTCCAAGGCGTTCATCTCTGCTGCATGGTGTGACTGCATCTCCCTGCAAAGACAACATAGCTTTCGACTAGAATTACCCAGCAAGCTGCTTTGATTAAAAGACAACAACAATGGAATGCTATTTGTGCACAGCCTCCTCTTGCCGCAATGGGACTGAGATTTCACCCCTCCCATACCCAAGAATCTCCTGATGATCTCCTGATGGTCTCTGCTGACTCTCCAGAGAGGAGGAGGCGTGTCCTGCTATCTACTTATTCTGCCCAGCACCACATCTGTGTGTGTGAGAGAGAGTCAGTCAGTCAGTGTATCTGAGAGAGAGAGTGTTAGAGATCGTAGAGATAAGGTTGCTGCTAAGAGCAGCTGCAGACTCTCAGTGTAGCATTGATTTATGCTTAGAATATTCAGCTCTGTATATAGTTTTGTATCATAGTTGTAGTTACAGAATAAAAGGAAGATATTCTACAGAGCTGCTCTCCGAGTGGTTTATACTCTGCAAGACTCTGCAAAACTCTGCTGCGCAACGACTGTATTATTGAGACAGTGAATCTGGTGCTCTCAGCTCTAAGCTGTGAGTCCACAGCACTGTGACCTGTTCCTGTGAGAAAGGAGGTCTCTGGCAGTGCTACCCAGCTCGCCTAGCCCAGTCGGGGTTGAGGTACATGAGTCCATTTGGTGCACTGGCTCAAGGGCGATGCTGACAGGGACTTCACTGCCTCTCCTCTCTTGCTACAGCCCTCTGTGCAGTGTTCAAATCTGGTCCAGGGAGTTGGAGGACCCTCTAAAGTAGATCAGGGATAGGGGAAGAGAGGATCTTCTCAGGTAACTGTGGATTCTGCCTAATATCAATCATGTACTACTAGTACCACTATTTATTATTTGGGTGTAAAAGGTAAAGGGACTCCTGACCATTAGGTCCAGTCGTGGCCGACTCTGGGGTTGCGGTGCTCATCTCGCTTTATTGGCCAAGGGAGCCGACATACAGCTTCCGGGTCATGTGGCCAGCATGACTAAACTGCTTCTGGCGAACCAGAGCAGCGCACGGAAACGCCGTTTACCTTCCCGCACGAGCGGTATCTATTTATCTACTTGCACTTTGACGTGCTTTCGAACTGCTAGGTTGGCAGGAGCAGGGTCTGAGCAATGGGAGCTCACCCCATTGCGGGGATTCGAACTGTACAGTGTTTTGAGAATAACACCTATACCAACAGGAGCAAAACCAACATGTTTATTTATTTAATTATTCTTCCCACAGAACTTTCTGCGTCACATCGTCCAATCGTTACTTCAGTAGTCCTTTATGAGCGTATTCTGCAACATGTCACTCATGCAATGGTCACAGCGGTGAGACTTTCGTACGCACACAAATGGAAAGATTCATCTTTGCCTACCTCCATGGAGGAATGGTTTGTTAAAATCATTGGGCTTAGCTAAGACTGGCAAAGGTGACAAATTTAATGAGAAGAGAAAATGCATTGACAACATTTAATAAAGATTGGAAACTCCTTATAGATTTTTTGGAGGAAAAAGAAAACAAACGTATGGTCTCTGGGTTTGAGGATTAAAGAAAGATACTGGTTTATAGAAAGTGGAATTGTTGGACGTTATCATGGAGTGAATGTTTTGAATAATTTTCTATATATAGCTGACAGATGAAGAATCAGAAGTTCTGTTTTTTCCTTCCTTCCTTTTCTCTCTTTTTCTTTTCTTCCTTTTGGTTTGTGTTTTTATTTAATTAGGGTTTTTTTAATCTTTGATTTAAAAATTGGATATTTAATGTTAACCCTTTGTAAATTTTCTTTCAAACTTCAATAAAATCTATTGAAATAATAATGATCCCAGTGTATCAGTGGTGGATTTATACCAAACTGGCTGTACATAGAAATATATATATAAATTTAAAAAATGGTCTAGTAGCACTTTAGAGACCAACTAAGTTTGTTCTTGGTATGAGCTTTCATGTGCATGCACACTTCTTCAGATACACTGAAACAGAAGTCACCAGACCTTTATATATAGTGAGAGGGTGGGGAGGGGTATTACTCAGAAGGGCGGTGGGAATGGGTGATTGACTGATAGCTGTCTGTACATAATTCTGTCTGTACATAATTCCACTTGGTTGGTCTCCAAATGTTACTACATTATTTTCGTCTGTGGAGGGAGCTCTCCCGCAATAACAGTACAAGAAAACTTGGACCAAAAACAGAATCCACAGCATTTGCAGCGTAAAAAATTACAGGATTTCATTTGGAAGCTACAGAACATGCACCAACTGGAAACAGAGCAGGGTGTCCTCTCCAAAACTTTTGCAGGCGCGAACGGTGCTGAAAGAGGAATTGTGTGTAACCACCCAGATACCACTGGAAGCAGAAATCATCATGAATGCGCAATCAATAGGCTATCTGGAGGAGCCCGCAGGGGAATGGTCTGCCTCTTCGTAGGTTAAACTAGACTTTACGTTAAATATTTCCTTGCATCGAATGCATGCTTTAAAAAAATGCCAATAGAATGGCAAACCAAGTTGATGGACTATGCCGAAATGGCAAAATTAACTGGCAAGCTCAGAAATCAAGAAGACAAGGAATTAAAAAAAAAGAATGGAAATGTTTATATTGTATATACAAAATTGTTGTAAACAGGTCAAAACATTAGCAGGATTTTAGCTACACTTGTAATGTAATAGAGCGTATAGATAACTTAGGAAGATGAAAAATTGGAGAAGTATGTGCATATGTATCTAATGACTAGATTAGAATGATGATATGGTTTTATTTGTAGATGTATGCTTTTTTGTCGTTTTTTGTTTTGTTTTCCTTTCCTTTTTTTCTCCTTTTTTCTTGTATGTTCTCTTTTTCTTTCTTGTTTTTCTTTCTTGTTTGTGTAGTATTATTTTGGATTCAATGTTTGTAATTTTTGTTATGATTTTGCATTGAAAATAAAATAATTAAAAAAGGGAAATAAAGAAAAATTGGAGAAGTACTGATATACAGCTGAAAATAGAATTAAAAGGACCCATGGAAGGGATGGTGGGAAAGTCAAGAGATTCAGAGTAATCTCGATATTTGGATTTTGCACTGTTTTATGTTGTATGTTTATATCATTGAAAATAATAAAAAAATTATAAAAAATAATAATAATTTTAAAACGCCAATAGTGGCTGTTGCGGGCAGGGCTGATCCTTTCCTCATCTATGCTGGCTCTGGCAAAAATGGCTCTTTTTGTTACCCACCTTCTGTGTCCCGGGACAGGGGAGGTTATCCAAAACAAAATGCAGAATAGCGGCTGCAAAATAAATGGATCCATCTCGCACGTAAAACTAGCCATACCTCATTTTGTTTTCGTGTTCCTCTTGCATTTCATTCCTTTTGTCTTCCATCTCTTTCTCCAACTAGGAAAAGAAAGAGACAATAAGCTCTGTATCAAGGTGAACGAGGGGAGCTGCCTTTACAAGGTACCTTCAGGTACTTTCACAGCATATAGATTTTGTTTCTGTGATCAAGAGGCTCAACACAAACACAGACACACACAGCATCCTGGTTCCTCCATGCCAATTAATCGTATGGTAACGTTACCTTATGGGACGCGGGTGGCGCTGTGGGTTAAACCACAGAGTCTAGGGCTTGCCGATCAGAAGGTTGGCGGTTCAAATCCCCGTGACGGGGTGAGTTCCTGTTGCTCGGTCCCAGCTCCTGCCAACCTAGCAGTTCGAAAGCACGTCAAAGTGCAAGTAGATAAATAGGTACCACTCTGACGGGAAGGTAAACGGTGTTTCCGTGCGCTGCTCTGGTTCACCAGAAGCGGCTTAGTCATGCTGGCCACATGACCCAGAAACTGTACGCCGGCTCCCTCGGCCAATAAAGCGAGATGAGCACCGCAACCCCAGAGTCGGCCACGACTGGACCTAATGGTCAGGGGTCTCTTTACCTTTACCTTAACGTCACCTTTGCTCCAGAAATGCCAAATAAGAAATTTATTTCAACCTGCTTGACAGTTACTGCTTTTCAGAAGAAGTCTTGGCCAATGTGCTGCTCGCCAGATGTTTTGGACTGCAATTCCCATCACCCCTGATCGCTGGCCATGCTAGCTGGGGATTATGGGAATTGTAGTCACATAGACTATGCCTGCCTGCATGATGGCAGAATCTTTTATAGTCTGGCATGCAAAGCATTAAGTGTTATCCTAAGTCGCTGGGTATGGGTATAGAGCAGGGGTCAGCAAACTTTTTCAGCAGGGGGCTGGTCCACTGGCCCTCAGACCTTGTGGGGGGCAGGACTATATTTTTGGGGGGGAAATGAAAAAATTCGTATGCCCCACAAATAACCCAGAGATGCATTTTAAATAAAAGGACACTTTCTACTCATGTAAAAACACGCTGATTCCCGGACCGTCCGCGGGCCAGATTTAGAAGGTGATTGGGCTGGATCCGGCCCCTGGGCCTTAGTTTGCCTACCCATGGTTTAGAGAGAGAGAAAACAGAGAGGCAAATGGGGAAAATTATGGGATAACTAGCCTCATATAACCGACATGTTTGGGTCTAATTAATGAATGAAAGGATTAATACCACAGCTGTCCTGCCAGCTTAGCTATGACACATCCCCTTGCTTTGGGATGAAATGGGCAATCCAGGCTATTGTTCACCCTCTAGTCCACCTGAGAAGTGCGGTGTGAAGAGGTTTGAGCCACTCTTGTGTTCCTTTACGAAGAATCTAGGAACATTGACAACTTTGCAGCTAAGCTACGTTTTACTTTTCTGCCTGATGCATGGAAAAGCACATGTACCAGACTTTTGAAGTGTTTGTAAGTAAACCAATATTTTAACTTACCAAACTTGTGGCCTTTTCCTATGCTGAGGAAAGAGGGAAATTTTGGAACGTACTTGAAAGGGCAAACTAAAATTTAGGTATAATAACCTATATTTCCATGCTTTACTTTGCTACGTATTTTGTGACTTTAAATCTCTGCTGGGGTTCTCTCACCAAATAGTACTTGCCCTAAACTTGGATCTTGGTGTCCAATGAATTCTACTTTCTTTCTTTTTGCACCAACAAAAATTACAGTGGTTTTATATACATTTATGCTTTAACACAGCAATTGCTATCCTTCAGGCTGAGGGCCATGTCGACCCATGGTCAAACCTTGAGAGATCATTCAAACCATTCTCCTATCTCATTACAGTATATAGATTCCAACTGAGGAGGGTCCTTCATGCATCTGATGAAAAGGAGACTACTCTCTGAAAACTTATGTCCTTAATGGAGGATTCCAGTACAGTGGTACCTCGGGTTAAGTACTTACAGTGGTACCTCGGGTTACATACGCTTCAGGTTATATACGCTTCAGGTTACAGACTCTGATAACCCAGAAATAGTGCTTCAGGTTAAGAACTTTGCTTCAGGATGAGAACAGAAATTGTGCTCTGGCAGTGCAGCGGCAGCAGGAGGACCCATTAGCTAAAGTGATGCTTCAGGTTAAGAACAGTTTCAGGTTAAGTACGGAACTCCGGAATGAATTAAGTACTTAACCCAAGGGACCACTGTAATTCATTCCGGAGGTCCGTTCTTAACCTGAAACTGTTCTTAACCTGAAGCACCACTTTAGCTAATGGGGCCTCCTTCTGCCGCCGTAGCACGATTTCTGTTCTCATCCTGAAGCAAAGTTAAGGTACTATTTCTGGGTTAGCGGAGTCTGTAACCTGAAGCGTCTGTAACCTGAAGCGTATGTAACCCGAGGTACCACTGTACAAGGCTACATTTGCTAAGTTTCCAACAGCAGCACCCCAAATGGAAGTGACTCACCTGTTTGTGGCTAGCTTGGTGGTCTCGGCGCAATTGCTCCATTATAGCTGTGAGCTCAGCAATCTGTTCCACCAAGTCACCTATAATGTCCTCCCTGCAAGACCAACATTGTGTCTCTACAGCAAAATTTGCTGGTTGGCAAATGTCATCATGTCGGAAGGATCAAGAGTAGGAAAATCAAGAACTGCAACTAAAAAGGTTTATAGGATTCCCTTATCTGTTTGGCAGTCGGGGTTGAGGAGGTGGTGGGGCCGAAGGGGGTTTGCTGTCTGCACCAAGTTAAAACAGAGAGGGAGAAGAAACTGGTGCCTCTACACCCTCTGTCTTATGTGGGGAGAGAAGGAAGTAAGTCTGGACGAAGTTTAAAGATAGGCTTTCCTTGCTCACAATGGAAGAGTCATTTCTCTCCCTCTTTTCTATATGACTGCAAATGCTATTTTGCGATTTCTATGAGTCTAATCTCGTCTCTTTGTCTGGAAGAGATCAGCGCTAGCGGGACCCTGTGTCAGCGCAGCACAGTATAACCCAGTGAAGGAAGGGAGAGGAGCTTTGTTCCGTTCAGATTTTAAATCAAAGCTAAGCTTCAACCTTTCCTAATTGCAACGGGGCTCCAGAGGTTCAGAGCATCAAACCAAAGCATGTCAATGGGCAGCAGTCTCAGGATTATCCTCCAGCTAACAGGCTATTGGCTACGAGGCCTTTGGCTCTTGCCCTGGGCAAGGCTTGCGTGGGTTTCAAGTTGGAAGGAGCAAGCGGGCAAACAAAATGTTCAGCAAACGCACTCCTCTCCCGCTGCTCCAGCAGATCCGCACCACATATATTTGAAGCACACCCAACTCACTTATGAAGTCCAAGATTCCCCCGCAAAAGAATTATGGGAACTGTAGTTTGTTACGGGTATTGGGTATGGCAGCCCTCTGAGGGGAAAACTGCAGTTCCCAGGTTTATTTGTCATCTGCTTCAAATGTGCATTGGATGTGCTTTAAATGTATGGGATAGGTATTTGGAATGTTCACACTAAAGCAGGTATCACTGGCTTACCGTATTTTTCGCCCTATAGGACGCACTTTCCCCCCTCCAAAAATGAAGGGGAAATCTGGGTGCGTCCTATGGGGCGAATGGAGGCTTTTGCTGAAGCTTGGAGAGCGAGAGGGGTCGGTGCGCACCGAGCCCTCTCGCTCTCCAGGCTTCAGGAAGACATCCGCAGCCTAGGCAGCCCTGCGGAAGTTCCCGCAGGGCTGTCTAGGCTGCGCATAGCAGCCTGCTTCCCGGAGCGCCGGGCGCGCTGAAAGCAGAGCGCCCGGCACTTCAGGAACACATCCGCAGCCTAGGCAGCCCTGCGGGAGTTCCCCGCAGGGCTCCCCACGCTGCGGATAGCAGCCTGCTGCCCGGCATGAGGGGCGCCCTGAAGCAGAGCGCCCCGGGCAGACATCCGCAATTTTTTCCTTTATTTCCCCCCCAAAAAACTAGGTGCGTCCTAGGGGACGGAGCGTCCTATGGGACGAAAAATACGGTATATGACACAGGGCTGTGAGAAATTTAAAGGTATCGGTTGCCTACGATGTACTCTCAGCTGGAAGCAATTTGTAAATATTTTTATGAACATTTATCTGTAACTATTACCTATAAAACAAACATGTACGCGCACACACACACATTGTTAACAGTGAGCCTAAAAGCCATGAAACAGAACAGGCAGAGCAAACCTCAAATGTATAGAAGACTAGCACAACGACTATTCACAACATTAGTAACTGGCGATGCAATGGTCCTATAATTGCTTGGCTAAAAACAACCTTCTTGGGAGAGAATCCCAGTCTAGATTAAGTGCCAAGCAAACCGAACTGCATTCAATAAAGCAAGGGGAAGCTCTCTGCCTCTTCTTGCACTGCATGCTCCCTAAATCTGATTTGGGGTTCCCCCCAACGCTCCAGGGCAGATTTGGGGGCGAGGGAAAATTCCAGCACAATACCTTATTTTTCGCTCTATAAGACGCACCAGACCACAAGACGCACCTAGTTTTTGGAGGAGGAAAACAAGAAAAAATATATTCTGAATCTCAGAAGCCAGAACAGCAAGAGGGATCGCTGCGCAGTGAAAGCAGCAATCCCTCTTGCTGTTCTGGCTTCTGGGATAGCTGCGCAGCCTGCATTCGCTCCTTAAGACGCACACACATTTCCCCTTACTTTTTATAGGAGGGGAAAAGTGAGTCTTATAGAACAAAAAATACGGTAATTTAGTTGCAATCAAACTAGGGGACTGCAATGTTCAGCTTTCTTCTTTTCATAGCTATAGATGGGCAGTCAGTGATGAAACCCTGCAATGCCCTGCCAGTAGGGAGAAATCTAAGGCTGACTGTCAGACAGGTAAGCACAGTTTCTTCCCATTATGTGTCAAATACTCCACATGGAGGAGCAAAAGTGAAAACACTGAACACCCCCAAAAAAGTCCACTGCAGACAATTAGTACTCCAGAGCAGGGGTGTGTGTTTGTGTGTGAGAGAGATAAATGAGCGTAGAGCTAAACCAGTAGTGTCAAACTGAACAGGGCCTCAGGCCTTCCTCCTGACAATAATTCTTGTTGCCAGGGTAACAATGTGCAGCGACTTACTGAGCCACAATACATCTTGCAAGTTCCTGTCAAAGCAATATCCTGGAAGAAGGGGTGGCACTGAAGTGGGGGAAGGAAACCGGGAGGAGGGTATCTTAAGCAACAATTGTTACTGTAATGCACAAAAGGAAGCTGAGGTGAGGGGGTTGTGTGAGGGGCGGGTAGATTGGTACTTACGTTTCAAGCTTAGGTGGAGAACTGCAAAAAGGGTTAAAAGGCAGAGAGAGAGAGAGAGAGAGAGAGGGAGAGAGGGAGAGGGAGAGGGAGAGGGAGAGAGAGAGAGAGAGAGAGAGAGAGAGAGAGAGAGAGAGAGAGAGAGAGATGGTGTTAAGGCACCACTACTGTCAGCTAAACACATTCTCATTTCAAAATAGATGTATCAAAGGAATGATCTACACAGTACTGTGTGTGCATATGCGAGTTACAAACTGAATTCTGCTTCTTCCAATGCCTTTGCAAGTCACCTGTCTGGATGCAGATGACGTACACAGAAATTATATTCACTGCAGCCCAGTGACGAACATAGCGAAGAGCCACACAGGACACAATGCATCATGACGTGTGTCTTCAGGTGGCTAAACTGAGGACCTTCAACAGACTTTCTGGACACAGGTACAAATATAACGTGTGTGTGTGTGTGTGTGTGTGTGTGTGTGTGTGTGTGTGTGTGTGTTTGTGAAGGCACAACAATCACCAACAAGGATGGATGAAAAATTTGGTTTGGTCCACATTTTAATGTGTATCTACATAATTCACACTTCCTACAACAATATGCAAACTGAAACGCAAGCAAAAAGGTGCCATACATTAGGGGAAAGTGCATATAAATGCATATGTCGGAGGAAATAAAGATACAACGATGCATTATATGAGGGGGAAACGCATGAAGAAAACGAGGAACCGAGAGAAACCATTATTAACAAACTTGTCGACGTTTGTAGTGGGCTCAAAAGGCATTAGCCGGTGGAACTGTATCACCACGTGATGCCTCCACACGTAAAGGAACGAGAAGAAATTTGTGTGAACGTTTCCCGCATTTGGCAAGCATTTAACTCCCTTGCTAGGTTGCACGTCTAAAGATACCCTGCATGACCAATGTGAAAATTGCCTTACATAAATGTTGTTACTGTTGTTATTGATTCTTCACACACTTGTGGAGCAGAGGAGGCTGGTCCATTATGGGGTGTGGGCACTGCCCCACCAACCTCAGTCTGCCTTTCAGCCAGCTAGCCAGCCGGTAACCCCCCCCCCCTTCTTACAAGCAGTCTAGGGGGTAGCCCTGGCTTCCAGCTTCCTTTGTCTTGCCCTCCATTTAGCCCTTGAACTCAGCAGGGAGAAAGCAGAGCAAGCTGGAATTAATTGGCTCCACCTGTCATTGACCTCCAACCAACACTGCTGCATCATATATCCTCAAGTCAGGAAGAATGCTAGTTACTTGTGTAAGATTACCTGAGCACAGGGGGCTTGGCAACTTCCTCATCAGGCTTCTTCTTCTCAAAGAATTCCTCGCCCAGCGTGACAGTGATACGATCCTTACTGTGAGACACGGTAAAGCCAGGAGTGATCTCATCTTCAATCTCCTTTGATATCTGGGGTTAAAACAAAAGGGACTGCACGCTGTGGAATCCTAGCATTTAAAATCCAGTCTCATAAAGTGCCCCTCAAACTGACAGATGCATTTATTTATTTTTAAGTAAAGCACCATATTCTCAAGGGCGTTGCATTTGTGCTACACAAAGGAGGTACACAGAACAAGGAGTTGGGCGCATTTTATTGGAGCAAAACATTTCAGTTAAGCAGTTCTCAGCCTCAGGATGCTTCCGTAACTTCAAGGCTGGACTCTTTTCCTCTAGAAATCCATCCAAATACATTTTAGAGAGCTGCAAAATTTCTTTTTTACTGGAAGAAAGCCCACTGAAAAACCCATCAATGGGCACTGACAACAGTGAGTGAACTTCGCTCTGGATTTTGGATCTAAAATATCTTCCTCAACTATAAACAGAATGGATCCTGAGTAGACATTAATATAAGTTGTATATAATATACCGGATTTTTCGCTCTATAAGACACACCAGACCACAAGATGCACCTAGTTTTTGGAGGAAAACAAGAAAAAAAATATTCTGAATCCCAGAAGCCAGAACAGCAAGAGGGATCGCTATGCAGTGAAAGCAGCAATTCCTCTTGCTGTTCTGGCTTCTGGGATAGCTGTGCAGCCTGCATTCGCTCCATAAGACGCACACACATTTCCCCTTACTTTTTAGGAGGGAAAAAGTGAGTCTTATAGAGCAAAAAATACGGTAACTGAAAAGTATAGAAACAGAGTTTGGGGTCTTTGAACTATGAAGACTCCACCAAAATCGAAACTTGTTTCAAACTTGTTGCAAAGAGGAAGGAAAGAAGATTGCAAATTTAAAAAGGGAAGAAATGTTTTGTTCTACTCACATCTCGAGGCTCCCTGCTTCTTAGTGGTTGTGCGTTAGGTCTGCAAAATTTCAGCCTGAAACAAGACAGTGATGTGACTTGTAAAAATACCCCTTTCCCTATCCCATTCAAAACAGGATCCATGAGTTTCTCTTATACACAGGTGGAAAGAACGTTTATTTCTGAAAGTTATATCTTCTCTCATAAGATAATTATTTTTTATATGAATGCATATAAAGTTACACTTTGATAACTGGATTTCTGTACACAGCAGCAGGGAAGGCATGTTGCTTCTCAAGCTTTTAAAAACTTGACAACTGAGTTGTCTGAAGAATTTTCCTTGCAGCAATTCGGTTGACTGATCCATCATCCTCTTTCAAATAAATAGCTGCCAGTTTGTACAATGATTCCACTCGACATTTGCTTATAATTGCTTTGCATTTTGCAGAAGAGCTATAGCACTGCTTGTCACTTTCAATCCATCGATGTTACCTGTTCTTCAACTAAGCAGGATTACAGTGTTTATACACAGGATTCCTTCTGCTTCTGATTCTCTCATGGCAGCAAGCACATGCAACAGGAGACTACTGGAATAGTTTGGTTTGTAATAAAGGGAAAGGGTAAAGGGACCCCTGACCATTAGGTCCAGTTGTGACCGACTCTGGGGTTGCGGCGCTCATCTCGCTTTATTGGCCGAGGGAGCTGGCGTACAGCTTCCGGGTCATGTGGGCAGCATGACTAAGCCACTTCTGGCAAACCAGAGCAGCGCACGGAAACACCGTTTACCTTCCTGCCAGAGTGGTACCTATTTATCTACTTGCACTTTGACGTACTTTCGAACTGCTAGGTTGGCAGGAGCAGGGACCGAGCAACGGGAGCTCACCCCATTGCGGGATTCGAACCGCCGACCTTCTGATTGGCAAGTCCTAGGCTCTGTGGTTTTGTAATACTGTACTGTAAAATACAATGGAAGCAATCCAGAGATACCTGGAAGCTTGCCCACAACATCCAGGCATTTGAAGCATTTCACAACTGTCGCTTGGGGGAAATGCGATTTCGTTTTTTGTGTTGCCTTGCTGTATGAGTACGGTGAGTTTGTGCACATGTGAAGGTTTTAGCGTTCCTATCCAAACCACTACGGAGCACCCTAACTGGGCAGAAAAGGCAGGATATAAATGATATTAAAATATAGAAATAAATCTTATTATGAAGGCATCTACATAACATGAGAGCATAAGAAGAGCACTGCTGGGCCAGTTCAGCACCTTGTTTTTGCAGTGGCAAAATGCACCTGGGACTAATGGAGCATGAATGGGGTGGGGTGGGGAGCCCCAGTGTCCAGGGGGGGGGGAGAGAAGAAGAGGGGGAGGCCCTTCTGGACTCCCTTCCCTGCAAAATTTCATGATGGGGAGAAGCTGAAGGCGCCTGAGCATGGTTCTGGTGACATTTAAAAAGACAGCATGATAGTGACATTACTGGCATCTTCCTGGCTTCCGCCAGCCACACACGAGTGAGCAGAAGAACACGTTCCTAAGGCAGCAAGAAGGAAGAGAGACGAGATGTTTACGCCTACACTTCTCTCTCCTTAGAGCAGGCTTCTAGGCTTCCAGTGAGCTAGGTCAGAGCATCATCATTCCTATTAGCAATTTAGGAGAAGCAGGTGGAATAACAAAGAAGAAATGACAAATATTTACATGCCGATTGATTTTTAAAAAACATTTCTTAAGCGCCTTTCTGTAGGATACGCAAGACGATGGACAGAAAAAAACAAACATGTACCGTATTTTTCGCTCTATAGGACGCACCAGACGATAAGCCACAACTTGTTTTGGGGGGAGGAAAACAAGAAAAAAATATATTCTGAATCCCAGAAGCCAGAACAGCAAGAGGGATCTGGCTTCAGGGATAGCCTCTTGCTGTTCTGGCTTCTGGGATAGCCGCCGAATCCTCTCCCGGGCAGCGGGATCTAGGCTCCCCCTGCCCGGAAGAGGCTGCGCGCGGGTAAGCTGCCCTCTGTCCCTTCACCCACCTCCAGCAAGAGCCACGCGCTCTTTAAAGGGAGCGTGGCTCTTGGGGTCTTTTCTGGGAGGTGGGGGAAGGGACAGAGCCCCGTGCTGCACAGCACTCCCTCTCCCTGTTCTGGCTTCTGGCTTAGCCGCGCAGCCTGCATTTGCTCCATAATTTTCCCTTACTTTTTAGGAGGGAAAAAGTGTGTCTTATAGAGCAAAAAATACGGTACATCATTGCAAAATCCGAAAGGTATGGAACACCACAAGGGTTATAGCTCAATGGCAGACCCTAGTTTTTGCCTGCAGGAAGACCTAGTTTCCATTTCCAGCATCTTGCGGAATGGATGGGGGAGACTCCTGCCTGAAATCTTGGGAGAGTCGCTGACAGTCAGCATTTGTGGCGGATTCTTTCTGCTTCAGTTTGATCTGCGATGCTTCACCAATGCTGTCCAGAGGGGCTATAGAACAACAAGTGCACAACTAAGTAAACCAGAACATTTGTGGCACGAAGAGTTACCGGATTTCAGCACAGTTATGGGAAATGCATTGACGAGATATGAAAGTGTGGCAGCCTTAGAGCTTTTGCAGGTACCGACCGTATTGTGTATGACCCGCCCCGACAGCAGAATGAGCACAGATCATCATGAATGCGCAATAAAAAGGATGTCCATTTCGGATGGGACAGAGACTCTGAGTTTGCTATTAAACAGAGTGCTGCTATTGCTTCTCCACCAATGTTGAACACTTCCCCACTTACTTGGGCTTCTGAGACAGCGTGCCTGCCTTAGCTCTGTCGAGTCTTTTGTATCCTGTCTTCCAAGGATCCCAGCAGGGGCAGTACAAGGTCTGGGACTGGGGCTGGGACATGTCTGCTGTTCTTGGGGCTTCTAAGATCAAAACCCTGTAGATGGGGAGGCAAAATGGAACATCAGAGACACAAGACTGCTTTATGTGTGCTTGCAAGGGAAGGAAGGTGCTCCTCTAAGCTGGTAGAATGTGCTTTAGAATGTGAAGATTTGGAAACAACGTATGGGGGACAGCTAAAAGAAAGCAGTCTTTTTAGTATAAAAGGCCCGTGAATGTATAATTACTATAATTTAAATGAGTGATGAGGAACTTGTGGTTCTCTATATGTTGCTGGCTACAGCTCTCATTATCCACAAATGTTGGTCATGTTTGCTGGGGCTGATGGGAGTTGGGTGTTCTGAAGGGCCACAGATTTACATAGAAGCATAACATGCTACACCCTGGTGGGCAAGACTATGGGGACCAGGTGACCTGTGTGCCTACTGGCTGGGAAGTGTTGATGGGTACCCTCCAAGTCTCCTGCTCTCACTTCTTATGGTTCTTCATCTTTCAACTGGACTTGGGACCCTTTTTTTTTTTTTTAATTCTTTTTTATTGATTATTCCATAAAAAGAAAAACAAAGATAACACACATATAACAAAGACAACAACACAAAAAAGAAAGAACATACAGAAAAAAACAAAAGAAACAAGTAAAAAGTACACATAATTATTGTTTTTACAATCTCCTATAACATAGCTGTTTCTTTCAGGACTTCCTTCAGCTTGGCCGCAAGTCGTTCGAAGCAATAAATAAAGTTACACGTTTCATCTTCTATATTGTTATTGTCATTGTCTCCAATTTTGTTCTCTCTTTTCCTTACCCAATAACCCGTGGTCTATCACAGTGCATCTTTAAATTCCTTTAGCGTTATTTGTCCATCACTAATACCTTCCAGATAATCTGCGTACTTTCCCCAATCCTTAATGAACACTTGGTCTTTTATATATCTAATTTTCCCCGTTAATTTATCGAGTTCTGCATACTCCGATAGTTTAGATCTCCACTCCTCCGTTGTTGGGATTTCCTGCTGTTTCCACCTCTGAGCTATTAAAACCCTTGCTGCTGTTACCGCATAGTATACCAATCTGCGATCCTCCTTTTTTATTTCTTGTCTTAGCATCCCTAATAAGAAAATTTCTGGTTTCTTTACAAACGTGTACTTTAGTATCTTTTTTAATTCGGTATAAACCTTCTCCCAAAACAACTTTACCCTTCCACACTCCCACCACATGTGGTAAAAGGAGCCCACTGCATCTTTACACCTCCAGCACTTATTATCCACCTTATACATCTTTGAAAGTTTCATGGGTGTCAGGTGCCACCTGTAAACCATCTTCATGACATTTTCCTTTATCACAGTACACGCCGTAAAATTCAACCCGTCTCTCCATAATCTTTCCCAGTCCTCGAATTGTATACTATGCCCTATATCTTTTGCCCAGCGGATCATCACTGATTTAACTTCCTCGTCTGCTAAATTCCAGTCTAGCAGCATCCTATACAACTTGGATATGTTTTTCACTTTATTATTTATTATTTCCGTCTGAAATTTCGAGTCATTGTCCGCATAGCCTCTTTCCTTGATGTCTCTGCTAAGCATCTGGTTAATCTGTTGGTGATGAAGCCAATCGTAAACATACTCTTTTATCTGTTCATAAGGTTTTGTTCTCCATTTCCCATCCACTTTGATAACTAACTGGTTATATGTTGCCCAGTTGCTTCTCATATTGATCGTTTTTATGCTTGTTATTTCAAGGGGTGATAACCAGTGTGGTGTTTTCGGTTCTAACACATTTTTATATCTTTCCCACACTTCGATTAGCGATCCTCTAAATATATGATTACCAAACCCCTTATGTGCTTTCATTTTGTTCTTCCATAAATAGGCATGCCATCCAAAGTAGTTATCGAAGCCCTCCAGATCGAGGAGCTCCGTATTTTCCAATTTAACCCAATCTTTTAACCAACTTAGGCAAGATGCCTCATAGTATAATTTCAGGTCTGGCAGGGCAAAGCCCCCCCTTTCCTTTACATCTGTTAGTAATTTAAATTGAATCCTGGGTTTTTTGCCCTGCCATATAAACCTCGAAATTGTCCTTTGCCATTCTTTGAAAATCCTGCACCCTTTTATTATAGGGATAGACTGGAATAGGAACATTAGTCTTGATAAAACATTCATCTTGATCATATTCATCCTTCCCCACATTGACAATTTTAACCGTCCCCATTTTTCTAAGTCTCTCTTTACTTCCCTCCACATCGGCTCGTAGTTATTTTTATATAGGTCTATATTTTTAGGTGTTAGCCAGATGCCGAGGTACTTGACCTTTTTGACCGTCTCTATCTGTGATTGCTGTTGGATTGCCTCTATTGTCCTTGAATCTACGTTTTTATATATCATTTTTGTTTTTTTCTTATTTAGTTTAAACCCAGCCACTTCTCCGAATGATTCTATTTCCTTCAAGATTTCTTCTACTGAGGTTATAGGGTCTTCTGTCATCACTATCAAATCATCGGCAAAGGCCTTAGTTTTATACACATTCTTTCCTAACGTTACTCCTTTTATATTTCCATTTTGTCTTATCGAGTTTAAGAGTACTTCTAACACTGTTATAAATAGTAACGGGGAGAGCGGACAGCCCTGTCTTGTGCCCTTCCTTATTTTTATCTCTTCCGTAACCGTACCATTTACAATCAGTTTGGCCTTTTGTTCAGTATATATTGCCCT
This sequence comes from Podarcis muralis, assembly GCF_964188315.1. Lineage (NCBI taxonomy): Eukaryota > Metazoa > Chordata > Lepidosauria > Squamata > Lacertidae > Podarcis > Podarcis muralis. The sequence continues at coordinate 123,877,380 of NC_135655.1, read as the reverse complement.
TACCCCGTTGAAGAAGTTGTTACCTACATCCATATATTCTAGATTTCTCAACATAAAGTTCCATATCACATTATCAAACGCCTTTTCGGCGTCAATAAACATCATTGTGACTTGCTTATCAATCCTAACAGACAAAAATTCTAACATATCAATAATATGTCTTGTATTATCCCTCATCTGCCGACCTGGCAGGAATCCTGCCTGGTCCGTATGAATAATATCTACTAACACATTTTTTAACCTTTTTGCCAGGATTTGGGACCCTTCAGATAGAGCAGCATCCTCTCTCAAGTAAGGCACAGAGGGTTTCTCCAGCCACTCTGGGCAGCTTCCAACAAAATATTAAAAATACAATAAAACGTCAGACATTAAAAACTTCCCTAAACAGGGCTGCCTTCAGATGTCTTCTAAAAGTCAGATAGTTGCTTATTTGCTTGACATCTGATGGGAGGGCGTTCCACAGGGAGGGTGCCACAGGGAGGCCCTCTGCCTGGATCCCTGCAACTTGGCTTCTTGCGAGGGAATCGCCAGAAGGCCTTCGGAGCTGGACCTCAGCGTCTGGGCTGAATGATTGGGGTGGAGACGCTCCTGCAGGTATACTGGGCTGAGACCGTTTAGGGCTTTAAAGGTCAGCACCAACACTGAATTGTGCTCGGAAACGTATGGGGAGCCAATGTAGGTCTTTCAAGACTGGTGTTATGTGGTCTTGGCGGCCACTCCCAGTTACCAGTCTAGCTGCCACATGTAGTTTCTGGGTCACCTTTAAAGGTAGCCCCACGTAGAGTGTATTGAATTAGTCCAAGCGGGAGATAACCAGAACATGCACCACTCTAGCCAGACAGTCCGCGGGCAAGTAGGGTCTCAGCCTCCGTACCATATGGAGCTGATAGACAGCTGCCCTGGACACAGAATTGACCTGCGCCTCCATGGACAGCTGCAAGTCCAAAATGACTCCCAGGCTGCACACCTGATCCTTCAGGGGCACAGTTACCCCATTCAGGACCAGGGAGTCCCCCACACCCGCCCACCCCGTCCCCCAAAAACATTACTTCTGTCTTGTCAGGATTCAACCTCAATCTGTTAGCCGCCATCCATCCTCCAACCGCTTCCAGACACTCACACAGGACATTCACTGGTTCCAATTTAAAAGATTGTTAGAGCTGGGTATCATCCTCATACTGATGAACACCCAGTCCAAACCCCAGGATGATCTCTCCCAGCGGCTTCATGTAGATGTTAAAAAGCATGGGGGAAGAGGACAGAACCCTGAGACACCCCACAAGTGAGAGCCCAGGGGTCTGAACACTCAACCCCCAACACCACTTTCTGGGCACGGCCCAGGAAGGAGGAGCGGAACCACTGTATAACAGTGCCCCCAGCTCCCAGCCCCACTAGACGGTCCAGAAGGATGTCGTGGTCGATGGTATCAAAGGCCGCAGAGAGATCTAGCAGAACTTTCACCTTTGTCCCTAGCCCGCCGGAGATCATCGACCAGTGCAACCAAGGCAGTTTCAGTCCCATGATGAGACCTGAATCCGATTGGAAGGGATCCAAATGGTCCACATTCAGCAACCACCCGCTCAATCACCTTGCCCAAGAATGGAAGATTTGAGACACACCTAAACACTGCAGCCAACACACTAATGTGTCACAACATAGTTTGGAAAACTCTGCCATAATGGAACCACCACAGTAAAATATATTATGCAATTTCAAACAAAACAGATTTAAAAAATAAATAGCAGAATATCCAAACACACTGAAGTCTTTGAAATACTTAACATGCACGCATACCTAAAGAAGCTTGGGAAAGGGAAAAAAATCAATTTTCTATTTTAGGTTTATATGTAATTTTATAACTATGGTAAATAACTGTACACATTGTTCTCTAAAATATAATTATTTGGTGCTGAAAGGATCCCAATTATTGTCATGTTAAAGATGTGGGAACATAAGACAAATGATTTGAATAGTCAGTGCACTTTGTCAGAGCAAGAGTTTCAGGATTGTGGGGACACTTGCTGTCATGGGGGAGATCATTTGTCCAAATGTCCTGGGCCAGCTCTATTAAAAGGGGACAACTTAAAAGCAATCAAGAGAAACCACAGCTATAACATCTCACTACTTTGCAGTCTCCATTCTGTGAATTTAAACCCGAAGCTGGGGGATTAAGGCAGCCAGTATGTCTTACTGCTTGAACTTCTTACTTCCTCTTCTTTTCTCTCTGGGTGATTTAAGTTTTCTTTCTCACCACGGCAACAAGCTTACTCTCGTGTTTCCTTCCATTCCTCTCTTAAAGGCACAGTACGCAGACAAGCTTGGCCCCGCAATATAGTTGGGAATATAAAGATAAAGGTAAAGGGACCCCTGACTATTAGGTCTAGTTGTGACCGACTCTGGGGTTGCGGCACTCATCTCGCTTTATTGGCCGAGGGAGCTGGCGTACAGCTTCCGGGTCATGTGGCCAGCATGACTAAGCCGCTTCTGGCGAACCAGAGCAGTGCACGGAAACGCCATTTACCTTCCCGCCGGAGCGGTACCTATTTATCTACTTGCATTTTGACGTGCTTTCGAACTGCTAGGTTGGCAGGAGCAGGGATCGAGCAACGGGAGCTCACCCCGTCGCGGGGATTCAAACTGGCGACCTTCTGATCAGCAAGTCCTAGACTCTGTGGTTTAACCCACAGCGCCACCCGCGTCCCTTATAGTTGGGAATATAGATTGCGCTTAAACCTATCTGTTCCAAAAACAAAGAGGCATTCAGCTTACTCTCGGATTCTGAATTACAAAACCATTAGAAGGTAAAAGCATGGGAACAGTACATTAAAATTGAGCATAAAGATCACTCAGTAGTCGAGCCTTTGCGATAACTAAAGGAACATGTCCTTCCTTGGCCAATGTTTAGGTGATTCACTATTTTATTTATTAAATTTATATCCCACCCTTCCTCCCCAATTTATTACACACATCGCAACTCGCTTGTACATTCATTCACACACAATACCATGTCCAAGCTTCATACACCTCTTGCTTATAGAATCATAGAATCATAGAGTTGGAAGAGACCACAAGGGCCATCGAGTCCAACCCCCTGCCAAGCAGGAAACACCATCAGAGCACTCCTGACATATGGTTGTCAAGCCTCTGCTTAAAGACCTCCAAAGACGGAGACTCCACCACACTCCTTGGCAGCAAATTCCACTGTCGAACAGCTCTTACTGTCAGGAAGTTCTTCCTAATGTTTAGGTGGAATCTTCTTTCTTGTAGTTTGGATCCATTGCTCCGTGTCCGCTTCTCTGGAGCAGCAGAAAACAACCTTTCTCCCTCCTCTATGTGACATCCTTTTATATATTTGAACATGGCTATCATATCACCCCTTAACCTCCTCTTCTCCAGGCTAAACATGCCCAGCTCCCTTAGCCGTTCCTCATAAGGCATCGTTTCCAGACCTTTGACCATTTTGGTTGCCCTCCTCTGGACACGTTCCAGTTTGTCAGTGTCCTTCTTGAACTGTGGTGCCCAGAACTGGACACAGTACTCCAGGTGAGGTCTGACCAGAGCAGAATACAGTGGCACTATTACTTCCCTTGATCTAGATGCTATACTCCTATTGATGCAGCCCAGAATTGCATTGGCTTTTTTAGCTGCCGCGTCACACTGTTGGCTCATGTCAAGTTTGTGGTCAACCAAGACTCCTAGATCCTTTTCACATGTACTGCTCTCAAGCCAGGTGTCACCCATCTTGTATTTGTGCCTCTCATTTTTTTTGCCCAAGTGCAATACTTTACATTTCTCCCTGTTAAAATTCATCTTGTTTGTTTTGGCCCAGTTCTCTAATCTGTCAAGGTCGTTTTGAAGTGTGATCCTATCCTCTGGGGTGTTAGCCACCCCTCCCAGTTTGGTGTCATCTGCAAATTTGATCAGGATGCCCTTGAGTCCATCATCCAAGTCGTTGATAAAGATGTTGAATAAGACCGGGCCCAAAGATGTTGAATAAGACTGGGTCCATCATCCAAGTCGTTGATAAAGATGTTGAATAAGACCGGGCCCTTGGCTTCACCAAGAGCACATCTGCATATGCAATTACTACATTAGAATTTGCATTTTACTGTACCAATAGCACTCAGGCTCATCCCTGAAAGCTTAGAACAGGTTTCACTACGTTATTGGTAGAAGCAAATGACAATGAGCTGTACATGTGGTATGCAGAACTCAGATTTTCCTTTCTTTCAGGGCAGTGAATAAAAGCAAGTAACTATTCCAATAATATTAACTGAGCTACTTTGTCAAGTTCTATGAAATATGTTGTGTTCGCATCTTGATAGTCTTTATTATTTTATTTTCAATTGGCCAAGGACAATTAAGTTGGCACCATTTAGTCAATCAATCTTGCTTTATGGCAATGCAGAAGCTAGGAGGACAACAACATGAAATGACACATTAGCAATGTTTGGAAGAAATCACTGTACAACCAAAACTGTGCAAAAGGGTTTTTATGCATTTATTTGTAACACTTGGTTTCCACTTCAAAATAAAGTCATGTGCAAAAACAATCTGCCACTGATTATAAGAAAAGTTGCAAAACCTGCTGAGTCAAAGCTTCACTCTTTTCTGTACGGCTTATATAAGTTTTTCCCCTTCAGCTGAGATACATTTTACCTTTTTGGCTGTAAAAGAAACAACTAATCTGTATAACCATTAGGATATGCATTTGGTTGTTTTTAAAAAATCAGCTTTCTGGTTCAAGAAGCACAGAGACTGAAACATATTGTTTATTTATCAAATGTGCGTTGAGTTCATAGTACGTAATGAAAATCTTCAATATTGATTTATATTACGTGTGTCTTTTGTGCTCAGTTGGCACCCCCAAGTATAGTACCCATTTTCAAGTATATACGTTAGTAAAAAGATGGATAGCTGCATTGTCTCCTTGTTCGCATGATAATTATTTCCTTTCAGACATCCTAAAGGGTTAATGTAAAGGGACCCCTGACCATCAGGTCCAGTCGTGGCCGACTCTGGGGTTGCAGCACTCATCTCGCTTTATTGGCCAAGGGAGCCGGCGTACAGCTTCCGGGTCATGTGGCCAGCATGACTAAGCCACTTCAGGCGAACCAGAGCAACGCACGGAAACGCCATTTACCTTCCCGCCAGAGCGGTACCTATTTATCTACTTGCACTATGATGTTCTTTCGAACTGCTAGGTTGGCAGGAGCAGGGTCTGAGCAATGGGAGCTCACCCCATTGCGGGGATTCGAACCGCCAACCTTCTGATCGGCAAGTCCTAGGCTCTGTTGTTTAACTCACAGCGCCACCCACGTCCCACTTCAGACATCCTACAGGCCTGCTATTATGGATGGCTGAACCACTGCTGTCAGAAAAAGCTGCTTTATACTGTAAGAATCTGGGATGTCACAGAGGGTCACTTGTATTTTTGGAATCTATACTACCATCTCTTGAATTGGTTTTATGGTACTCTATGCTCCAAGGCTCATGCCCGAGAGGGGTTTTGGCACAAAGGTACTGTTTCGCTGAGAGAATGGACTTGAGGCACACTGTACAAAATGCACTTGAAAAACAGTGGATACAAATAAGTTTTCTTCCTTGCTACCACTGGCTTCACTCTGATGGGACGACAACCACCGTATTAAGCAGGGGTCCCTATCAGGGGCTAGACCAGGCTTTCAACTTTGCTGAACTGATATTGCTTTCTAACCTTCTTGGAAAGGGGAGGGGGAAAAGCTCTCTTTGAACAGATGAACATGCATTTACTGAATATACAAAATTAAATTTTACATGAATATGGTCTGCTTCATCCACTGATAACAGGGTGCATACAGTATAACTTAAAAACAGATGCAGTTACACGAAAGCCCATTAGAAATCCACTCATCCTAGATTATTATTTTAATCAAAAGATCGCGGAAAGAATTTACAGATTACATAAATCAGACATACCTTAACTTGCTAGCAGAAAGGTTGTGCTTGTTTCCCTCCAAGTATTGCTGGTTTTCCTGGGGAAATGCTACCATGTCATTACCTAATCTTTCTCTACTGCTGCAGAAACACAACAGGATGTGTTGGACTCCATGTTTAAGAAGTTAAACAAAATTCCCTTTTTATTTTTCTTGCCAAGGAATGCAAGGTTTCATACACCAAGAAGGAAATGCACTCTGAGCGCTTTCAGATTTTCAGAACGTGCTTGTCATTTAAATTGTAGTCAACCCGTATACAGTTAATAGTAATTTATAAATAAACATTTACTATTTACAGGATTTCATTTAGTTTCCACAACCCATGGAGCTATTATATATGCTCATAGGTGATACTGAGGGAGATCAGTTGACAAAAGCACTTGGGTGTAAATGTTTGTGGAAACTTTTGCTTTACAGAAACCACCAGAAATCCCCACCTAAGGGATTGGTTAAGAGGAGAAAAATCATGTTGCAAATCACACAAGGATATAAAAGACCTGATGGCTTGGTTTGCAGTTAATTTGTTTAGAATTGGTGGTTATAACTTGAAGTAACTGGAGGTCTTTTCAGGTCACCCAGCCACTGTTTGTGCTCTATTTTACCATGGAGCTCACTGCAAGCGTATCACGATTTGGAATATCCTCACACCTTTTAGATGTGCATAGAGGTTCTGCATCTCAAGTTTCCACTTCAGCCGTCACACAAAAAGTGTGAAAACGGTGAGGTACCCAAGTTAGGCGTGCTTCCTCTTCCCTTCTCCTGCCTCTGCCTCACATCCAAACTATCCCGAGAGAGACCAAATTTCTATCTGCTCATTCTGGCAAAACAAAAAAAGAAAACTTTCCATCACACAATAATTCATTCAGAACATTATCTTATCAATGAGAAAAGGTTTCTCTTCCTCTCCTTTTAGCAATGCCAAGGCTTTTTTCTACTGCAGCATGAAAAGAAACCACTGCTATCTTGGTTCCACGTTAACACGGAAAGTTATGCAGGTTGCTTTGTGCATTTGATTTTCTCCTCTATGAAAGCCGTGCAGGCGAAGTCTACCAAGAATCAGAAGAAAACTGATTTAGCTATAAAAGTGATCTTCCCAGACTGTGGCTTGGAGCCACGGACATTTCAGACTGAGGTTGTGTCATACATCTATGGAAAAGACCATTCCAGTATTCAACATGTCCCAAACATAGATGGAGAACGTCAAACACATTGCTCTGTTTCTGCTAAATATATGCTCCCGATCTAAGTAAATAATGTACCCTAAAATAAAGGACCTCGATTTTACTTCCTTGTAAATATTTGCCTGAGAGGGGTTTTCTTTTTTTAACTTGTGCAACAGGACATGTTGTCATAATTATGCCTTGCTAAATATGAATTACCTATCACAAGTATTTTCTCTGCTAAGCTTGTGAAGCTTCATTTTTAGGAGAGCCCATATTCATTCCATTGGTATTTGTATTTTAAATTCACAAATGAAGCTATGCTCTCTCCTAAAAACATTTCAGACCAGTATTTAACAGATATTTTGCTCCTCTGCAGGGGAAGCTGGTATGGTACAGCGGTATTGCCCTCCAGACTCTGGCACTGCTGCCACGTACCTGGATAGAGCAGGGCACCATTGAGGTCAGGGCTGTGCAGGTGCACTGGCGGACCCAATCCAGCATTCTCACCAGTGTCCCTGTGCAGCATTGACCTCCCTGCCCTGCCCTGTCCAGGACAGCAGCAGCGACAGCAGTACTGGGAGAGTGGCTGTGACACTGCCCCTTCTGCCCCTTTCCTTAAAATTACATTTCAGTGCCAGCATCTCTCAGGCAGCACCTGACAAAATACACAGAAGATACAGGACTTGCGTAGATATTTACTGTTCCATACAAAGCTTGAAAATGCAATGAATTTGTTTGTGCTGCCCTCCTATTGATCATGAGGGACGATGAGAAATTTCAGTGCTCTCAAAACTGAACTTTGGTTTCCTTCCTTTTCCTCCTCTCGCTTAAAATGTATGACTTCTTTTCCATACTCCATGCAAAGTCCTCCCTCCCCTACTTTAGCCATATACCAGCCTCCTACAACAACCTCTTTTTAAACCTCCTCTTAACCTACATCCCCAGGTCCATGCATTTTGTATTATTTCCTCTGCTAAAGGTCAACCGTGGTGAACTGCTCAGTTCTCCTCTAGAATTCCCATTTTTGCGGAGGATGTGCTCACTGGACCTCCAAGTGCCCCGATCAAGACGGGAAGGCTGTGGTTCCTTCTCAGCCCACCCATCAGATTGCTGCCTGCACTTACATATGCAGCAGAGTCAGGCCGGTGGAGACCACTCTTGGCCCCCTGAACCTTCCCACTGTCCCCTGCCTCCGGCTGTTTGACAGCTCGGACAATGCCCAGCTTCTTCAGTCTCTCCACCAGGTTCATCTTCAGCTGTCCTGCATCGGGAGGATTAGAGGTTTTCTGTCCGTACATCTCCTGCAATAACGTTTCGGCGGGCCGAGAGGCCAAAAAGTTTTCGGACGCGTTTACTCGGGACTCAAACGGCAAAGGGGAAGGACAAGGGGAATGCAGAGGAGAATTGGGCGGCGTTGAGGGAACGGCAAGTATCTTGAGAGACTGAAACGGCGGCGCTTTCTCCAAGACTGGACTGTTGTAGACCTTGGCTGAGATGCCTTGCTCTTGCAGAAGCTTAGCTAAGCTTGTACTGAAAGTGATGGTCGAGTCTCTTGTGCTTGTCAGGAATTCTCCAATACTAAGCCTGTAGGACGCGGATGGGGAGCTTGTGACTGTACTGCTTGAACTGCTGCCACTTCCAGAGCACAAAGGGGCATATGAAGCACTAGAAAACAAAGCAAGAGAAAATTACATTCGCTATACCAAGGGCAAAACAAAAGCAGAAAGCTTTCAGAAATGAAGGGCAGGACTTCTATGTGCTGTAACAAGGCTCCAAAGTCCTCGTCACACCTTTTCTTTACCAGCAACATCCCACAAATCATCTCTCCTTTTTCCTTCCCTGTTCCTATCCCTTTTCAAAAGTTTTAAAACATGAAAAGGTAACTGCAATTAGCTAAATGCATAACCGTTCTGTGCAGCTAAATACAAAATTATGGCTCACTTGGATATAGAAGAAGAGTTTCGATTTGATATCCCGCTTTATCACTACCCTAAGTGTCTGGCGTGCTCTGGTCCATGGGGTCACGAAAAGTCGGACACAACTAAACAACAACAAGCAGTCTCAAAGCGGCTAACATTCTCCTTTCCCTTCCTCCCCCACAACAAACACTCTGTGAGGTGAGAGGGGCTGAGAGACTTCAAAGAAGTGTGACTAGCCCAAGGTCACCCAGCAGCTGCATGTGGAGGAGTGGAGACGCGAACCCAGTTCACCAGATTACGAGTCTACCGCTCTTAAACACTACACCACACTGGCTCTCATTTGATGGCAAGCAGAATTCTGAGGTGACCACCAAACTTCTTACCTGGGGGTGACCTGAGTGATATCGGATGGATGGAGGATCCTACAGGTGGTAAAAGTAAATGTAGAGTTTGTAGATGAGAGACATTTTCCTGGATTTGAAGCTAAAATATAAATAAAAACACATCAGATGAAAAGGAGATGGAGAACAGACTAGCAGGACAAAAAAAGGAATAAAAATAAAAACCTGACTTAGTAAAGGGGGGGAAACTATTCTTCTAAGGGAGAGCTGTCACAGTAAGAGATCAGATCAGCCAAGTACTGATCTGCGAACTGCCCCGAGATTTTATGATGTTTAGATATAAATCTAAGCAACAACAACCACAATTGTTACAGCCCTTACCAGCTAGGGAAACCGTTGCTAAATTAGTAGGTGGAAGAAAGATTCCTGCCAATGACTTTGGCACTGTGAGTTTCTTTTCCTCAAGAGGGGACTGCTGCACTTGGAAGGTTATGCCTTCATCCCTCTCTTCCTCGTCTTCTTCAAAATCAGAGAGGTGGTAGCCGTCAGCTTCAGACAGTGGTGTGAAACCTTTTGTCACAACGCCGGGGCGTGGGTCGAGAATTGTGCCGAGGTGAGGCTGAGCCAACTGTTGCCAATGGAACAGGGTCTGAGAACCTAAGAGAGCACAAACAAATGTCAAAATGGGCAGAGTTCTTCCTTAGCATAATCCCAGGCAGCCAGCTATAGAATCTTATTTTTTAAAAAACTTCATTGAGAAAGAGAAATTCACTGGATGTAAAGGAAATTCAGATTGGGAGGATTTTAAAAGGTGATGACAAATATCCTAACAGGCTTTTCCTTACGTTTTACTCATTTATTTAAAATTTTGTAATAATTATTTGAATATATTTTAAAAATTTATACCCTGTTTCCCCAAAAATAAGACAGTGTCTTATATTAATTTTTGCTCCCAAAGATGCGCTAGGTCTTATTTTCAGGGGAATGTCTTATTTTTCCATGAAGAAGAATATGGTACACATTTACTGTTGAACAAAAAAGAAGAAGAAGAAGAAGAAGAAAAGGAAATTTATTACCTGTATACGGTACAATGCATTAAGGTATAAGGCTTTGGGGGCCTTATATTCCGGGGTGGCCTTATTATCGGGGAGGCCTTATATTCGGGGGAGGCCTTATATTACAGCGAGAGGCAAAACTGGAAGTAGGTCTTATTTTCAGGGGATGTCTTACTTTGGGGGAAACAGGGTATATGGGTGATTTATGATGGCCTATATTTGTAATGCCTCATAAAAGTTTGGTGAAGTAGTAAGAATTTTTTAAAAAATATTATACAATACAATATCCACAGAAAAAAGAATATAGCATTAAGTTTAACTCACATTTGACTTTAAAACAGAGGATACATTTGCCCCTGACACAGAAATGTAAGAGAGAGACGATGGCATAAATATAGTTAGAACTACTTTGGGTAATCAGTTAAATTTCAGCAAGCATAAATGATTAAATTTCTTTAGCTGTTCGTTCCCACAAACACTATGAGGTAAGAACTTGTTACTTCTGTTTTACTGATAGGGAAGTAAGCCTAAGGGCTGTGCCCAGTTTTCCATAAAATAGGGTGGGGGTGGGGGGGAGAGCAATGCAGAAAAGATCAGCAGCTGCAGGTAGGCCAATGAAAAGTAAGTTGTGCCAAATGATGTTTTAACGCAAAAGTTATTTCTGTCTCCAGCATGCACTTCGGATGAACAGCAGTCTAAAGGGGGAGCAAGCTGCTCCTGTGGAGCCTTCCGATGTCAAGCATGTTTAACCAGCAACCCAGCCTGATAACAGAAGAGTTTTCTGGGAGAAGACAACCTGGCTCAGGCCATGTCAGTGACTGGAAATCTAAGATTTGAACCCAGGTCTATTTCTATTGTCTTTATTACACACGTCTCTATATAGGTCTGAAGCTCAACATCAAAAAAACGAAGATCATGGCCACTGGGCCCATCACCTCCTGGCAAAGAGAAGGGGAAGAAATGGAGGCAGTGAGAGATTTTAAAAGACGCCTGCTCCTTGGGAGAAAGGTGATGGCAAACCTAGACAGCATCTTAAAAAGCAGAGACATCACCTTGCCAACAAAGGTCCGTATAGTTAAAGCTATTGTTTCCCCAGTAGTGATGTATGGAAGTGAGAGCTGGACCATAAAGAAGGCTGATCGCCGAAGAATTGATGCTTTTGAATTATGGTGCTGGAGGAGACTCTTGAGAGTCCCATGGACTGCAAGAAGATCAAACGTATCCATTCTTAAGGAAATCAGCCCTGAGTGCTCACTGGAAGGACAGATCTTGAAGCTGAGGCTCCAATACTTTGGCCACCTCATGAGAAGAGAAGACTCCCTGGAAAAGACCCTGACGTTGGGAAAGATGGAGGGCACAAGGAGAAGGGGACGACAGAGGACAAGATGGTTGGACATTGTTCTCGAAGCTACAAACGTGAGTCTGACCAAACTGCGGGAGGCAGTGGAAGACAGGAGTGCCTGGCGTGCTCTGGTCCATGGGGTCACAAAGAGTCGGACACGACTAAACGACTAAACAACAATATAGGGAAGAGCTGTTTTCATTGGAGAGGGAGAGAGCAGAGACTGTCTTCACCTTACCTTCGAGGGGCTTGACAATCTGCAGTTTGTCTGGGAGGAGGGAACGTAAGCTGTTGCTGGAGGTACCAGAGAAATCAGTCAGTTCTGTACTGCTCCCCAATGAAAGGCAGCTCTCCACTGGGGTGCTACAGCCACTAAATTCTTCTTTCTGGTCAGTCAGCAAAGACATCTGGCGCTCCCATTCCTCTTCAAAGAACTGCTTTTCGCTCAAGTAGTTCTGCCGACGGAGGGAAAGTCTGTGTAGAGCAGTGGCTAAGTCATTTTGTCCAGGGATGCCAGGATGGCTGAGTTTTTGAGCTTCCCTGCTGAAAGTACAAAAAATACAAAATGTTATTATCACTTATCTCTTCGCAAATAGAAGAGAGGTCAATATATAGTCTGTCAACTTCACTTTATAGATGCCTTGTACCTAGCATTGCTCTGAATTCTAGGAAACCAAAAAATCAGGGCAGTTTTGAAATCAGGGCAGTTTTGAAAGGTTCTGTCTGCTATTTAGATTGAAACTGGTGCCCAGAGATCATTCATTTTATTTGTATGCTGATTTTCCACAAAAAGAATCACGCTCAAAGTGGCTTACAACAAAGGAAACAGAAATGCATTTTGAAATCAAACACAGCAAAACAACTTAATAACAACATAATAAAACAACAACAAGTATAAAAGCATACGAAACTGTAACTATAACAAGGTTGCATTCATGACATCCAACAGCAAAAATAACAAGGGAGCTTGACAGTTTCCCTTCTCCCAAGATGAGATGAAAATCTACTCCTTTATCTCATGAGCCACTTTGGTTAAAACGTCCAATTGCATAGCAAGCAGAGAAAAAACTTTCCAAAATATATAGTAGATGGGTGCAGTTGAAAACCACATTTAACACCAGATGTTACTATAGGCTGAATTAGTGGTGCTACTCTACCGGTAGTAATTTGCACGAAACTTCATCTAGTATGGGTGCGAAGTCTCTCTGCAACATTGGAATGTCATCATTTCACAGGAGAAAACAGAGCTTTCCATCAATAATGGATGCAGGCTTGAGAATAGCATGCCCACCACCAAGGAAGTCTGTGCAGAAGAATCAAAATGGTCTTCCTCTTTGTTGCTCAACCATACTCCCTACTGAATGAACTCCCTTCTGCCACACAATAATTGTACCCGTGACTACTTCCCTGTTTTAACTGCCTTCAGTGCTGCATTGCTAATGGGTTTGTTCCACCAAGTTGTTTTATTCATCTTGCATTTACTGCTTTGAGGGTTTGGGTTGTTGTTTTTTTAAATGTCTGTTTACAACATACCAGGTTAGGGTTCTCACAGGAATTACAAGTTTGTACACACAAATAAAATAATTGTGTTAAAACAGGAATGGCCGGTGGGTGGCGGTAGATCCGTACATTTTAGTGTTACCTATGATAATAGAAACCTAGACAGCATCTTAAAAAGCAGAGACATCACCTTGCCGACAAAGGTCCGTATAGTAAAAGCTATGGTTTTCCCAGTAGTGATGTATGGAAGTGAGAGCTGGACCATAAAGAAGGCTGATCGCCGAAGAATTGATGCTTTTGAATTATGGTGCTGGAGAAGACTCTTGAGAGTCCGATGGACTGCAAGAAGATCAAACCTCTCCATTCTTAAGGAAATCAGCCCTGAGTGCTCACTGGAAGGACAGACCGTGAAGCTGAGGCTCCAATACTTTGGCCACCTCATGAAAAGAGAAGACTCCCTGGAAAAGACCCTGACGTTGGGAAAGATGGAGGGTTAGGGGACAACAGAGGATGAGATGGTTGGACAGTGTTCTCAAAGCTACCAGCATGAGTTTGACCAAACTGCGAGAGGCTGTGGAAGACAGGAGTGCCTGGCGTGCTCTGGTCCATGGGGTCACAAAGAGTCAGACATGACTAAACAACAACAACATGATAATAGTAACTCTCTCCCCAACAAGTTCATTCTATCTACACTAAGCAAGTTCAATTCTCATTGGGCTGAGTTGAGTTGTGGCTTCCCACCCTTTTGGGGTTTGTTTGGTTTTGTTTAGCATTTTTTTTTAAAAAAGACCTCTGCAAACCTCAGGATTCCCCCCCAAGCAGGCTGCTAACATCCTTCTTGCGCATGGATTGTACTGATTTGGCTACATAAGTAATTGCACCCAGGGAAGTGAAATCAGTGCTGGTGGATATGACTTCTTACTTGGAAAGGTTCTCTGAGCTGGTCTTCTGAGACGGAGTCGTCTTTCCTTCCACCTGCCTCAAGTCAGAATGGAAAGGCTTTGCTGTCATGACAACACTTGAACGATTTGACCCTGGAATGGGTAGCGGGGCAGGACACAAAGCGGAACGACCACGGGCAACGTTGGCAACTCTGACAGTATCAAATATGCGCTTCTGTTGAACCCTGAAAGAAAAAAGAAAGACCGACCGATAACGGACACAGAAAAGCATTGAAATTCTGACCAAGCAGGAAGGGAAATCGTTCCATGTGTGGCTAAATATGATTTGCTAGAATTCTAAATAATATAAAGCTTAACTTCCAGAGCAGTCATTTTGTGAAAAAGCCCCCAAACAAGTGCAAACTCCAAAGGGACTGCGCCCCATAGTACACAATCTTTTCACCTGCACAGGCCAGTAGCCTCATTTCTCAGTTACCGCTTTTGCCATCCCAGGGGTTCGTGTGTCCTCACATTTGCCAGCTAGCCCCCTTTCCCCAAGTTCTTTGCAGATGGTGTTACCATCCGCTTTCTGTACCCCATCAAGTGTCCTTTGCTGCGATTGGCACCATTTCCACTTCTTCCTCCTTCCACACCTGTGCAGTTGGTATTCCTTATCCTTATTAATTAAAATATTTACCACTGTGCCTTTGAAAAATAATGCAAGGCTTACAATAAGGTAAAGAAACTTCAGAGTGCATCGTGAACACTGTGAAACAGAAGCAGCAGGGGAAAAGCTTTTGGAGCGGCAGTGCCAAAGCCACACTGTCTTCAAAACTTGAAGAGTTGCAACAGAAATACAAGGCTATCCATGGAGCACTCAAGAAGCGCCAACAACCCTGAGTTCTAGTCGGCTGCAAATTGTAGGATATTATGGAGGAAAAGACTTGCCTGTTGCGTTCCTAAATTTAAATATATTTTTCTGTAGATATTCTTTTGTGAGAATAAATAGGCTATTGTATTTTAGTGTTTTAATAGGTTATTGTATTTTAGTGTTTTGTTGGAAGCCACCTGGAGTGGCCCAGCCAGATGGACGGGGTATAAATTTATTATTATTATTATTATTATTATTATTATTATTATTATTATTATGTGTTCCCCCACATCACCACTCCGACTTTTGCTGCATTTTGGACTGCACTCACACCCGATTCTTGTGTTACATTGCAGACGAGGTAGTTGCTGCGTGCCGAATAACCTTGCATTACTAGGGTTACATAAGCAGTGCAGGACCACCTACGGTTAAGTGACCACCACCATCACATAAAAAGAGGCCTTAGATATTCTTATACAGAGATGGGAATAGCTGGGAAGGGGGATATGGGATCCATAACTTCCTCAGCTAGCAGTGAAATGTACTTTTAAAAGATTTCAGGTGGATTAAAGCTCCGGCGGTGAATTCTTTGCTTTTTTTTTGGTGCAGGCCTTAAAGTTACTAGAAATAAATGACAACTTCTTTCACCTCTATGTTTTATGGAATCTTTTAGAGTTTAATATGAATTAAAAATAAACTAGGATATGATGTTAAAGCCCTAAAATACTGGTCAAGAAGGAATTTCAAGAAGAAATTATGATATGAATTCTGAAACAACTTTAAAAGGTTGTACTCGAATGTGCATAACAATAATTTCGTCACAGCTGCTGATGTCGTATGACCATGCAATGCATATGGAGGAATGCTGGTTTCTCAAACTCTTCAATATTTAAAGACAAAGAAAATGGAGCCTCCAGAACCGACTGTGACATGTCAAAATGCATTAAGGGTAGAAAAAACAAGAGCTGCACTTACTTTTGCTTAGAGAGGGATTCCTCATCCAGACTCAGCTCTCTTCGCATCGTTCCCTCAATCTCTGCTGCCAAAGACTCCTTAAAGTCAAGCAGATATTGGTGTTTAATGCCCAAGTAAGAATTGAAAACACACGTTTTCTTTGCTCAGGCTGACCACATTAAGAAAACGAAGGGATTAATTTAAAGTGGCTTTCTATACTACGTTTTTGTGTGTGTGCGTGCACGTATTTACTGCCTTCTTGGAGCTAAGTATCAAGTCTGGATCCTTTTCTGGAGTCATCCATCTCATCTCTAAGGGCTAGGTGAGTCATTCTTGTTTTTAATACCCCTCTACCACTCGGTCATTAGAGACTGTTTTACTAAAAGAGATGTTCCTATTGGTTATTTAGAAAGGGAGATATTAAGGTAGAAAAAACAACTTTCTCTGCAGAGTAATTGAGAAGCTTCAGCAACGTTACTTTCTAGGGCATGTTCCCTATACCCAGATAGGACACAATAAATATCCCTTTATTCTAAGTAATGGATCAATATGTTCTCATTTCAACATTCCCTCCTCCTCCCTCCAGAAAAAACCCCCACCATACTTATGGCTGGCTTCAGTGAGAATTCACTATGAACAAGACTGAGGTTGCTAACAGAACCAGGGAAGCCAAAGGAAACTAAACTAACAAGTTGTGGATCAAGAATCAAGTTATATTTTAAATGGTTCAGAACTGTAACACCATTGTGGTTCTGTAAAATCTGGATGCTGAAGTTAACTATTGTGCCAGGTCAGAAATGTATATGTTTATTGCTGAATTTCCGTAATTCAGTTGCAATGAGAAATTTCCCAACGTTAACGAAGGAATTAAGTCATTCCTAACAGCAAATTAGCTGTTTCTGCATAGGAAGAAGTATTTCATAGGATCCTTGTTCAAAGCAAATGCTTTTAAAATGTTACGTTCTGACTCTACAGTAGTCAGCAAGGCATAACACTGAGACCTTACTAGGCAGACAAGTGGGAAATAATCACAATATGTACATGGAATAAAGCCTGAATAAATAATTATCCAAAAGTTTTATTAAGCATCCTTTCAAAGTTTGCACATTCTTTCTAGCCACATGCTATTCTAGTAACCCCTTCTTTATTTTGTGTGCACAACTGTGACCAGTTACCACTAAAGGCTAAATACAACACAATCTCAGATGACCATGCTGTGTAGTTTTTTTTTCCTTGACGAAAAGAGATAAGGAGGAAAAATGAAGCAGCTGCTTTCCCCACAGTCATCCTTGACAAACAGATGACTAAAGATCAGTCGGGGGTATCTATTCCTGCTTCCTCCCTCTGACGATGGAACAGGAGAAGGCGAAAAAAACAGGCACAGAGGTCACTAAGTGATTGGCTGAAAAGTCTGCATGATGGGTGAGGGGAGAGTAATAATGCTGTAATGAGGATGCAAAGCCCGGAACAAAAGTCCCAGATTCTAGACTGCACTGCTGGGACTGAAGAAGCAACCTTTCTTGGAGTCCTTCTGCTAAATGTTTTATGGAAAGAGCATAGGCGCCGACTCCATGGGGCTTGAGGGGGCCCGAGCCCCCTCAAAAATTCGTTTGGGGGGGCTCCGCCCCCCCAATAATCTCCGGCGCCCCTCCAGCAGAGCGCCATCGCCGCCCCTCCCCCAGCCCAAAATGCACAGGGAGGGGCGGGCTGCATGCCTCCTGCCCTCCCTCCCGAGCAAAAGCTCCACCCAATTTCCTTTGGAGCTGATTAATAGGCGCAGCACGCTCTCCCCTATTCGCTCACGAGGAGGCGGCGCCACTTTATTTGCATATTCATGAGCTTATTTATTATTCATGAGCTTTCCCGGGCCCCCCCAATATTTTTTATAAGTCCGCGTCCCTGGGAAAGAGTGAACCATGATACCAGAACGACAGTGACCTATGGGCCACACATGCCTTAAGCATGAATGCAAGGTCCCTAGGGAGGAGCAAAGCAATCATTTCACTCCTTACAAGAAGTCCACAAACTAAGGCTGATGTATACTAGAAATGTCAAAAGTCTCCTTGTGCAGAATTGCCTTGTTTTTATTTATGGTACATTTAGGTACCCTTGCCCGTACGGGCCAGTCGTGTCCGACTCTAGGGTTGTGCGCCCATCTCACTTAAGATGCCGGGGGCCAGCGCTGTCCGGAGACACTTCCGGGTCACGTGGCCAGCGTGACGAAGCTGCTCTGGCGAGCCAGCACCAGCGCAGCACACGGAAAAGCCGTTTACCTTCCCGCTATAAAGCGGTACCTATTTATCTACTTGCACTTAGGGGTGCTTTCGAACTGCTAGGTGGGCAGGAGCTGGGACCGAAAGACAGGAGCTCACCCCGCCGCGGGGATTCGAACCGCCGACCATGTGATCAGCAAGCCCTAGGCACTGAGGTTTTACCCACAGCGCCACCCGCATCCATTTGCGGGTAAATGGTACATTTACACCCCTGCTTTCTCCATTAAATCTTAGGTGGACATCTCAGGACATCTCCCTTCCAGAAACTGCCTAGCTTCAACAAGGAGTCTGCATATTTCAGCAGAACATGCGGTAGCACCTTCCTCTTCTTCCAGCTGGTTTGTGTGGTGTGATCCACAATGGCAAACGCTGAACAACGGAGGAGACGTCGGGGAAGCTCTCTTTAGAAATGACAAAAGGGGAAGGCTAAATTTAAAAGATGGAATCATAGCATGGCAGAGGTGGAGACCATTAGATCCCTGAGCAAACTGGCAGCTCTCTTTATGGGACAAGGACAGTCACGGTTCAAGTTTGCCCTTGAGGTTTCATGTTACTTAGAACCAGCTGCCGGTATCAAAGAAAAGCCTTGTTGAGTTACCACAGGAAAGGCTCCGCATGACTGTGGGCGGCAGAGAAGGGCGGCGTGGCTGGCTTTGCTGCGAAGCCCCTTTGCTTCTTCCTGAGATTCATGCAACATCCCCAGACACTCTGCACTCCGCTCTTGCAAGTCATGCAGCTGGAAGAACACAAAATGTCAGTCATTTAGTAGGCAGAAAGAACAAAGCTGCTGAAGAGGAGGGGGGATTCGCACGTAATCCAAGGAAATATTATTGCATTCCACTTCGGTATGTACAGAGAACAGCACAAAAATGATACCCCTAAAAAAAACCAAAGCGTCACCCAACACTTCAGAATCCAGGGCTCCGACTTAATGTCTCTTGCTTTGTCTAAGTAGTGGCATGTTCCTAATTTTCTTCTTTACAGGTGTCAAGGCAAATGGCATAAAAGTGCTTTTTAGCAGCAAGGAAATCTGAAGTTTAAACATGCTGTTTTCAGGAATCGCTTCCTTCTTCAAAGTTGAAGGGGAATTTCCGACGGCTATATTTTTATGTGGGAATTCTTCCATTTTAACAACGATTTGTTTCATAAAATTATCAGAAACATAAAAAACACATATCAGTCAGACTAGGCAATTTCAAAATTAACTTTTTAAGATATCTATATCAGGGAAATATTTTTTTCCTTAATCCACAGTTCTTTGGACATATTAAAATCAATATGTTGACATGCCTTCAGTACTTTTATTTTCCCTTAAAACTTAAGCAATATAAGGGAAGGGCTGCTTTCAATTTGCTTAAATTTAACATGTTAAGTATCCTCTATTTATTTTTTTCCTAGTCAATTATTTTCCAGTATTAATTACTGGAAAAAACTCCTGAGATATTTACACAACCTGTAAAATGAAAATGGCAATTTTCTTTTTAGCTTTGCCTATTCAACGCAGGTCAAATAAAAATAAGCTGAACTGGAGCCAATACCATTTGGGGTATGAAAAAAATTCCATCAAATATTCAACATTTTCTACCCAACCACCCACACTGCTGAGTGTTTTTCACAGCAGAAGACAGTTCATATTCTCCTTTCTCCTTCCCTCCTCACTTTTCAAATGTGAAAGTACAAAGATCAATACCTCTGCTGTCAGCTGTCTCTGGGCATCTTTGGAAGCTTGTAGGTGCAATTTCAACTCTTCCTTTTCAATTACATGCTGAGGGAACACAGAAGATGATTATTTCAGCCTTCCTTTCCAGAATATTATTGGAAGTAACAATCATTTAGCACAAGGAACAATGGTGGCAAACTGGATCTGACTGGCAGACCAGAACCAGAACTGGCCTACCCTCTACAGATCACTTTTTACTACCCCAACCTTTCACCTTATGTCATTTGACAGGTGACTGAACTTTGAAGAAGCACTTAAATTGTGCTCACAGTTCTCTTTTGCAGCCCCGGCTTGAATTCAAGCAACAGCTGTAAAGAACCCATTCAACAGCGATCAATTCCACTTGGGAGTTCCCGAATGGAGCTGGTTCCTGGAAGGACCTCCATTTGGTGGCCTCAAATGGAACCATCAGCAGTACCTTCCCAATTGTTGCCCTGCTAGTGTAGGATAAAAAGGTAAAGGACCCCTGACAGTTAAGTCCAGTTGCGAATGACTCTGGGGTTGCAGAGCTCATCTCGCTTTACTGGCCGAGGGAGCCGACGTTTGTCTGCAGATGGCCAGCATGACTAAGCCGCTTCTGGCGAAACCAGAGCTGCGCACGGAAACGCCGTTTACCTTCCTGCCGGAGCGGTACCTATTTATCTACTTGCACTTTGACATGCTTTCGAACTGCTAAGTTGGCAGGAGCAGGGACTGAGCAACGGGAGCTCACCCCGTTGCGGGGATTCGAACCGCCGACCTTCCGATTGGCAAGCCTTAGGTTCAGTGGTTTAGACCACAGAGCCACCTGCGTCCCTGTGGGATAACTTGCCCCAAATCATATGATGTCAGGTGTGGGAGAGGTGAGTGTAGCTGGGGAAAAACCTCTTTGCAGGCCGGAGACCTGACAAGCCTAAACTGACCCATGGACCAAATGTTTCCCATCCCTGCTCTAGCCTATGAGCACACAAACCTCTTTAATTTTATGCTGAAGATCAACAATCTGGGACAAGAGGGATGAGATCTCTTCCTGGTACTGAAGCAGCTCTTCATTCTTCCTTGCCAGCTCCTCACTCATTCTTGCTATCTGAGCATTCGTTTCCCCTAAAATATGCAGCACAATACATGGTAAGCTAAGGAAATGACTTAACTAAGTACTGCCCATACTAAAATAACGTAATAAGGCTTTCGCAAACCTAAGTTGTTGTGGGGGGTGGGGAATCATAACGAAACAGCAGCAAAAGTCAGAAACATCCAAATGGTAAAAAAGCAATCAAGGGAGGAATTCATTCCAGCACCTTGGTCATCATCAGTGCAAGTTTCCCAGACAGAATTATGCCCCCTCTCTGCTCCTGCATGCTGTTCTGGGGGTTCTCCCCATCAAGCCAATTTTGGCAGGAGGAGGAGAGGGAAAGCTCTGTTGTGCTAACTGTTGTCCTTGTGCAGTCATCTGCCAGCAGGGCTCAACAGTTGACACCCACGCAACCATCCTTACTCCAGCCCAGGTGTTCTAGATTCTGCTTCTTACAGCAGCACTGGCCTTAGTCATAGCTAACACTAACTGGAATTTTGATATCAGCATCATACCATTGTTTCAACAACCTTGCAAATACTACTTAACACAAGATTTGTTCAGATTCCAGTCTTGACCACATTAAGGCTGGCATTATGGGACATTAAGGGACATGGGGAAGTCACACACAACCCTGTAGCTCATTTTGATAGCTAGGTAGGTAATTAGAAACATCAGGTCGGTAATACATAAAATTCTTTAGTAGGTTTGTTCTAGGTAAGTATGTGCAGAATTGAGAAACTGATATTGGTAAAGCAAACCTGGAGTTATCAGTAGGAGTTCTACAAGATCATTAAGTTTGTGTGTCTGTTTTGAAAAAGGCCACTTTAAAAAGGATTCTCATTGGTATGTTACATAGCAGAGATTATTTGCTATAACTGGATGAGAACAACTAAAAGCTAGAAAGGTTGTTGAGAAGTGGCTCTTTTATTTAGATGATGTTAGAATTCAAAGTTTTTGAAAACCCCATATCTCACCTACAAAGTTTCAAGGGAGCCAAGAATAATGTAGTAATTCCTGGGCTTGCATTAAAGATGGTATTCTACTCATTAAGACAGAACCAATTGCAAACCGTATTAAAGCATCAAAAATGTTAGTTGAAAACTTTTAGAAAAATATTATGACTGCTAAACATGAGAGATTAGAAAATGATCTGGAATATCATGCTTACATTAGAGAAAGAAAGAGGTTTGGGGGAAAACCAAAAATGTACCAGCTTTACAGGAGACAGAAATTCAAACAGTAATCTGTTTAGACCAGTGAGAAACTATTTTACAACGTGGTATAAATTTTCTGCTATTTTCATTTATACTTTTTCATGTTTCTTTACAGAAGTGTATTTGCATTGTTGCCTGTGTCAAAATTTGCTTTATGAATCCTTGGGCTCATATGCAGCAGGTTTAGAAAACTTAACATCTTTAAGGGAGCTCAATGCTAGTAAGGCTAATTGCTTATACTGTACAGATTTATGACATGGAAAGATAGGAGTGTGGCTGATGAGTTTATATTCAAAGATAAAAATATTTTTCTTATTCCTAGGGGAAGAAACCACCTATAGACTTACTGATCTCTTTGACACAGTCACTGACCAGCTGCTGCTCCTTCTCTTCGTATGTCATGGTTTCAGTCTTCAGATGGCAGGCCTTCAGAAACATTCAGAAGTCTTCATTAATTTTAAAGGTAGCCCTGAATGTAAATAGATTCTCTCCTCTACCCATTCCCCGACCGATCAAAAATAAGTTCACTATATCCTAAGATGTTGTGAATTTGACAATTAAGTGTGTCATTTGTTTCCATTTAAGCCACTTCCTTCACTCCAGGAAACACCAATTGCCATGAACAAATATGAAGTTGGGTGGTTATACAAATCAACCAACCACATTCTAAAACGGACACTTCAAAGTAAAATGTTTACTGCAAAAGCTGTCAGAGAGAGCAAGGTAATTAAGATTAACATTTCTGTTTGTTCCACCTTGAGTTCAACATACTGCTAATTACCATGGCATTTTCTTTTTCAAATATGTAGACGTTTTTGTTAAACCTTAGCAATGTGTCGCTGTACTTATGTTGAATGTCTGCACTGATGCATCATAATGCATATTTTATTTTTCTGGTATCTTCTCTCTCTCTTATTTTTCCTTCTGTATTTTTTTCCTTATAATTCTAAAACACACACAAACACACTGTCAGAGAAATCCACCAGCCTGAAAACAAATGAAATCACCAATATCATGCAAGATGTTGGAGAATATAGCTTTAAAAAATGGAGGTTTTCGTAATTAGTATTTTCATTTGAAATACAAAAAAAGACAATAAGCCTTCAGTAAAAGACAAAAGTCACTTTCAATCTAAAATAAAGACTTGGTAAGTATATAAAGAATAACCAACTGAACAATGTGGAGATAGACAATGTATATATGGGCTTTATGAGACTGAACTCTAAACTAAATCCTCAAGGACCATCTTGGCTGCGGGTTCTGGAGGACCTACTCCCTGCCTTACAGGCCTTTTCCACCTGGCCTGGAATGGTGGGGCCCTGACTGACTCCAGCTGCAAAAGCTGAGGCTGCTGAAGCCACAGACCATCTTGGCTGTCACTTAGTGCAGACCCAGGTCATCGAGCCTGAGCTTCCACAGCTGCCACCCACCATGAACCACCATTGGCAGCATTGGCAGCAACAGTAGCTATGTTCTGTGCTTATGATATTTTAAAAAGGTAAAGGGACCCCTGACCATTAGGTCCAGTCGTGACCGACTCTGAGGTTGCAGCGCTCATCTCGCTTTATTGGCCAAGGGAGCTGGCGTACAACTTCCAGGTCATGTGGCCAGCATGACTAAGCCGCTTCTGGCGAACCAGAGCAGCACACGGAAACGCCGTTTAACTTCCCGCCAGAGTGGTACCTATTTATCTACTTGCACTTTGACGTGCTTTCGAACTGCTAGGTTGGCAGGAGTATGATATTTTATTCTCTTGTTAATTAGATGTGCATTTTATATTTGACTTCCTTTAGTAATGTTTTATTTTGGAATGTCTAAGATATTTCTTTGTTAACTTTGCTGCATTAAATGTGCATTCTGTGCGGCAGCTGATCTCCTTTGTAATGTTTTATTTTGAAATCTTTAAGATAACATGTGAGCATCCTGTTAAATGCTCTGAATGTATACTTTATATCTGTTTTATTCCGGATTGTTTTATTTGATGGTTTAAGATGTAAACTGCTTTGAAAATTTTCTTTAAAATGCAAGTACTGAAATGAAATGATGATGATATCACAAGCTTGTCCTGAGTTTTAGTAGATCCTTAAGATCTGTTTCCCAGTTCCAGTTAAGAATGCTTGACAGAAATATGAAATGTTGTGAATATGAAACTCAAATATGAATGTTGTGAATCTGACAATTAAGTGTGTCATTTGTTTCCGTTTAAGCCACTTCCTTCACTTCAGGAAACACCAATCTGTCTGTTTGTTCATAGAAATATGAGTTTTAGTAGATCCTGAAGATCTGTTTCCCAATTCCAGTTAAGAATGCTTGACAGAAATATGAACGTAGCTAAACTTACCTTTGTCCGAAGAGAAATGTTTTCCTCCTCCAGTTCCCTGAGTTTATCCTGCAATATATCCAACTGTAGAAGACTCTGTGACAGGTTGAAGGACTCATTGAAGCGCAGGGGTGTGGAACAGCTGGAGTCCGTCTCGCTTTCTTCAGAAGCAATGGACACGACACGAAGCAGCTCATCTTTTTTTGTTAGTTCATGCTGCAGCTGGTGAACCTGATTTCAAA
The DNA here is from genome assembly GCF_964188315.1 of Podarcis muralis. Classification (NCBI taxonomy): domain Eukaryota; kingdom Metazoa; phylum Chordata; class Lepidosauria; order Squamata; family Lacertidae; genus Podarcis; species Podarcis muralis. The sequence goes on along the minus strand of NC_135655.1, from coordinate 123,852,556 downwards.
CAACTTTTTTTTACTGAACACGGTCAACGATGCACAACATTGCAACCACCTCCAGTGAATTGTGGCTCTAGATTGCAGGGCTCCACCCATTTCTCTGCGGTAGCTACCTATGTTGAACTGCCAATTGCAAGATACTTTTGCGACTCAATGAGTAACTCTGCTTAAATTGCTTGCTAAGTTCCGCACTGTCCTACAAGACATATTACAGTATTGTTTTTCCCACTGTACATAGGACACTGACCAAGCATTACAACATTTTTCATACTGAATTTGCTGGCTGATTTGACTTCTTCATCACATTGTTTCTTTTTTTCCTTCCAATTTTTTTAATTGATTTTCCACATTTATCACAGAAATGACATAACAGAACAACACACAACAGAGAAAAACATACTACGCTACAAAAACTAAACACACAAGAAAAATAAATTACTTTTTCAAATACCTAATTCTCATTACATTAATAACTGACTTCCTCGAATCCCCTCTAACTGAATTTCATTATATCACCTGTATAAGTTTTCCAAATTCATATTTCTAATGATATTAACTCCTTTCATTTACTAACTTCTTCTCCTTTATTAATATTGTACTCCATAATATTTACTTCCACATGTTCATATTCTACCCCTAAGCCTATTTGTCACTTCCAATAATTTTCTATTTATCTAAATATTCTTTAAATTTCTTCCAATCCTCTTGAGTCTCCTCTTCTTTCTGGTCACGGAATCTTCCAGTCAGGTCAGCCAGCTCCATAAAGTCCAGCATGTTCACCTGCCACATCACATTATGATTCAAATAAATACACATTTCTGTAGAGGGTTTTGTCTGATGCAATCATCTGATCTTCCACCATACAGCAAGCACCTCCGGCCACTTAAAATGCTTCAGGTTTAATACTACTTACTTTATCAAAGGCTTGTCCCAGTTGTTCTTCCAGAGCTTCATTTTGCTCAGTTAGGATATGGTTCCGTTTAAGTAGGGCTTGTCCAATTCGTGCTGCCAATTCAAGGTCCCGATCTCTCTGCTCAGAAAGACCAAGAGAGGACTTTATGATCCTGCCCAAATTTAAGATCTGCATTTAAGGTCTTGCTTGTGTGCCTGCTGTTAAAATTGACTAGGTGCTGAGCACACAAGACAGGGCCTTTATAACGGTAGCTCTGCTGATGTGAAACTATCTTCCAGTTAACATTTATTTGCTTAACCCATTCAGACCTGGCATTCAAGAAAGCCTTAAGAGTTTCTTTCTACTATTGCCTCTCCTTAAGAATTTGCCCGATCTAATTTGTTATCTCTTATGTGCCTGTTTATCTGTATCTACACACTGGGCTGGTAAATTCGTACCAAACCAGTTAAAAACAAACAAACTATTGTTTAATGTGAACAATCATCACATTGGTGCGTGCAGCTAATGCAGTGCTTGAATAATTCTTCTCTTGTGGTTGCCACAACTTCTGGGAACAAAGCCAATGCCTATTTTGACATGACGTTCAAATCGAGATTCGTGGTTTGTAAGAGCCAACATGGCGACTCTGGCACTCAGTCAGTGAGCTCCAGCTGTTTAAACATCCTTTAATAATTATCTGCAGATCTTTAAAATGTGACGTATTTTTGCCTAAACATTCCCTTTTAATTCTCAGACCAATTCTTGGTAGCACAGCAGTTTATGACTTGAGTCCTAAATCTTTTTGCCTGCTACAATTTTTTAAGGAGATCTTGTAACTCAGACATCTGCTTTGAGGAATGTCTGTAGCTCAGTCAGTTTTGGGCACCTCTAGGTATGTCTGGGAGAGCTCAACATCAGCTATACTGAGCTAGGTGGACTAATACTTTGACTCAGCTTAAGGCAGCTTCCTATGTACAGCAAATAAACTTTAACAAGTACAAAAAAATTAACTGTACCTCAGCCAGCAGATGTGTGACCACTTCAACATCATTACAGTTGTTTGTCACCAGCTCTCGTCTGTCCGTGCCAAGAACTGAAAACCGAAAGAACTCCTTAATGTGGTTTAAACAAAACACAGAGGGTTGAATCCAGTGCTCTGCATGCTTCACTCCACTACGCAATTTGACTTGTTTCCTTTCCTCCCCCTCCATGTGTCCCCAAGATCTGCTCTGAAAGGTCCTCCAACTCCCCAGAGATGATTTTAAGGGTACATGGAGGGGGCAGGAGAGAAAGACGTTCCACTGTGCAAATGGAAGTCCATTGCTGGAGTGTTGGATACCACCCAGAATCCCTAAGTGATACACACTTGGGAACTTCCAGGATACTTGCGAGAATTAGTGGATGGTTTGAAAGACATGTTAAAATGTATATGGAAACCATGAAACAATAACAGTATGGAGCAGTAGAGAGCAAGAGGAATAGGGAAAACAAAACTTTAGCCATTAGGTTTTAATGGAAAGGTTTGCAATGGAAGATTAAGAAAAAGCATGACAACCATGGAAGTGTTAAACAACAAGCAATTTCTACTATCTCTTGTCATGCACAGGGTGGGTACAGGTAGGGACTTGAATTACCTTGGGCATGTTTGCGAGGTCCGGCCAAGGAAGAAGGGGGAAGTTCAAGAAGAGCTAGTACGGAAGAACAGAATAAATGCAGAAGAGGAAAAGGAAAACATCAATAGTTACAAAACTGTTGTGGTTTATGGATTTGTGGTTCGGTTACCAAAACATACTTGCTATATATAGCCCTGAATGTTCAAGGAACTTCCTATTACTATGTCAGATGTCCTGATGCAGCTGCGGCAATCTGCATGAAGCACGAAATGGCTCAGTAAAAACTGTACATCCAGCACCCGGGTCTGAATCCCTTGCTGGACAGAATGTGTGCATACAGCAGATGGTTAACAGAGTTGACTCCGAGAGTGGCATCTACAGGAAAATCCTCACATGCAGCAATATTTGCACTGCACAGCACCACACAATAAGATCTCTAGACTGAGGCCATGAGGCACACCAACTGTTTACATCTCATAGAACAGAATGGATAAATCCTGAGTCCACGAGGCTCTTTCTACATTGTAGATACTATTGTATTCTGGCCTCAGATCAGGCTTTTTTTAAAAAAATGCCAAATTAGAAAAGTAGCTGGGAAACATTTATGCGCACAGTTTTATTTGTCAATCAAGTTTTCTCATTTTCTCATGTTGCAGATAATCAAGGAACAATGACTCAAACAAAACCGCCATCTGCCCTCCTCAGGAGATGAGATTACACATTACCATGAGGCCAGCACCCCCTAGGACAAAACAATTCCAGTCACTTATCCAAATGAATAAACAAATTATATCGTTTAAAATTGGACTAGCCATAAAATTTTGTAGTGTGTGGGAAGTTGCACTGTGTCCTCTTTAGCTGTGTGCAGTTGTAAAAGCAACATCTGAGCTATTGTCACGAACATTTTTAATTCCTAGGAATGTTTATGGTGATCTGATGTTTAAGTGTATACATGTCACACAGCAAAGATAGATAACTGAACCTCACCAAGCAAAGATGTGACTGCTTCAACATCAATTAACTTTAAAAATTGGCACATCACCTGATGAACACTTAGTTGGACACACTCCAATAAATGAGTGTTCATTATCCACAAGTATCTGAAGAAACCTCATGCCTTGTGGTTCTCATTACTGTATGATGTTCAATGGCTGGTAGGAGCTGATTTGATTTCCCACTAAGGCAGAAATTCTATGCACACTTACCTAGAAGTAAGCCACATGGATATAGTCGGACTTACAGAAAGGTGTGTTTAGGATTGCAGCTTAAAAGGTTTAGGGAATGCATCTAATCCAATGTGCATGAAAATCTTTTAAGACAAATCACAGAACGTTCCAATGATTTACATCGGGTGTGGATATAGGAAGATGTTATATAATTTCCATCCCAAAAGCATGGAATGTTGGGCTTTTACTGTGAGAAGGTACAGAGAAGAAGCAAGTGTTGCCTCCTCAAAGCAGTTATTGCAGAGCTTACTTACTCAGAAGTATGTCTCCCTATACTCAATGGTACTTACTCTTAGGAAAGTGTGCATTGGATTGCAGCCTAAAGTTCCCTAAGGAAGGGCTTGTGGGAGCCAAAATAGAATGAACATTAAAGGATATTTTGCACCCCCCTTATTTCTGCCTGTGGTATTGCTGATAAGAAGAGTCTCAAGTTAACTTCTTTTTAACCTCTCCTCCTTTTCCTCCCTTCCCCTAGAGAGTGAACTTACTTTCCTGTGAAAGCTAGCAGCAAAAGTATCCTGGCTCTGCTCCAACCAGTAGGAGGAAAAGTCAGTTCAATAACAAGCAAGCCCTGGTTTTCCCCTTGGTGTAAATCCTAGGTGTGCCACCACAGAGCAAATACAGATAACTGAACCTTAGCAAGCAAAAATTGACTATTTCAATATCAATAATTTCTTAAAAGCTGGGTACATCATTCTATGAACACTGAGCTGTTTTTTCATTGTTTCACTGCTGTACAACTCCAACAAAGAAGTGTTTACCTAGTTATAGTTAACTCACATTATTTATGAATGTTTTGATGTGTTTTGTTTTAAATATCTGATTTTTAAATACTCTAACCAGAAAGGGCCATGGATTATGCAAAGGCCACTAAAATGTAGTTGGGGCACTTTCTGACTTACAGAGTAGCAATACCCTGTGTGCCATAGAGAACAGTAAACACATAGATCGCAAATATTTTTTATGCCTCTATTTATATCCAAATGGCTTACAGCTTATTTGAGAAGAGGTCAGAAAGAGGGAATGAAATAATTCATTTTTCTTAAAGAATGGAAGGACAAATGCTTCACAGCTTAAGTTCTAAGAACAGTTGCTTAGCGATGCTGTGCTCTCAACCAACGGCATTATCAAATTCTTCAAAGTGCTCTAGCAATTTTGCGTTCTCAAAGCACTTCACAAACATTATCTTCAGGGAATTCTCACAACTATCCTGTAAGATGGTCAGTAACATCCCTACATTTTAAAAGCATTATATAATGGCAGGATTCACACGTAATGGCAAACCGTGGCTTGCCATGCACAAGCAGATCATGTGCATTTTGCTCTTTCACACTAGCGCCAGGAGGAAACAAACCGCAATCCCTGGCTAAACATTATGCCCAAACCAAAAATCATGGGTTGTTTTTTTCCATTCTAAACCACAATGGTAATTCAAAATTTGTTCTTGGTGTTTATGACTTACTGATAGGCAAACATGACAAATATGCCACGAATATTGAAAGATCAAAGGAAGAAAAGGAGTCTACGATCTCACTGAGCAAGAGTCAGCCAGTTGTATAAACCGAAGAAGCTTTTCAGCTCCCAGGCAGAAGACGTATACCGTATTTTTCGCTCTATAAGACACACTTTTCCCCTCCTAAAAAGTAAGGACTACTGCAATGCGCTCTACGTGGGGCTACGTTTGAAGGTGACCCGGAAACTACAACTAATCCAGAATGCAGCAGCTAGGCTGGTGACTGGGAGCGGCCGCCGAGACCATATAACACCGGTCTTGAAAGACCTACATTGGCTCCCAGTACGTTTCTGAGCACAATTCAAAGTGTTGGTGCTGACCTTTAAAGCCCTAAATGGCCTCGGTCCAGTATATCTGAAGGAGCGTCTCCACCCCCATCGTTCTGCCCGGACACTGAGGTCCAGCTCCAAGGGCCTTCTGGCGGTCCTCTCACTGCGAGAAGCCAAGGCAGAGGGCCTTCTCGGTAGTGGCGCCCTCCCTGTGGAACGCCCTCCCACCAGATGTCAAAGAGAACAACAACTAGCAGACTTTTAGAAGACATTTGAAGGCAGCCCTGTTTAGGGAAGCTTTTAATGTTTGATGCATTACAGTATTTTAATATTTTTTTTTTGAAGCCGCCCAGAGTGGCTGGGGAAGCCCAGCCAGATGGGCGGGATATAAATAATAATAATAAACAATAACAACAACAACAACAACTATTATTATTATTATTATTATTATTATTATTATTATTATTATTCACTGAAGCCAGGAGAGCAAGAGGGATCGGTGCGCACCAATCCCTCTTGCTCTCCTGGCTTCACTTTGCTGGAGAGGCGCTGTGCAGAGAGGGAGAAAATGTTTTTTTTCTTGTTCTCCTCCTCTAAAACTAGGTGCGGCTTATGGTCGGGTGCGTCTTATGGAGCGAAAAATACGGTAATTTAATTCTGTATCTTGTAGGGACTTTCCCTCAAAAGCTAAGAGAGAGAAGGCTTACTAAGACCACTAACAGTGCAGTTCTACTCATGTCTAAAAGGGTAAAGGTAAAGGGGACCCCTGACCATTAGGTCCAGTCGTGACCGACTCTGGGGTTGCGGCGCTCATCTCGCTTTATTGGCCGAGGGAGCCGGCGTACAGCTTCCGGGTCATGTGGCCAGCATGACTAAGCCGCTTCTGGCGAACCAGAGCAGTGCACGGAAACGCCGTTTACCTTCCCGCCGGAGTGGTACCTATTTATCTACTTGCACTTTGACGTGCTTTCGAACTGCTAGGTTGGCAGGAGCAGGGACCGACCAACGGTAGCTCACCCCATCACGGAGATTTGAACCACCGACCTTCTGATCGGCAAGTCCTAGGCTCTGTGGTTTAACCCACAGCGCCACCCCTACTCATGTCTACTCAGAAGTAAATCCTAATGAATTCAATGCAGCTTACTTCCAAGGTAAATGGGTCAGGATTTCAGCCTCAGTGAGTTTATGGCAGAGGCTAGATTCAAACTGTGTCTAAAGAGATTGGTCAGGATTACCACCACGCTATTCCAACAGCCAACTACAATTTTACAAAACGATTCCGGACTGATAACTTGTAGTTAGCCCAAAATCAGGATAAAAGGAATCTACGTGAAGAATTTATGTGCCCACTTACCCTGTAGAGTGACAGCTGTAAGAAGCTCTTCATTTTGATTCATGTCCCTGTTGTCTAGTGCCATGTCCGAGTGCCAGCATATGTATATGGAGCAGTTCAGAATATGCCAAGAAGCAGTGCTTGTTCAGTATTTTTCCTTCTGCAGCAGGCACTGCCTCTGGGCCACAACACAAGAACTCTCTAATATTTACTGAAGTTGTCTAGCAAATAAACATTCCTGAACAGCAGTGCCATAAAGCAGGGAGGAGCTATACTGCAATACTATACTATCAGCACAGTGAGTTCAGAGTGCATTAGAAAAATCATGCTGTAGTTCCCTAGATTCAGAACTCTAAAAATATGCAGCATTAAAATTTGATCTAATCCTCCTATAGAAGTTAGATTTCTTATTTATTCTTATGCTGTAGGTGTTCATAGAGTACTCTAATCTGATGCAATACTGATTCTGCCCTGCTAAATTCATTACTGATAGCTGTCAGCTTTCATTTGAATATATTCTGATGTTGCATTGCTGTGACCATGCAGACCAGAGTTGTTTAAGAATTTCAGGGCAGCAGATCTGCTATGGATACAGTAAATTCACCAAAGCGGTATAATTAGTTTTAAACGGGAATGCATTAATTCCTTTTTTGTAAATAATAATTTCTATCCTCTACTTTCCTTACATTCCTTGTTTTATGTATTTATCTAATTTATATCCCATTCTATACCAAGAGCCCCATTAGCTAAAGTGGTGCTTCAGGTTAAGAACAGTTTCAGGTTAAGAACGGACCTCCGGAACCAATTAAGTACTTAACCCGAGGTACCACTGTAAAGTCAAAACAAGTTACTGATGGGAGTCAACCAGCTAAGTTGTAGAAATGCAGAAAAGAGCATGTTGGAAAAGACCTGTCGCTAAATCTCCTGGGAGACTGTACTCATTTGCCTAACAGTTTTTAAGTGAGTTTTGGGGGTGGGAGCGATGGGGGAAGCATCAGGAAGAAAGAATACATGGTATACTTCACATTGCATGAGAAAGTCCAAGGTGGTTATGTGTTCATCTCGAAACTAATCAATTTTTGAACACAATACTATGAGGCTAAGATACCTTTTAAGCAGCCATGGATCCAGCTCATTATCAACTTCATATAACCAGGACAGCCAAACAAATTAACCCTCTAAAAATACAGATGACTTGCAACTTACAAGGGGGTTAAGTTCTAGAGATAGCGCATAGAGCCAAAATAGTGTATAGTCAAAACACACACTCCCTGCGTCTCCAGATGCTCTCCCAAGTGGGATTGCTGATGTTTTTCCCACTGGGTGCCCCCTGCCCCTGGCCAAGCATGTAAAGCTGAATTCATGCAAGTTAAACAGGTTTAAGTGGTGAGTTGACCATAATTGCCTTTACCACCTCCAATCCAAGAGTACAGAAGAGCTGTAATTTTTAAGCCTTGTACTCAGTATTGCAAATTTGGTTTTTGTGGAAAAACACAAGGTTTACTTATGACACACACTTCATTACACATCTGCGTGATCCCATGCAGAAATATGTGCTAGTCATCTGTTTGCATTCATATTTTTCTGGTCTGAAAAAGACAATCCTAGTTTTTAGTTAAAAAATGACCAAAGCAATTATTATGCCTACTTTTCAAGCTCTGTAAATAACCAACATTTCATAAGGATCTTTTCAACATTTTTGCAAAATTAAGTTCTAAGAATCCAGAAATGTGAACACCTACCCACAACACACTGAATTTTTATGATGATAAAATAGCTTAAAGAGTGAAGGTGAAAAACATGGAAATAAAAAGCTGTATAAGTCAATATTTAAGCAGACCTACATTGTTAGAGTTGTATAATCAAGTTATGAAAGGGAAAAAAAGATACCAAGGGTCTGTTTATTTTAAGGGTTTTGCATATAATCCAAGGTAATTCTCTCAGTTATAACCAACCATTTATTCCCCATAAGCTATGTTCTTTTGTAACTCTGACCAAGAGTTATAAAATGTGAATTGCTACCAGCATTATGCCTACTTTTTATAGGCTGTTGCATTTGGAAATAAACACATTTCTGGGTGTGTGGACTGAAAATATGTGAACTCATGCAATGTTCATCTGAAATTGCTTAGATCTTCCACTGCAGAACATGGCGTGAAACCAGTATGGTTTCAAGGATGAAGTTATGAGCTTTGACCTGAGAAACTTGTAAGTTTCAGTGCAACCACAAATTCACTAATGAGCGGTATTGGTTCTCATATATACGTTCTATATATATTGGTTCTCTAATATACGGCCTTCAACTGCTCTTAGAAACTGATTAAATTTCACAATGAGGGAGAGATTTTACGCATGCCTACCTAGAAGTAAGCCCCACTAATACAACTGGACTTACATCATGTAAACATGTATAGATTGCACTCCTAGCTTGCATTTATATTTATCACAGCGGGGAGAGACTAACTTGTGGCCTTTAAGATGTGGTAATTTCTGATCACTGGTCATGCCAGCTTGGGGGGGGGGGGAGGTTGCAGGAGGCCAACAATGTTTGGTGCGGAAATGAAAAATGGCTGCATTGGTTTCGGAGCTACTGTTCTACAGCAACTCAGCAGAGTAAACAAAAATGCAGGGAACAGGCAAGTGTTGAAGACCTTAAGATACCGTACTTTTACGTCTATAAGACGCCCCCTATTTTTGGGGACTCAAATTTAAGAATATGGGGGATATGGCACAGAGTTGTTGAGCTTTTTTAGGGGGGATTGCAGAAAATTGCCGCGTCTTGACCAGGGGTCTGCAACCCGCGGCTCCGGAGCTGCATGTGGCTCTTTTACATCTTTGCCGCGGCTCCGGGGCGGATACTAGCGAGGGGAGGAGGCGCATTGTGCGCCCCGACACTCCTCACTGTGGCGGGCGCTGTACTGGCTGTGACGTCGCATGGGGGCGGTGCGTGCGTTAGTCACGCACCGTCCCAACGTCACCTTCCCGCCCGCTGTCAGATCGCGGCTCCGGAGATATATTTGTTTTCAATGTCGCAATGGTTTTGCGGCTCCCAGTTGTTGTTTTTTCTTCGGAAACGGGTCCAAGTGGCTCTTTTTGTCTTAAAGGTTGCAGACCCCTGGTCTTGACTGTCCCATCACCGGCAGAAGCCGCCAATCGCCCGCCCAATTGCCACAGCATCAGTCAATCAACACCAGGCATTGACGCAGCAACCAATAACACGACCAATAGCTGCTGACAGCAGCAGCAACCAATCAAACATCCACCCTATGCACTATCCATGTATAAGATGACCCCAATTTTTAACATGACTTTTAAAGAAAAAAGCCTAGTCTTATACATGGAAAAGTATGGTATATTGATGCCTCCTGAGACTGTGTTGGGGACCCCAGATATACAGCACTTAGACTGTACAAAATTTCTACAGCCTTGTCAGGTCACAGTAATTCTCACTTTCTCCAGCGTCACAAAGGCCAAGCTGAGGCTGAACAGGGATTTGATCAGGGCATCACCTAAGCAGTTCATTTATATTTTTCATTTCAGTCCCTGGCAGTGAGCAAAAGCACTTACTCATGTAACGGATAGTCTCTTCAGAAAGAACAGGAGAAGAGATTTCAGAGACATGACTGTGGCGGCCTGGAGACTGGGTCCAGTCGGCATTTTCAGAGAGACATAAAGAATCCACACGTAACTTGTATTGAGGCAGCTGTTCCTCCAGCATGCTCACCAGCTCAACTTCAGCGAGATCTTCATTAGGACAAACATCTAAAAAGGCATATATATAGGCAGGCATCATGATACCAATCTGCTTTGGGATGAATACTAAAGGAACTATTTATTTTCTTTGCTTTGACAATAAAAGCAGCCATGATAGCTTATCAATAGTGATTTAAACCTGGGCTAGACAGAAACAGCACAATCCTTAGTACATTTAACTAAATAAACACTGTAATAAATTAGCAGCTTTGTCAGCACCAAACTACTAAAATGCATCTACGTGGGTTTCCCCCCAGCTTACACATTTTTCAGCTGAGAAATGTGAAATGCATTATTAACTTAAGAGTAGAAATGCTTTTATGCATTATTTTATATTAAAGCTGTAGATCACATCAGATCACTATCTGGATAAAGGTTCTGTGAGTACATAAAATCTTTGCAGTAGATTAGTGACCATTTTCCTTTGCAACTTGTGTCTTAAAAAATAATAATTCTAAAGGAGCAGCACTTTGACTTGTACTGTATAGATGAGGGGTTCATCCAGGCTGTGTAACTATCTGTCCCATTTTTCAATCCAAACAGTTTATAACAAATGGAGTGACAAATACTTTTAAATTTTAGAAACTGCCCTTCATCCAAAAATGGATTCCAGAGTGGTATATCTGGGCCTTTTATCTGATTTTCAACTTACCAGTGATGTTTTCTGAATCTCTGTGGTTGAAATTCATGAGGTTTGCTTCACACTTCAGTTATTTGGAAACCACATCCTGCATGCACATTGTGTGTTGCTCCTTCTCATTTTGGTTTGATTGTTTTGGTTTAAAACCAGAGTAGGCAACAGCCATTGGTCTACACTGGCATTACGAGTACGTACTTCTTTCTTCAGCTGTGTTAGGTCCGAGGTGACACATTTGAAACTTGCACTTCATTGAATATCACGATCTTTATGTTATGATCTTGCCTGGATCGGCCATCATCTTGAAATAAATTCAAAAGAAAAA